>NC_072478.1:46549539-47149539 GCF_027574615.1 Eptesicus fuscus | reverse complement strand
CATGAATACTCACTCCATAAAAACAGTTCTTGTTTCCTAACTCCCCCTTCAGCCAGGGCCCCTAGAAGCTATGGGAATTCTGTTTTTAATCCTCATGCTATTGCTGAAAATGCAGCTCCACTCATCGTCTTATTTCTTGTTCTATTGCTGCCTGAGAAGACACCCCCTTATCCCAGCCCCAGGCTTTTGCTTTAGTTTGGGGCTATCTGTACTATTAGAAGATGAACATTTTAGAATCATCTCACCATCCCAGAATCCTTAATTTAATCACATGTGCAGAATTCTTTTTGCCACATATGGTGACATATTTATAGGCACAGGGGATTTGGATATGGATATTTTTAGGAGGAATTATTTTACCTGTCACTGTGACTTTTCTTTCTCTTGACATTCATTAAATTTGGAGTAAACTTGTTACATTTAATTATTTAACTGGTACTGTGAGAATATATTAGCTATTATTTGCCAATTATCCTTAGAGTTTAAAAAAGCAGGCTCTTATTCTTCAATTAATAGTCACTTACAACAATGGAATATTGTTCTCCCACTTATTTTACATTGTGTTTCATAAGATTTTTTATTTTTTATTTTTATAACAAAGGAAAAGAAGAGATTTTCAAAATTTTGTTTTGGTTCTGGCTGAATGAGAAATAACAAACATAATTTTAGATCAGTATTTAGAAAGGCTCCTTAATTCTAAGTATCCGGGTATGAAATACCAGCTCCTTTAGAAAAAAATGCCTATGACACACTTTGAATCAGAGCAAGCTATAGAAATGGACAAGTAAATTGTAGATTCCTGTATGAGAAATGGGGGGAGGGCATTTCAGATTATGAATTAATATAGTTGGGCAACATTTATGTCCCTTTTTTCTATGTGAAAATGGAGAACCACAAGTTGGAGTACTTACCGTATTTTCCGGTGTATAAGACGACTGGCCATATAAGATTTTCCTGGGTTAAAAAGTCATTTCATATGCCGGAAAATACGGTAGTCCAATATATCTTATCCATTATATCTAATCCCATCAATATAGTCCAATATACCATATTTTCCAGTATATAAAATGACTTTTTAACCCAGAAAAATCTTATACGCCCAGTCATCTTATACGCCAGAAAGTACGGTAATTTTTAATCACATTACATTCTAATATATGTGATTCTGCTTTCTTGTAATACAAGACCTAACACTCAATGCAACTCAAATGTCTCTAGACATTTTTTAGAATTTTTAAAATTATTTCTCTAGCATTGACTTAGTGTGGCTATGAACATACTTCTTCATTCTGTAGTCAATATCTTGGCTGATACAAAAGGTTATTGATCGAGAGCAGGCAGTGTTTTATAAGGATGAGGTTGAGAGGCCTACAAATCAGATAGAAATCTTTGCATGTGAGATTTGCATGTCTCAGCGAGTGGGAAACATATGAATCAAGATTATTTAGAGTGGGATATATATTTGTGAGAACTACATATTTTCTATCCAAAGTTAGTATTTGGAGGGAAAAAAACCTCATTTGAAAATCATTAGATGAACATATCTATCAATTGCTTGCAGAACATTCACAAGTATTTAATGATTGCTGAGATATTAGCAGTCCCTCAAAATAGCACTGTCTCCTAGTTCTTATTTTTTCCAGAAATGGAGAGCCAAACAATAAGCCAAACATCAATCATTAGTGAATGGCAAAGGTAGAAACTGCCCTAGCAGCTGAGTTTTCAGCCTGTGACTTGGCAGAATTATCCCCTGGCTCCACGACACACTCTCTTGCAGCTGGGTGAAGACCCGCATTCAGGCCCCAGGCCAGGGGTCGTGGTGGGAAAGCAGGGCACCCAAGGTACAAAACTGAAGGAAGCACTGGCTCTCAGGTGCTTACCCTGCATGTGCATGACTCTGAGAGCAGGTGCCTCTTAAATTTACACCCTTCTTTCCTGGTCTCCCCCTAGTCTCTGCCTTGGTTCTCTCCTTTAAATATGTCCCCTAAGACTGTTTCAGAGGTTCTGTAAGATAACTAGGAGATGTGTCTAGAGATGTTAGCAGACACAGTGTGTTTACTGGATACGGCAGTGGGACAGGTTTTTCACAGCAGAGGTAATGTGATCCTGGTTCTGTAGTTCACCTGTGAGGCCATTTTATGGTGTAGTCCTGAAAGCTGCCTTATAAAGTTGGCCTGAAGCCAGGGATGCTCTCCTTTTCAAGGATCCTGTGAGCTATATAACATTTTATATGAAATCTCTTTATGTTTAAGAAGGGTGGAATAAGTTTTGCTGACTAAAATTTAAAATTCTGATAGTCAGGACATAGTCATTGACTAGTTTTCTGATCTTTGAGGTTACTTTGCTTTGAGCTTCAATTTTATCATCTGTGAAAAGGTAGTAAGAATTTGTACCTCTTGGGTATGGGGGGAGGGAAAAATATGTTTTTCCTCTACCTTCTAAGATCTCAGCTAAGGCCCCATAATAAAAGATAGGTGAACAGAAGAAAAGCATGCAAATTTAGTTAATATTTTACATGGCGTGGGAAGCAGTGGTCCAAAGAAGAGGTTTGATGAAGAGTGGAAAGTGGTGGGAAAATGTAATAGGACAAAAAAAAAAAGGTCTGAGCCCTGGTTGGTGTGACTCAGTAGGTTGAGCATAGTCTCATGCACCGAAAGGTCGTAGGTTCATTTCCTGGTCATGGCACATGCCCAGGTTGCAAGCTCGATCTTGGGTTGGGGTACTTGTGGGGGGCAGCTGATCAGTGTTTCTCCACCTCTCCCTTCCTCTTTTTCTGAAATTGGTAAAAACACATAAAAAAGGTATGAGTTAAGTGTAATCTGGGTGAATCAATTCCTATTTGTTTAGATTCCTCTGAGCTTCTTAGAGATAAGGATGATCCTTCCTCCAGGCATAAAGAGGGCACCTCTCACATGAGGGTTTTTCTTTTTTAATATATTTCATTGATTTTTTACTGTGAGGAAAAGAGAGGGAAAGAGAGAAACATCAATGAGAGAGAAACATCAATCAGCTGCCTCCTGCACACCCCCCACTGGGGATGTACCCACAACCAAAGTACATGCCCTTGACCGGAATCGAACCTGGCACCCTTCAGTCCTCAGGCCGAAGCTCTATCCACTGAGCCAAACCAGTTAGGGCTCACATAAGGGTTTTATGACCCCTATGGAAAAATGTCAGAAAGTCCTTCCTGCCCAACCTAAAGTATGGAACCTGCCAAGGTACTATGTTTTGGGGTAGCATCTCCTGAATCCTGTCATGGGCTAATTTTAAAAATTAAACATTATCTATATAATAAGACAGTGCAACGCATACTAAAGACAATTGATATATATTAGCTGTTTTGTTAACATCATTTATTAATTTGGGAATTGAAGTCATAATGTTTCTGATTTTCCTTTATTTATAAGTTGAAATTACTAGTGTAATTTCCCTTATTCTTTTTTCCCCTGGTTTTGCCTTATACTATTATTTTAATAATCTGGTACTGGACACCTCAGTTCCAATGAGACTCAAATTCAGCACTTCCCTTGCAGATCTATTTCTGGTTTTCATTCTGGAATACCACAGACTGAAGTTCTAAACCCCAGTACTAATACTTTCTATTCTTTCTTCCTGTTGCCATAAAAATATTTGCCTGTCTCCACAGCATGTCCTTGCAATCACACTCAACATCACTGTGAATGGGCACTTGTTTGCCCAGGACTCTTGCAGGACCTTTCCAATGCTGATTCTGTCTTGATCACCATAGGCTGCCTGTCATCATTGCTGGATAATGTCACCATTGTGGCCCAAGGACTTCTTCCCTAAACACCTGGTTCATCCCAGAGAGTTTATCATGTCTTTGAATCAGAGCGCCTCTGCTTCTTTCTACCCAAGTTTCATTTTTTCAAGGATTGTCACATTCCTAAGGCTATTCTGTCCTCATTTAGAACAAATTGTTTTTACTTCTTTAAGCAAGTCAATAGCTATAGTATCCTGCGGGTATATCACAGGAGATGGTGTTCCCTAGATTTTTAATATACATATTTTTCTAGATATTTGAACATATATATCAAAAAACAATAGTGTGATATGAGAGTACTTTTTGCATTTAGTGGTTTGACCTTATGGTGAACATCATAGACAATAGCTCAGAGGGAAAAGTGTGTGAGATGTAAGTCTGAACAAAACACAGACCTTATTTCACTTCACCTGTGTAAAAACTGAAAAGAAAACCTATTCCAGAATGCCACAGACACTTTTCTTAGGTTAATGATAATATGAATATCTTGCCTTTGAAGAAGCAGTCTCTAGCGTGGATTCAACCATACGTTGGTATGACTCACATGTGACTACTTTAACCTGGGACTCTTTATTTGTCTCTGGCCCTGTTAGAGGAAATTATTTCCTTTTTCTATTATCTCTTGTGCTTTCCATTTTTTTTCCTTTACTCCTGCTACAGAAAACACTGAGCCTCTGTAAGATGAACTACGAGAATTCACTCTGCTCAACACAACTCCTGCCTAATTTCTTTCCCTCCTGATTTACACTTGCCACCTCTGAATTCTACTTTTCAGCTGATCTCCCTGGTCATTAGTGTTCTTATCATATTAGTCAGGACTCCTTTGGTTCACAGAGACAGAACTCTAATGATTCAAAGTGAGCAATGCTAAAGGCTCCCTCTCCCACCTCTGACTCCCCAAGTGGGTCTCACATACAGAAAAGTCCAAGGCTATATCTGGCTTCAAGCCCAACAGAATCTAAGTCAAGCCTTTTCTCTCCTTTTTTAAAATTGACCTTTTCTTGTGTCTTCTAACAGTTAAAAGCACTTCCTACCAGCATGCTGACCCCAGAAGTAGAAAGATATTCTCTTTGTGCTCTGACAGAAAATTACCAGGAGGAGCCAGATTTACCCTGTGTAAATCAGATGCTGTTTTCTCCAACACTATGGCCAGGGAGGTGTGAGATACAGCACTCTCACTGGCCAGGCCTGAGTCACATGGACACTGCTCTGGGAGCATGCAGACCTTATCAAAATCACATAGAATGACTTTGTTATCAGAAGGAGGAAGGAGTGCTTAGGAGTCATTGGTTGATTCTTTTATGTGTCCTTACCAGGGATCAAATCCACAACCTTGGTGTATCGGGAGAACACTTTAACCAAATGAGCTACCCGGCCACTCTTCACTACCAGATGTGACATGAAAAAGAAAAAAAGAAAAGAATGGAGGATGTAGGGAAGAAAGGAAGGAGAGAAGGAAGAAAGAAAAGAAAGGAGGGAGGGAGGGAGGGAGGGAGGGAGAGGAGGAGGAGAGGAGGGAAGGAAGGAAGGAAGAAAAGGAAGGAAGGAAGGAAGGAAGGAAGGAAGGAAGGGAAAGAGGGAGGGAGGGTGGGAGGGAGAAAGGGAGGAAGGAAGGAAGGCTCTCTCGGGGTTTCTTAGAGATAGTTTTAAGTTTAAGGAGAGAATTAGATTTGTATTTAAAGAGCCCTATGAAGAAAACCTATCATTTTATCTAGCCAAGACTCTAATTCTGAAAGTTGCACTCAAGAGTGAGTCCCAAAGCCAAACAAGTTCAGCGACCAGATCTTGTTTCTTGAGTCACACACCTAAGGGGGGCAGCAGGCAAGTATTAATCTTTATAATCAAATTTATCTTGTTTGCTTTACTACATACTTTCAAAATAAATGATCTATGAAGATCAGTAGGACCCACAAAGGGACAAAAAATTTAATAGATGCTTCACCCAATAAAATATACAGATGGTAAATAAGCACATGAAAAGATGCTCAGCATCATTATTCATTCAAGCAAAACAAACTAAATCTAAAATGAGATACCACTGCCTACCCACTAGAATGACTAAAATTAAAAAGACTGACAATGCCAAACATTAATGAGGGTGTGAAGCAACAGTTGCAGTTTATGAAGTCAAACATGTATTTACCATATAACCCAGCAATTTCACTCTTAGATATATACCCAGTTGAAGTAAAAATGTCTCCATAGAACATGTGTTGAAATATTTGTGACAGCTTTATTTATAATAACCAACTTGTAAAACAACAGAAATGTCCATCAACTGGTAAGCAGATCAGCAAATTATGATACATCCATATAATGGGATCCAACTTACCAATAAAAAGGTGTGCACTACTGATATATGCAGCAATATGGATGAACCTCAAAAGCATTATGCTACATGAAAGAAGCCAGATACACAAGAGTACACACTGATATTATATTCTAGAAAAGGCAAAACTGTAGCAATAGATAGCAGCTCAGTGGTGTTCGTGCCTACTGGTTGGACAGAAACAGATTGACTGCAAAGGGACACTAGGGAACTTTCTCAGATGATGTAAATATTGTGAGTTATTATTGTGGTGGTAATTACCCAACATCAAATTGTACATGGAAAATTGGGTACAGAATACAATACAAAATATAGAGGGAAAAATACATAAAAAGTATCATCACTCATTTGGATAGACTTGCCTAATGTACCTGATGTCCTAATACTCCTGAACATATTCAGAAAATGAAAATAGAAACCTGCCAAACAATCAAACAGCTAATTCCCAAATAAAATGCATGGTCTCCTATGGATCCCAAGTTCTTGGCTTTTCAGTATTTTTCACTATGGTATTTAAGCAAACAATATTTTAAAAATTTACTTGATAACACATATATTTTTTCCACGATGAGCATGTAATAATAACAATAGAATTCCTGAAGCTTAACCCCAAAAACCCACAAGGGACTTTAACATGATGAAATGGAGACATCTGAGAAAAAATAGATATGTAACTCCATGCTGTTCTTAATTTACGGACACAGCCATTTGTTATTAAAAAAGAAGAATCATTAGAAAAAAAAATCTCTTTTTTGGAGTGTATATTCTCGGTAAATTCCAACTGCAGAGCTACCATTTGAAAGACCCATCCATCTTCTGAGAAGTCACAGCCTTATTATCATGGACATTAGCATGCAATTTAGACATGAATCATTGATCAAAGCTTCTGAGAAGGCAGTGTCCTGACCAAGAGGCAGATAATCATAAAACACTCTGACTTGAATCACATGGGTTGAAAAATCTATGTATTTTCTCTTTAATCATGAATTACAAATGATTTCCATTGCAAAGGGGTTGAATTAAAAAGCATTAGAAGTGGCTCAGTGGTTGAGTGTCAATCTATGAACCAGGATGTCACAGTTCAATTCCTGGTCAGGGCACATGCCTGGGTTGTGGGCTTGATTCCCAGTGGGAGATATGCAGGAGGCAGCCGATCAATGATTCTCTCTCATCATTGTTGTTTCTCTCTCTCCCCTCTCCCTTTCTCTCTGAAATAAATAAAAATATTTTTAAAGTAATAGAGGTTAGAGTAAAAGAGTTGGTAAAGCCAAAACCGGTTTGGCTCTGTGGATAGAGCATCAGTCTGCGGACTGAAAGGTCCCAGGTTCGATTCCGGTCAAGGGCATGTACATTGGTTGTGGGCACATCCCCGGTAGGGGGCGTGCAGGAGGCAGCTGGTCAATGTTTCTCTCTCATCGATGTTTCTAGCTTTCTATCCCTCTCCCTTCCTCTCTGTAAAAAATCAATAAAATATATTTTTTAAAAAAAGTTGGTAAAGAGAACATAAAAGCAGTGTAGAAAAATTTTTCTGGAGGCTACAAAAATTGCCATGAATTACTCTGTACTCTCAAAATGACCTATTTATTCTACATGTTAATGAAAGGTATATACTTTCAATTTTAAAAATTTTAGGTATTCTAACTCCCATGACCAAGACTAACCTTTGTACAGCAGTGCTATTAGTGAGATCCCTTCATAATACCTTCAGATATTTTGACTATTTTTCACAGAAAATAATTTAATATCATCTGTGTATAAAAAAAGGTGCTAAGTGTTGGAAAAAAGGAGGTGTGTGAAAAACACAGTCCACCTCCAGTGTAGTGAGGAGGAAGAAGACGTGAGAATAATACTTGAATAAAAGTAAAAGCTAAGCACTGTTGGAATATTCAACATTTTTCATGGAAGCACATTTTATGAATTTTCTTCTTTCAGCATATGCTCCATGGTAAATTTCAATGATCTAAACAATAATATTTTTAAAAAATGGAATGGGTTGGGGGTGGGGTGTGCAGGGAATCAATGCTGGTAGGTTTGGCTTTGAACACAAGATCGGAACCTTGTTAACAAAGTGACTTTGTGAAATCTTCTTAATTGCCTTTAAACCCTAATTTCCTTATTTATAAAAGTTGCAAAATGATATCAAATACTATATTTTTAAGGGTGTTTGTAGTAATTTAAAGACAATGCATAGGTTGAGAAAAGTATCTGACTTATCGTAGAAACTAAAGAAATTGCTAGTTTCCTTTTTCTCCCCCTCCCCACCACGGTGTTTCAAATCCATGGCCTATTAGACACTTCTTGACAAAGGCGTAGCCTAAAGCTGCACCCTTTCTGGGAAATTGTGAACTGTGTTACATGTGCAATTCATCACATGCATTCTCACTGTGTCACTACATCCTCTACTTTGACCACCTGTAGATGCTTATATCACCTTAGATCCTGGCAAACTCCTCTCCCTCTTCTTGACCATCTATCACAGGCTACTCAAAATGTCCCCACATTTTTGGTCTCCTTTCCCCCCCCCCCCTTTTCTTCTCTACCCAACTCAGAAAGATTTGCTCACTGTTATCTCCTTGGAAACATTCCATTTCATCCAAAACTGAGCACTTTTGCTGATATCAGTCTTACCTCTATCTACCCTTCTTGTCATTATCTTAAAATCAGTGAATCAAGCCCTTTAATCTGGCCCTGAAAGCAATACCTGTTCTATAAAGCTCTCACTAAGCTGAGGGTTGGCAACAAATTCCTCTGAAATCTTCCTGAACTGAATTTGAGATTATCAGAGCCCAGTCACATAATGTATGTTCTTCTTTGATGTGTAAAATGTTAATAATTCATATAGTCATGCTGCAACATTGCAATGACATCTACATGACAGCCTTTGTTCTAAGCACAGGAGACATAGCAGAGAACAAAACAAAGGCCTGTCATCATGCAGAAAGGAGAGACATCAGACAACAAACAAGTAAAGAAATACATAAATCAATACTATGAGGAAATATAAAGCTAAGTAAGGGTAGAATAATTAAAGGCCTGTCTGGTGAGATGACACTTGAGTACATATATAAAAGAAGTGAGTGAGCCATGCTGATATGTGTGGGTAAGAGAATTCAGGAAGAGGGAAGAGCAATGCAAAAGCTGAAAGTCAGGAGGTTGCTTGAGAGTGGCTGGAATTGAGTCAAGGGAAGGAAGTGGTAAAGATGAAGAGTGAGCCTTGTAGGAAATAAGTAATGATGTGGAATGTTATTGGGAGAGAGGGGGATCCATGGGAGGCTGTTGAACAAAGTGAAAAAATGTGACTTTTCTTTAGGGGTAAAAAAATTGAAGCAGACTTTCCATCCAAATTCCAAATCTCCCACTAAACTATGCTAAGGTAGTCCATCATTTTTTTTTGAGGCTCAATTTCCTCCTTTAGAAAATGGGGATAATAATAACTCTTGTCAAACTGAGAAAATTAAATGAGCACTTACCAGAATACCTAAAATATGGTGAACACTTTATTGAGTACTAAACATTATCTCATTTGCATTTGTCAATATCAGCTTTATTTCTCTTCAAAATAATGTTTTTCTTGGGATCACACCTAAACAATTGTGGAAACTTTGGATAGATCTCAAAGGTATTCATTTCATTATGCTTTATACATGCAATCTGGAGCCAGTTTAAGCAAAATCCAAAAACAAAATTAGATTTAAGGCAAAGCAGCAAAACCAGGTATGATCCTCCTCATGAATAGTGACTTTACCTGTTTATATATGGCTTGAAAGCCACCATTCATGCCTTTATGTTTTTTTATTGTAAATACACTCATGAACATATCTTAAGGGAAACAGTCATGCAGAATCTTTGTCTTGCTATTTCTCACTGATTAATTCTCAGATAATAGCTTTTTCTACAGGACATTATGTAAAATGTCTTAAAACCACTTTTAAGAACATCTTGGCAGAAATATGAACCCAGGGAAAAAGGAGATTATCATGTATAAAACTATAATAAACTTGCATGCTTTAAATACACTTTTTTTTATTAAAACCCAAGCACAGGGTTGTTGTTTTTTTAATTTTAACATTTTCTAACAGTATTACGCAGTAAACAAAAGCAGAATATCAACTTAAACCCAAAGTGAAACAGCAAACCATTAACATTGGTCCCTGACATTAAGAAGGCTGACCGGGGCAAGACATAAAATGTTCCCTCTCTCACTTGGCTGTGAGGCCACATGCAGCAGGGTGAAAAGTGTGAAGGGCAAAGATCAGGGCTATTGAACCTGTGAAACTTTTGACAAGGGAGGCATCAGCCATTGATTTTGTCAGGCTCATACTTCACTATCTCTTATCTGTAATAAAGTGGGAGGGAGGAGAAAATCATTTTCCCTCCATTCTATATTGTTTGAACATCATTACCATGAATCACTCAAGAGAGCCTGCACTATTGCTAGGCAACCGCAGCATTTGCCTTATCGCCCCATGGAACGTGATGAAACTGTGTTGTTCCATGGCTTATAAAAATCCCTGAAAAAATTAATTCAGTGGTATCATCCCTCTACTTAAAAGACTGAAGTTCAAAGAGGATCATGTGTGATCCTCTTTACTTCATTTTTATTTTACAGTAAAAAGGAAACAATGTTAGCAAATTCCTCCTCCAGGTATTTTCCTGAACTTGGGGATAAACTGGCTCCCTTTTGAGAAGGCTCCTTTCTGGGCAGCCCTCTAAGACAGAGGCTGCTCCTGCGTCCTCTCCCCAAGTTGGGAAAACTCCAGTCCATGACTTCTGTGCCCTTGTAGTGGAGTGTCTTCTGAGGCACCTCTGACTCCTGCTGGGAACTCAGCACTATCCAGCAACGTTTCTTTCTTTTATATTTTCCCTGTTAAGTTTTGTCTCATCGCCTTTAGCAGTGGTTTTAAAACTTACCGCTCCCCTTAGAGCTTTGAAACCGAAATCTTCTCTTTCACTGTTCATGAGTTAAACACTTACTTGACAAATAAAATAGCTGTCTGCCATCATCCTCCACAGCCAGATGTATACATTTACCAGCTTCACCTCCCAACCTCCTTGCCTTTTCTGCTGCGACAGGGATTGCCTTTCCACTTGAGCCTCATCACTTTAGTGGCTTGTGTGGCCGGTGGAATCCTTCCATGTCCTTCAGGATTCCCTGCTGATGGCCTTCAAGGAACAGGGACCTCAGTCCTACAACCACGAGGAAGTAATTGAACTCTGCCAACAAGAAGAATGAGCTTGGGAATGGATCTATAAGCGGGAGCCCCCAGACAAGCTGGTTTGATACCTTGGTTTCAGTGGAAAACCTAGTCGTGCCTACAGAGCTGTGAGATAATTATGCACATTTTAAGCTACTAAGTTTGTGGCAAATTGTTACACAGGAGTAGAAAACTAATACATTCTAGATAGATTCTTATCTCTTTTTAGGAATATAGTCATTCAATTACTTCCAGTCTTCAAGGTTTACTCGCTACCCCATTTATACTGCAATCATTACTATCATCGTCACCACCACCACCTCTACTAGATACTATATTTAAATCCTTTAGATTGATTATTTCATTTAAAGCTTCATGAAAGGAATCTTAGGAAAATGCGGCATGTGAGCCTATAGGACTGGGTTGGGGCTTGAGATTCTAACAAATTCCCTGGTGATTCCTCTGCTCCTGATCTAAAGCTGATATAATTCACGATATTCAACTGGAATTTGTGGTTGCATGTCTAGCACTATTGAAACGGGTAATTCCTCTTAGACATTATTCTTACAAGTTAGGTATTGCTCACCAAGTGGTATTGACTTGACTTTAATGGAAGTATCTGAGTAATCAATTATTCTGGCGAAGGAGGTGTGTGAAGGAGGTGTGGGGGGAATGTAACCTGAGCAAAAAAACCTGGTACTGATTTCTGAATTCCATCTCTTCCCTGGAGATCAGAACTGCTAGAGGCAGTGCACAGGAACTTGTATTTTTAATAAGTTTCTCAGATGAATGTCATGTTACTCAAAAGCAGGGTTTCTCAACCTCGACACTGTGGACATTTTGGATCAGGTAATACTTTGTGTGGCGGGGGGCGAGGGGAAGGCATTGTTGTGCATTGTAAAATGTTTAAAAACACCCCTGACCTCTACTCACTAGATGCTAATAGCACCCCCTCTCTCTAGTGTAACAATGAAAACTGTCTCCAGATCTTGCCAAATATCCCTGGGGAGCAAAGTCTCCCTTAGTGAGAACCTCCGCTCTAAAGTTTGAGGATTACTGATTTAGGCTTTATCTAGGAAAGGAAAAACAAAGCACATGGATTAATACAGGACTTTGTAACATTTTTTTCTATAAAAAAATAGAACAAATCTATATTTACAAAAAATGTTATAGCATGATTTATTTTGTTTAATTAAAATATCTAGGTAGAGCCCTAACCTGTTTGGCTCAGTGGATAGAGTGTCAGCCTGTAGACTAAAGGATGCCAGGTTCAATTCCAGTCAAGGGCACATGCCAGGATTTCAGGTTGATCTCCAATAGGGGACATGCAGGAAGCAGCCGATTAATGGTTCTCTCTCATCATCATTGATGTTTTTATCTCTCTCTCTCTCCCTTCCTCTCTGAAATCAATAAAAATATATTTTAAAAATATCTACGTAGAGACTAATTACTCAATCACTGCTTAGTTAAGTTTTAACAACAATAATTTAGTTATTAATTTATATTATCTATTTAACACTTATACCCTAATGCTGAGTAGTTCTACTTTTCCAATGTTCTACTTTTCAAAAGACTGTTGATAAAAGCTATTTTAAAAAAGGTTTTTTTATATATTTTTTTGTCCTCTTAACATTTCTCAGGAACAATTAAGTGCTCTTTCTTTCCAACTCCTCTCTGCGCCTCAGCCCCCCTCCCCCATCCACTTTGTTGGGTTTTTGCTTCTGGCAAGTATCTCTGCTGAATAGCTTATTACCCTTTTCTCTCTACAAATAAGAAAAATAAAAATCTGATACTGAAACTTTCTCAGGGTGTGGGTCAGTCCCCATCATTATTATGTGAGTGTTCACATGGGTGTGTGTATTTTCAATGAGGAGGAATTTATTCTGACAGCAATGCTGCTGTATCACAGACCAATAATAATGCTGCCTTTGAACTTGTACTTTATGCTGCATCTTATTCTTAAGGCAGCCTCGCTACCAAGCCAGGTGTGTCTGTGTGTAACTGCAACTAGTCATTTAGCCACTGCTGCAGCACTATTTAGCCTTTTCATATAAACACCAGAGGCCCAGTTCACAAAATTCGTGCATGGCGGGGGGTGTCCCTCAGCCTGGCCTGCACCCTCTTACAATCCGGACCCCTCGGGGGATGTCCAACGGCCGGTTTAGGCCCGCTCCCCCAAGGGATTGGGATCGGGCCTAAACCGGCAGTTGGACATCCCTCTTGGAATCCAGGACCACTGGCTCCTAATCGCTCGCCTTCCTACCTGCCTCATCGCCCCTAACCACTCACCTGCCTGCCTGATTGCCCCTAACCCCTCTGCCTGCCTGCCTGATTGCCCCTAACCACTCATCTGCCTGCCTGCCCGATTGCCCCTAACTGCTTGCCTGCCTGCCTCATTGCCCCTAACCACTCACCTGCCTGCCTGATTGCCCCTAACCACTCTGCCTTCCTGATCGCCGCTAATTGTCTCTGCCTCGGCCCCCACCACGGCGGTTTTGTCTGGGAAGACGTCTGGAATGATGTCCAGAAGGTTGTTTGGCTGTCCAGTCTAATTAGCATATTATGCTTTTATTATTATAGACTAGAGGCCCGGTGCATGAAATTCGTGCACGGAGGGGGGGGTGTCCCTCAGCCCAGCCTGTACCCTCTCCAATCTAGGACCCCTTGAGGGATGTCTGACTGCCCATTTAGGCCCGATCCCAGTGAGATCGGGCCTAAATGGGCAGTTAGTTATCCCTCTCACAATCCAGGACTGCTGGCTCCCAACTGCTTGCCTGCCTGCCTTCCTGATTGGCCCTAACCGCTTCTGCCTGCCAGCTGATCACCCCCTAACCTCTCCACTGCCAGCCTGATTGATGCCTAATTGCTCCCCTGCCAGCCTGTTTGCCCCCAACTTCCCTTCTCTGCTGGCCCAGTCACCCCTAACTGCCCTCCCCTGCAGGATTGATCGTCTCCAACTTCCCTCCCTTGCAGGCTGGTACCTCCCAACTGCCCTCCCCTGCTGGCCATCTTGTGGTGGCCATCTTGTGTCCACATGGGGGCAGGATCTTTGACCACATGGGGGCAGACATATTGTGTGTTGGAGTGGTGGTCAATCTGCATATTACTCTTTTATTAGATAGGATAGAGGCCTGGTGCAGGAGTGGGGGCCAGCTGGTTTGCCCTGAAGGGTGTCCCAGATAAGGGTGGGGGTTCCCTTGGGGCATGGGGCAGCCTGAGCCAGAGGCCTGTGGTGGTTTGCAGGCCAGCCACGCCCCCTGGTGACCCAAGCGGAAGCACTGGTATCTGGAATTTATTTTCCTTCTACAATTGAAACTTTGTAGCCTGGAGCAGAGCCAAGCCTCCTGCATGCTCCACCGGCAGCCATTTCTGTTTGAGTTAATTCACCTTCTATAATTGAAACTTTGTAGCCTTAAGCAGAGGCCTGAGCCCAGCCAGGGTGTGAGGAAAGCTTTGCTTTCTCCGTTACCGTGGGCAACCCTGGCCTGGTATCTCCAGCTCCGTGGCTGCCTCCATTCTGTTTGAATTTGTTTACCTTCTATAATTGAAACTTTGTAGCTTGAGTGGAGGCTTAGGCCTGTCAAGGGCAGGCGGAAAGCTTGTTTCCCTCAGTTGCCTGGGAAACCTTGTTCTCGGTGGCTGTAGCCGTCTTGGTTCGGTTTATTTGCATACTCGCCCTGATTGGCTGGTGGGCGTGGCTTGGTGTAGCGGAGGTATGGTCAATTTGCATATTCGTCTATTATTAGGTAGGATTTTAAATACAATTTTAAGTTTAAAATCACAACATGATTTTAAATATGTACACATTCACTCACTGACCATTGATCACTACTAGTTGGTTGATAATCTCATCTGTATGGTATTTGTTCTTCTAGGCAATCGTGGTTCAATATGATGCATTTAAATTTAAGTCTATTCCAGCAACTGCTAAATTCTCAAATCCAGAGGACATGCTAGAAAAAATGGTATCCTTAGCAAGGTGTTGGTAACTTTGCTAAAGTTGGCCTGAACCCTACTTCTTCATTCTCATGTCAGTCCCTTAGCCTTTATTCAAGAAAACAGTGCTGTGAGTGGTATAAGAACATGGACAGACATGGGTTTGACTCTCTAGCTCTGTGGCACCACTTTGGTAAATTACTTAAATTCCCTAAATCTTAGTTTCCTCATTTGTAAAAGGAGATAAACCAACCTGCTAGATTTCTTGTGAAAATTAAATGCAATAAAATATGAAAAAAGCTTAGTACAAGGGTAGGCCCATGGAAAGTATTTTCAATATATAGTATCTATTATATTATTTTACTTCTTCTAATCTATTGCCCAAATGGCTGTGTGTTTCCTAATCTTGGAGTAAATATATAGACATGACTAGATCAAAAGTTTGTTTGTGTATTCATATTAAATATGAAATATATATTCAGGGATATACAAAAATAGGCTTACAGTTGCTCATATGGAAAATAATATAATATAATAATAAATAAATGCTAATACAAGAATGAACTGTCTCACATACAACTGTAAACCTACAATATATTTAAGTTATGAATTTATGTACAGCTATAAATCACTTGTTAAAATATTTTAGTCTGATTTTTAAAAAGCACAAATCATCTAGATACTTGATATATTATGATTTAATGTCAATTGAAGAGCTAATGGCTTTTAAAAAGTTTAAGAAAGTTAAGCCTTTCCCTGTAGGTAGAATGGTTATTGACAAAGTTCTTGTTACCTATCTTTCAGAACTCAAACCAAGGAACTACTGGTAAGACTCAATTTGTTTTTACAGTGCGATGAATTGTCAGAAACTCACTCAAAGTTCAAAAGGTTACACTCAATAGAGTTCTAATAAGCACTGTATCGTAGATGACTCATTCAGGCTTTGAAATTTATTCAGGCTCTTGAAAACAATAATTACCTGTGCATTTCCTAAGAAAAGAGTCAGAACTTATTGTAACATTGTGTTAAAAATATTTCAGACTTCTTTCCCCTGACATTTTTTATTTAGAACAACCGAACAACCTCCCCTGGTGGACCACACTTTTTTGTTTGTTTGTTTTTACCCATAAAATTGGAGTAAAACTACCCATACTTCTAATTTGAGTTACATTTGTATGTTCATAACCTTATAATTAATCCAGTTAAAGCATCTCTGTGAATAACTCATTGAAGTTGTGTGTCTAGTGGCTTTTTTTCAATAAGAAGGGATATAAATACTTTATAATGACAATTCTGATTTTTTTTTCTAGTTCCGTTTTTTAAATTTTAGCTTTATTGATATGATGGACATATAAAACTGTAAGATATTTAAAGGGTACATTATGGTGATTTGATATATATGTATATTGTAAGAGGGTTCTCATCTAATTAACATCATCTCACATATTTACCTTTTTTTGGTGAAAACATTTAAGTTTTACTTCCTTAGCAGATTTCAATTATATAGCACAGTGTTATAGATCCTCATATCTTTTTTTGCCTGATAGCTGAAAGTTTGTACTCTTTTGCCAACCTGCCTGATTTTCTTTTTAATCTGAGAATATGTGGTAGGAATTCCTATTTTTTATTCCAGTGGGAGGAGAAAGATAGACGAGTCATCAGGTCTTCATATCTCCACAAGGGAACCCATGTGAGATTTCTTTTGCTTTATGCAGAAAACGGAAGAGGGTTTCTGAAGATCAGCTCATGAAACTCAGATACTTAAATCATGTTTTTGCTTATTGGGAACATTGGGACTATTTCAAAGAGAGAAAAAAGGATCTTTCCTTTAAAAATAATAAAGATGGTATTTAAAAGACAACATTGTTCTGTTTGGAAGAGGAGTAGATTTGAGTATATGAGGGTTTATTGTGATTAAAGAGAGTGAGGATCTTCAGCTGGGGAAGGTTCGTGAATCTAAAAAAAAAAAAGTGCAAATTATTAAAAGTAGTTAAATTAAAAAATGTAATCCAAAATACAACACACAATTTTCATAGATTGTGCAAGCTCTTAAACACTGTTTAATATTCACCACCAATAATAACAGTATACCAACTGACTGAAGTTCTATAATATTAGAAAAACCACTGAGGGAAACTTTTTATTTTCTGTAGAAATTAAAGTTGCCACATTTTTATAGCAGATGTCAAAAAATAAACATGTTTCATAAAATGATGATTTAGATTCTATAATACCAAAGCGGTTTTTGTGTGGGGTGTGGAGGGGGGTGGGGGGGTTGTTGTTGTTATCAGAAGATAAATAATCCACTAGCTCTGAAAACTGAAACAAGTATTTGTTTATGTTCCCATTATTATGTGTGTAATTTGTGCTGTGTTGTAGTTTTTGTTTTGTGTGTGTTTTTGCAATTGATTGAAGGCTTGTATTGTATTAACCTACAGGGAAACAGGTTCCCCGCTATTTGTGGGAGGGGAAGTTTCTTCTGCAGCCAGGGCACTGGTGTGTTGTAGGGCGTCTGCCAATGGAATATGGTAGCCAACTAGAGGGTGGCACTAAGTTGACAAACCCTAAGAAGGCAGCCTCTCCAAGGACATCTGACAGGGCACAACTAAATTAGTGCCTTCTGATGCAGTGACACACAGGAATGTAGTCAGAAGTGAATTTAAATCACCTCTTAGAAGTAGTTATTGGAGGTCAAAAATGTGTGCTTGAAAATCAGTACCATTGGGTTATTTCTTTTTCGTCTCCTGAGGTTGAAACCTGGTTTTGAAAATTCTCTATTCTCTCACCTCTGCTAAGAAGAACCAAACAAAAGATCTTTGGGCACTATTTTGTTTTGTTTTTCTATTCCTTTTTTGTTTTTTAACAAAGGAGAGCATTCCCAAAATATCCATAGTGAGTCTCTTCTGATACCTATGCACTGACAGACCTGGAGATAATGTCCAACTGCTCAAAATCACAGCAAAGCTGCAAAGTGTAAGGACTATGAAAAGGGGAAAGGGTTCCCTCCTAGCCAGTTTGGCTCAGTGGATGGAGCATTGTCCCATAGACTGGTCAAGGGTGTGAACCTCGGTTGCAGGCTCAATCCCAGCCCTGGTCAGGGCTTATGTGGGAGGCAGCCAATCCATGTGTCTCTCTCACATCAATGTTTCTCTCTCTCTCTCTGTCTCTCCCCCTTTCTTTCACTCTCTCTAAAAATCAATGGAAAAATATCCTTGGGTGAGGATTAACAAAAAATTAAAAAAGGTAAAGGGCTCCTACCCACCTCCTTTTCTGCCTTAAGATCTGATTTACTTGATGAGTTTGAGTTTCTAAGATTTAGATCCTGTCCCTTCCTCCAAGGTTTATTTTAGAACATGATAGCAATCGACCTGCTATTTGGTTGTATATTTGAATAGAGATATTTCTTGAGAAATCATAATCAACCATTTATATTTTATTTTCAATATCATGTGCTAAGTTCTCAGACCTTTACCAGGGTAGGTAAAGAATAAGTAGGGGAGGAGAATAATTGCAATAGATAAGCATTCTCTTCTCTAATTTACATAAGCATTATAAGACTTCTGGATCTTTTTATTTTTTCCAAAGTTATAATTGTTTTCTCTCACTAACAGTTTCTCTATGCATTTTTCCTTTAGTTTCTCCAAGTGAATAGAAATCTCAGGAGGAATGCTTAGATGATTTATAGGTGTCACCACACCTCTGGTATAAAAATATCATCTTCTGTGATATACCATTTGAAGTATTTTATTGTTTTATAACTTGTCAGGAAATTGCTGGAGTTTGACTCTTATTATGATTGCATACTCATGTGAGAACTCATTGATAATCATAAAAAGAAACTCACAACATAAATTAAAGCAAAAAGCAATCTTAAACCTGTCATTCAGGATTCAGAACACACAGAGAGGAAAAAAAAAATCCTTCCCTGGCATACACTGCAGACCCCCCTTTTCCAATGCTATTTGCTATTTCCATTTTAGTCCATTGTATTTCTCTTATCTGGGAGAGTGAAATAAGACTTCAAGCACAAAGTCAGCAGTTCTAGTGAAAAGAAGGATCTATTTGGAGAGTCAGTGGCTGTCTTTATGGTGGGTCTGCTGGAAGTCCTAAATTGTATTCTGAACTCTGGCAAGGAATAGCTGTGCAATATTGAACAAAGTTATCCCTGAAAACCTCAGTATCCTCAGCTGTGTCTTTTAAGATAGTAATGCCTTTTCTACCTATTGAAAAATATTATGTGGATCAGTTAGATTATATGTAAAAATGTATGAAAACCGAGAATTTCATATAAATATAAGGTTATCTCTTCTAGCCCTCATTCTGAGAAGTAAATTAGACTTGAGAAAACTTTATATAATGCAATGAATAAATAAAATTAAATATAAATAATATCATTGTCATAGTTTTAGTTACCCATCTCACTTACTTCCAATATATCAGTTTAAGATTATGACTGCAGAGTTAGGAAATACTCCATGAATATTTATGGTGTTATTTCAGGATATAGCCATCTAACCCCAAAATGTTGCTATTTGGACACCATGAAAGTGGTAAACCCATTGTTTCCATGTCTGAGACAGTGGTGTTTAAGAGATCCACTGAAGGACTTGTATGCATGCATATAAGCATAATCAATGGACGGAAGACACTGGGGGGTGAGGGCATGTATGGGAGTGGGGTGGAGGACAATGGGGAGATATGGACACATATGTAATACCTTAATCAATAAAAAAAGAGATATTCACTGAAAAAAATATGCATGCATATTCATATGTATATTTATTATAAATTTACTGATATTACAGATGTCTAGCATATAATTTAATATGCAATCCATTTTATTATAAATTTTACATAGTCAATTGATTTTCACAGAATGTTTTAGTTAATTTTTGTGATGTTATATTCATAGCCAACCTATTGACAGAGAGTATTGTTACAATTGTAGCTGCAATTGACAGATGAATGGTGTTCTGACAAGAATGCTGGTTGATGTATTTGTTTTAATTGACAGTAAGATGAAAGTAAAACATCACAAATCTAGGTAAGAATGTCACTCACTCATAAGTGGTCAGTGTGAATGTTTTCTTTGGTAAATTGAATAATAGTCTTCAAATATTAAAAAAATGTTTTCACAATTACTGGCTAAAGACAAAACACATTTTAAATTTAATCTCCATTATCAACATTTTCTCTGCATTCTTGAATTTAATAGCCAATGAAACAATGAACCTTGATTTGTGGAATTTGCTGATTTCAGTGGTATTCTCTCAGATGACTGATATTCCGCTATCAATGTGACCTCATTAAATGTAGAGTTGGGTAAAGATACACAGGAGCACCCCACATATGGTATTTCCAGCATACAAACCCAATAGACAGAAATAACCTTAAGAGTTTAGGTAATAGTAAAATGTAGTAAAATAATTAATAAGTAACTAGTTTGAGAATTTATTAATTTTGTTTAATATAACTTATTTGTGATTATATAAATTAATTTCTTTCTAATGCCTGTGATTATCAACTGGGCACAATATTCCTGAGGATTTTAATAATTGGCTCTTGTGAGCCTGGACAAGCCAGCTCCAATATACTATAGGTTCCAGCATATGCTCTCATAGCAATGAACTATAGCAAATAACATGGGGAATGTTTAAAACTAATAGTATGTACTTGCTGACTCATCTCTATGTCTAATCTCCATTAGGGATTGTAACCTTGTAAACCATCTTGGGTTTTCTATTGACACATTTGCATGGTCACTATAGTTGTCCACCAGGTAACTTGAGATTCTGAGGCCATATAATATTTAAAGAAGGGTATTTCTTAGGAATTTCTCTAATCCCAGTAGGCGAATAATTTTTACTACAAAGACAAATTTTCTAAAAGTAAAAGATAGCTAGCTATCTTTTATATCCATTATATCCTTTTGTAGACATGTATGTTGAAGTTCCATTATATCCTTTTGTAGACATGTATGTTGCTGTCCCTTCAAAGAACTAGCAAATACAGCAACTTGATTTTTCCCTTGGCATAATATTTTCAAAATCTATCCATGTTGTTGCAAATGGCAGTATTTCATCTTTTCTTATGGCTGAGTAGTATTCCATTGTGTGTATGTGTGTGTGCGTGTGTGCGTGTGCGTGTGTGTGTGTGTGTGTGTGTGTGTATATGTATCACATTTTCTTTATCCAATCATCTATCGAATGACACTTTGGTTGTTTCCATGTCTTGTCTGTTGTGAATAATACTGCAATGAACATAGGGATATTTTATATATATTTTTCAAATTTTTCATGTTGATACCTAGGAGAGGGATTGCTGAGTCATATGACAGGGGAGTGGGAGGTAGTAAAGGGTAAAAGGAGCCAAATATATGGAAACCAAAGATGATTTGACTTTGAGTGGTGGACACACAATGCAATACACAGATCATGTATCATGGAAATGTATACTTTAAACCTATGTAATCTTATTAACTAATGTCACCCCAATACATTTAATTAATTAAAAATAAATAAATACAGATTTTTCTCTGTACTGGATATTAATCTCTGTACTGTATCTTAGTGTAATAAAATTAGCATTTTAGGCACTATAAATTTTTAAAGGATTTTCTGCATGTGCTTTCCATCCCTTAATATACTCTTCTTTCTATATTATTTGTCTTAGTAAATTGGACTTCTGTCCACCAGTCATCAAAAGAAGAAGCCTGGATGTCATACTAAATTTCTTTTTTTCATCATTTTTACAACTTATACATTTTCAAGACCTGGTATTTCTTCTTCCTAAATAGGGTTGCAATCGATTACAATCAAAGTGCTGGAACAATACCTCGACCCAGGAAGCCCATAATAAAGTTTGTAATAAATGTAGGATTCTGTGAGTTGACTCAGGCACAACCCACCCCCCCGCCACACACACACACCCCAAAGTGTATTTAGACCTTGTGATGAAGGAGTAAGGCTTATAATTTTGGCCGTAATTGCCTGCACTAGCATAGACTTTGGATGAGAAATTTCATGAGAAATTTCAAAAACGATTAGGAAATAAGTATTCTGTGACTCCTTTAGCCTTGTAGCTAGCTGTATCATCAGAAAACCTTTGCAAATAGATGTGAAAGTATTTTTCTTTAATCTAATTTACTTGCTTACTTAATACATATTAGAAAAAAATGAGTGATGTTTGGGACTAGATAATTATTGCTAATATGAGAATAGGACTCATTAATTAATAAGTAGAGCTATCAGAGTCCTTAATATGAGGACCTTCATTGCTAACTAGCACAAAATGTCCCCAGACAAGGTACTACTGTCAAATGCAAATGTCACGCAATGTTTGCTGATGTGTTCTCTACTTTACTGACTCTTTTTTTTTTCTTTTTTTTAGAGAAGACAATGGTATACTAAGGGGGAAATAACTTAGAAGAAACCCTCTAAAGCAATCATTCTTAAACTTTCATTGGTCCTAGTCCTCAGGGAGATTCTTATAAAGGCCTGGCTTCTTCTCCCCAGAAAAATGAGAACCTACATATAAAAAACTTTTCATGGAATCTCAGAAAGTTTTACAGTCTACAGATTGGAAAATCAGTACTTGAGAACTCCAGAGAAACTCAGTTTGGTATAGCCTTAGCAATATTATTATTATTATTATTATTATTAATTAATTAATGGAGAAGGAAAATTCAAACCTAGAATAGACAAGAATGCCCAAGTCCTGCAGATAAACATGCTCCTGCTCAATGAATAAGAACATCAGAAGAGGTATGGAAGTAAGGGCAGAGTATAGTCATGAACTCATTTATTTCACCAGAGGATTTCCCCTCCTTTGATTTCTGTCCTCAGACTTTATTAAGGGTAGAATGAACTGTAAAGATGACAGAAAAGAACTGCATCCTGACTGATTTAGACTGAAATAGGAACCATAAAGTCTTCTCATCTAAGCTTTCTCTTTTATTACACGTATAAAAAATAAATGATAAAATTGTGCTCAGAACATTATAAGCACATTTTATGACCCCACTGGCATGAGCACACCATTTGCATTTTTCCTTGTGGTTGATGTTGTCCCTGAATATTGCTCTATAATTAGAGCCTTGTTATGTGCAGTAGGAAGATGCACGATCACTTTATAATGAAGACTAGAGTAAGCTTATCAAATGACCACTTATATGTTCATTATGGCCCTACTCTTATTATCATATTGATAATGAATGTCAGGGAATTGTATAGTAAGAAACTTAACTCCAGTACAGTCAATACATAATTTCAAAGTAAGATACATGATCACATGTTAACCCTCTACATGTACATATTATCCAAGTTTTCACATGTTCATCAAATACATCTTAAAAACATTATTTAGTTTTTAAAATAATCAGGGTAAGTATGCTATTTACATAATTTTAGGTCATTATAATATGTTTACAATGGTCAAAGAAGTGATATTAAAAGATGCAATATCCCCTAAAATATCTGAAATATAAAAATCTTCGTTCTTGCGTTTAGATTGACTTTGATATGTGCATATTTCTTTTCAACTTTCTTTACACTTAAAGGGATTTGGAGAATTGGGACAATTTTAAAGATGAAGTAGCCCTTATACTGGTAATGTGGTTTTGCTTTAATTATCCAATGAAGAAAAAGGTATTTTTTCTTTATTCATGATCCAAATATGTAATTGCTGGAATCCTTGAGTATGCATAACACATTCATAGTTTTGCAAATTTCTTTAAATACAAGTAATATTCTCTTCACCAATAGTTAGAACAGAAATTTATGAAAGATGATTTCATAAAATGCTTTTTTTTAAATCATGCAGGCCAGACATACAAATGTGAAATAAAATACTGAATAAGTGGAAATATCTGAACAATACAAATTAAGAAAGCCTTTTTGGAAGAATAAACTTCAAATAAAGGAGGCTTTTTAAAGAAAAATGTGAAATAATATAGATAATCACCTCAATTTTCTATTTCATTTAACTAGTTAAAAATATTGCATTTCTATTTAAAAAATGGTGCCTTTATTCCTACTTTACTCCCTTATTTCCCATTAATGGAACAGAATAAATTATTGGTTTGAAAAGACCAATAAGATCTAACAATTTTTTCAGAAAGAAAAATGAGAGATCTAAAGGCTTTATCACTTAGTGTTTCTATCCCAAAGAAAAATATTATCTAATATACATTTCAATAAACAAACAAAGTCAATATCCAAACTAAGTATGGAGAAGGGAGAAGGGAAGAGTAAGATTATGTGTTGTTCTTGATGGATGGAGAATTACTGGAGATAAATATTTTAATTCGATCACAAATGTTCCCAGATTGTTTGCATTGGCTTCATAATGTGTCAGCTTGGCTAGGCGGGATACCATTTCCCAGAATTCCCTTCACTGTGTGTTTCTAGTTAAGATGGGCAACAAGGGAGATTGCAGGGCTCATGAAGGGCAGAGAGAAGAGCTGCCATTCTATCATTCAGACATGCTGTCATTTCTCTGCTGGCTCATCTCATTGGGATGAGGCTACATCCAAACTTGCACTTTCTATATTTTTCCCTGAATCCTTCTTTAGCTTTATCTCCTGGGTTTGATGACAAAAGGGCATCAGCTTCTGCAAGACACCAATATATTCAAGGTCAGAGGCAGCAAGAACCGGCATGGATTCCAGTATGTTCTCATGGGCTCTAGCTCATGATCTCCCCTACTTCATATCCATCTCCTTTTCTCCACTTCCTGCCCTGTAGACTTTAAACTCCAGCATCAGACACAAAGGCAAAAGAAACTTTTTAACCATCTCCCGCAAATTGTGTAAGTCAAATCTCTTTATATAAAAATATATATCCTAGTGCTTATGCTTGTATGATTAAAACTTAACTAGTTAAAAGACTAAATATTTTATCAGTATTAGTGCTTCTTATATTCTTCTAGTTTTAAAATTATTATATCCTAAATGCAAATAATTTGATGTTTGCATTGTCACTATCCTAAAAGTAATCCCTTACGATTACTCATTGGGTGCATTTTTATTTATAGAAGTATGTGCAGTGTTAGACATTTATGTGGAGTCTGGGACTTAGGGTTGGGTTAATTATGAAGCTACAATCTCAACAAGTCTAACTTCCTATCTATTTAAGCTTGACAGAGATATGTTTAACTGATGGAAAATAAAGTTTCCACTTTCCAAAGAAAAACAAGATAAAAAATAAATTTGTAAGATGGAATATTGGCCAACATTTTAAATAACTAAACTAGAGGCCCGATGTACAATATTCGTGCAAGGGGCTCAGCCCTCACAGCCCCCGCTGTCTCGGCCAGTCCTCACAGCCCCAGCTTTGTCTAGAAGATCCTCCAGAAGGTCGTTCTGCTATTTGGTCTAATTAGCATATTATCTCTTTATTATGTAGGATTAGTGGTCTAAAAAACTGGGTATATCATAATAATAAGATCCACAGTGAACTTATTTTTTAAAATGCATTTTTATTGATTTCAGAGAGGAAGGGAGAGATGGAAACATCAATGATGAGAGAATCATTTATTGCTGCCTTCTGCATGACCCACACTGGGGATCGAGCCCGCTACCTGGGCATGTGCCTTGACCAGGAATCTAACCATGACCTCCTGGTTCATAGGTGGACACTCAACCACTAAGCCATGCTGGCTGGGCCACTGTGAACTTCTTAATGAGTTTTTTTGTTGTTTTTTTAATGGACCGCTGCTTTCCATGCAAAGAATGTATTTTTTACATATAGATATTCAAGTCTACATTGCAATAATACCCAAGGGAAGCACCTTTTAATGTAAGTTTTAGCTCCAGTGCTTTATCCCTTGAGAAAATATGTAACTAGACATACCTGTCAGTATGTGTGTAAAACTGGTAAACATTAACCAAACCAAAAAGGAAAAATTTTCCATATAGTCTGAGAGGAAGGTAAGAATATCATTCTATTCAAGCATAAGGACTAGAACAAACTAGTTACAATATGTGGAAGATAGAATAATGGCCTCCCAAGGATGTCCACATTCTAATACCCCAAATTCATGAATGTTATGTTACATGGTAAGAAGGAGTGAAAATTGCAGATGGAATTGTGTTTGCTAATCAGCTAATTTGAAGACAAGGAGATTATCATATACTAGAGGCCCAATGCACGAAATTCATCCATGGGTAGGGTCAGTAGGCCTGGCTGGTGATCAGGGCCTATCTGTAAGGCAACCGGCAGGGCGATCAGGGTGATCAGGGTGGCCCCTGCTGGCACCCGCCTTGGCCAGTCTGGTGCCGCCCACTCACTGACCCCGCCCCCTGCCACCTCCAGTTGCCTCCCTCTGTGGGGCAACTGGCAGGGTGATCGGGGTGGGGGGGGGGGGCGCTTGCAACCACCTTGAATGGCCTGGGGCCTGCGGGCTGGGGGCAGCTCCTGCATTGAGTGTCTTCCCCCTGGTGGTCAGTGTGCATTATAGTGATCAGTTGTTCCACTGGCCGTTTGGTCAATTTGCATATTAGGCTTTTATTATATAGGATAATCTGGGTGGCCTCAAGGACAAGGACAGGGGTCCTTTAATGGAAACAGGGAAAGCAGAAGAGTGAGAACAAGGGACAGTATCATGAGAAAGGCCTGATCATCCATTGTTAGTTTTAAAGATGGAAGAGGGGCTAAGACCAAGGATTGTGGGGAGCCTCTAGAAGCTAAAGTAGTCAAGGAAACATTATCTTCTAGAGCCTCCACAAAGAACACAATCTTGCTTATAGCTTGATCTTAGCTAGTGGGACTCATTTCAGACTTCTGACTTCCTGAACTGTAAGATATTAAGTTTGTGTTGTTTTGAGACTCTAAGTTCATGGTACCTTTTTTATAATTGCAATAATAACCTAATACACATTGTATCAGAACAAAATGAGAGATTGAAGTAAGCAGCTTAAAAAGATGTATTGGTACTCACATCAGCTCCCTTGGCCCTACTGAAAATGAAAGGAGAAAATAAGAATAACTGTGCCATTAGACAAAATTCACATAAAGGGAAATGTACCCCTATTGAGAAATCATGAGGAAATTCTGTTTTCACACATATCTAACTTTTATAAAAGAAGAAAAATTAAGAGGGGAAAAAATTTAAATTAACATGTTCAACACTGACTAACTTACTACAACTCCATGCCTCCCACTGTATTATATCTTTTGATTATGCAGAGTTCACTTCAGCTCAATATAGATTAAATTGAATAGTGACATTCCCAACTGGACTACCAGATGGAATCACATTTTAATTAACTTTTCAACCAGCATACAGATGTGCTTCTTGTGATCATTATCAAGAAATCATTTACCTTCAACAAAATGAGGAGCCCTGGTGGCAGATTGTAGCTAAGAATGACTGATTACATCATGAGATCATTAACCTTAAAATGATTTTAATCATTTATTGACAAAATGAAGAAAATGCTTATAGACCACTATTGAATACATTTAAAGCACATTATCGTGTACGTTTTGGGAGCTTAAATTAAAGGAAATATTCACATGATAAAATAATGATCTATGTTTTTTTTTGTTTTTTTCTCAATTTTTTTATTAAGGTATTATATGTGTACATATCTTACCATTGTATGTTTTTATATTATTACTGACTTTCAAATTTAAGCTTCCATACTTTAATGAAAGTATACACCATTGAATAAAAGAACTTACCTGCAACTTTTTGTTGTTCATCATCATCAAATAATTCCATTTATATTTGATGCTTTAAGAATAATAGTCCCTACCTTCCAAATGTTTATGCCTTAAAAAGATGACCAGCATGAATAATTATCCTTAAGTAGAAAAAAATTAAGTGACTATAAATGAAACAAAAGATAGCTAAAATTATATGAAAAGAATGAAACAGCATATATTTATACAAGTTATTGTCTAATGTTTACTTCAGTCTTTTCAAGCTGAAAGTACTAACTCTAGTAATTAGGACTCCGGTAATTTAAAATGCTAGTATAAAAATAAAAAGCCTTTCCTAATAATTAAAAATATTTTATTTGCTTATTCCAAAATTGATAAGCGAAAATCAATGTGTAAAATACTTTTATTTTTATCAGTTATTAAGTTACTATAATATACTCAATTTCAAAGAAATATAATAAACAGAGGCATCTGTGTTTTAGAAGTTTCAGACTGTGAGAGGATACAAGGCAGGCATTGCAGGAGGTTCTGACCCCCCTCAGCTTATCCGGTGCCCTTTAAGGTATCAAGGTGGAAAGGTGGAAAGCATTCTGTCGTTCATTCCATCCTAACTCGTAACAGTCACAGCATGTCTATTAACCTCGGTATAAAATGTTCACTGAATGAATGAAAATTGCAACTTAGGCTTCTCTCTTTCAGTTGTGATAATTTCCCTACCACAGGAAATCAGGATTTTTTCTTCTAACTCTCTGAGTGGTCAGAGAAAGGACAGCTAAGCTCTCTGGACCTCAGTGTATTCATCAGAGAAACGATCAGTTTCCAACTGTAATTAATACCTCAGCCCCTTTTTCCATAAAAAAGGATCTGATTTTTATACCAAAGAGGAAATGATTTTTTGTTCATATTTGGTTTGTCTGTTAGACACCAATATCTTATGTATTATTTTGGGGGATTCTCTCTCATTTTTTAAGGAGGGAGGAAAATACCAAGTTGCATTGAGCTGTAATTAAAGAACATTCTGAATAATGTATGACACATTTCTATACTTGCAAAAAATTGTATCATTTTGTGAACATAAGAGAAAATGCCTTTTTATAAAATTTCAGTTTCTGAAAAAGAAAATCGAATATGGAAGCCCAGTGCTTAAAACAGATAATGGTGGAATGTCTTTAGTTAATTAAACTCCAGCTGGGGTGGGGAACCTCGAGTCCCCCAGAGCCCTCTGAGGCTCCCCAGAGCCCAGACTGAAAGCTAAGCCAGTTCCCCAGCCCATGCTGTCTAAGTATAACTTTTTGGAATTATCAAGACAGAACCAATGGCAGTTGGGCCCCTGCCTTCCAGGCTCCCCCATCCCCCAACCAGGTGCCTGGCCCAGGAAGCCGGCCCTGAAGTATTTGTTTTTGAGTAAAAAATTTCTAGAAAGAGAAAACTGATGGGAAAAGAAAAATGAATAAGAAGAGAAAAAATTGGGGGGCGGGGGGGAATGAGTAAAACTCTTTTCGTTTTAATAATTAATATCTTATTCTCTCTTTAGAATCTCAAGCTCTTTTTTTGCTATAGCTAAATGGAAAAATTAGGTCATGAGCTAAATAAATAAATTTCAGCACAGGAGTGATTGCTCAGAAATGTCACTTTAACTCTTTTACTAGGATGACTCAGACTCTTTTACTGTGAACAGAATGACTTCTCTGCGGGCCTAATGAGGCATGTTAATGATTGTGCTTGGTGTCATAACTGCTCACTCGTTTTGCCATGAGACTAAAATAGTCATTTAAATCAAAGGCCATTTAGTTAAACTAATGTAAAATAAATTCTGAAAGTCTGCTATTATGTTGCACAACAGAATCCTTAAAAATACTTATTTCTCAAACAACAAAGGCAAGTGTGAACTAAGGCATGTTTGTTTGGTAGTTCTATTCTTTTAGAACTCTCACTTTTTTTTTTTTTCATGTTTTGCTGCTGCTCCTGAGCTTAAACACAGACAAAAAAAAAGCACTTGTCTTCTTAGGTATCTTTCCAGTATCTCCTAAGCTGGCATCCTAAAATGCAAAAAGTGATGTCATTATTATGGACTCAAGATAGGAACGAGCAAGGAATCCAAAAGACAGCTGGATTTAAGCCCAGTCAACATTGCTAATGCTAATTATGTCCATATTTTCTCTGTAGTTTATTCAGAAATGTATTAATAATTATCATATACTAATATAATTTAATATTTAAGAGAAGTCTTTGGTTCTGCCTTAGCTTCATGGTGCTTCAAGTCTCTTCACATGCAGGTCTGAGGTCTATTATGTAGAAAAGACACCAAGCAATATTAGAATTTAGAAAAAGCAACTGTGCAACCTGAAGTTTGTAGAGATGTGATTTCTCAAGTTCAGAATGTATGTCGATAATGAGTTTGTATGTTTGCCAGTTTATACAATAACTTCCCCCAAGACAAATTTGCAAATATTAATGTATTATTTACACAATGGAATAGTATGCAGCTGTAAAAAAGAAGGATCTCTTACCCTTTGAGACAGCATGGAGGAACCTGGAGAGTATTGTGTTAAATGAAATAAGCCAGTCAGAGAAAGACAAGTAACACATGACCTCACTTATATGTGGAATCTAATGAACAAAATAAATTGATAAGAGACATGGAAGCATGATCCAGAGACATGGAAACATGCAATAGACTGATGAATCTCAGAGGGAAGGGAAGGGAGAGGAAGAGATTAACCAAAGAATGTATATGCATAACCCATGGGCACAGACAATAGTGCAGTGAGGGGGTTGGAGAGGGATGGAGGGGATCAATGGGGGTGGGGGAAGGAGTCATATATAATACTCTCAACAATCAAGATATGTTTTTTAAAGAGAGAAGGAGAAAAAGAAGTTAATTCAAATTTCACTTTATTATTCTCAGAACACTTAAAAGTTAGTATTAGGGTCCACATTTTTTTTGTGTTTTTTTTTTTACTTGACTTCCTTTTATACTACTTCTCTCTCTATGAGTAGAAGCTATATTGGTGCAGTAGAAAAAGCCCTGGAATAGGGATTAGACAAACAGGTTTGAATTCTGGCTCTAGCTTTACCAGCTTCATGACTTTGGATAAAACATTTTTCTGGTCTGTGTCTCAGTGTTCATCTTGTACATGGGCTGTTGTGATGGTCCACATGTAAACTCTAGGTGAAAATATTTGTAAGTTCATTGTTAGATTATCTGCTAAGTAGTATCTGAGTTGCTTTGAAAAAGCCACAAGTAGCCTTAGAGGAAAAGTGTCTGGATCACTTAGGCAATTGCTGCATCCATCGCAAGATCAGACTACATAATAGGATAAAATTTCTCTCGTTGCTCATTGGAAGGGGTAAAGGTACCACCAATACATTTCTGATAGTATGTAAGGCACACTAATTTGGATTCAACAGATAACATCAGTGGCAATACCCCTTTCTTCCCTAAGAAGATAAAGCCTGTGGGCATATCTTGTCATAGTTTTCTGTCTTCTAGGAAATTTCTCATTCAGCATCAACTTTATTGAGCTTGCTCACTCAATCTAAACCCTCTTTAAGGGCTTATATTCTTTATTATCTCCTTTGTTATACGGAAATACAGTATTGCTTTCCTACTTATTTTTGGTGATTTTATTTTCCTTTTCAGATGCCCAATAGTCCAAGGTGTATGGATCAAATTCTTTCACCTCTCGAGTCATTTATTTTTTTTAGGAGGAAAATTGGATCTTTGCACTGTGGTTCACTTTTTATTTCTTTCTGCATGATCTGCTCAAAATGATAGCATCAGACACAGCAAGGCAGTTGTGTTTACTGCTGGTGTTAAGTTTAGAAATTAAATGGATAGAGGAAAACAAGAGCCCCAGTATTGTCTGGAACTGAACATGCAACATCTACTTAAGTTGGTGTCTGGCAGCCCTAACTTTTTAAGTAAAATGGCATAGCAAGCTTTACCTGCTGTTAGAATCACAACATTGAACACTAGCCCAAGATGTAATATCTTTGAAAGAAATACAAATATTCACTGTACGTTTGACCTCCTGACTATTAAACAGCTGGCCAGGAGAGAACAGCAATCTCAGTATAATTTCTTTATCTGGAAATTTGGTCATAAATCTAAAACCAGGGTTTCTCAACAATAGTACAATTGACATATTAGACAGGATACATTTTTGGTTGTGAGGGCTTTTTCTTTGCATTGTAGAATACAGTACTTACATCTCTGGCCTCTACATGATGGATGCCAGTAGTACCACCATCACACCCTACTCAGTAGGGAAAACCACACATTCTCCAAACATTGCCAAATTTTCCCTGCAGGGAAGTTGTTCCAGGTTGAAAACTACTGGTCTAAATGAAGAGGATAGTAGCCCTGGCCAGTGTTCACCTAGGGGTTGCAAGTTCAATTACTGGCCAGATATCCTATGAACATATAATAATTATTTGTCAATTATATGTTTTGTACACATTATATTTACATTTGTGATTTGTCTTTTCTCCTTTTTATAATAATGATGCTTACAATATTATACCACTTGTGATGCCCCCCCCCAAAATATTTGAAAATGAAGCAACTGAGGACAAAGAATTATATTAAATTTACATTGCAACTTGAGAAGTGATATGCTTCAATACTGTATCTCTCAGACATGAATATTAAGTATCTTTATTTATTTAAGCCTGTTTTACTTTCAATAAAATTTTATCACTTTCTCATAAAGTTCTTGCTTGCCAGATGCTAGATCTATTCTTATATCTTGTAATATAAAATTTTTATAGTATGTAAGTTTGCATTTTATTATTGTTTGTTCATTTTATATTCAGAAATTTTCTAAAGCCTTTTTAGTTAATTACAGTAATTTATTTTAAACACTTTTGAATTATTTTTGTACAAATTTACATCCACTAAAAAATGGTTGTTTGATTTTCATCCTCTTCTCCCATCTGCTTCTATTTTATTTCTTTTTCATCCTGCCTTACCGCGTAGCTCAGACTTTAAGACAATGTTGTGTAAAAGTGGCATCAGCTGACACCATTCTCTTGTTCTTAATCTTGAGAAGAATGGTTTAATTATTACACATTTAATATGATATAAATATGCTGTAAGATTTTGGGGACTGTTCTTATATCAGTTACAGAAAGTTACATTATATTACTATTTTACAAAAAAAAATTCTTTTTCTTTCTTTCTTTTTTTTTTTTTTTTTGTCTGAGGACCATGCTCTGGGACCAAGATGTTCTGTGTGTCTCTTCAGGGTTTTTATTGGGACCTGACAGGCTTTAGCTGGGCGGGTTTTCTTCTTTCTTCACATTTATTTACTTGTATTCTCTTAATGAGCAAAGGAGGGAAACACTCAGCTCTTACTATGAGCCAGGCACTGTATAGATCAGAAAACAATGTTTTATTATTACAAATGCTCTTTCCTTCTGTTTACTCAAGTCTTACACTCCTATTATAGGAGATTTGGAACCTACAGCAAATTATAATGATGAAGGCCTGTGTGTGCCACATGCTGTGTGGCCTTGGAAAACTTCTCGGAGCCTTCCTTCCCTCATCTATAGCATGGGGAGAATAACCTACAATAAATTTTTTAAAATTTGTTTTTATTGTTGAAAGTATTACAGATGTCCCTTTATTCCCCCCATTGACATCTTCCATCCCGCTCCCGCCTCTCCTCAGGCCTTCCCCGCACAACTGTCTGTCCATGGGCTATTCATATATGCATATAAGTTCTTTTTATCATGAATTGATGTTGAAGTGTTTTTTTCCTATATCCTTTTTTCCTGAAATTTGTTAATATGATGAAAACAGGATTTATCTTTTTAAACTCAGTAGACTCATATAACTAGAGAGAAATTCACATTTGTCAATTTTATTATATTGTAGTATATGGATGAATTTGGTGGCTAGCATTTTCTTCAGAATTTTGCATCCATGGTCATAAATTAGGCTATACTTTAATTTTTTCTCTTAAATATAGTTTGGGTGTCATTGTTATGCTAACTTCATAAAATGAGACCCAGTTGTTATTTGTTATTCTTTGGAGGAGTATGTGTGCTTGAAATTTTACTCCTTAAAATTTTGAGAAAATTCAATGGTAAAGCCATCTGCCATCTGGATGTTATGTCTCTTTTTAATATATAATTAGCTATTGATTCCGTGTCTTTTATAGTTATAAGGTATTTTAGCCTAAGATCCCTCAAAAACAAAATAGTCTGAGACAGTCATTCATGAGAAATAGGAATGAGGGACAAAAGGATTGAGATAAGGAAGGATGGCAAGCCATTATTAGGGGTATCATTGAGTTAGGCACGGTTTTGTGCTGCTGTGTGGCTGATCTCACAAAATATTCCCTCTGATGTCGTGTAACCACATCATACCATCAACTCAGTAGATTCAGAAGATATAGTTGACAAAATTTAATAATAGGTGTTTATGAAAAAAACCTCTTAGCTAACTAGGAATAGAGAAGAGATTTCTCCAATTTAATGAAGACCATCTACAAATACAGCTAACATTATACTTGGTGGTGAAGATACAACTCAATAAGATGTGGAAAAGGCAAGGATGAATGTCCTTATATCACTTGCAATCAACATGTCACTGGAGGTCCTTGCCCTGGCAAGAAGACAAGAAAAAGAAATAAAAGTTCTAAACATTGGAAAGTCTGAAGCAAAACTGATTTTATTTGCAGATGACCTGATTGTTTGCATAGGAAATCCTAAGGAATACAAAAATAGATTATGGGTAAGAATAAGTGAGTTTAGAAAATGTCAATGTACAAAAGAAAATCAAGTATATTTCTATTCACTCCCAAAAATAATTTTAAAATTAATTTTAAACATCAATATCATTTACAATAGCATTAAAATATAAAATACTCAGGAATAACTTTTAAAAATAATGCACAAGACCTGTACACCTAAAACTATGAGCAAATATATTTTCAGAGAAAATATATGACTACTAGAGGCCCATTGCACGAGGAGATTCATGCAATAGGCCTACCTTCCCTTGGCTTCCAGCACCGGTTTTCCTCCAGCACCCGGGACCCAGGCCTTCACTCCAGCTGGAGTCTGCCGCCTTTGCTGCAGACTCTGGCCAGTCTGCCTTCTTCGTCTTTGCTGCAGACTCTGGCCAGAGTCTGCCATCTTCACTGCAGACTGCCATCTTCATCTTTGCTGCTGCCTAAGTGCCACTCCTGTAGATCCCTTCGACCCAGCCCTCCCTCTCATAGCAGGCATCCTGCCCCGCCCAGCCACTCTGCCTGGAGCATCTGGGTGGCAGCCATCTTTGACCTTCTAATTTGCATATTCCCTCCTGATTGGCTGGTGGCATAGCAGACTGATGGTCAATTTGCATGTTTCTCTTTTATTAGTGTAGATATTCTAGTTCTAGAAGTTTAGTTCTTCTTGTATCTGATTAATATTTTATAATAGACTCTTCTAATTGATTCATATATTTAATTTCTTCATTTATTTTATTAAACATTTTGAACATGATTCTTTGTCTCATACTTTCATTATTTGAAGCCTTTGCATGTTAAATTCAACTGTCGGTTAATTTGGTGACTTTCATATATACTCCCTTGGTTTCTTGTGTATTTCTGAGTTTTGACTGTGAGCTCATACATCTTGGAATGTTACCTGTGGGAATTGTTTTGAGATCTAAAAGTAGGTCCCATCAGAGAAAATTTATATTTGCTTTGCCAGTACCTGAAGGCACTACCAGCTTGAGATCATTTTAAAATAAATTCTCAGCTTGAGGTATTTTGGTCCAGCCAGGTAATTTGAATTCAGGCTAGCTATCATTACAAATTCTCAGGGGAAAGTATTTTTCCCCTCTTCCAAGTGCTATGCTTTATAAAAGACAATTTTCTGTATAGGCCCCTGAAAGGAGATGAGATTTTTCTAGTTCCTCATAACACTGACAGTGTAACCCTTCAACATTGCAGATACTATGTGTGTATCCTATTACTGAACTATTGGCAGACCCTGAACTTGGCTTCCTTTACCTCAACAAGGTATGACACCAGAAAGTGCTGATCAAGTCCACCCAGGTTTCAAAATGTGCTCAACGTCAAAGATTATTTTCAGTGGTCTACTTAGCTCTCTAGATGTGCACCTTCATTTAGTCCCTGAACTCGGAGTAAGAAGCTGCAGTCGGCAAAACTCCTCCACTCTGGATGTGCAGGGATGATGAGAGCTGGTGAGGTGAAGTGACTTTGCTAGCTTATGAGCAGCAGGATATGGGTGCCAGTGTCCTTAGCCTGTATTTTGTGTGTTTGTGGGGGGGGGGGGGGGAAGAGCCCACGTCAAAATAGTAAATGTTAAACATTATCAGAGAGTGTGTTTCAAAAAAAGAAAAAATAACTAGAGAGAGAAAGTGGAGGAAGGGAAAAAGGGAGAGTGAAAAATGAGAATGTGAGCAACAGGAACTCTCATTTATTGCTAATGGGATACAAAATGGTACAGCCACTATGGAGGATGATTTGGTCTCTTAGAAAATAAGATGTAGTCGAGTTACGGCCGAGCATACAGTGGGAAGCGGAGTGCGGCCTTCTCCTCTGGGCTCCTGTGGGCCCCTCAGCCCCGGCGGGCGGGTAAACTGGGGAGCCTGGGGCTGGCAGCAGGCTCCATCCTGCAGACCCAGAGCCCTCCCCGTGGGTGCCCACTGCCCAGGTCCAAGCTTGGAATCAGCGAACCTCTCTCTCCACCCCCACCTCCATCTCCATGACCCTTTGGCAGCGGCCTCCCCCAGGCACATCCTGTGGACCACAGGGTCTCCAGACCTAACCCGCCGGGGCCTAAGCCGAGCCCCCACCAAGCTACCCCAAACAGACGCAGGACAAGACCAGCCCCCGAGGCCATGCTGCCTTGAGCGACCGGCGTGGTGGGGGCGAGAAGATGGCGGTGCTGGAATGAGCAGAGGGAGGCCAGTAGGGCCTCGGAGGCCGAGAGGTGGGTCTGCGTGGACACAGATCGCCCACCCTCAGGGCTTGAAGAGGCGCAGATGGGCACCAAGGGTGACTCATTCGTCCCAGGTGGAGGAGACCTCACCTCATCTTGACCCCATGGACCAAGGCTTTAATGGGCTGAAGGTGAGTGAAACCCCATCCATGGCGGGTGGAGCGGTTAGCAGGCCTTCAGGTTGTTGGTCTTTGTTCCACTACAAACTTTGATTTTGGAAGAGAAATGGCAGAAGAACATGCCACATTTGGCTAAAAGGAAGTGCCCATCACCCTTTGCGAAGATTTACTGGCCCTTTAGAGGCACCTGTGTATATAATATGAAAAAGCTGCTCTCAACTTTCCTCCTAACATTTCAAAAAAGAACTTTGTTACATCTAGGCCTTCTGGATGTAAAGAGGTTGCCAACGTATGATAAAGTAGAGTTAGAAAATCACACGTCTTGAAAACATCCATTTAAAAATATATTTATACTAATAAAAGAGAAACATGTAAATTGACCATCACTTTGTGACACCCACAGCCAATCAGGAGTGAGTATGCAAATTAACCCAACAAAGATGGTGGCAGCCCCACCCCCAGGCCGCTCTGGGCCTCTGGGCAGCACGCCTTCTCAGGGCCTCCCTGCCACGTTCCACACCTGTCAACCATTCTTGAAGCCTCCCTGTGGCGCAGCCCTCGGCCTCAGAGGCAACCCTTTGGTGCCTGAGGTTATAGCTCCTGGTGTCTGGCATCTCCCTCTACCCCACCCCTGCCCTGCCACTCTGGTAAACAAAACCCTAGCATTGGAGCAGCCCTGTGGGCGTGGATGCATGCAAGAGCTCGCTTGGTGCACAGTTAGTATGCCCTGGGAGCCCCAGGCCAGCCAGGGGGTGATGGTGGTGGCCGTGGCAGCAGCGGCAGGTGGCTCAGCTTTGTTTTGAATAGATGAAAGAGGCCACCTACACAGTAACCCAAATTATCAGATCTCCCTCCTCCCTATCTTGCCAAATCAAGAGGGGAGGGGCGATGGGCGAGGAGGGAGGGCGGGCAGGCAGGAGGCAGAGGGCGGAGGAGGAAGAGGATGAGGAAGGGGGCCAGTTGCAGCCCACTTTCACAATGGGAAAGTGAAACGCACTAGCACACCCAACCTCTCCAGTCCTCCCCGCCTGCCTCGCTCCTCCCACCTCTTCCCCTCCGTTCCTCCTCAGGAGCACCAGCACTGCACAGAGGAACTCTCTGGGGAAGGAAGGCAAGGAGGAAGCGGCACTGGAACACACAGGGCTTGCCACTGCTGCCGCTGCTGCACAGGCTGCCTGAGTGAGCCCGCAGCGTGCCAGCAGTCAGAAGAAGGAAGGCCTATTCTTGCACAAATCTTCGTGTGAATCTTCATGCATCAGGCTTCTAGTATCAAAAGAAATGTCTTCTGGACATGACTTTGAGATGGAATTGTCAGACTCCCTCTAGAGGTGGCATGCAACATCAGGAGTGACACTTACCCACGTTCGCCCCAGGGGTTAGAGGGCCTGGAGAGAAGACCTTGCAGAGGAAGAAAAGAAGGTTCTATGCCAGACTGGTCATATTTAGAAGACATTTTCATATTATAACCATTGTTTTATGTATGCATTTTATTCCTCACCATTGTAAAATAATTGACAATGCCAAGTACTTTTTTGAAATATCTATCTTTCTATATGTTCTGAAGTGCCTGATAAAAGTAGAGGTAGTAAAATAAGACATTTTAGTAAATATATTGTTAAAATTCATATCAAATACTCTTATTTTGGGAAATGACCAAACCACCTCTTTGACAGGACATTTGTGCACTGGTTCAAGGGAGAAGGAAGGACGAAGAGCTGGATGCCAGTGTGTTTCAAAATGAGGCAGATTAACCATTGTCCTTTATGTTCGTGCATTTAGTTTTACTTAGCTGTGTATATAGTGTATATAATGGAGAAATGAGTACTCATTTACAACATCTAGTCTTTCTAGATGTTAAAGAGGTTGTCAGTGTATGACAAAAGTAGCCAGCAAACTAATGCATTTTATCCATTTGTGCTAAAATGTCTAGGAAAGATTGTCTTCTGAATATTTGAGCATTATAGCCTACATGGTTGGTGGAAGAGAGGAAGGAGGAAAAGATGGTCTTAGGCTACAATGTTCATATTTCAAAGACACTTTCAGATTATAACAGTTAAATGTGTGCAGTTTATTCAAAACTGCTATGTGTATATAGTGGACAAATTAAGTCCTTTTTGAAAAACCTAGTCCATCTAGATGTTTAGAAGTGCCAAACGTATGTTAAATGTAGAGGTAGTAAAATATCACTTCTGTAAGTATCTTTTTACTAAAATTCAAAGGAAATACTATGTTTTGGGGATGGAATTGTTAAACCACCTCTGTGAGCAATATACTATAGTTGATATTTGTTCAGTAGTTTGGAGGAGGTGGGAGGGAAAGAATTGTAAAAGGTAATATGCTAGTGTGTTCATATTTGGACATTTTCAGATAAAACCATTTTTATATGTTATGTGCATTTTATTTTGCTGTGTATATAATGGACAAATAAGCCCTAAAATTGCAATAGCTAGTCTTTAGATGTCAAAGAGGTTGCCAGTATATGACAAAGTAGTTAGTAAAATTATCATATTTTGTACACTTTGTGTTGAAATTCATAGGAAAGCTTGTCTTGTGTAAATGACTTTTGGATATGAATTTGTTCAACCACCTCTAAATATTACTCACATCTGTACTTGTCCACTGGATTGGTGGTGAAGAGAAGGGAGTGAGAGGGAATGGTTCAGGCCAACATGGCCATATTTAGTAGATACCTCGGATTATAACCACTGTTAGTACGTGCAATTTTAACAGTGCTGTGCACATAGTGGGCAAGTAAGTTCTTACATGAAATACCTAGTCTTTCTAGACATTCAGAAGTGCTTGATGTACTTAAAGGTAGAAGTAGTAGAATAATGCTTCTTGTAAACAGCTTTTAAAACCTGGTAGAAAATATTGTCTTTAGAAATGGAATTGTTAAACCACCTCTCCGAACAGTGTACTCTATGTACTTGTTCACTACTAGGTTGAGGGAGGTGTGAGGGAAGAAACTGCAAAAAGATGTTTTGCTAGTGTGTGATAGAAAATTTTAGCTTATCCTTTGCCGCCCTATATGTTACATGCATTTCATTTAACTTTACTGTATACACTGAGTGGCCAGATTATTATGATCTCTGAACACATAATAATCTGGCCACTCAGTGTGTGTGTGTGTGTGTGTGTGTGTGTGTGTGTGTGTGTGTGTGTACATATATACATATATACATAATGTATAGATATTAGAGGCCCGGTGCATGAATTCGTGCATGGGTGGGGTCCAACCAGCCTGGCCAGGCGGAGGGGACATGGGCGATTGGCCTGCCTGCCTGCTGTTCGAACTCCTGGTTGAGGGGACAATTTGCATATTAGCCTTTTATTATATAGGATATACACTGAATGGCCAGATTATTATGCATTCAGAGATCATAATAATCTGGCCACTCAGTGTATATGGTGAATATACTGGACAAATAGGCCTAATTTTATAATATTTAGTCTCTAGATATTAAAAAGGTTGCAAATGTATGACAAAAGTAGAGTTAGTAAACTAACACATTTTGTACACTTTGTGTTAAAATTCATCAAAAGGCTGTCTTCTGAAAAGGACTTTGAAAATCAAATTGTGAAATCTACCTGTAAGTGATACATGTGCCTACTCAACCCATTGAGGTGATGGTGGTCAGGAGTAAATGAAAGGTTCCAGACCAGAATGTTCCTATATGGAAGACACGTTCAGATATAACCATTGTTACATGTGTGTAGTTTATTCAACACTACTGTGTATATAGTGGACAAACTTAAGTCCTTATTTGAAACATCTAGTCTTTCTAGATGTTTAGAAGTGCACAAAGTATATTAACAGTAGAGGTAGTAAAATAACACACTCTGTATATATCCTTTTTTTAAAATTCATTTCAAATACTATGTTTTGGAAATGGGATGATCAAACCACGTCTCTGAGCAGTACACATTATTTATTTGTACAGGTTCAGGGAGGAAGGAGAAGAAAGTGCAAAGGGCTTTATACCAGTATGTTTATAGTTAGGCAAGATTAACCATCTTCCCTTGTGCCTGTGCATTGTGTTTTACTTAGCTGTGTATATATTGTATGTGAAGGACAAACTGTTCTAATTTACAACATCTAGCCTTTCTAGATGTTACAGAGGTTGCCAGTGTATGACAGAAGTAGTTAGTAAACAAATACATGGTGTACAGTTTGTGTTAGAGTCCTCCTAAGAATCAATGTTCTGGAAACATGAGAAGCAAAATTGTTAAAATCCTCTCTAAGCACTACAGATGCTTATTGTACTGTCCACTGTGTTGATAGAGATGGAAAGGGGAAGGGTTTTAGTCCAGAAAGTTTCTTCCTATTCAGAAGACACTTTCAAATTATAGCCTCTATGTGCAGTTTAATCAAACAAATCCTGTTTTGAGATGGCTAGTCTTTCTAGATGTTTGAAAGTGCACAACATATGTTAAAAGAGTTAAAGTGACACCCTTTAAGTATTTTTTCTGTTAATTTATAGGAATGGTGGTATTTGAGGAATGGAATTGTTAAATTTGATGTCTTGGAGAGTATGCTGACTGTTCACAAGGGAAGGGGGAAGGAAGGAAGTACAGATAAAAGGGTTCTGTGCCCAGGAGTCTTTAGAGAAATTAAAATTATCTAACCATTGTTACATATGTGCATATTAGTTAATATTGCTGTGTATTCAAGGATAATGCCCAAAGTATATTAAAAGTAAAGTTAGTAAAATAATCCCTTTATAAAAGACCTTGTTAGTTTTTAGGAAGGACAGTCGTCTGGGAGTGTCTTTGTTAATCCACCTCTTGGAGCCAGGTGTTCTGTATTTAGTCACTGACGTGGTGGAGGAGGGAGAAGAGGAAGGGTGAAGGGAAGGGCTCTTTGCTAATATCTCCATACCTAGAAGAAAGTTTTAGGTTATAACTATAGGTCTATATGCATTTTGCAAAGTTCCTGTTTATTGTGGACAAGGTTCTTTATTTTGCAACATTAGAGCTTTTTAGATGTCTTGAGGTGACAGTGTCTGATAAAAAGTAGAGCTAGTGAATTAACCAATTTGTAAATAGCTTTTTGTTATAATTGTTAGAAAAGAGGCATCTTGGACATGGAGTCGTTGAACCATCTGAGAAATGGACATCAGGACTTGTTCATGCAAGGGTTGTGTGTGGATGTGTTCATATTCACATTGTGGTGATAACCACTGATGTGCGTGCATCTCCTTAGACTGTGCTATAGGAATATGTTGTTAAGTACTTCAGTCAAAACTTGCCACCTTGCTAATATTTTAAAGTATAAATCATAGTTCTCTTAGAAGCATTATACTTTGTTTACTCTTGCTTTGGGTCTCATTTTTAATGGAACATTAAGGAAATGCAGTATTTTAATTGCAACTTTATGAATATCTTTTATCTAGAGGTCTGTTGCTATTTTTGTCCTTTATGAAATTTTTGTCACCAAGTAAGGCAGGATTACATTTTCTTCCAGACTGAGTTGATGTAGGGTATTCTTGGTTATCAAAATACTCATAGCTTTGGGACTTTGAAATGGTAAATATTCATGATGTATGAGAAAGCATGATACATAACTGTACCATCTTAATTACATAAAAATGAAAGCTCAATTGTATAGATACACAGGACTTAGAAGGACACGTCAGTGTAAACTGCTTGTGATTATGGATGGCTTTGTTCTTTGCTTGTGTTTTTCAGTTTCCTATATATGCACATGTTAACTTTAAAAAAATAAATGTTACTCTAAAAGCCTAAAAAAGTTTAAAAAAGACATAGTCTTCTCATAACATTCAGCTATCATGCTTATGTTTAACCAAATGAACTGAAAACTTACGTCCACACAAAATCCTGTGCACAGATTGCCATAGCAGCTTTATTCACAATGGTCAAAATGTATTAATAGCTAAAATGTTATTCAGTAAATGAATGGGTATATAAACTATAGTAAATCCAGACAATGGAATATTATTCAGTATTAAAAAGAAATAAGCTAACGAGCTGTGAAAAAATATGGAGGAATCTTAAATGCATATTGCTAAGTGAAATAAGCCAGTCTGAAAAGGCTTTATGCTGTATGATTTCAACTATATGAAATTCTGGAAAAGACAAAACTATGTATATAATAAAAGATCAGCGGTCACCAATGGTAAGGGGAGAGGGATGGATGAATAGGGGGAAAAAGGGATTTTAGGGTAGTGAAAATATATTATATGATATTACAATAGTGGCTACATGTTACTATAAATTTGTCCAAACCCATAGAATGTATGTCACCAAGAGTAAACCCTAAGATAAATTATGGACTTTGGGTGATAATGATGTGTCAATGTAGGCTCATCGATTGTAATAAATGTTCCATTCTGGTGAGGAATATTGATAGGATAGGAAAAACATATATGTGGGATCAAAGGGTGTATGGAAAATCTCTGTACATTCTGCTCAATTTCTCTACAAACCTAAAATTTCTCTAAAAGATAAAGTCTATTTACAAAAATTAGAGCGCACATTGCTGAACCTTCCCAGCTTCATAACAACTCATCTTCTTTAAGGTGAAAGGAAATTGTGTGTCCAAACACTTAAATTAATAATTATTTTACATGTGGTAGTTTCTTACGTTTTGAAGAAAACAAAATGTAGAGTTATAAACCAAAGTTATAATAGAGGTAGCTAATAGACTATACATTTTTAATGTTTTCTAAATTATCTAGAAAAGAAAAATTGCAATTACAAACCATTGTTTTAATAATACTAGATTTTATAATTGCCTATGCATTTTTCTTTACTATAATCTTTATTTCTTCACATGGCTTAAATTGCCTATTGTTCTTATATTTCAATTTACAGAACTCCCTGAGTATTCCTTTCAAGGCCGTTCCAATAGCCATTAATTTCCTCAGCTTTTGTTTATATGGTCCAAATTTCTCCCTGATCTTTGAAGGACAGTTTTACCAGATATAGAATTTTTAGTTGACAGTCTTTTTTTTTTTTATACTCTCAACATATTGTTCCACTGTCTTCTGGCCTCCAAAGTTTCTGATGAAAAATCGGCTGTTACTTTTATGGAGGATCTTCTCTCTTATTTTTGTCTTTGGCTTTCAAACATTTCAATGGAATGTGATCCAGTGTTGTTATTTTTTAGTTCATCTTACTAGGAGTTTGTCAAGTTTCTTGGATGTTTACATTTATTTATTTCACCAAATTTGAGGCATTTTCAGCAATTATTTTTTGAAATACCTCCCCTCTACTTCTTGGACAATATGTACCTTGGTTCGCATAATGGAGCCCCACAGTTCTCTTAGTCTCACTTCACTTGTTTTCAATTTTTTTCTTTGTGTTTCTCTGAGTTGATAATTTCTATTGTCCCAACTTCTATTTATTGATTCTTTCTTTTGCTTATTCTAATTTACCTTTGAATTTCTCTAGTGAATTTTTGTTTTCGTTATTGTCTTATTCAGCTCCAAAATTTTCTTTTTATTTCTTTGTAGGTTTCCTATCTCTTCAATGATATTTTCTTTTTGTTCACAAACAATTTTCTTGATTTTCTCTATATCATCTTTTAGTTCTGTGAGCATCTTTAAGAGAGTTGTTTTAAAGTCTGTATGTACTAAATCTGCCATCTAATCCTTTTCAGAGACAGTTTTTGTGCCCACCCCCCCTCAGAATGGTAATACTTTCGTGTGATATTTTGTTGAAAACTAGACCTTTGAACCTGATAATATGGTAAATCTGGAAGTCAGATTCTCCACCTTCCCCAAGATTTTATAAGCATTTTTTTTGAAAATTATTGTTGTCGGCTGTCTATGTGCTAAAGGTCAGCCTGGGATGTAAACTTAAGATTGTCTCATGTCTTTACTGAGCCTGTACTATTACTTAAGCACATACAGTGACTTTCTGATTTTCCCCATATATACAGTTGCTTTTAAATATCCTGTTCTCTGTGGTGTGGTTTCCAAAAGAGGAAAAAAAGAAAAATGAAAGAGGTGGGGGAGAAAGCATATAAGCCCTTTAATCCCCTGGAAGTCACTTTAGCTAGAGGGGATTTGTTTATAACAATGGGGGAAGAGTGTGCAATAGTCATGGCCAACCATGTCTGAGATCAGAAGGAGCAATCGGAGATCAGAGCACAGATCCCCAGTATTTGGAAGACAGGGTCCTTTTTACCCACCATGGCTCCTGCAAACTGCTCCTGGACACAGGAACAGCTGCCGGTCACAGAGCTGAGCAGTGGGACTTAGTAGCTTTTATTGTGCTAAGAGCTGAACTTGACCCAAATTAACTGCAATTTATCATTCAAGCCTTCCCCTGGAAATCCCAAGCTTTTATTAGACTCCAGAGTTCCAAAATAGTTACATCAGACAGATCCTGCCAGTATAATTATTGTCTAGGGGAAACAGATTCCTGGTGCTTTTTATATCTTATTCTTTTGACCCTCACCCAATATTTGCTAACACATTAGGTATTTTTCTTTCCATTTTAAATACAAGTAAATCGAAGATCAGAAAGCTTTAGTAGCTACAAATTCGGACTCCACAATACAGACCCATTTCAATACATGGTGCTGAACATTTACCTAGACAGGGACCTGAAAAAAACGCTTATTCTATAGAAAAATCTGACTAATAATGTGTTATTTTTCCATGTCATTTATGGGATCTATAAACATTTATTATAACTCTGCACCTGAAATATGAAAAGCAGCACCCTGAACAGAATAAGATGTATTGTATTGACTATTGTCCTCTAGGAAAAAAGCCTTTGGTTCGATAATGCAAATAAAATGCTATGAAAAGTCACCAGTGTGTCCTTGAAGTCTTCCTGTCTTAACAATAAATGAATAGTAATAAATCAACCAGAGCTCCCTCAGAATGAGTTAAGTGCAGTCACTTTGGAAACTGCTCCAGCACCTGCTCATGGTATAGAAACTAATATGAAAATGGGGGTCAGTTTTTAATGAAATTAATATGTTATGGAACAATTCTATTTGAAGTACTTCTCAATAAAACTAAGGTGGTTTATTTTATAGGCTCAACCAAAGCTGTAGCTATAGTCCCAATGTGGTGTCACACAATTGATGGTCTAACTTGTGATACAAAATGCATATTTTCAGCACCAACTTCTGGATATTTACTTGTTATGCTTTTTTTTTAATTCTAAAACAAATTGCTAGTTTCAGCAGGTTGTTTAGCACTACTCTATGAAAGGTAGTGTGTCACCTTTCCATTGTCTGTTACTAATAATTGAATCTATTTAAACACAGAAGCAAATTAGGTGGGATAATTAGTATACAGTTTCTTTATATGTTACCACAGTCAGCCACAGCAATAAGCACCTCCATGTTACATTTTTCTCATACACCATCTTATATTTCTGTCCCTGTTCATATTTAGAGGCTGGAAGTTCTGTTCAATGCACCTTTTCTCATCTACTTATCCATGGCCAGCATGTGAGAGCCAGGGGAATGAGTAAGAGCAGTGAAACAGTTCTGTCCTCTTTATGCCACATCAGATTATGTATAATCTTTGTCTTGACTCTTTACTGAATGCACAAAGGGAGTCAACATTCCAGAGTCCGTTTCTGATGTTTCTTCCTTCCAGATTCAAGATTATTCTCCACCCCTGTTCTCTTCTCTCAATAGTCTTTTTAGAATGGGAGTCAATGATGTTGTTAAATAAATGCTTTGTTTTCCCACAACTTAGCACACATAAGTTCTGCATTAACACATGCTTTAAAACTACACCTATCATAGCAATAGATGAGCATAACAAGATAGTTATTTCTTGTAGCATCCCTTTATTCTTCAGTTTAAAGTATCAGAATAACTTTGATGTAATGACTGCTTACATCACATATGTTTAACTGACCAGCTGTGTGTGTGTGTGTGTGTGTGTGTGTGTGTGTGTGTGTGTGTGTGTGATGAGTGCAAATGGTTTTGTAAAAGAAAAAAAAAGCTACAGGACAAAATCAAATGAAAATACTATTTATTCCCATGACCATAGATATGGTCTTCACATTGAAATCTTACCAAAGTAATACTAAAAAATAGATGAGCTAGAGATATGCAAATAAGACATTTTTAAGTGTGGGAAGGGCCTCACCCTTCTGATTCATCTTCCAGGAATAGCTCACATTGTCGCATGCAGGTCAGGTGGTTGACTCAATCCCTCTGACTCTACACACTAATGATCTAAACACCAGATTCAAGCTTTCTCTTTCCTTATTCATTAAAATCCTGTATGTAATTGCACACACACACACACACACACACACACACAGATAATTTTATCTTTGGTTCACATATTTAACTTTCCTCTGCTGAATACTGCTCAGAGCCCATATTTTTTTTCCCAGAAATCCCTTTTTAACTGGAGCTGAACCTATGTTCATGCTGTTCTAGGAGTGAAGATGTCACAACAAAACACCATCGTCAGCTATGACCTTTGAGTGGTTTCTCGGCTCTCTTCTGAGTTAAAACAGGTCATCATAATAATATTGGCTTTGAGGAATCCAAAAGTCCTCTCCCTTCAATATTCACTTGCTTACCATCTATTCACGTGTTTACCATCTAGCATATCTTCTATAGTTCTGTACTCCCACAAATACACAACTGATCCTTTAATGCTCTTGTTTTTTCTGCATCTCCTTTTCCTGCCCTTAATTCCTTCTTCCCTGTCTAGACCTGTCAGAGGCACTCACAGGCATTCCTGTGTCATTCTGGACTAATAAGTCTGCTAATGGACAGATTAAGCCTTCTTTTTCTCTCACCTGGGCTTCACCATGATAGCAATCATTGGCCAAGGTGCAGCTTTAATCACTGCCTTTGGAAAATTATTTTTTTCCCTAAGTTAATTGCTCCCTGATTACCATAGAGAACAATCTCCTGACCTTGACTTTATTAGTCTTGAATTTTTACTAGCTGAGCTATCCAATCTAAAGTATTCCCATATGTTCCTCTTAGTAGAATGCAATTGCTCTCCAGGAATAATGGAGTAAATGAGAATAGCTCATAAGGGATCCCCAAGGAGCTAATGGCTACATTAACAGTCCCAAAAATGTTACTGGAAATGTCAGTAGGGTAATGAATGAGTTAGTGGAGCATGGTGACTGGAAAGACATGGGAGTGGAGATCACTTGCTGGCTTGTGATCAGACTGAAGTTCTCACTCTGCTTCAACACAAAGGAAAAACAAACAACCGGCTATCCTACTTCTTACTGAGCACTTGGCAATATGTATTTTCAGGGAAGAAGAAAAAAACATAACTTTAAACTGAAGATTACATATTTTTCCTAGAGGCCAGTGCCATAAATGTTCCCAGAGCTGGGGCCATCTCTCTTCGTTCCTCCTAGCCATCTGCCATATTTCAAGGGCTAATTTCTCTTGCATTACTTGGAATCCTCTTTGACTCTGTTCTCTTATTAGGATGCAATGCCCAATTCTCTCCATAACACCAACTGTGAAGAATGTTCTCCTCCACTCCAGAACAAAGCCCAGTCTTTTCTGTCCCAACGTGATAGATGGAGAAGACATCCATTTTTCTCAAAGGAGGCCCCAGTTCTACCCCAGCCCTCGTTCCTACATGCATGGAGCTATCTGATTTTTTTTTTTTAATTCGAAAAGACAGTCACTAGAATCAACAACACATGCTTAAAATCTAAATTACTAAATCTGAACAATTGAGGCATGGGAATCCAGTAAGAATTTCTATTTAGACTACACATAATTCTAATTATTTGAAGACTAATTCTGAGCTACAAACATATTTAATTTATATTACTAATCAGAATGGATAACAAAAATGTAAATGATGTGGATTTCTATTATTTCCCAAATCCAGAGAGTATTCATTTAAAATGAGTACATACTTTCCTTAGATTAGCTTCACTTAAAAAAGTTCAAGTTCCACATTAAAAAGCAGAAAATATTTTTATTCTTGAAATGCCAATTTTCCTAGTTTCAATCATTTGAAGAATTTAATTTCACCCAATATGAAGAAACTATCAGCATTTTATTCCATCCATTCATTCTTTATCTAACAGCCAGTTCACAGTTTACTTCTAACAAAATCATCTGGGAAATGTTTCAAAATATAGATTTCTAAGTACCACCATAGATCTATGGATTCAAAATCTTTAGCATTACAGTACTGGGAATTTGCATTTTTTATGAGTTTCTTCAGATGTTTCTGAGTGAGATTTAAGAATCACTGTAATCCTTGCCTGCTTGCCACAAAGTAGACGGGGCTCTGACCAACCAACCACTTGGCCCCTGTGAGTCCTTCAAGCATCTCCCTTTATATGCAGCTGTCATTTATAGGGTGATAACGAGATTGCATGTGGGAAAATTATACAACATTGTGATTCCAGTCCCTCCTTTGGTACTTAGTAATTGTATGGATATCAGCAAATTATTGATCCTCCTTGGTTTTATTCAGCTCATTTTTTTAAAAATAGAATGTTTGAGGATAAAATGAGTTAATGCACCTTAACTGTTTAGTAAGCTGTACAGTTCCCTATTCGTTGAAGGGGTTATAATTAGCACACAGATTCTCTTTTCCATAATCCTGGCTTTCCTCTCTCTTTTTATTCCATCTGAGAGGACTAAGAGTTAGCATGGAAGGCAGGAATGGTGCATTCCTGTAGCTGAAATCACAGCCCTTGTTTTCTCCATTGCCAGGGTTGATCAGCAGACCCTGAGTGATGGATGAATAGATTACTCTGACACACATTTGTGTGAAAGAGAGGCTAAGGGGCTGGTTGGCATTAGGCACCAAAAACAACCCTAATTGCCTGCCTCCTTAGGCCTTTATTGTAACAATAGCTTGAACTAAAATTAACCTCTAGATACAATCTGCAGGGTAAGTATCCTTGAGGAAGCACATGCTTCTACAAGGTCGGGTCTTAAAGACTAAACATAGAGATTCCAGCAAAACACCCGGGGGCTCAGACTTGTTTGGCAAAGTCAAGGTAGGGGCTGCCTTTGGCAAGGTCTCCCCAGAAGCTTCCGACCTTTTGGAGAATCCTCCTTACAGACTTTCCAACCAAGTCCTGTGCTTCCCCACACTCCATAAGGTGACAGTTCCTATATTTCAAATAATAAACCCTTTTAAGACTGGTCAGCTGAGTGTCTTGTTTGGTTGACTTCATTCCATTTTTATGGCAAGTCTTGGGAAGAGGAATGAGAAGAGAGCACAGCTCCATTGGTGGATTTGTTAGAGGTCATAAAGAGAATTTCCCTAAGCCAGGGGTCTCCATGATTTTTGCACCCATCAGAAAAAAAATTGTAATCACACCCTTAGTGTGCCTTTATTTTAAAAAAATAATTCAGAAATGCATTACCTCACTGCATTAATTTATTATATACATTATAAACATATTCAAGAATAGAAACTTGAACAGATGAGATAAAAACAAGTAGAATTGTATTGTGAAGGTGCTAATGCCACTGAGTTGTAAATTTATGAATGGTAAATTTTATTTTATGTATATTTTACCATAATAAAAAAATTAAAAAACAACAACATTTTAACACAAGTAGAAATAATATTCTAAAATATCAGTCCACAAGTTCTGGTGTTCCTTGTGGTGACTGGCTGGACATGTGGAAGAAGGGGAAAGAAAGAGTGAATATACCCATTCTTTATCTCCACTATTGAAGGCCAGACCTCCTTTGAGACAGACTTTAATCCAGAAAAATCTATGGCTTTGGAGGGAAGCCAACACATATTACCAGCTGTGTGATCTTGGGCAACTCACTTAAACACCCTGATGTGAAGTTTCCTAATTTTTTTAATGAGTGGTAAAAAAAAAATTACATTTTCTGTATCAAATATGTATTAGGATACTTTACATTCAACATTTCATAATCCTCAGAATAGCTTCTTTATGTATTATTACTAAATTTTTTAAAATGAGAAAACAAAGATTTTTAAAAGTTAAGTAAATTATCTAAGATCACTGTATAAAAGGGACAGAATCAGGATCTAAATCCATTACTATAACCAGTGCAAATCCTCATTCTTCCCCCTAGAGGTAGAAGGAGGTATACCCACCTGCAAGGATCTTTTAAGTAACATGATCAAGGTAATACGTTATGCGCAGTTACTAGCCAGAATGGATCCTTTTTGAAAACTCTCTAGTGGAAAGTTTTTTCATAATACACTGCATAATTAGTAGTCCATAAATGAATGAGGATTTGGGTTTACCTTAGGGAACAAATTTAGGGTAACATTAAAAGCAAATGAATCTGCCAGTCTCTTCATTTCCCTCTCTCTTATCCTCCATTCCATTATACACACACAGAGACACCCACACATCAGTAAAAATCCAGTGCAATCACATCACGGAACAACATGTAAAAGAGTAATTGGGTAACAGCACAATGATAGAAAGTCAACCTCCTCATTTTACATAAAATAAACTTGAGACTCAGCAATTTTAAGCAACTTACCCCAGATCACATAATTAGCTTATAGAAAATTGAGTTTAGAACCCAGTCTTCTGACCCCCAGGCAGTGTCTTTTACATAACACCCTTTGCTCTATAGAGAGTGGTAGATAAAACAGTAACATAGACTAGAAAAAAAACAATAGAGAAGGTAGTTCACAAAGGGACAACATGCTGCCTGTTGGGATATGTAGAAGACAGGCGATGTGCACACTGACAGGTGTTATATTTATTAGAAATGGCAAGGGATCTTCTTTGCAGTAGATGACACGGAAATCTCCTTGGCTCTGATCACCTATTGAGTAAAGATAACTGGAATGCATTACATTAAGTGGAATTAATGTTGGGATACAGTTCTCTACAAATCTCTTGCATTTCTGCCTATCTTGCTGGCAGAGGCACTGTCTGAGCTCCATACTGTCTTTCCAAGGATGTTATATAGTGAAGAGCTTTGGAAGAGGGAGATGGTATCTTCCTATACAGCACAGGGAAGGCATGCTTACTGGCCATTCCAATTTATTTGGTTTCCTAAGCTTAGAGTTTCTCTGCTGTTACACAGTCCATTGAGTGTAAAGACAACAGCTGGCTCTCTCCCCATTGCCCAGGGTGAATCGGGCCAGGAGAACCAGCACAAATGTTGATACTCTGCCTACTGCTGTTGCTATAAGTAATAAACTGTCCTTGTCTCTGATTCGGAAGTCTTATGTCTTCAGCCGGCATCAGTGAGACAGGACCTGTACTGGGACCAAACCGTATAATGCAGACAACGCACATGTGCCCTGCAGTGAAGGCGGTTAGGTGAGAGCATAGTAACTTGGCAGAAGGAGGTTGGGGATGTTCCCAGTTAGGTCGTTTTTACAAAGCCACCAGTCTTCATCAAGGACTGAAACTGAGCTCTCTCAGCTGGTATGTAATCACCAAGACTCTCATTTGAAATGACTGTGAATCAAGATTAGTTCAATCATGCAGCCTGCCTGGAATGATGAGGCAATTTACATATTGGCAAGTAAACGGCAAAAGTGATTGCAACAAGAAAAAAGTGAACCGCAATTTATTATTTCTTTCACCATCATTCAGGTGTTCTGACCTATGGGTGGAATGCCGAATCAGAGGGAATTCGACTCTGTTGTAAGATGCATAATGAGAAAAGAATCGGTTTTTCCCACAGGACAAGATTTTGTGAACACCTAAAATGATGATTGTTGCAATATTTTAAAGAAAATGTACTTTAATCTTAACATGAAAGTGTGAAGTAAAATTAGTCTGAAAATGAGCATATAAAGGAAGTTTAAATGATTATTTATAACTGAAAACTTTTTCTAAGAGACATTTAATTCCTCCTGAGAATTTATTCTGAATGTCCTGTTAGCAAATTTTTTCATGATTATCTCTTACACTATCTTAGTTGTTAAATACTGAATAGTGTTCCATGAGGCTTTTAAAGGGGGGAGGGGTGTTGAGTTAATGACATTTCAATTTAGTGTTCTTCTCATAAGGATATGGTGTACTTTGAAATTACTGCTCTCTGACTCTCAACACACGTACAATTTTGCCTGCCATTCTGCCTGGCATAAATGTCAAGAGTAAGATGTCCTTTTCATCCTATTGAATTTTCTCACACATAACAATCAGCCTCCATAATTTGGGAATAATCACTTGTCCAATGAACTAGTCTACTGTATCCTTTTATGATTTCTCTAGTCATCTTTGTGGATAGAGTTTCAGTGGCAACGCTATGGGGGTCTCTTTCATGCATCACAGGGAGTGTAAAATCTATTTACCACTCATTGTGTTGAACAAATATTCATTCCACATGTAAACTTTTTTTAGACTAAAAAAATGAAAACCAAAATGCTATTTTTGACAAAAGGAAAAATTCTTTTGAAATTTTAACCATGGATTTAAGGATTTTTTTCCTTCTTTTTCATCTTTTCATTTATGGTTTTAATAGCGGCAACTGACACCTCCATCAGAGAGTTAGGAAGGAGGTAGAGATTAGTTGATGATCAGGGCATGAGAATTGGGGATATTTGTGATATATTAAGTCATTTGTAATTTAAAATATGCTTCAGGTTTCAGACTCTCCTGGGTGCTTTCATGCCTTCTACCCAGCTGTGGCTTTTGTGTATAGGGCAGTGCAACATCTTTCTCAGGCTACACCCAGAACAGAAGAAGGACATTTTGTTCTGCTTTGCATTTATGAGAATGCAGGTGGTGATTGTTTCTCACCTGGCAGAAAGCACTCCTTAAAAACACCATTTTGCATAAGAAAAATAGCTCTTTGTTAGGCACATGCAGACATTTGGGGCATGTTTTAGTGTCTAATATGAATGTACCAGGTGGCTAATAATATATTCTCAATTTGAAGAAGGTTTTGTTACATAAAAATGCAAACTCTTTTGTTCACAGGCAGTAATAGATGAAAATATTTTTACAAAAAATATGCAAAAGCTCCCTAATGTTAAATATTCTGATAAGGCATGAATGAAAGAGAACCCCATGCCCATATACACCCAGCTTTGTTCTGTCAAGTAGTTTAAAGGGTCCCAAACTCGGTTTCGGTTCTCTTGCGGAAACGTCTACCATCAATGGAGCAAGATTCATGTTTGAGTCAAGAGTCTGAAATCGGATTAAAATATGTCCTTGACCTTCTTCTGCTGACTCTACTAATTAAGGCCAAATTGAAAACAGATGCAGATCTCCTCCAGCCTTTCCTGAACCCCTTTGTTGACACCAAGTCTATGGAGCAGAGCAGCTTGCTGGTTACAGATAGGCATAGACCCTCCCGGGTCTTCTGCGGTGCTTGCGCATCCAGGCCACCAGGAAGCCTGAACAGCTCCCAGAGACACCTGAAGAAGCTGTGAGTCTGGGAGGTGACTTGAAAGAGTGGGCACAACCCCAGAAGTCTTCTAATTAAAGAACGCTTAGACTCCAGGGCTTCATTTGGGGGGCTGACAAACAGGGGACTGCTCCCTTGCGCATCCCAACTTTGCTCTCCTTGAACACAGATAGCTCTGCCTGTGTGCCTGAGCTACAAGGATGTGGCTTAAAGCAGTTTAGACACAGACCTGGACTTATTTCTCCGCTTCCCCCTACATCAGGTGTGATTTGTTTACATGTCATATGCAACTGAGTGTGTTAGGCCCATCATAAATGTATTAGGCCTTTGACTTTTGTGTACTAAGAGAGAAGACTAAAAAGAGATCTAGGATTGAAAACGTTTGAACAAAGTAAATTAAATTTATGCAAGACTTTATTTGTAATGAAAAACAATTTCTTGCTCATGCGTACACAAAAACTATTTGTTGACTGTAATAGAACAAAAGCATTCCGGTTGAGTACTTTGGAATTATTTATTATCTTTCTTAGATGTGATATAACTTAGTATCATTTAATATTGATTTTTTTACAGCCTTTAGTCTCTTTAAAATATTCTACTTTTTTTAAACCTTACATCCCTTAGCTATCATAACATCCTATTTATTTTAGGCATCACTACCCATTTCAGCATGATTCTTTGCACTCTGGGAAAAGCGAGCTTGGTAGCAGTAGCATCCGTTCTTTTAAAGACTTCAGTCCTAGCACATATAACACTGCAGCATAGCATAAGAACTTTTAAAATGAATAAAAATATTTAAGAAGTGACCAGGGCTATTCTGGTGCAATAGCGTATAGAGAAAGGTTTAGCATTATCTAGACAATTGCACCAATATATCTTCATAGTATGTTAGACACTGTTCTAGGTGGTGGAACTGTAACAATGAACAAAACAAGATAGGTTCTCTGATGCCATAGCTGTCATTCTATTGGGGGAAATGAACAATAAATAAGTAATTATTTAATATAATACCATGTGTTTATAATAGCTAGTGAGATATAGGGTTGGGGTGATAAAAATCAAGTGTGATAAGTGGGGGCTGGCTATTATAAATAGTGTGGTCAGAGAAGGCTTCACTGAGGGGGTGGCATTTCAGTGGCATTTTAAAGAAAGTGAAGAAGAAAAATTTGTGTTTGTAGGAAAGGTGTGTGCAGTTGAGGGGATAGCAAGTGGTCCTGATCAGGAGCATGCGTGCCGTGTTCAGGACCATCAAGGAGACTAGATGGTATTAAGGAAAGAAAGAGGATGAAACACTAGCCCAGGACCAGATCACGAGGAACCTTTTAACTCATAGTAAGAACTTTAAATTTTGTTCTAAAAATAATGAGAAAGCAATAAAGGGCTTTGAGCAGTAGAGTGATATAATCTGATTTCATATATATATTTACAACTTTATTGAGGTATAATTGACATATTATAAATTGTGTTTAAAATTGGGTAAATTCTGACATATCTATAAACCTGTTGAAAACATTATTACAATAAATATAATGAACATAATTTTATCCCCAAAGATTTCCTTGTGCCCCCGTGTAATTCCTCCACACTGCCCTCCCCAGCACCTTCATCCTCAGGCTTAATCTACTTTCGATTTCTCTAGATTAGTTGGTATGTTCTAAAATTTAGACATTCCATTCCAGAATTGGAATATTACAAAGTGTGTATGCTTCTTTGTCTGGCTTCTTTCTTTACTTGGCATGATTATCTTAAGAGCCATCTATATTGTTGTGTATATCAGTAGTTCCATCCTTTTTATTGCTGAGTAATATTCTTCTTTATAGAAAATTCACACTTTATTTTTTGGTATGTTAAAGGACACTTAGATTGCTTCCAGATTTTTGAGATTATAAATAAGGCTGCTATGAACATTTATGTACAAGTGTTTATATGGACATATGCTTTGATTTTTCTTGGGTAAAATATCTAAGAGTAGAATGGCTGAGACATATGGTAAGTGTATATTTAACTTGATAAGAAACTGCCACATACAAAATAATCACAAGGATGTAAAATACAGCATAGAGAATATATACTTATTAATGTTGTAAAAACTATGTGTGGTATCAGGTAGGTACTAGACTTAAAGAGGCAATCACTATAAATTACATAAACATCTAACCATTATGCAGTACACATAAAACTAACATGTCAACTGTAATTGAAACAAATCTTTAAAAAGAAAAAAATATGGTGCCACATCCTCTAAGTAAAATAAGAAGTCTTTTAAAAAATGCAAAAAAAAAAAAAAGAAACTTCCAAAGTGGTTGTACCCATTATACATTCCTACCAATAGTATATGGGGGTTCTCACTTTCTCATATCCTGCCAACAGTTATAATAATGGTCTAGTTATTTTTTATTTTTAGCCATTCTAATTAGTATACATATATTAATTATATCAGTGGTATCTTGCTGTGGTTTTAATTTCCATTTCCCTAATAATGGACTAATGATGTTGACCATGTATCATGTGTTATTTGTCATTTGAATGCCTTCTTTGGTGAATAGTCTATCACATTTTGCACATATTTGAGCTCTTTGTCCTTATTATTGATTATTTGTAAAATCCGGACAAAAATCCTTGATCTGATATGTAATTTGAAAATATGTTGCTTATCATTTTTATTATTTTACTGGTGTCTTTTGAAGATCAGAATTTCTTAATTTTGGTGAAGTCCAGTTTATCATTATTTTTTCTTTTGTGGGTTACACATTTTGTAGTTTAAGAAAACTTTGCCTAACCTGAAATTGCAAAGATTTCTCCTATGTTTTCTTCTGGAAATGTTACAGTTTTAAGTTTTTCATTTATGCCTAAGATACATTATGACTTAATTTTTGCATGTGATATGAAAGCTAGGTTAAAATTTTTCTTCTTTTCTTCATTTTCTTGAGTTAGTTATTTCCACTGCAGTTTATTCCCTTGTGTACATTCAGGTTTCCATCTGGAATCATTTTCCTTCTTCTGGGAAGACTTTCTTTAACATTCCCTGTAATGCAAGCAAGTCTTCTGATGGTGAATTCTTTTAGCTTTTGTATGTCTGAATATGTCTTTATTTTCCTTTAATTTTTGGAAGACATTTTCACTTCACAAAATTATAAGTTGAAAGACTCCTTTTTCCTTTTATTGCTCTAAAGTTGTTGCTTTACTGTCTTCAAGCATTCATTGTTTCCAGTGAGAAATCTGCTGACAGTCTTACCTTTGCTTCTGTACATAATATGTCTTCTTTTCTCTGCTTTAAATTTTTTCTTTGTATAAGTGGTTTAAAGGAATTTAATTATGATGTACCTTTATGTAGTTTCTTTATGTTTTGTGTTTAGATTTGAGTGTCTTGGATCTATACTTTTATAATATTCATCATTAAGAAGACAATATTCTTTTTTTACTCCCTCTCTCCTCCACTAGGGGTCTCCCATTGCTTGTATATTTAGCTGCCTGGACTTGTCCTCCAATGCACTGAGGCTCTTTTCATTTTTTCTATCTTTTACTCTGTGTTCCATTTTGAAGAGCTTTTTGCTGTCTTGGAATTCACTAATCTTTTATCAGCTAATCTAATCTGCTGTTAATCCCAACCAGTGCATTTTGTTATCTCAGACTTTGTAGTTGGCAACTTTAGAAGTTTCATATGTCTTTTTATCGCTTTTGTATCTATTTTTTATATTCCCTCTTGCCTTGAGCTTCTTGAACATATGGAATAAAGTCATAACATTTTGAATTTCCTTGCATAGTAAATCTGTCATCCTTGGTATTTATTTATTATTTTGATTGATTGATTTTTCTCCTCAATATGAATTGTATGTATCCCCTGCTTCTTTGTATACCTGGCAACTTTTGATTGGATAAGAAACATTGTGTATTTTATTTTATTGTGTCCTGGATATTTTTGTATTCCTAAAAATGCTGTTGAACTTTGTCCTGGATGTCACTGAGTTAGTTGAAAACCACTGGATCCTCTTGGGTCTTGCTTTGAGGTTTTGTTAGGCCAGATAAAATAGATTTTACTTTGGGTAACTTTTCCTCATTATTGGGCAAAATTTCCTTAATACTATATCAAATATCCTGAGAATTATAAAGTTATCAACTGTGGCTGTTAGTAATAAACACTAACCCTGGCCTGGTGTGATATCAGGGTACTGTTTCCACTAACCTTTTCGGATGGCTCCTTTAGATAGTTTCCTCGCATTCATGTGCTGATCAATACTCAGTTGAATATTTGAAGGGTCCCCTCAGTATCTTGCAAGCTCTCTGCCTGTGCCATTATCTCCTCTTTGGTACTGAGCTCTATGAAATCTCACCTCCTTGTTTTTGTGTGTTTTTTACTCCCAAAATTACCTCCTCAATTAAGACAGCTGGTCAGTTTCTGCCTGGGTTCTCCATCCCTATGCTATGAGCTAAAAATTGTCCAGGTAGAAATCTGGAATAATTGTGGGACTGACTTTATTTGTGTCATCTCTCAGAATCATTGTCCTTTGTGGCTCACTGTCTTGAGAGCCATTGCTTCTTATATTTTGTAGGGTGGTGTGTTTTGTTTTGTTTTTTAGTTGTTTCAGATGGAAAGATAAATTTGGTCCCCATTACTCCAACCTGGCCAGAAAGAGATGGTCAAGTAATTCCAATTAATTCTGATCATCCAGTGTTGCATGATCCTGTGGGTGATACTCACAGGATTCCTATTGCTGAGTAGCCTGATTTACTTTTTAAAATATATTTTTATTGATTTCAGAGAGGAAGGGAGATGGAGAGAGAGAAACATCTGTGATGAGAGAGAATCATTGATCCGCTGCCTCCTGCATGCCCCGGTCATGTGCCCTTCACCGGAATCGAACCCGGGACCCTTCAGTCCACAGGCCGACGCTCTATCCACTAAGCCAAATTTACTTTTTAAAGAATAATTCTAGTTGCCAAGAAGGATAATAGATTGTATGTATGGAGGGGTATGCTGAGACATAGGGAATGTTAACTTACTATTTTTTTCCCCTGAATGTAATTAAAATTGTTTTAAAAAATTTTTTCATTAAATACCAATGGCTCTATGAAAGATGTGGAGGGTGATATCGTCTTTTAAATTGAGTTATCTAGGGCAGGTCCTAGATTATTTGAGTTGCACTTGTCCATCACCATTCTAGGGATGACTTACATTAGGACAAGTAAATTTGAGTTGCCTATTAGAAATCTAAGTAGACTTGGTAAGTAGATAATTGGAGATGATGAGAAAGAAGTTGGACAGATGATTCTGAAATTTAAAATAGGGATCAGACAAGGAGTTATAAATTCAGATACCTTTATCCTATTGGTTGTTCTTGGACGCATATAACTGGAATAGCTTTCCAATGGGTAGGTATAGATAAAGAGAAGAAATCTAAAACAATAAAAAATAATTGACTTTTATTGATGTGTGATGCTAAGAATTCATCACACCACAATTAGTAGTCACAAGTAATACTCTTTGGATTGGAAAGAAAGAAAATAGAGCAGTTACACAAGTAACAAAATTATTATTTACTGTTTCCGTGAACTTCAAGTGATCATCACTTATTAAACATTCTTTATCATCAATGAAGTTTATATGTATTAAAATTTTTAATTATTTTATGTCCTTTAAATTTGCATTTTACTCACTGTATTATCAGCAAGCAGCAGAGAGATAGTTGGGTGTCAGGCATGTAGTGTCGATAAGTATTTATTGACTGAATGAATAAATTAATGCAATAATGAATACTGAGTAAATTCAGCTGAATAAGTACTGAACTTGTGGCAGAAACTGAGGTGCCACAAGTTAATTAGGGCCTTTGAGTGAATTACTTTACTCCTTGTCATCTGTATCATCTGTAAAAACAGAAAGTTTCAAAGGTAGCTCTGGGATCTGGCATTTCATGATGCCCTGTTTGCTCCTGCTAACAAATTTCCTTATAAAGTGTTACATTTAAAATATTTATTTGCTAAAGTATATATAATCCTAAGGGATTTGGTAATATTGTGTATGAAATCCAAAATTGAATATGCTACGACCAAAATCAATCTAATGTTGCTTTGTATTTGTGACTTTATAATTTAGCCACATTTATAGAACCAGGTATGGGTTTTTATTTTGCTATTATAAATGCATAAAAATAAAGGCATATTATTTATGAATGAAATATATGTTACCACTTGCTGTCTATTATTTTCAAGAATACCTACATTAACATCTCTCTGAAACAAACTTGGAGAATGAATCATAGTTCTATTTAATTTATTAAACATCTATGTTATTCCGGGCAGGTACTAGATTGGATTTAAAGAGAATAAAATGTAATTGAAATATACTTTCTTCCCTTGAGAAACACTTTATCAAGTAATGGAAGTAGTATAATATATAATAACTTACAACCAAATTAATTTCATTAGTAATTGCTCTTCATGTACAATGAATCTCCAGAATATTTATGCAAAAGAAGTAGCATAGTTAGAACTGGGGGTTAGGAGGTTTCTATATACGTTGAGGTTCCATAGCAAGCATACTTTGGCTTACATTTTATATTTGTTTAGGATAGCTTCTACGTGTATGGTGGGTAATTAGGCACTTCATGGAAATCAAGTGGCCTTAGCCTTGCAGAAATAAAGGGGGAAAAATAAAACCTTGCATTTTCAATTATTTCACTTCTTTCACGTTTTATTGAAATATATGCCAGAAATCCTACTTAGTCTTATACTTAGTACTTATAATATTTATAATCATTAAAAACCCTGAAAAAAAAAATAATTGAGAACCTGAAAAGTAAAGTGACTGGCCCACGGTCACATGCTAGTGATTGTTGAATTGACCTAGAATTGGAACTAGATACATTATCAAAAATGGATCGTAAATAAATGAGAGTGAGGAAAAGGGCTAAAAATCAATTTTTATGCTTATTTGTTAATTATTAGTATACATATTATATATTTACTATTTGCTGTCTTATTTGGTAGTTATAAACCATTTCTTCCCATCTCTCTGTAAGATATACACACATATTTCATCATAGTTGTCCATTCCAATACATCAACTTAAGACTTCTCTGAGAGTGACTAAGGCCACCTAGGCTATTAGTTATATTATCCAGGCAGATACCCTGTTCCACACTGACCTTATCCCAGGTGAGTCAGGGTCTCATACCTCTACTACTGGCTATAGGTGAGATGTGAAAGGGAAGTTTTAATTTTATGGAGAAATGCTCCATAGCATATGTCTGAAACTGATTTTTTCACAATTTTCCAGAAATGAATTCAGAACTTTTATTTCTAATAGATTGTTTCTAACATAAGGAAATACAGTCTATACATAAATGAGATATAAAGTTTATATAAATTATGATATTATGCTATTTGTTTAGCCCATTATGTTCCATGCTAAACACTTTAATTTAATTCCCACTTTCAGACTTAATTCTCATAACAACCTTGAGAGGACTGTATTATTATCAGCATTCTACAGATGCATCAACAGAAGTTGCAGGTGAATAAGTAAATTGCCCAAGGTCACACCGGAAGTGGTGTGGTTGGAATTTGAGCCCAACCATTCCAGCAAATTTACTGTTGACCAGTTATAATTCTATATTAAGTAATGACAGGCCAGCGCCACTCCGGATCATTTCCTCCTGGATCCAAGAAAGTGCATATGTGGAAAAATGAAATTTGATTTTACTTTGGGCTCTTGTGAGGGCACTTGTTTTCCTACCCTCTATCATTTATCTAATAATCTAATAATAAGGGACAAGAATTCTGAAATTCTTCTATGATGTGTGGGTTCACATTTTTTGTTTTTAAAAAAGCTTAAGAAGCAGCATTAGAGAGAGATAAAAATAAAGAGAGAAAGGATATGTTAGAGCTGCTGTAATAAATTAGACACAACCCGTCTGTGATCTTTCTCATGCATGCATGAGATTTGCATTCATGAAAACTAAGATTAATTTTCAGGCTGTTTTTCTAAAGGAGCTCTAGGAAATTTAGCCTTAAGATTTGTTACTCTGGACTCCCTGGAGGGCTAACATTACCATATAATGAGGTATTGTTAAAAATGAGCCTTAAGTGAATGACAGAGAGGGAAAGCCCTGAAACTTGGGCAATAGCAGGTTTCCTGGAAATGTATCCTCACCCAACCAAGGTCATCGAGCCTATTTGCTCAAGTAGGAAAATCCCATGTGTCCGCAGCTACTTTACACAACCAGAATATATATACCCAAGGATAAAATGTCATTTCATTTCTTTATTTGTTACTGACAGAAGGAAGGAGGGAGAAAGAATTGAATAATGGAGTTGGGGCAAGAATAGAAGTCAGACACAAGCATGGAATGGCTTGAAGTAGCTTCATCACATTTAACTGAGGCTCTGCGGAAGTACTGCGGAAGTACAGGAAAAAGAATTACCAACCTATGCCTGGATTATAAATTTGCTTAAACATACATTTGCTTGGATTACAAAATGTTTAATATTTTTAAATTTATGCCAATAAGGAATGTATTGAGTTTCTCACAAAAACACAACTTACTATTTTCTCATGAAAGGGCAGAGCAGGACAGCACAAAATGTACTGTACCCTCCACCCTGTGTAACTATGTATATAACTCCTTTTTCTTAGAAAACTGCGAGAATGTAACAATTGCATGAACCTGCCAATAGGAATGTAGAGAGGTGGACTCAGTCCACCTTAAGCAAGCTGCCCAGTGTGCCTTTGTGTAACTGGACCCCTCACCCTACCCCTGACCAATCATAAACACTCTCCCTGCCCACTGCTTGAGACCCCCTTAAAGCCTTTGTGTTGGCGAGAGAATCTCTCTTGGTCCGCGGTGAGCGCTGGAGATGAGAGCTCGTGCTAGCACGAATAAAGGTTCTCTTGCAGTTACAGCGGGTCTTGGCTCCTTCCTGGGGGGTTTTTGGGGATTCTGAACACTGGGCATTACATTTGGGGGCGCGTCCGGGATCCCCAAGCCCTCCGAGGGACCCCCAAACCCGGAGAACCTGACTGGCCACGGTAGGTGTCTGTTTGTCCTATGTCTCTTGTGTGAGCTCAAATCTGAATTTCTGGCAGTGCCCGAAGCGATCTAGGCGGACGCGCTGCTGAAGGATCACGGGCAAGAGGCATCGGGAGACGTCTCGATCCTCTTTCAGGAGGGATGTGTATGCCCCTCAGTTTCTGGGACGAGGTGGGTCGCTCCCACCGGTCGGCGTGAGGCCGTCGTCCACGCTTCTGGTTCTGCTCCAACGGACTCGCGTTGGAAGGCTTTTCTTAAGGATCCTCTGTTTGTGTGTGTTGATTTGTTTTTGTTTTGTTTTGTGGACTCTCTTGACGGACATTATGGGACAGACTCAGTCCACTCCAAGTGAGTGGAAAGGGGAGCTTAATCCTCCCCCCCCGAAGGCCATAAAGCTTCCTCAGGCAAATTAATCAGGTGTCTGTTTAAACTCTGGTAAATATCTAGTAGGAGTCAAAAACTCGGACTGTTTGGTATATAAATATAAATGTGAAAATATTTGTTATCTCTTTCTGCTGTTTAATTTATTTAAAGATAGGGCGGACCTGCTGTGGCGGAATACAAAGGTCTTTAGCAGCTGCTGAGACACCTTTTTCTCAGTCCTTTGTTCTCCGTCAGAGAGGGAATCAGCCCACTTAGATGATAAAAATTCCTCTGTTTGTATAAATGAAGGTTTCAGTTTGCTCTGATTTGTGAATTTACTGTATTAAATTGAATTTTAAAGTTCTAAGGTTGATTTAAAAGTATCCATTTATAACATTTCAAAGAACAAAGGAACTTTTATTTACAGCTTCCTTATCTCTTTTGGTGCTTGGAGACTCCCAGCTAACAACTTCACAGGGCGGAAAGATTTACAGGCCTGTGACATCACAGTCCAACGTGGAACTAAGGCTGAAGTTACTATTAACTCTTTATAGACCCCGTTAACCATTTGTTTAACTTACTGTTTTCAGTTATTAGGATCCTCAGAGAAGACATAACCTGGACTTTCCCTTCCTCTCTCATCCTGATTCTAATAGCATCTGTAACTGGATTAAAAATCTTTTCTTTCAGGAGGCCATCCAGGCTTTAAGCTCACAAGAAATCTTCTCCTGCGAGAGGAGAGAGGGACCCCCCGGAAGGGGCTGGAGGCTCTCCCTCCTGCGAGAGGAGAGAGGGACCCCCCGGAAGGGGCTGGAGGCTCTCCCTCTCAACAGGTGTTTGTTTTGTGTTTTGTCATGTTGGTATCAGGACTGTTTGTTTTGTCTTTTTGTCTTGGGCCCTATATGTATATATTATTTATTGAATTTTGATTTGTCAAGGTTTTGTCAGTTTGTTATCAGTTTGTTAAAATCCTCTTAGAGGACATTGAGTGGTTCTTCCCTTCCAGTTTAACCTTTGACTGTGTGATTGAATTACGGAACTTTTATCAAGGTTTTGCCTCTCCTGAAACAACACTCCATGTGTAACCTGTCCCTCCCCAAGCCGGACTGCAGGATGATTTTTCCTTCAACACACTGGTCCCGCCCACTGGCCTATGGCAGAAGCCAGAAAAAGCGACGATAAGAAAGGGAGGCCCCCATCAGGGGACTTAGAAGCAGTGTTCCTGTTATCTGCTTAGATCCCAAGAATATAAGAATACTTATTTACTGAAATGATATAAGGACAGATGTTTGTTTGATATTTTGTTGTCTGCCTGGTTATAATTATTTGTTCATATATAAAAAAAAAAAAAAAACAACAACACATTTAATTTGTTTAAGGCTGAGTGCTCTGACAGGTAGCAATCCCCCCGAGTGGCCACTGGGATTCTTTTTTCCCAGGGGTGTTTTCTCTCTGTCAGAGGGGGAATCGGCCTGCCTAACAACATTTCTGTCTATATTTATTAATTTGAAAATATAAAGTTATAACAATTGTAATCCAAAGAGATTTAAAGCAGGGACCACATTCTAAAATTAACTATAAGAAGGAAGCTGGAGCTGGCAAAGTCACCAAGGCTGCCCAGCAAGCTCAAAACCTAAATGAATCTTATTTCTGACACCCGCCACCACCCAGTCTTAATCAGTGGTGGAGGAACGGTCTCAGAAGTGTTTGTCTCAATTGGCCATTAAGTTTGATATGATTATTGTACATTGTAAAACCTTTAAAAGAAAAGGAAAATATTTTATAGGCCACTTGGTCCTTGTGTGTGTGTGGCAACTCTTAAGTTATAATTTTGAAATCAGTAATTTTTAATAGAAACACACTCAAGCAGAGTGGCTTTTCAGAAAGGTCAGGGAGTCTGATTACAGTGTAGGGGTCACCGGTTCCCTCACACCACCTTCGTTAGCAGGAGGCAAGCACTTTTCCCAGTGGGAACAGAGAGTGGGCTGCCAGATGAAAACGCCTCGGTGGGACCCGCGCCGCGCTCCCTGCCTCTGCCCACCCGGTGTCCCTCCCCTCCAGGGATTGTTTTAAGTGGCTAGAGGCAGCAACGAGGAGGGAAATTCCCTTGTGACCCCCTCCGCCCCAATGAGACCCAAGAACCCTCGGCAACTCCTTGGACACTTTTCACCGTGTTCTGTTAGGGGGCTTAAAGGCGGCAGCTAGAAATTCCCCATTCCAGGCTTATCAGAATCTGAGATGCTTATCTATAGGAAAAATATAACAGTTTGAAATTCAAGCGGCTGAGCCTGCTCCCTTCTCCCTCTGCCTTTTCTAAATATTTTAAAGTAATAAAAGATTTGAGGCATAGTTATGCATTTTTTTAAGACATAGAAGAAAGTTTAAAGACCAATTTAAAATTATAAAATTTGTAAAAGTTTATATATAGTAAGAAGAAGAACAGAGAAATATTAGAAAGAAGAAAAAGCCAGCAGCAAATAGGAAGGAATTAGTATGCCTATTGTAAGAAGCAGAGGCACAGGAAGAGAAAATGTCCTGGCAGGTTAGCTAGAGAAGCAGAAAGGGGAGACTCAGACTCCAAGGGTCTTTAACTTAGAAGAAAAGGACTGACAGGACCGGGGTTCCTTTCTATTAAGCCTCCAGGGTAACCTTACAAGTGGGGGGCAAACCTGTTAGTTTCCTGGTGGACACTGAAACAGCCTATTCAGTCTTGACAGGGCCTATGGGACCCGTAACCTCTAAGAAGACAGCAGTCCAGGAAGCCACCGGACAAATTGCCTGTTTTCCTTAGACATCAAAAAGGACTATGGACCTCGGAAAGAACACGGTAACTCATTCATTTCTGGTCATGCCAGAATGCCCGTACCCCCTATGTAGATGTGACCTCCTACAGAAACTATTTGGACTGCCATCATATCCATTGCGGGGGATGAAGAGGGAATTATTAGGGGCAGTTGGATACTACAACCTATGGATACTGGGGCTCATAGGGATTGCTAAACCTCTAGACTCAAGTACTGGGGGAACGCAGCCACTGAACTAGTCCGAAGTAGAACAATGGGCCTTTGAGGAGCTAAAGAAAGCTCTCATCTCAGCACCTGCCCTAGCCTTGCCAGACGTCACGAAGCCCTTCCACCTCCACGTGAGTGAGGTAAGAGGCATTGCCAAAGGGGTTCTCACTCAGACTCTAGGTCCCTGGAAGAGACCTGTAGCCTGTCTGTCTAAGAGTCTAGACCCCGTGGCAGCAGGGTGGCCAGCGTGCCTCTGGGCAGTAGCCACCACAGCATCTCTGGTAAAGAAGGCAGATAAGCAAACTCTGGGCCAGGAACTAGCCCTAATAATACCCCATGGTGTGGAGGCCCTCCTTCGAGGTACCCTGGAGAGATAGATGTCAAACACCAGGATCACCCAGTGCCAAGCTCTTCTCCTGGACCAGCCCTGCATCCGGTTCCATAAGACACTGGCCATCAACCCTGCCAGCCTGCTTCCAGAGCTTCCAGATTATGAGCCAGAGGAACCCATTCATGACTGCACAGAGGTAACAGACACAGTACAAACGGCTCGTCCAGACCTGAAAGATGCCCCACTATCATCACCAGACAAGGTACTGTTCACGGTTGGGAGCAGTTATGTTCAGGATGGCATCCGATGTGCAGGGGCAGCAGTAGTCACCCTGAACCGCACCATTTGGGCGCAGTCCCTAAATAGGGGAACCATAGCACAAAAGGTCGAGCTTTTGGCCTTAATCCAGGCCCTCCAATAGGAACACAGTGCCATCCACCAGAAAAGAGGGTTACCAACTGCAGTAAAAAAGGAAATTAAAAATAAGGAAAACATTTTAGCCACATTAAAGGTCATCTGGCTCTCAAGGGCAGTTGCAATAGTGCACTGCAAAGGACATCAGAAAGGGAAGACAATTGAAGCCAGAGGAAATAGAGCCGCAGACCAAACTGCCAAGGAAGCCGCCCAAAAACCAGTGGGGCCTTTACAAGTTTTAGTAACCCTGCCGTACCTGGACCTATGCAGACCCCCTCCTACACCAAACAAGAGGAGGAATTGGCAGAACAGAAGCAAGCCATTAAAGAACCGGATGGTTGGTGTACCCTACCAGATGACAGACTGTTGGTCCCAGAGGCTATAGGTTGGACGTTAGTTACCCAATTATACCAGGCTACCCACTTGGCGTCACCAAGACTTCTGAAGTTCTACAAGGCAGGTACTCTTAGATAAAATAATTAAAAGCATAGTCACTAGAAGTAATGTCTGTGCACAGGTAAATGCTAAGCAAGGTAAGAGGGTCCCCCTGAGAATTCGGGCCCCACGGAAATTCCCCAGGAGAGCATGGGAGGTAGATTTCACAGAGATTAAGCCACTAGCGTCAGGGTATAAGTATCTGCTAGCTCTCATAGACACCTTCTCGGGTTGGGTTGAAGCATACCCCACTAGGACAGAAACTGCCTCTATAATTGTCAAGAGATTACTCCAGGAGATTATACCTAGATTCAGGCTGCCAGTAGTCATAGGATCAGATAACAGCCCCGCCTTTTGTAGCCAAGATATCTCAAAATATAGCTCAAGCCTTAGGACAGCCATGCGCGAGACTAAAAAAGAGAATTTAACTGAATTTACCCTAGAAACCGGTGAAAACTGGACCAACCTCCTACCCTTCACCCTCTTATGGGCCAGGTGTACCCCCTACCGGTAGGGGTTTCCCCCTTTTAGAGATCATATATGATAGACCTCCCCCTGCCGCTTCCTTTCCAGGGACAGGAAGAAACTGAAAGCTGGAATTCATAACCATTCCCTTACTCAAGTCCTTACAGGCTGTACAGTATACCCAGAAAGCCACCCATAAGCTTGTTCCTGTACAACCCTTCCAGCCCAAGGACTCGGTATAGGTAAAGAAGTTCACTGCCCAAGGACTCACCCCAACCTGGAAGGGATGCTACACTGTTATCCTGAGCACGCCCACGGCTGTTGAAGTAGACGGCGTCCAGACCTGGCTACACCACTCCCAGCTCCTGCACCAGGAAACGGCCTAGATCCTGGCAACCAGCGGCCTCACCCGTGAGATTCCCTAGCCTGGGCTCCACGCAGGCCAGGAGGAAACTCAACACCTGCAGGAGAAGAACTGGAATTCACTGTGGACAGTACTGTTGGGGACTGTAGTACTAAAGGCCTTAACCAGAAGTAAAAGACAAAGTAAAAATACAAACCGTCTCATGATTGAGCCGGGTGTCCCAAGACAAGGGGGGAATGAAAGGGCAGAGCAGGACAGCACAAAATGTACTGTACCCTCCACCCTGTGTAACTATGTATATAACTCCTTTTTCTTAGAAAACTGCGAGAATGTAACAATTGCATGAACCTGCCAATAGGAATGTAGAGAGGTGGACTCAGTCCACCTTAAGCAAGCTGCCCAGTGTGCCTTTGTGTAACTGGACCCCTCACCCTACCCCTGACCAATCATAAACACTCTCCCTGCCCACTGCTTGAGACCCCCTTAAAGCCTTTGTGTTGGCGAGAGAATCTCTCTTGGTCCGCGGTGAGCGCTGGAGATGAGAGCTCGTGCTAGCACGAATAAAGGTTCTCTTGCAGTTACAGCGGGTCTTGGCTCCTTCCTGGGGGGTTTTTGGGGATTCTGAACACTGGGCATTACACTCATACTAAAACCATGGCAACACACACACACACACACACACACACACACACACACACACACACACAATGAAAGTCTTAGAATTTTTAATCCTATTCCAGAATTTTTAATCCTATTCCAAAACACCTAGCCTGAACTTTCCTTGACAATGTCTTAAGAAACATATGGTCCCTAAAGTACTTTCAATAGACTGGAAGATAAAAAACGCTAATGAAAACATCAAATCATACAGCACATTTTAAATGGTTGGTCTGTAATGTGTGGGCTGTCTTAAGTATGCCTCCAATCTTAAATTAAACCCATAGAAGAAAGCAATGTAACGCTAATACAAAATGTGGTTTGAAAGCTACTTGATAGATTTTTCTAGTAGCTACAGACTGTGGTTGGTCAATATGACCATACCTCCAGAGTGACCTTCTAAGATCATAATTTGATAAAAATTGCAAAAATTAATACTGTTTTTATAAAACTACTAGTGACCCAGTGCACGAAGTTCGTGCACATTAAAAGGGAATTAATTACAGGAAATATTTTAATATTGCTATTTGCCCTTTCTCTATAATAGAAGTGTCAGAGATGAAAGAAGATTAGTAAAATGTATATGAAAATCTCCCTCCTGTCAGAGTTTGGGGTGCACCACAGGATCCAGAGTCAAGTCTCTGCCCACCCCCATGCACCTCAAAATCGCACAAGACCCAGACCCAGCCGGCTCCACCCCCATTGGGCTAGATCCAGACCTAGCCGGCCCCACCCCTGTCAAGCCCTGCTGGGTTGGGGGGTGCAGCCTCAAGTGGCCTGGCCCAGCACCAGGGTGGGGGGCATGGCCTGAAGTCCCCCGTCAAGCCCCACCAGGCGGGGGGCACAGCCTCAGGTCCCCCAGCTCGACGCCGGGGCGGGGTGTGTGGCCTGAGGTCCCCCGGCCCGGGCCAGAGGAGGGGGCACATCTTGAGGTCCCCATCAAGCTCCATAGGCGGGGTGGTGCGGCCTGAGGTCCCCCAGCCTGAGCTGGGGCAGGCAGGTGGGCACACCTTGAGGTCCCCCGTCAAGCCCTATAGGCAGGGGGCACGGCCTGAAGTCCCAGGTCAAACCCCACATGGCAGGGGGTGCAGTCCCAGGTCCCCCAGTCTGGGGTGGGGGGTGCAGCCTCAGGTCCCCCGGCCCAGCACCGGGGCAGGGGGCGCGGCCTCAGGTCCCCCAGCCCAGCACCGGGGCAGGGGGTGTGGCCTCAGGTCCCCTGGCCTGGCTCTGGCGCGAACAGCCTGAGGTCCCCCATCAAGCTCCGCCGGGCAGGGTACGCGGCCTGAGTTCCCTCGTCAAGCCCTGCCAGGCGGGGGGCGTGACCTGAGAACCCCAGCCTGGCTCCGGGGTGGGGGGTGCGGCCTGAGGTCCCCCAGCCTGGCGCCTGGGCAGGGGTCTCAGCCTGAGGTCCCCTGTCAAGCCCCACCAGGCGGAGGGCACAGCCTCAGGTCCCTGCTGATTGCTCATTAAGGCTCATTACAGGAACTCGGCCTCCGCTGTGAACGCAGCCATCTTGTGTTACGGGATCCCCGCCTCTGCTGTGGGCGCAGCCATCTTGTGTCACGGAATCCCTGCCTCCGCTGTGGGCGCAGCCATCTTATTATGGTGTGATGGTCAATTTGCATATTCCCTCTTTATTAGCTAGGATATAAGGAATCCCAAAGAAGATTTTTCCCCATTAGTGTCTACAAAGAAACAGATTGGATAATTTGGGAAGAGTTAGTAGTCTATTTACAATAGGTGTGAGCAGAGTATGTAGAAAATACAAGAGAGAGTTCAGTACCCCCTGGCTAGGAAGTGTAGTGGGTGGTTACCACCCACAGGTTTGAAGACAAGGAGGAGTACAAGCATTTTTCCAGAGCCCAAAAACAGAGAGGGCTTTGTGGAAAGGAATACCTGACAAATGCTGAAACCCCCATTTGAGTATAGAGCCAACCTCTGGTGATGTCTCAGGAATGGGATAATGACTCTGATTTCATGATCCTCCATTTCTATCATCTCCTGGGACTCTCTGCATTGGTGGAAGAAATTGGAAGTCAGGGAACAGAAGAGCCTGAATTGAGAGCCATCCAGGTGCGTCTCCTGGGCACATGGCAGCATGGAGAAGAGTGGGACATGGATCTGTAGGGACAAATGGAAGATGGACATCACACCTGTGACTATAACTCAAATGAACATAAGATGTCTTTAATTATTGCTGAAACTCTGAGATTCCCAGACACATAAAAAAGTCTTTAAAATGAGTAAAATGTTAAGCATTTACAGGCAAAACAGTCAAATAATCAGGAGTGAGTCTTTATATTTTATTTTTTGCAAAATAATTTTTTAAGGAAAGTGATGGTAGATATTCCTTTGAAGACTGTTGATTAAGAAGATGATTGTGAGATAAATTATATATCTGACAAGAATTTTTTTCATGAATCAGTAAAAAACATACAAGAAGTTTTGTAAATTATGTGTATATTCTTAGACTACTAGTGGAGTAGTGGACTTCCTGTTTTTAATGTGAACATAGTCATATAGAACTAAATTGTGGGAACCTATAAAAGTCCTCCTGTTACACTCTTATAAGGGTTCAACTGTTGTACACTAAAAGCTTATGCTGCTCTGACTCTATGTACTGTTAGGGGAAAAAAGCAGCAGTCAATCACCTTTTCATACGAGACACTGAACCGAAATCATCACCTTCTGCATTTTGGCAGCCATTCAGTGCTCCTTATTTTCTGTCTTTCCATAACTGGAAAATGTGTGAATTAAATCACTGGGGCCTTTTCCTTGGTGCTCTGGTAATTTAGCCAGTGATCCCTTTCCTGTATTCTTTCTCTTTTCATCCAAATAAGACTCTGTTTGAAACATTTTCAGTACCAAAGTATGCAAACTTCTTTAAAAACACACACAAACATTTCCTTTTGTTCTCATGCTAGCAGTTGTAATTACTAACTTTGTCAGAATGACTTGTCATTCATCAATAGACAGTCTTTCTTTAGAAATGTATACATCAAGGGCATGTTTTTGTATAGCTTTTTTACAGATGGAAGAGAGATTTCCATAGCATGATTTTTATATTCTTTGTTTCCTAGCCAACACAGTTGTTTGGGCTAAGTACAATTAAGCTTTAATTCATTATCATTAGCAAGAATAGCAAGGTTTTTCATTAAATTGGATATGTGGGCATGATATATTTGTTTTTAAGAGAATTCAGTGTTTTCAGAAAATTCAATATAGCACAAAATCTATAATAACAAAACCATAAAATGCTAATTAGACAGGACGTCCTTCCTTCCAGACAAAGCAACAGTGGGCCAGGGCCGGGGCAGAGGCGGCAGAGGCCCCTGGCTGCAGCAGCAGCAGGTGGAGGCTGGGGCCGAGGTACTTGCACGAATTTCGTGCATCACGCCTCTAGTTTAATAACTGTGACAGTTACAAGTAAGTGCCCTCAATAATTTTTCTTTAACTAGCAAATCAGAGTTTAATAATCCCAATAGTCCTAGTTTATATTTACACAGTGCTTTACTATTAGAAATATACCTTCTCAAAGTCTTCTGTCTTTGTTTCTATGCCATTCTGTAAGACCTTTAGACCCACCTTGCAAATTCAGCAAGTCAGGGCCAAGGAAGATAAATGATTTCCTTATGGTCCATAGTCATATAGCTGCAATTCTAATCCAAGTGTTATAACCACAAGCCCTACAGTTTTCCACCAATCCTACTGGACTGAATTCATTCAGTGCCTTTATGTTCCAGGTACTATACTGTCTTCAGAAATATAAACATCAAATGTTTTTCAGCTCTTTTGATCATACATACACACACTTTTTTCTTATATATATATATACACATACTAGAGGCCCAATGCACGAAATTCAGGCAAGGGGCTTGGCCCTTGCAGCCCCGGCTTCATCTGGAAGGTCGTCCGAAAGGACATCTGGTCTAATTAGCATATTATGCTTTTATTATTATAGGTTATTATAGATATCTATTCTTTGATGAGTAAGACTGTTGCCATTTTTATTTTAATTTTTAAATTTGATATTTTACCAAGATCAGACTATAAAAAAATAAGTAAAAGTATACCACACAAAGGTTTTTTTAAAAGGCTAGAATATCCCCAGGGGCCTGTCTGCTCCCTTCATCCCCAACATAATGAGGGACTGAAGGTAGTGATTGTGAATAGATTGGTGTGTTAATAACCAATATTAGATGAGCATATTTTTGCTCATTCAAAAATATATATGTACATATATAAACATATATAGAGGTTCTGTATACTTGTTTTTAAAGAAATGAAATTGCCCTCTACACATTGTTCTTTAACTCCTTTTTACCTTCATAATATATGGTGGATGGATATTACCATTTGTCAATAGGTAAACATGTAACTTCATATTTGCACTATAATTTTAGCATTATAATATCCATCTATACTAATAAAAGAGTAATATGCTAATTAGACTGGGAGACCTTCCAGGAGACCTTCCGGACATTCTTCTGGACAAAGCCATGGTGGTGGGGCTGAGGTAGAGGTGGTTGGAGGCCAAGAGGGGAGGGAAGTTGTGGGTGATCAGGCTGGTGGGGGGTGGGGCCATTGGGGGTAAGCAGACCAGCAGGGGGCCAGTTGGGGGCGAGCAGGCCATCAGTGGAGATCAGTTTGAGGAGATCAGGACAGTGGGGGGGGGCAGTTCGGAGTGAGCAGGCCAGCAGGGGGGCAGTTGGGGGCAAGCAGGCCAGTGGGGAGGGGGGGTGGGGGTGAGCAGGCCAGCAGGGGGGGCAGTTGGGGGTGAGCACACTGGCACAGGGGGCAGTTGGAGGTGATCAGGCTGGCGGGGGCGGGGGCATTTGGGGGCGAGCAGGGCAGCGGCGGGGGGCAGTTGGGGGCGAGCAGGCCGGCAGGCAGGCAGGTGAGCAGTTAGGAGCCAGCAGTCCCAAATTGCGAGAGGGATGTCCGACTGCCAGTTTAGGCCCGATCCCTGTAAACCGGCAGTAGGACATCCTTCGAGGGGTCCCAGATTGGAGAGGGTGCAGGCTGGGCTGAGGAACACCCCCACCCCGTGCACGAATTTCGTGCACTGGGCCACTAGTATATAATAAAGAGGGAATATGCAAATTGACCATCACTCTGCCACAAAGATTGTGGCTCCCACAACAGAGGCGGGGGTTTCTATAACACAAGATGGCTACACCCACAGTGGAGGCTGAGTTCCTGTAACGAGCCTTAATGAGCAATCAGCAGGGATCTGAGTCTGCGCCCCCTCCACCCTCGTGGGGCTTGACAGGGGACCTCAGGCCACGACCCCCACCCAGCAGGGCTTGATGGGGGACCTCAGGCCATGCCCCCCACCCTGATGCCAGGCCGGGGGACCTCAGGCCTCAGCCCCTGCCCAGTGGGGCTTGACGGGGCACCTCAGGCCATGCCCCCCACCCCAGTGCCAGGCTGCGAAACCTCAGGTCGCGCCCCCTTCCCTAGCGCCAGACAGGGGGACCTCAGGCCATGCCTCCCACCTGGCGGGGCTTGATGGGAGACCTCAAGGTGTGCCCCCCGCCCCGGTGCTGGGCCAGGGGACCTCAGGCTACTCCCCCCGACCTTGGTGCCAGGCCGGGGAACCTCAGGCCACACACCCTACCCCAGCGCCAGGCCGGGGGACCTCAGGCCGTGACCCCCTCCCGGCAGGACTTGACGGAGGATCTCAGGTCATGCCACCCCACCCAGCGGGACTTGACAAGGGACCTGAGGCTGTTCCCCCTGCCCAGTGGGGCTTGACAAGGTTGGGAGCAGCCGGGTCTAGATCTAGCCCAATGGCAGGGGGGGCCAGCCGGGTCTGGATCTCACATGATTTTGAGGTTCATGTGGGTGGGTGGGGACTTGACTCTGGGTCCCATGGTGCGCCCCAGACTCTGACAGGAGGAAGATTTTCATATACATTTTACTAATTTTCTCTCATCTCTGACACTTCTATTATAGAGAAAGGGCAAATAGCAATATTAAAATATTTCCTCTAATTAATCCCCTTTTAATGTGCACAGATTTCGTGCACCGGGCCACTAGTCTATATAATAAAACCCTAAGTGACTTTTACGGTGGAACAACCAGAATGACTATCGCTATGGAGCAGCCCCCTGGTGGTCAGTGTGCTCCCACAGAGGGAGCAGCCACTCAGCCAGAAGCCGGGCTAATGGCTGGCGAGTGCAGCAATGGTGGCAGGAACCTCTTCCACCTCTGCGGCAGCACTGAGGAGAACGAGCCAAGCAATAAGGAGCCTGCCACTAAGGAGCAGCAAGCCAAGCAGTAAGGAGCAAGCAGGTGCTCAGTAAGGAGCAAATGATCCTGGATTTCAAGAAGGATGTCCATCCCCCGAGGGGTCCTGGACTGGGAGAGGGCACGGGCCGGGCTGAGGGACACCCCTCAGTGAAATAATTTTGTGCACCAGGCCTCTAGTTTTACATAAACAGGCATCCAACAGGCTCTTATGCCCATCTGCTTTTTAAAGGCTTTTTTCCTTATCTCCTCCCTCCTCTTTTTTTAAAATATATTTTTATTGATTTCAGAGAGAAAGGGAGAGGAAGAGAAATATAGAAACATCAGTGATAAAAGAGAATCATTGATCGGCTGCCTCTGACATGCTCCCTATTGGGGATCAATCTCACAATCTGGGCACGTGCCCAGGACTCTGAGTCCCTAGGCCGATGCTCCATCCACTGAGCCAAACCAGCCAGGGCAAAAACCTCTATTTATATTATAGAAATTGAACTTTATCAGTCTTCTGTGTTGTACTTTTTCTAACTCTGTTGTCTATTCACTTTAATTTTTGTATTTTTTAAAAATGATATAATTAATGATCACTTATAGCTTCTAGTTCCTGCGTTAGTTATGTAGACTACTGAAAATATTTTTTATTTTTCACATTTCAGACTATTCAATCTGGAATCTATGATTGTACACACTATGTGATAAGGGTTGACTTTTTCTTACATGTGGATAGCCAGTTGTCCAGAAGCATTTACTACATTCACTATCCTTTCAATATTGACTTGAAATAATAGTTTTGTTACATGTGAATTTTTTATATCTATTTCTGGATTTTTATTTTTTTACTATGGACTTCACTGACCTTTTGGTTAATTCTTATGCCAATACCATAGTGACTTAATCACAGTGACTTTTAATATGGGCAATGCCTCGCATAAGGAGATGTCCTTTTTATCATTGTTTTCTTGAATATTCTAAGGCATTTATTTTTCTATGTATGTTCTTTAAGAACCTTGTCTCTCTCCTTTCTACTTCAGAAAGGAAGAAATAAGCCTCATTGGAGACTTCATTGGAACTACCTTCTACTTATATGTCAATTTGTAGAGGATTTATATCTTCCCATCGAAGAGTGGTGCTTTCATTTGTTCAGATCATGATTTATACTCCTCAGTAAGATTTTATAGTTTATATTTTAATAAGACTTTATGATTTCCTTGTGAAATGTGCTCCTAAATGTTTTTGTTTGTTTTTATTATTACATTTCTGGATATTTATTGCTAGAAGAGAGAAAGCAATTGATTTTGCAGTATTTCCATTAGGATAGACTAAACTGTTATAATAAATCTAAAAAATGTGATGGCTTGAAAGAAATACAAGTTTATCTTTCTCATGACAGTTTAGAGAGTATGTTCCAAATTGTCAAAGGGCTCTTCACAATGTGGTCATTCAAGGACTCAAGAGAATTCTGCTCTACTAACCTATTAAGTGGCTTCCTGGCTTGCTCTGATACTCACCATCCTAGCACAGAGCAATACAAAGTGTGGAAGAAATTTTAGATTTATGGGGCAGGCAGGAAACTGATGATCGCTGGCTCTGTTCACATCTCACTGGAGGGAATTGAGTCCTAGGCAACCTGTAACTGGAAGGGAGATAGAATGTGACTGGAAAGATGTCTGCCCAGTTACTATTTTGTCAGTACAGAAGAAGGGGTTTTAGAAAATTTGATAGACTTTGTCTTAATATAATTTCCTGTATCTAGTCCTTAATTGTGGTAATTTTCTTTTTTAATTAGAGACTCTAGGAATTTCCATAACAACATATTATCAATGAAAGAGGATTGTTTTATTGCTTCTTTTAAAATATTTTTTCTACAAAATAATTCTTTTTCTTGTTATCCTATTTGCTAGAAACTATAAGACAGGTTGAGTAATAATAGCAAGAACAAGCATTCCTAATAGAATTTCTTTAATTAACATAATCCTAGTATTTTACCATTTAGAATAATATTTGTAATGGTTTTTAGAATATTGTCTTTATCACTTTAAGAGATTTCCTTCAATTCTTATTTCACTTAGAGCTTACATTCTAACAAGACTGCTGAGGTTTGTCAAATATCTTTTTGGCACTTAATTATAAGATTATAGTTTGCCCTTTCAATGTATCTAAAGAATTATGTTGACAGAATTCCTGATAAGAAAATGACTGGAATAAGTCAGACTTATTCTATTCCCTGTGCACATTTTTAATAAACTGCTGGTGTAGCAAAGATATATAAGCTACTATTTAGATAAAAGCAAGTATTTTTAAAGATTTTTTTGTATCTGTTATCTCAAATAAGACTAAAGCATAATTTTATTTTAATTTTTATTGCTTTTTGTGTAGTTAATACATTGGAAGTTTCATTTATGCCAGATTAATAATATGAATTAGGAAAATGTATGTTTCTATGGTCAAGAATAGTATAAATCAAACTGGAACTATTCTTTAAAAGTAAGATACAGCTCAGTTATGAAATCATCTTGCCCTCATCTTTTTAGGGCGAACAGACTTCCATTGAGTTTTCCAATCTCTTCTTTGTTGTCTATCAAGTTTTCCTCTTTATGTTGAATAAATTCTGGTAACTTTGATTTTGCCAGAATTTGATTCATTTCCTCCAGGTTTTCAAATTTGTTGCAATAGCACTACATGTAGCTTTTATAATCTGTTTTTTTGATCCCTTCTGTGTCTTCGGTTATGTATCCTTTCTCATTTCTTATATAATGTTGCTCTCTCTTTCCCTTAACAAACCTTATAGGAAGTTCATCTATTTTGTAATTATATTAAAAAGGATTTTCTATAAAAATATTTCTTTATCCTTCCTATTTATATTCACTTAATGTGTTTTAGCTTTTTTATTTTATAACTTTCACTATATTATTTTATTTTATTTTGAACTGTGTTCTTTAATAACAAAGCCATTTACAGTCATAAATGCTTATCTGGCCCTGGCCAGTTTGGCTCAGTGGATAGAGCTTTGACCTGCAGACTGAAGGGCCCTGGGTTCGATTCCAATCAAGAGCATATGCCTGGGTTGCGGGCTCGATCCCCTGTAAGGGGTGTGCAGGAGGCAGCCAATCAATGATTCTCTCTCATCATTAATGTTTCTATCTCTCTCCTCTCCTTCCCTTCCTCTCTGAAATCAATAAAAAATATGTTTTAAATAAATAAAATAAATGCTTATCTGGATACAGCTTTTGCGGTGTTCCAAATCTTAGTATGCTGTTTTCTAGAGTTTCTGGCTATGATTTCCCAGAGAGTATTCATTTCTTTAGAAGAAGCATTATCTAAAGATTTGGTAATTAATTTTCAGGTGACTAAGATCCATTAGTCACATTTTACCCTGGCTGGCATTGCTCAGTGGTTAGAGTGTAGGCTTGCTCACCAAAGAGTTGTGGGTTTGATTCCAGGTCAAGGGCAGGTACCTAGGTTGCAGGTTCGATCCCTGGCCCTGGTTGGAGTAACTGTGGAAGGCAACCAATCTCTCCTCTCTCTCTCTAAAAATCAATGGAAAAAATATCCTCAGGTGAGGATTAACAACAACAGAAGATTAGTCACATTTAAATTTGTATTTCTAATCTTATTTGCTCAATATCAACAGGAGTGCTTTATAAAATCCCTACTTAAATATTTTTGTTAAGGTATTATTTGAGGTCAAATAATTCTTAAATGTTTTATAGACATTAAAAAGAGTATGTTTCAATTAATGGACATGGGATTTTTATATACCTACTAGAGGCCCGTTGCAGGAAGATTCTGCAAGAATAGGGCTTCCTGTGGCTGTCTCCGCCGCCCCGCCTGCTTCCCTCCCTTCTCCGCCGCCCCACTTGCTTCTACACAGCTTCGCTCCCTTCTGCAGTGCTTAGCTTCCTTTTAAGCTATCTTCAGTCTTCACTCAGCACTTGGATATGCAAATTAACCACCATCTTTGTTGGGTTGATTTGCATACTTGCTCCTGATTGGCTGGTGGGTGTGGCTTGTGAGCATAGCTGAGGTATGGTCAATTTACATGTTTCTCTTTTATTAGTATAGATTAGTTAAGTTTTTATTGCATTAGTCGTTTTTTGCTACCTTCTTGTTTATTTTTTGTTTATGTTTCATTGTTTTCAGAGACTTTCTTCTATTATAAGCTTTAGTTACCCTAGAAAAAAATAGTCTATTTTCTACTTAGAATTTTTCAGGTCACCCTCCAAATTATCTCACTCTTTTTTTTCTTTCCAATACTCTTGACTTTTAGCCTGGGGGTGGAGGGGAGGGGAAAGAGTGGAATATACTGTAGAATAGCATCATATCAGTGCTCTGTGTGAGACTGTATTATTCTATTTTCTTCACTCCGGAATACTTAGTTTTTCCCTTAAGTTTACATATAAAACCTGCTACAAGCTTCCTTACTGCCCTCTTCTGTTCAATGCTATAAAATATAGAGTATTCCTATGTAGATACAAAGCCAGTCATATCATGTCTTCTTTAACACAGACCATTTCCTTTTAAAGGGACTATGCCACTTTCCTTAGATCATGACACTTAAAATATATTAAAACAATTTAGTAATGATTTTTTATTTGGTAATCATTGTATTTCTTGCTGTTAATAAAAATTCAACCATGCTTAATTGAGATGAAACTTTAAAAATATTATTATATTATCCATAATAATCACAAAAAAACTGACACTCTCAGATACAATCATATCAAACCAAATTCTGAAACCTCTTACAAATATTAAAAAGCAATTATAAAACCAAGTCTCTCTGTCTGCATACTATAAATGATCTGCTAGCCTCAGACTTTCCATGCAGACTTGTTAGAACTTTTTGACTCCAACTTTTATTGACCTACAAGGTCACTATAATTTGGGTACCAGTAAGTGATGTCAGAATGGGAGACAGCTTCTGCTTAATCTAAGGTAAAGAATTTAAACTGATCATAATGAGGTATGACAACCATATTTGACTAATCTACAAAGAAGAATATGTCATTGCAATAGTAATGGCACAAGCCACCCAATTAATTAATGGAAAATTGGACAGATTGCTTTGGAAGTTTTCCAAGAGATAAAGTGCTCCTGGCTCTTTGCTTCAAAGGCAAGGCAGACCAAACCTCTTTAACTCCCTTGGGTAGAGAAAAATTTGATTTTTTGTTCTTAAATTTTATATACCGAAATCTATTCCACAATAGAGGCAGGACTGAAGAACTCAAATGTTTATGTGAAAATTATGAGTCTCATAATCCGTGACGATCATCATGAATTTTTTTTTAAATATAATTTTTATTGATTTCAGAGAGAAAATCATTGATCAATTACCTTCTGCATGCCCCATACTGAGGATTGGGCCTGCAACCTGGGCATGTGCCCTGACCGGAATTGAACTGTGACCTCCTGGTTCATAGGTCAACACTCAACCACGGGCCACACTGGCCAGGCCATTGTGAAATTTAAGGGAGCTCTTTTGGTGTTTTCTCTACCTGTAAATAATAATGGAAATATTATAATCTTGTAATCTATAAAATGTTTTCAGTTATAACTTGCTTGATGTGTACAACAGTATCTGCTTCATAGTGAGGGAAATTTAAGTCCTCAAATGTCAAACAGTATATTCCTGCTAGAGCTAGTACACTCCCACAGGTCTAATGGCAAGTCAGTCTCTTACTCTTGTCACTGCCAACATGGCAACAGTGCACCTCTGTTCCTATATGGTAACTGGAATAGGGACAATAGGGACTGAAGCCATAGCAACCAATTTAACCTTTGCGTGAGCTCATTCATTTCTTTCAATGCCTCACCTAGTTTTAGGAGAAAATGGAACCAACAGATTTCACATTAAAAGATCCCTTGAAGTACTAAATAATCAAGCAGATGCTTCCTCCCCATTAGATTGGGGGGTGCTGGGGAAGAATATGGAATTATCTACTAATTATAACCCTGTGCTGAACTCATTCACAGTTGTAGAGGGAGCCTTACCCTCCTTGTTCTATTTGAAAACAACACCACAAAGTCCTATTTGCTTTGAAAAATTAGGTCACCTGATGCCAAATTACATTTCCTATAGCACTTCTTATTTCCAGCTGAAGCACCTTTCAATTCTAGTTCCTCAATCACGTCCTCAAATACCATTTTAATATAGAAAACATAGCAAAACACACGACAACGAAACCGTTCCCAAAGCCTATTAATATTGTGTGGCCTATTTACCTCTGTTCCGTTGTGTCAAAATCCCGAATTTCACTGAGAAGGAAAGATGGATTGCTTTTGTTTTCTAGTCTCTAGAAGAGGAGTTGAGATGTCAGTTGAAAAGTACCTCTCTCCATCACCAGGGGAAGCTAATCAAGGAAAAATGTCTGCGGGTAGTAGATACATTAATCTCCCCCTGGATCACGGGGCTGTTATGAGGTGTAACTAATCGTATCGTTGGGACTCATCTCGCTCTGTAATAACATGCTCCACAGTGACATGAGTGGTTGCAGGAGATGGATGTTGCATGTAAAGGAAAAAGTACTGTTCAGCTGGAATATCTATCTGCAAACCTGTGCCTGACACAGTGACAGTCTGCAGTGGATGCAGCTACTGTTTCCACCACAGCACGTTTGCCATATCCTGTCATCAGCGTGTTTCTGAAACTGTCTCAAGTCATCATCACGGGGCGGTTTCAGATCCACAGGTTGTTATAACAACTGAGTTCTCAAAAATGACCTCTGTCAAGGGGTCTGCTCAAGTCCACTTTTGTGCTGAGTCCAGATGCCCAGAAATTTCTATTTAAGAGACTCCTAAAGTACTTCAGTGACAAGGTTAATTCAGATCTTTCACAATTCTCATTTCCAGAGCAAGTTCCTCCCACATTTTCTGGGCAGAAGAAAAGTACTGTGATCTCCTGCTACATGTTAAGTGTCAGTCACTTATCCACCAGCAGATAGTTGGCGGAGTGGAAAGCACTGGAATGGACTAGTCAGAAGGCCTCACGGGCACAAACTCCATGACTGGCAGGAACAGGATATTTCTGGGCTTCCGAGGAAGGGTTGAACTCTTTAAGGTTCCTTCCTCCTTTAAAATTGTATGACTTTTTTAAACGTTATTTATTCAAAACCTTTTTTTATGCTTCTCGTCTACGAAATTGGAAAATCTGTAAGAGGCAAACATTGAGGTTGTAATTTTTAACTTAACTTTACATTTTAAATTTTAAAATAATTTTAAAGTACTTTTAATTTAAACAATTAAATATTTTTACGTAAAAACTATACTTTAGATTATGTTATGTCAACAGGAAAATAACAGGAAAACCAATAAAGTACATATTAGAAAAAGGAGTGAGATGTATGCAATATTTACTGACACTGAGAACCAGAATTTACTCAGAATTTCCTGGTAGCAAAAGCGAAAGGGAAAATAATGGACTGTATTTCTACTGTCTAATTTTATTTCAAAGGAACTGCATTCGTTTTTTTCTAGAGAAATAAGCATTTTGTGGAAATAAATACTTCTAGACTGATATATACCCTGATGTTAATTGAAACATTTTCAAAAGGGACACTGATTCATGCTAGAAAAACACAATTTAGTAAGAAACAAACCATCCTGTATACGCAGTTTGTACATCTATCAGAACAACGCCAAGAGTATTTACATGTCTTGCCTTTGCTGTGCTTTCCTTTTTCTCAGTGGTGAAGACTATTGCCTTATGTTTAATCAATGACTATAATTTTATTTTTCAGAATGAAAAATCCCCAGGACGATCTGCAAGTCGATCAAGTAATATCTCAAAAGTAGGTGAACTTTACTCATTTTCTTAATTGTTTATTGACTTCCATATTTACTCTATAATGTTTTACCTATAATTATTATCGGTGAACAATACACGAATATGACTGGTGAATGGTTTTAACTATTTCAAGCTTTTACTGTGTTAAAAGGCATGATTTTACACAACAAAATGAGGTAAGCTATTTTTTCCTCTTCAGTGCTGTATGCAAAAGATCATTTGCTACTTTCAGAGTGTCAAACAAAGTATGTTTTTTCCCTCGTGTTTCAAGCATCATAGAGCTGCCACATAGCCACGTTGAAACTATACCAACATTCATGGTACGATTTCCATGAATTCAATGTTTCAGGAGTTTGGGCTCAATGATGCTGGAACTTAACTATTCTTGTCACCAGGGCAGGTTTTATAAATTAATTTAAGACATTCGTTTGATCATATTTACTTTAGAGTAAACAGATGAAAGAAAAAAAAATACCTCCTAGACTTATCTATAAATCTGACCAAGACACAAGAGTGTTGAAAACATTTTGGCATGAGAGAGATACTCCAGATTTTTATTTTGCCCCGGAAACAAAAATTAAGAGCCATTTTCTAAAATGAGGCACTATGCGATGTATAGGCTTGCTGCTTTGGGAAGTAAAAAGTCATTTAGAGCCATTTGTCAAATTGGAAATTTATGACTTCCAAAAATAAAATTCAGACAGAGATGGATCTACCATGAATAAAACTTTTATTACAGGACCCCTCACTTGATAGCACCCTTCTGCAGCCTTGAACTTAATTTTGTATATGTAATTTTTATGTTTTGCCTTCAAGAGGGACCCCAAAATAGTAATAAACTTTAGGCACAATGGAACCTAGATCTACTTCCAATTTAAGGACATTTTTTAAATTCTGGGTGTTTTTTGGCAAAAAGGACTTTATTACCCATTGAAAAATAGCAGTAGCCAGACTATCAGCTATTTTCTTGAGCTGGTTTCCCAAGATCAGTTCTTCTGAGACAATGCCAAAATAGTCAGGTGACACCTGCAAACACACTGAGTTGATTGGGGGGAGGGGAGGGCGGGGGGAGAACACAGAATCCTGAGTGTAGGAAACCCTAATATTTTTCATAGGCAGTAAGCATGCCTGTCCATGGCTCGATAGGGAGATTATATCTCTACTAGAGGCCCAGTGCACGACATTTGTGCACTCTGGCGGAAGGGGCAGGGGGAGAGGGGGTGAGTCCTGCACCCTTTAGCAGTACAGGAGCCCTTGGGTGGGGAGTGGGCCTAAGCCAGTCGGACATCCTTAGCTCTGCCTTGGAAGCAGGCTGCTAATGCTTGCCAGCCATCAGCCCGGCTTCTGGCTGAGCGGCGCTCCCCCTGTGGGAGCCCACTGACTATCAGGGGGCAGCTCCTGCATTGAGCATCTGCCCCCTGGTGGTCAGTGTGCATCATAGTGACCGGTCGTTCCGCTGTTCAGTCGATTTGCATATTACCCTTTTATTATATAGGGTTATTATATAGGATGCTGCAATGCTAGCCACTATACAAACATCCTTAAAAAGATATCCCAGAACCAAAGCAGTCAATGGTTCTTCTTGTAAGAGATGTATAAGAGACACATAGAGAGCCCTAACCAGTTTGGCTCAGTGGATAGAGCATCTGCCTGCAGACTGAAGGGTCCCAAGTTCGATTCCGGTCAAGGGCATGACCTTGGTTGCGGGCACATCCCCAGTAGGGAGTGTGCAGGAGGCAGCTGATCAATGTTTCTCTCCCATCGATGTTTCTCTCTATCCCTCTCCCTCCTCTCTATAAAAATAAAATCAATAAAATATATTAAAAAAGAGAGAGAGAGAGAGAGACATACAGAATTGCAGCTCACTACATGGTACTGAGCATGTCTGTTACACTCAAATCTAGGTACGTATAGATGTTTGAGAAGCAATGTGGCTTAGTGGTTAAGGGTACTAACTCTGGAGGGAGAGGATCTGAGTGCAAGTTGCTGCTTACTTGGACTTTTTACTGATGTAACCCTGAGACCATCACTTGACCTTCCTAAGACACAGTTGCCTTCAGTGTGACTTGAGAATGATATCAGTCACCTGAAGGAGGTTTTAAGTGTTTGTAAATTAAAACAATACCTTTGAAATGTCTCTTATCTTAGTCACGCCATGAAGAGCCTAGCCCACAGCTACAGAACATTGCCATCTTCTGAACTTGAATGTTAATGTTGATCTAGCAACATGAAAACAGTTCTGACAACTCCTTCCTCACACCAATTATTGTTTCCTTATCCAGGGGTGAATTATATCTGCATTTCCAAACTGCAGTTTGAGTTTGACATAGTGCAGCTTGTTTATAACATTTTATACTTTTAATTTGTTCTATAAGAAGTAAAAAAAAAAAAAAAAAAAAAAAAAAAGCTCAGGAGTATGGTTTCCTTTCTGTGAGTTCTTCCAGGCTCTGCTGTGTATTAATTGTGTCATTGTGTGGGAGGCAATTAATGATAAAATTGCATGCTATTCAGAGAGAAATGAAAAGCTCTCTTCTTAAACAGTCACTCTAATTGTATAATAGCAAAAATCAACTACCTCACACCTGTAGGGATAAAAAGATTTCAGTGTGCATACCTTTTTTTTTCTTTAAACCAATATAACTTCCCTTTCATTTGGGTTCAGAATGGCAGTCACAAATGCTAAATACAATGTTGAGTCCTCACTACTTTTTTATGAATCACTAAGTGATAAATTGTTAAAAAAAAAAAAACAAAAACAAAAAACAACGTATAACTTACCAAGTATGGAATGGGAAAAAAATCTAGCAATATTGTAGTCCTTTTATTTTAAAGTGGGGGAGAAGAAAACATTAAAATGGAACAAAAATGTTTTTTCTCTAATTTTGTCAAAATAATATTTTATGTAAAAAAATAATTTTTATGTGAAATAAAAGATCGTGAGCCTTTCAAGGATGTGATAATCATTATAACAGAGTAATTAAGAGCGTAGTTTCCAGAGTAACTGCTCAGGAGGGTGAACTTCCTTAGTAACATTATCTATAAAAGACAAATATATAACAGTATCAATCTCTTGAAGTGGTGCTTAGAACACTGGCTCTGTGTATTAGCTATTCTTATTATGGAGCTCTTAATATTTATATTTCTGTAACAGTAAGTGCTCAGTAAGTCTCTTTGTAAGCAAGTAAATTTGAGACATGGGTTATAATATACGTATTGTGTTCTAAGTGGAATAAGAAAAATTGAGACTTGACAGGATTAAAATGTCAGTGATCTGACAGAATTTTATTGAACAAAATTGCATAGTCCTGCTTTCTTAAAAAATACATAAATAAAATATTATATATAAATATATATGTAATAAATTATCTGAGTTCAGTAGCAATATCATTCATATGGTATCCCTTATCTTTCATCAGGTTTGTTCCATCCCCTATTCTTTGATATGGGAAAATTGTAGGTAATATAGGAGACTCCATTCAGAATGGGATAGCAGAAATGCCCTCCACACTGTTGAGTTTTCTTCCCTACCTATTTTTTTGCTGTTCCTTCCTGAATCAACAGACCTTCTAATCACCAATACTTGTAGAATGTCTCCCATCAGGCAGGAATCTTATTCCATACTGGAATTGATGGAGTAATGAAAAAAATCTTCCAAGTCCTCAGTGATCTTACAGTAAAGGAATTAAAAATATGATATAGATATAGATATAGATATCCTATATAATAAAAGGTTAATATGCAAATTGTCCCCTCAACCAGGAGTTCGACCAGCAGGCAGGCTGGCCAACCGCCCATCCCATGCCCCCTCCCCCTGGTCAGGCTGGCCGGACCCCACCCATGCATGAATTCATGCACCGGGTCTCCTATATATATATATATATATACACACACACTGTGGTCAGATTATTATGTGTTCAGAGATCATCATAATCTGGCCACTCAGTGTGTGTATGTGTGTGTGTGTGTATATATATATATTTATATATATATCTTACCTAATAATAGACAAACATGTAAATTGAATGTACCTCCACTGAAGCATCCATCTTATATGAAAACTGCTGTTTGAAATTTTAACCCTGCTAGTTGGCTTCTGTAAATTCTTGCTTGCTAAGACTACTCCCACTTCAGAGAGGCCATTAAACCTTCCCCAGACAAGATTATCATTGCTGGCGCCAGGCCAGGCCTCTGGTTGAGGTCTCAAGGCCACAGCACATACGGGTTTTTTAAGAACTTGCAAAAGGAGCCGGAAACACACCATATTTTGGAGACAAAGAAGGTAAAAACATATAAATAGGGAAAATTCCTGCATGTTGGGGCCCAGAATTTGAGAGACATTTTCCTCTGGACCCGCGTGTAATAAATGTAACTCCATCTCTCTAAGTATTGCTTTGTTCTTCTTTGGTTTTCTGTAACATTATTGGTTCCCTGAACCAAGGAACAACTGTGCTTGGCTTTTTGGCCTCCGGTGAATGGGCCAGGTTTGGGGGCCGGGGGAGCCAGATAGGCCTCCGAGAAGTGCTACTACACCCACAGCCAATCAGGAGTGATATGCAAATTAACCCAACAAAGATGGCAGTTAATTTTCATACACATGCACTGAGTGATGGGGACAGGCGGGCGGGATGCCTGTGTCATTGCCATGGTGACGACACAGGCGTTCCACCCACCCCCCGGTCTCTCAGGGCCTCTGGGCAGCATGGGAAGGTGGGGCCGGAACAGAAAGAGGCTGCTCCTAGAGCAGAAAGAGGAAGCTCCGGGCTGGAGCAGAAAGGGGCTGGGCTGGAGTGGAAAGGTGGTGCTAGCAGCCAGGGAAAGGGAAGCCCATTCTAGCACAAATCTTCGTGCATCAGGCTTCTAGTATATATATATAATTAAAATGTTTTTGTGAACGTGATTTCTAAGGACTTACAAGCATACAAAATGTAATTAATGCTGAGCCCTGAATCATTAAAATAATAAAATAATATTTACCCACACTGATATATGAACTTTGATACCAAAAGTCCATCCATATCATTAAGATTACATTTTCAATAACAGTTTGCATGTTTGTGGCAGTGAATGAAATATGCTGCTTGGATCTCTCTTCAAAAAGGAGTTTTCTGTTGAGTTTCAAGGTTTCCAGTTCCCTGGAAGCCCCCACTTCTTTTATTTAACCATCACACACTGTGTTGATTGGATCTTCTGGGAGCTTATACAGGGACTGGGCTAGAATCATAAGAGGTTTATTTATGGTGATGTGGGGCTGGAGGAATGTGTGATACCCATGAAAAGTTAAAAAGGGAGGAAGAAGAATTGGGTGGGAGAGACTTAGACCATGATATCTATACTAATAAAAGGGTAATATGCTAATTAGACCAGACATCTTCTGGACATCCTTCCGGACAAAGCCATGGTGGAGGGAGCCAAGGCAGAGGCAGTTAGGGGCGGTCAGGCTGGCAGGGGAGGGCAGTTAGGGGTGATCAGGCCAGCAGGGGAGGGCAGTTTGGGGGCAATCAGGCTGGCAGGGGGGCAGTTAGGAGGCAATCAGGTTGGCAGGGGAGCAGTTAGGGGGTGATCAGGCCAGCAGGGGAAGGCAGTTAGGGGTGATCAGGCCAGCAGGGGAGCAGTTAGGGGGCAATCAGGCCAGCAGGGGAGCAGTTAGGGGCAATCAGGCCAGCAGAGGAGCAGTTATGGGGCGATCAGGCTAGCAAGTGAGGTGGTTAAGGGTGATCAGGCCAGCAGGGGAGCAATTAGGGGCATTAAGCTTGCAGGCAGAGGTGGTTAGGGGCGATCAGGCAGGCAGGCAGGCAGGCAGGCAAGTGGTTAGGAGCCAACGGTCCCAGATTGCAAGAGGGATGTATGACTGCCTGTGGGATCAGGCCTAAACCGGCAGTCAGACATCCTCCGAGGGGTCCTGGATTGGAGAGGGTGCAGGCCAGGCTGAGGGAAGCCCCCACCCCTGTACATGAATTTCATGCACCGGGCCTCTAGTATCCTATCTAATAAAAGAGTAATATGCAAATTGACCATGCCTCTGCTACACCCACAAGCCACGCCCACCAGCCAATCAGGAGTGAGTATGCAAATAAACACAACCAAGATGGCTGCAACCATGGAGTGAGCAGGAGGCTTGGGTTTCCCCAGCAATAGAGGAAGCCAAGCTTTCCTCACACCCTGGCCGACCCTGGACTCCACTCAAGGCTACAAAGTTTCAATTGTAGAAGATAAATAAATCCCATATACCAGGGCCTCTGCTTGGGTCACTGGGGGGCATGGTGGGCCTGCAAACAACCACAGGCCCTTCGCCCAGGCTGCCCCATGCCCCAAGGGAATCCCCACCCTGATCCAGGACACCCTTCAGGGCAAACCAGACAGCCCCCACCCGTGCACCAGGCCTCTATTCTATTAAAAAAAGAGTAATATGCAAATTGACCATCATTCAAACACACAAGATGGCTGCCCCCATATGGACACAAAATTGCCACCACAAGATGGCCAGCAGGGGTGGGCAGTTGCGAGGGACCAGGCCTGCAAGGGAGGGCAGTTTGGGGTGATCAAGCCATCAGTGGAGGGCAGTTAGGGGTGACCAGGCTGGAAGAGGTGGGAAGTTAGGGGCGACCGGGCCTGCAGGGAAGGGCAGTTGGGGGGACCCAGGCCTGTAGGGGAGAGCAGTTGGAGGGGACCAGGCCTGCAGGGGAGGGCAGTTAGGGGCAATCAGGCTGGCAGGGGAGTGGTTAGGGGGTGATCAGGCTGGCAGGCAGAAGCGGTTAGGGACAATCAGGAAGGCAGGCAGGCAAGCAGTTGGAAGCCAGCAGTCCTGGATTGTGAGAGGGATGTCCGACTGCCCATTTAGGCCTGATCCTACTGGGATCGGGCCTAAATGGGCAGTCGGACATCCCTCGAGGGGTCCCAGATTGGAGAGGGTGCAGGGTGGGCTGAGGGACACCATCCCCCATGCAGGAATTTCATGCACTGGGCCTCTAGTGTGTGTGTGTGTGTGTGTGTGTGTGTGTGTGTGTGTGTGTGTGTGTATATATATAATTGAACGGTATGACTGTCTGTGAAGAAAAATATGACAGAGCAGCCTGAGACTCTTAATTAAAAAAAAAAAAAAAGACCTGCTGGCAGGTTGGTCCTTAGCTGGCATCTGAGAACTTGGAGTTCAGGAGTAGAGAACCATCTTAATTGATAACAGTGGTTCACTGTGCCTAAACTAGGCAAACTATGTGATTTGTCCTAAATACCTGCTTTCCTAGAGGAGTCCAGAATTTGGTATATACTTGGCAATAGGTACCTACATGACCAAACCCCAATAAAAACTTTAGTCATTGAGCCTCCAGTGAGTTTACCTGGTAGATATCGCAGTCCACATTGCCACAATTCATTGCTGCGGAATTAAGTGCATCCTGTACAACGCCACGGGGGTAAACTTTTGGAAGGTTGGAAATTTTCTCTTGGTTTCCTCTGGACTTCACCCCACATGCCTTTTCCCTTTGCTGATTTTCCTTTGTACCCTTTCATAGTTATAAGTCATAGCTCAGTGTAGTTCAATCCTATGAGCTGAACTAGAAAATCACTGACCCTGGGCAGGGTCATGGGAACCCCTGGGGTATTAGTCAAAATAGTACAGACAGAAGGCTAGGGGAGTTCAGAGAATGATCACTTCCATTTGGTGAAGACAGGATAACAACAGAGAAAGTGTCTTGCAAGAGTGGTTTATAAACAGGGACTTGAAGAATGGATGTGACTTGCTCGACCTGCATGGCTCAGTGGTTGAGCATCAACCTATGAACTAGGAGGTCACCGTTCAATTCCCGGTCAGGGCACATGCCTGGGTTGTGGGCTCGATCCCTGGTGTGGGGCACGCAAGAGGCAGCCGATCAATGATTCTCTCTCATCATTGATGTTTCTATCTCTTTCTCCCTCTCTGAAATTTACAAAAATATATATATTTTTTAAAAAGAATGGATGTGACTTGATTTTGGAAAGTACATTTAAAGTGATATAAGTACAAGGCAAGGAAGCTAGAAAGCATGGACTATAAGGAGAAAGGTACCTAAATAGTTTTTAGGAGCCTTTGACATGGAACTTTGATAAAAGGATGCATTCTCTTTAGTCATACAAGTGTTCTCTGGTTTGGAAACATAGAGATGGATAAGAACTCATCAAGATCCTTGAGACTTTTTTTAGTAAATATATATGAAGCTAAACATTGTTTTTGCTGTTCAGGACTGTGTAAACATGATCGTGCTGTTGTGAATATGAAATATCCAAGCGTGGGATAAATAACAAAGTTGGATTATTAGTGAACATTGAAAATTTTCTCCTTAGTCTTTACCTCTGAATCTTTGTACCATATATTATTCAATTACAATTATACTTGAGTTTCATAGTCATACCAACTTTTAATTTTGTATTAGTTTATATTTCTAGATTTCTTTAGGATATACACTGAGTGGCCAGATTATTATGATCTCTGAACGCATAATAATCTGGCCACTCAGTGTACTTCTCTTGAGTACCTCATTTATGTGATATCAAAGATACTATAAATCGTGCACCTGATCAGTTTTCCCCTTTGCACTGGCTGATAGAAAGCTCAGGGCAAATAGGTGATCTCCAGCAAAAGTCTAGAATACTTTTGGTACCCATTTATAATGCAAATACACTGAGTGGCCAGATTATTATGCATTCAGAGATCATAATAATCTGGCCACTCAGTGTATAAAACAGACTGTGGATCTTGATTTTTTTTTTTATTCTGATAATATTTGTGTGCCTTGGATAAGTTAAAGTTGACTCAAAGCTACAGAGAAGCTATATAGATTTAAAATAAAACAATGAATGTCCAATTGTCAAAATAACTTCAGTGTGAACATGGCAGCATTCATTTATCCATCACTTACATTTTTTTCTTTTTGAAAAGCTGCTTTTGATATTAGTGCTTGTTGCTTTTTAACACACATATAACTCACAAATAGGTTCCTCAAGATGCGAAATTATCCAAATTTGGACTTTCTTTTATTTCTTCTTGGGTGAGGGATCATTACATTCAAATAGCAACAGTATATTATGTATTTCACAAGAAAAACCTTTCAAAAGCAAATTGTCAAAAAGGAAAAACAGCTTTGTACTTTCTATTCAAATCAACATCTAGAATTTTCTTTTAAATAAAGAACTTTATGCTTTTTCTTCTATGTAGGAAGCAGCTCACAAAATCTAATCTACTTATGAAAAGAAATTCAAAAGCCACTATCTTAACAAAATGATATTTCATTTAGTTTTCATCATTTTCTATTATATTCCCAGACTGCATTTACTTGACAGAGGTTCATCTAAATTATTCAGTTGATCCAGAAATACTTAGTATAAAGTTAAGGTAAAGATAATGCATAGTGTATAAAATATTATTTCTAATGCTTTCTCTTCTCATCTTTGTACCCTAGTTTATTATTTAATAATAAATGGATATAGTTAATACAACTTATTCAACCAACATTTTTGTAAGGATACACTATGGAGAAGGCATTATATGAACCATGACATTTTAAATAGATGGCTTTCTTGGATCAAATACATACTTGGATTTTTACTTCTGTAAATTTTCATTTCTTCACATTTTGCCAGACTTGCCTTTAAGATTCCAAATTCTTTCCAACAAGGTCAAGGTGAAAGCGTTCCCCAAATGTGAAATGTACTGGGAATTCTGTCAGCTTAACCTGAGCCAAGCATTTGCATCCCTGAACAGGTGTTTAATGTCCTGATTTATTGAGAGATCCATCTTGGTTTGCTTATACAAGGGACCTATAAATCAGCCATACCCTCAGACTACATACCTTCAGAGGGTAAACTTGATAGGTTGATGAAATAAAATGGGCTGGAGAGCTAGGAAACAACTAAAAATAAGTTGGACTAATTTGAGAACTTTCGTAGAGCCTGAGTCCTGAGACCAAAGCTGAAAAAGAGCATAAATTCAGTTGATTTAGTAAAGATGTTGGGGGAAGATTAAGAAATCCTGGGACTTCTTATATCCTGAGGTTTTTTTTTTTCTTTATATACACTCAGTCCCAAGTGACCTCATCTGGCCTCATAATTTTATATAGCATCACAGGCCAACAGCTCTCAAATAGATATCTCTAGCCCATATTTCTACCAGGAATTTCAGACTCAAATATCCTACTCAAAATTTCCACATAAATGTGTAACAGGAATCTGTCTTAGGTCAGATCCTGAGATGAGAAATATTTTTCAGTGATTTACTATGGGAGTATTTTCGGTGGGAGACACAGGGCAGGGAAGAGAAGAAATCCTGCAAGGAGACTCTACAGTCTAACTGTACTTGACGTTGTCCCCACTTGAGGCATGGAAGCAGGAAGTACATCCTCCTGTACCAGTCACTCACGGCCTCAGGATCACATAGAGAGGAAAACTTCCAGCATTTGCACTCTCTTCACATGCAGGTAAAGCTATCTAAGAAGACAAGGGCAGTTTTCCAAAAAGAATCATAGTTGCAGGACTTTAGAAACCAAAGTGCCCAGAAGCTGAGGGAGCCACGTATGGAAACTCTGAAAAGGGCCAGGCTGGGTCTTGATGGGACACTGACAGCATCCACTGTCGCCCACTCACTGCACCACTCAGATCCATATGAACTCATTGCATCCTGTCATGGACACTTACAGATGAGGACTGATCACAATTTCTGAGGAAAAACTTGAAAGACATGAGTTAATAGAATGAGCTCTTGCTATTACAGCTGCCAAAGCTATAGGTGGTTCGTCATCTCCTTCCACCATTCATTTTATATATCCCTCATGCTTGATTATGAGCTCTGTTACACTAGGTGGCTTGCTGGTGAAGTGTGTCTGACCTCCAATTCTGATCACCCGGCTCTTAATAGAATGTGGTTGTAATCAACCATTTAAAATCAAACCTGGGTGTGAATGAACAAGAAAATGCTGCAATAAATAGATCCCCCAAGTTTTCAAATATTTTCTGCTTCCTCATTATGGAGCTGCAACCTCATCTTCTCATAATGGGCAAGTATAATTGTTTAGTGAATTGCTGCTCTGCCTACTAGCCAATTAAACTGATGTTACCAAGTTCATGAGGGAAAGGTCCAGTGTATGGCCAACTGATGTCCATGGTCAGGCCTTCAGTCTTTCAGGAGCCAAGTAGCATGGCCAGAACTGCTTTCCAAACTCTGAAGAGAACTCTGCTGCAATATTATGACCTTGAACACTAGGATTTTCACTGCAATGCTCTTTTGGGAACTTGCATTCTTGTTTACCTTGGTAACTCATGGTATTTGTCCCTTATTATGGCTCTTGCATCAAGGCTGCATGTACTGCAGCTGAAATTGCTGCAGAAACTTCTCTCTTTCCAGGTCCCATTAAAAACGAGTTGACTTCTGAGTTATCTGAGGAAAGGTCTGAGCATTATTCCAAAGTTTGGTTTTTGCTGCCTCTAAAACCCAGAGTTACACCAACCACTCTGGGTCTTTCTTAATAGTAAAATAAAATGCAGAGTTTGTCCTAAGCTCTGAAGGAAATGTCTTAACAAGCATAACACATGGAACCCTGAAAACGTTACTGATTTGGTCAGCTCCAGAATGTTTGTAGACTTTTTCTCCTGTCCTTGGAGCACACTTATCCTCATAAGGCATTCTGATTATTGCCTTTTTCTGCTCATTAGATCTGATTAATATGATGTCCTCAATGCAATGGACTAATCTGATGTTTGACAATTGTCAGACAATCGAGGTCACCTCCAGGCTATATGATGACCTATCCCCGGGATAGGACAAGGAATGTATACTGATGTCCATGCCAGGTGAATACAAACTGTTTTTGATCTTCATTTGATGACTGTGGAAAAGAACACATTACAAGGGCAATAGCCTCATGCCACATTACCAGATTCTGTGTTGATCTCCAACAGTAATGACATCACATGCAGCACAGCAGCTGCAGTTAGAGCTACTACTTGATTACATTTGCCCTGGTCTACTGTCATCTGCCTTACCCACCAGGCTTCTGCAGGAAATAGACATAAATTCAATGGTGACTTGATGGAAACAATCACCCAAATATCCTCTTAATTCTGTTTTTCTCACAACGGGCAAAAAGATCTTTTTCACATTTAAGTCAGATAGTATCTTGCTCCTGGGTAAACCCTCCAATGGATTCCTGTATCAGAGTAAAACAAAAATCCTTACATTGGCCTAATCTAGCCCTATGCTAGCTCCCTAATTGTATTTCTTATCCCTCTTCCTCTGTGTCACTCAGTTCTCAACACACTGACTGCTTGCTGTTTCTTAAATACATGCCTGTGCTTCAGGCAATTTGCCCTGGCTCCTGCTGCCCACGGGGCTCATTCCCCAGATATGGGTCAGATTGGTTTCCTTGATTTTCCCCCCATTCCTTCTTAGATACCACCTTATCAGTGAAGACCTATCTCCTTTTTTTGCTGTATTTTATTATGATCTGCAAATTATGTATTATTTGTTTAAGCTCTATGAGAGCAAGAACTTTATTTCCTTGTTCAATACTGCTTTCTCAGCACATAGAAAAGTGACTGATAAGTAGTATATACTCAGTAAATATGTATTGAATGAATAGAACCTGTTTTGTTTTGTTAGCTTTAGGAATCTGTGGGTGTGTAGAGTAGTGTTTCTTGGATCAGACCAGTATATGAACTTGTTGTTACCAATACACACAAGATAGACAGAAAGTATAAGTGTTTATAATAGACTAGAGTCCCAGTGCACGAAATTTGTGCATGGGTAGGGTCACTAGTGGCTGCTGGCTGCTGGCCAGGCCCTCCCTTCCCCAGCTGCCAGCTGCTGGCCAGGGCCTTCCTTTGTTCTGTGCCACCTCCTGGTGGTCAGCACACATCATAGCAATCAATCAAACTCCCAGTCAGTCGAACTCCTGAGGGGACACTTTGCATATTAGGCTTTTATATATATAGATGCCCCACCCAGATGCTCAGTACCAGTCACCTACTCTCAGCTTCTCTTAATGTTTTCAGATAATTGATCAGCTGCTTCCTTTTTCAGAGAATTGTCCTAAGTCAAGTGATGGCCTTTCACAATGGATGCATAACACGTGAGGATTTTTTGTATATTAAACTTTAACACCCACTAAAGAACATCTATTGCAGAAGAAACACCAAGTAATCAGATGGAAAGGATCACTTATCCAGTGGATTTCAGCCAGCCGCTGTCCCATAGATGGAGTGGCCGTGGTGGCAGAGAAGGAGGCCATGCATAGGCAGCAGTACCGTAGTTTCCTCCTTACGAAGAGTGACCTAGCTGCCTCCACTGCTTGGCCTGTCAGAAGCAAGGCTGCTGTTGAGATGCCATTACCCTTCTCCCCTGCTTTTAGGACCATTTATCAAGAAGACCAACCAGCCACTTAATAGCAACTTGATTGCATCAGATACCTTCCAGTTTGGGTTTGCCTCTCATGGACTAGAGTGAAGGGAAGCACTAGGCTCAGAGACAAAATTTAAGAGGGCACCAAAAACTCAGCAATAAGGTAAATGTAAATGCAGTAGTTTGTCATGCAATACAAATGTCATGCAAAAATTCCATGATAAATAAAATGTCAAAATTTTAAAGAAAAATAGGATCCTATGTGCAGCCAGAGGCAAGAGGGAAAATCTGTATTACTGATATTCTATTTATTTAAGTTGTTTTTAAAATATATTTTATTGATTTTTTTACAGAGAGGAAGGGAGAGGGATAGAAAGCTAGAAACATCGATGAGAGAGAAACATCGATCAGCTGCCTCCTGCACACCTCCTACTGGGGATGTGCCCGCAACCAAGGTACATGCCCTTGACCGGAATCGAACCTGAGACCCCTCAGTCCACAGGTCAATGCTCTATCCACTGAGCCAAACTGGTTAGGGCATTATTTAAGTTTTTTATGTTTGTTTTATCATGGGATTTTTTTTTTTTTTGCACTTGATTTCTAAAAAATACTGCTTTAACATATTTTTCTCTTGATTTCTGAGTTTTTTGGTGTGCCCCCTCCCTTGAATAATGTGCCTGAGGTGATTGCCTCACCCCCTCATGTTAGTCCTGACCCTATGCTTCATGTGACCACTGAGGACTGATGGTTCAATCTACTAACACGGGATTCTGCCTAACGTCATCTCGGACCCAGGGACTCATTTATAGCAAAAGGTTTGGCAATGGATGTATGGCATGGGATCCATGCTTCTTAGCAGGTGCCCATCAGCCAGGTGCTGCCATCAAATACAGCAATTACATGTCCTTTTGAAGGCACATCAATCAGAGATATCAGCTTAGAAAAGACATTCTGGGAGAATGAGACAACAGTCCTTCAAAATGCAGTGTTTTTAAACCAACAGCCACTAAATGGTGCTTTACCTCTTATGGGTATAATAGTTGAGTCTAGGAGATGAGGGATAGAAATAGGAGTCACCTGGCTCATCAGTTACCCTACTCCCAGTGACCCGCTTGGGGAATTTGTGCTTCCCACATACATTACGTTAGGCTCCATGGGTTTACAAGTCCTGGTTCACAGAGGGGACCCATTCAACTGAGGACATAACGTCCCACTAAACTTAAAGCTCCCTCTGCTATAGCCCAGTAAAGAAATCTGTTACCATTCTAGCAGGAACAATCAACCCTCATCCTCACCAGAAAGCTCTGCTACATTATGGCAACTTGGAGAACTAGATTTGCCCCTCAAGTGATCCACTAGGGCATCTCTTTCCCTTGCATTGTTGTGGCTGTACGTGAGCAAGTATAGCAACAATGGCCTGATAAGAGCTTGGTAACCAGGGACTCAGATCCTTCAGGCAAGTCACCTGGATCTGTAGAAGGATTGTGCAGTGAGGGAAATGATAAACATCAGGTATGACCTCCAGACCAAATGCAGCAACGGGAGCTGTATTTCATTCCACTTATCCTCCTCTTGTTTTTCAAAACAAATGTAACCAATCAGATTCCTGGAGAAGCTCTGTTGAGTTGGAGTGAACCTGGTGTGAATCACAAGTGGACCTAGGTGATCCAAGGAGTCATCTAGAGTGGATGCTGTTGGTTCCCCTCCCAGATCCCTGCTACAGGCCAGTGCCCCAGCACCCAGCTGCTGGAGCTGTTGGCTGATAAAACATAGCTCACAGCTGCTCACTCTCCAAAGACCTGCCTTTGGCCACATAGGAACTCCCTCATCCAGGAGGCTATATACTCCCTTACCCCCAGATGGTCAACAGTACTTGACAGAATGGGGCCACTGATCCCTTGCCTCAAACTGGGATTAACACTTGATGTCATTTTTGTGCCAGAGCTTCCTTATAGGATCAGCTGAAGCTAATGTCCAAATAAAACAATGTTCTCTGGCTAGATGTACTAGTATAGCTCCTTCTCTATAACTTCTTTCCTCTTTCCACTTATAAAAGCCGGGCCCTGGCAAATCACTTGGACGACAATTTTTTTCATCCTCTTTTAAAAAATTATTTGATTAAATTTATTGGGTGACATTCCTTAATAAAATGATATAGGTTTCAAGTGTACAATTCTAAAATACATCATCTGTACATTGTATTGTGTGTTCACCACCCAAAATTAAACCTCCTTTCATCAACATTTATCTCCCCTTCACCTTCTTCTACCCTTCCACCCCCCTTTTTCTCTGGTAATCACCATTATTGTCTGTGTCTATGAGCTTCTTGTTTCAGGCTCTACATCTAGGGAATCGGACCTAAGCAGTTTAGGAAATTTTATAGAAATTTTACATTCTTACGAAATCCAATCACAAGCTGTTTTTAAATTATATATTTTAAGAAAATTAGTTCATAAAGGATTGGAAAGAAAGAAAGAGAAAGAGAACTGGTCCTTCATCACTGATAATTTGAGAAGCACTGCTCTGGGGCATACAATATGTTTTTAGAAGATGCAGATTTTGAAATTGTCTAGAGTGCTTAGAAGATCCATGGGGGAGGGGACCATGAATATATATATATATTCATGTCTTTTGGAAGAAAGAATATTTGGTTTTCATCAAATGAAAAATTTACAAAGTGGAGAATTGCATCACATAGCTTTGGAGAAATACAAATAAAGGATAAATCTTCTGGATGATGATGATGAGCTTTGTTTGTTTGGCTATAACTGGATCGATCTTCCCTTTTCTTGTAAAACAAAATACAGCAGCATCTATGATTTTTCCCTCATACGTCAAATAGTTATAGAGTACCTACTTATTGTATGCAAAAAATATTTTAGGTTCTAGAGATTCAAAGCTGTCAGAGCTACTAAAGTCACTGCCATTGTGAAATGTATATTCTAGGGTTATTGCACAGTCACTGGATTGTTATCTCTAGCTGAAAAGTGTTTGGAGCTTGGGGATTTTTGTTTGTTTTTTGTTTGTTTGTTTGTTTGTTTTCATATGTTTACCTAGGACAGGCCTCCAAAACTCTCCTGGATCCCAAGAATTAAGAAAAGCCATACGTTGGGGAAGCTTTGGGTATAGTGACAGGTCAGCCTTGCCTTCAACTAAAGCATTTTGAGGATCTAGGACTACTAGTGCTGGGGGCAGCCTGGGAAAGTGGTTGATCTGACCATTGGTTGAGGTAGCCTCTGTGGCCACAACCAAAGGCGATAAAGGAGAACATCCTGCATGGACCATGATTCAGATACTATAGTGCTAGCCAGCTTTTGTTAATCAATTAAATTATGTCTGAGACCTCACATGTATTCTGGCAAGTAATAGCTACAGCAGGCTTTGAAATATATTCTCTCCTTTTTCCTGTAATATGGTCCTTAAACGATACAATCTTTATTTAGTTATGATTTCTTTCAATAGTCGTACCATGTTTAATTTGTTCAGCCTTCAGATAAGAGGAAGAGTTAAAGGTACTTTTTAAAATGTACTTTAACATGACCAACACTTGGATGGTTGGTGGGAAAAGGGCTTCACCTCTAAAGCAAGAAATTTTGGCTTCGTTATTTCCAGGGGCTGTTTTTAAATTCCACTTTTAAGTGTTGCCAGGGATTAAATCTCTGAACAGAACATCTGCTAAGAAGCGGGGATCAATAACATTTTATCTCCTCCAGCACTTAGTAGATGAATATAGTCTTCTTTCAATGTTAAACCAGATTGCATTCTATTGCCACTGAACATCCCTTCAAAAGAGGATGACTCTCTTTGAGGAAAGTCCAGAATCAAAATAATTTTAGTTGAAAACAGTTAGTTGTTAAGAAGGACTTTTTGTGGAGGTGAAATTCAAAAACAAAACTGCAGATTAACTCATGAATCAGACACATGGAGCATGGGATTACTGTTGGCATCTGTGCCCTGTGTCTCCTTAGCTGAAGACCTCTGGCCGTCACCAGGAGTGTAGACAGCTGAGACTTCTGATCCGATGCCCAGCCAAGTACAGGCTCCTAAAGAACTCAGAAAATAGGTCATGCCAACTACTCAGTGGGAGAGAGCAGGGGAATAGAGTGCCAAGACATTAAGCAAGACTGGCAGTGGCTCACTTGGCATACATCAAATAGATTTCCTATATCAAATGGACCAGTTCATTTTAACTTAAATTCTAATATTGGACTTGCAATATTTTTAAATTCCCTTTATTTCCTATAATATATTAGTAGATTTGTGAGATGAATTTAGGATCTTGTGTCTTTTAAACCTAATGATGTGAACAGTTTTCACCTATTTTGCTGATGATGGGGGAAGTCTTTCTGCAAGAGCATGGGTCCTTCAGGTCAAGATGAAAAGATTTGCTTTAGGATATATATATAGAAAAATATTCTATGCAGGTGAATTTTCATCAGCAGTTGCTGGTTATTTTCTCTACAACAGTACTGTTAGTATGGTAGCCATTAGCCATGAGTGGCTATCTAAATTTAAATTAATTGCAATTATATAAAATTTAAAAATAAGTCCTTTAGTTGCCTAATCACATTTCAAGTGCTCAATGGCTTCAAGTGCTTAGTGGTTACTATATTGGACAACATAGCTACAGAATATTTCTGTCATCACAGTAAGTTTTATCAGACGGACACTGCTGTATAGAAGATATGTTAAACTCCTCTGTGAAAAGAAATAAGTGAAGGGTGCCTAGATGTTTTTAACACAACTAGAAAAATGATCCCAACTTGGACAATATGTGATAATATTTAAAATTTCAATATGTTAGTTCTTAAATCTTGATAACTGCTATTTATTTAGCCTTGCTTAATAAGAAGTAATGAAGAGAAAAAAAACTAGTGATCATGAATGAGTCAGCCCCAGGGAATTAATGACTCAGCTCTAATCGTTGTGACTGGTACTATAATAATGTTCGAGGTTGTTTTTCCAGACCAGATCATAAAGCTAAATTGGGCCAGTATTTTAGTTCCCATTAGAATTCTAAAAGGAAATGGATAACATGTGGTTTATGGTACCAGGGTGGAAATTATCTCTTGCCACTGATCATCTGTATTATTACACAAAGCAGAAACAGAAAGCAACCTTGCAGCTGTAGTTACTTTTCCAAAGAAGGGATTTATTATAAATGAGACTGATTACATTAAATTTATTTATAATTTTTGCAGATAGTCATATATTTCAATATAATCAATCTGATGAAATAGGAATATACATGCAAAGTCTAACTAGTCATAAATTAATAGTTTTCTGGGATGTTGGGGATGAGGTGGGGATAGGACATGGCATAAGCAAGAGGAATGAATGTTGTCCATTGATACTCTAAGCAATCATAATTTTCTCCCTCTGGCCTTCTTCAACTAAAAAATGCAGTACAGAAAAAGTTAATCTGAAACCAAATTAGTATTTATTTTCTTTGAATATTTTTAGGGTCAATGAACTATACAAAATTCCTTTAAATTTATGTAATCTAGCACAGTAGCTTATTACACCCTTGAATTTTTCACTTACGATTTTATTTTAGAAAATAATTTAATATTGCAGATTTTCTCACTCATAACAATAGATTACATTTAGTTCTAGCAACTATAAAGATTCATCAGTCAAGGACTTGGACATATCCTCCTCGTTTAAATTCTGTAGGTAAAAAAGCGGGGGGGAGGGCATTGTTTAAGTCATTAAAAGTCAAAGAAGTCAGGGATTTTGGTCATCTTTAACCCACTTAAACAAAAGATGATATGTTGACATATTTTCCATAGCATTACACCAACAGCTCCTCTCACTGCCTTTCTCCTTTTCTGTTATTTCTTATAATATTAAACAGTAATTATATTTTCACACTTTTATGGCCTTGAATTGGTCCTCTTTTTTCTGCATTACAATTGAATCCTGTTCTTTTGCTTCTCTCACCTACATTTATTTTGTTACCTGCAACCACCTAATATTTGTTTCCTTGATCAGCTCTCTGTTTTTGAGCTCCTTCCATACATCCTACAGTGAGGAGAATGTTGGCAGCTGTGTTGTTAATGTAATTAATGTTCATAGTCAATTTGGAATGACTAGGCCAAATAAATCTACTTTGGGACTTGAAGTACCCAATTTGGCTGTCTTTGTTGATCAGATTAACTGGATAATGGTCAAGTCTCTATCTCACTAATTACTACAGAGACACATCATATATTCCCTCATTTGATTCTCATTGAAATTTGCAATCAGAGCTCTATGAAGGAATAGGGACATCTAAATAGCTCCAATTTAAGCTGAAATTCAATAACTACTTGCATTGTTTTCCATCTCATCTTTCTGCTGAAGTGAGGAAAGGGGAAAATTATAATACATCTTTCTTGCTGCCACCAGGGAAAAGATGAATGAAAGGAACTCTATATCCAGTATACATAAAACTCATAAACAAATGCAAGCTCTCACAACATACTGAAATTCTCAGACCTAAGAACTTTTATTTTTATATTTAAAAATGAAAATAATAATTAATTACTTTTTTTGACGCATCACAGGCCTTCAATCTGCCAGAAGGAACATTTTTGCTGGCCAAACTATAATAAAGTACTGAACTACACACTTAACTTTATGATGTTCATAAATAGTTCAGTAAGTAGTATTTTATTCATTAATTCAGCAAACATGTTTTGTACTTGTTTTGTGATAGGTGAAAAAATATATAGCTTCTTTCCTCTTGGAATGTACATTGAACTTGGGAGGCTATTTGGCAGATAACCCAATGATTACAGTTTCATATTAAATGCTTTGTTGATTCCCTAACTTGGCATTTTCATTCTTTCAAGATGATTCTGCTTAAAGTAAGAAAAGAAAAAACATTTTCAGATGCCTGCCCATCTGAAAAAAGAAATAGACTAAAAATATGTGTGGAAAAACTAATAAATTTGCAGGTCTCTGATTCATGTACTAAAAGATAAATTGTACTTGGTTTGGAAAAATTTTAATAGGACATTAGAGTTTGGTTTTGCAAAAACATCCTTGCTCTCAGAACAGAATAAGATTGCTAAAAATAATAAAAATGACAGTAATTATTTAATGGTTCCATACATATTTCATTTGATTACTATATCCATGGGTTTTTCACAGTGAGTTTTAATAGCAGACACATTTTCTACATGGGCATACACTATATAAAAGAGCATTTTTCTTACGTCAGCTGAGTTTCTGACTTCCTATTTTTGTGTAAATGGACAAAAATAATAATAATTAACATTTATTGCAAACTAAAGTGTCATGTACTGAGCTAAACACTTAACCTAGGAAATAAGGGTTCTTTAGGTATTCAGGAAAATCAGACTTTATGATGTTCATAAATAGTTCAGTAAGTATACGTTCAAGATACTTGAGGGCAATTTCAAGAAAAATGTTAACAGAAATATGACCCATCTATCCATCTTTCCACATACCTTTGGCCTGCCATGTTCATTCACTTTTATATAAACCCAAATGAGGAAATATAACAACATATGATTTATAGAGAGATCATTCTGCCTGAGTATAAATGGAATCCTTGCTTCCTGCTTAATATATAATAAAATTATATTTAAAATACGACATCTGAGGTAAAATGAAACATTTTATATTGAAAATTATTTTGTGATTAGTACAATACAGGATTGCTCTTTAAGGTTTTTGAGGTTGGAGATTTACTATGTTTTATTAATATTAATAAGGAGAAATAATGAGCACCTGAAACTTGTCATTTATTGAGCACCTACTATATGTCAATCATCCTAGTTGGCAGAGGAAACAGGAACCCTTGCTCCTTAGCAGTGAGAGTACATCGTATCCCTCCTACTTTTTGGTCCTCATGCTGCAATAATGCCCAGATTCAGGTAGTCTCTTACCTTAGAAATTTTCTAAATGAGAAACAGAGAGTAGTCTCTATGGCTTCCAAATTCTAGAGGGTAAATATCAAACTCGGGTGTCACCTTTGTGCAAAGTAGAAAAAGGCACCATTACTCAAGATATTATACTAACATCTGTCATTAAATTGTCATATTATGCACTGAATTTATTATTTTTTAAAATATATTTTTACTGATTTCAGAAGAAAGGGAGAGAGAGATAGAAATACAAATGATGAGAGAGAATCATTGATTGGCTGCCTCCTGCATGCCCCCCATTTGGGGATCGAGCCTGCAACCCAGGCATGTGCCCTGACCAGGAATCAAACCTTGACCTCCTGGTTCATAGGTGATGCTCAACCAATGAGCCATGCAGGTCAGGCTGTACAGACTTTATTAAAACACAGCATTTTACTGCCATCTGATTAAAAATTACTTTACTAAACTATAATGGCTATGATGTGAATGGCACCCCTAAAGTGCAGTATATAACATGCACAACTGGACATGCCAATCTGAAAAGTCTTCTGCATGTTTTCCTAAATCTCTCTTTACTTGGCTTGAGATGGATGGAAGCATTCTCTCAACCACACTGAATAGCACTTCTCTGCTATCAATCTTATCTTCCTTACATAGCCTGAAGGTAGTTAATGGCCTGGAAATGTCACAAAACTAGTTTGTGGATGCCATCTCTTTGCAAACCCTCCATAGACATAGCAGCAACACTTCTTTAAAATATGGGGATACTGTTCACCTGTTCTAAGGTACAGTTCAGAAACAAGAGTAGTGCCATCTAACATAGTCCCAATAACATCTGGTTATTATTCAGCAAGTATTTATTGAAATATATGTAATCTCAGAAACAGTGCCAAACACTATAGCCTTGAAATTTACATTGTAATGAGTTATTTAAACAGTCATAACATCATACAAATGCATGACAGTACACTTTGATAAGGGTTATGAAGGAATTTCAAGTCATAGTAGAGTATATTGGAGCACAGGTTTGGATTGAGAATAAAGATTCAGGATTTATCTCTCAGAGATGACAATTCAAATTTAAGAAATTATATTCACAGGGAGTAAATGTATGGGGAGAAAACAGATCAGAAGTCTAAAGATAGAGTTGCAAGAAACACTTCTAGGTCCACAGAGGAAGGATGACAGGAGCCCTTGAAGCACAAAAGAAGCAGCAAGAGAGATCAACACCAACCTGGAGAGTGTTGAGCCACAGAGGACTCAAAAGAAGACTTCTTCAAAAAGAGCTGGCGTTCTGGAGAGCAAATCTCCTCAGAGAGTTTAGGCAGCATTAATATTCAGAGAAGACTATTAGGTTTGACAAAGATGCAAATGCTAGTCACCTTCAACTTCAGAAAAAGGGTCCTGAGTTTTATGATAAAGACACAGGGAGAATATTATAGCTTCCCAAGGAAAAATTAGGCTGTGGTATCCAAAAAAGTTTTTCTTTTTTTTAGGTTTAGCCTGAGCTGAGTTTTATAGGTAAAGTAATATTTAGATAAAAAAGGAAGATAGGAACAAGTTGTGCAAAACCATAAACAAAAGAGCATGACACGTTTTGGAACTGCTAGTGTTTGGAGTGAACAGACTGAGATAGAACCAAGACAAGTAGGGACCTGATCATGTAAGATCCTTGGACTCAGTTACAGAGTAGAGCTTACAATGAATGTCGGAAAAAAATTGAAAGATTTAACACAGGGAAATAACATAAAAATATCTGAGTTTTAGTAAGAACACTGTAGAAGTAAGGTGGATAAGTTTAGAAAAAGACAAAAAAACAAACAAACAAGAAATCAGTTAAAAGACAATTGCAGCTGACCCAAGGGACACATGGAAATGGAAGAAGTGGAGATGAATACGAGATATCCTTTAAAAAGCCAAATGTACAGCCCTTGAAGAATCTGGAGTTTGAGGACTAGATGAGGGAGGAGCCTAGGATGATGTTCAGGTTTCCATCCTTATTACCAGGATGAATGCATGGGACATGGACTGCCATTTAATGCTAAAGAGGATACAGAGTAAAAGAATACCTGATCGGGGCCCAGTCCGCATGGCCCAGTGGTTGAGTGTGGACCTATGAATCAGGAGGTCACTGTTCGATTTCAGGTCAGGGCACATGCCTGGGTTGCAGGCTCAATCCCACAGTAGGGGGCATGCAGGAGGCAGCCGATTAATGATTCTCTTTCATTGATGTTTCTCTCTCTCCCTTTCCCTTCCTCTCTGAAATCTATAAAAATATATATTTTTAAAAATAATACAGGATTTGGAAGTGCTCTGACTGGGTGGCTCAGTTCGTTGGAGCATCATCCTATACACCAAAAGTTGTGGATTCCATTCCCAGTCAGGGCACATACCCAGGCTGTGGGTTCAATCCCCTGTCAGGAAGGGTATGGGAGGCAACTGATTGATATTTCTCTCTCATCTCTCTCTCTCTCTCTCTCTCTCTCTCTCTCTCTCTCTCTCTCTCTCTCCATTCCTCTCTAAAATCAATAAGTATTATCATCAGGTGAGGATTTAAAAAAAAGAATACAGGGTTGGGGTATTCTAGGGTTTTCTCAATGACAGTAGGCTCTAAGCAGAGTGATCTGGGCTGTGGAGAAAAATAGATGTATCAACATACAATCTAAGATTTTCTTCTGGAAAATGATCAGGTTAAGGTCTCTCTAAATTTGAGAAAATATTTCTAAAAAATCCAGTGATCTTTTGAAAGCCATGATACAAGTTTAAATGTAATCTCATTCCACATCCTCCCAAAGCACACTGGCAGGAAGGGAAACAATTTCAACCCTCGCCTCTTTCAATTTATTTAAATGTTTTGAGAACCAAACACTACACAGTGTTTTATGGCCACAACTCACAACTCCACTGTACACCTCATTCCTGTTGCCCAGATCCCATACCACAATACCAAATGCTAATGCCCTAAGTACATGACTCATTCGTCCATGCACTCATTTTCTAAAAATCAGGACAGTTATACAAATAAATTTTTCAGTGGTGTTTACTACTTCAGAAAGTAGTTTTGTCTAAAAGGAGCTGCTTTTACACTTAGTTAAAAGTTAAAAGTCCCTGTGGTCATCTAGCTGACGAAACAACCTGATAAATGAAACTGTTAATATACAGATAAAGAGCAAGGCTTGGACCTAAATTTCATTAAACTTCCATGATTCCAAGAATCCAATACCAATAAAGAAAATGTAGAAAAATCCAAGGTATTCCTGAAATCTTAAAGTAAGCCCCAAAGAGACATAGACAATAAAGAGAACAGTATTCGAGGTGCTGCTGTCAGGTATATGCCACATAACTCACACAATCGCTTATCTCCTGTCCAGAAAATGCTCCCGGATAGTAGAAGAGATATACTGAGCATTTATTCTAAAATTACCTAGTGTGAGACTTAAGGCATTTGTTTCCTTAAAGGAGTCTGCCTGACATTTGAACTTCCTTATAAAATTGCATTAAATATGTATCAGCTTGGAGGGCCCACCAAAATAGAATAATGCATTTTCAATTCAGTCTTGGTTACACTTGACCTGTTTTAGAGTGCTTTTATAATGAAATGGAAGCGATGCCAAAATTAATTCTATGCAAGAGGCAGAGCAGACTCTGCGTTATTTAATCATAATGCATACCATCCACTTTGCCTGAGTGTGGAAACAATACAGAGATGGTGATCGCTTTAATCTGGCAGGCCTGATAACATTGTCATAATAATCCAAGTGAAGTTCAAGTGGTTTTCTGACCTAGTTTAACACTCATGTTTCACTATAAGAAATAAGGAAGGGCAGAAAACTAAGGAGTTTTAACTCATAGTTGCACTAATAATTCTACGTCAACGGCGATGGAGCTAAGGAGGAAGGACAGCAAACCCAGTCCTCTTCATTACCATCACCAATTTATCGCCTAAATGCCAGGCACCATGCTAGAATTTTTTTTCCCACACAAATTAACTCATAAGTGAGTTCATCCTTGCAAAGAAGCTTGCTCATTTTTAAAAACTATACTTTTTACAGATGAGGATACTGAGGCCATGATAGTTTCAAAGTTATGAAATCTGGGAATCTGAAGACCATGTATCTCTCTCTCCACGATGTCCCCCTATCCAATAATCTATCATCACCCAACGTGTGTCAGGAGCTCTGCTGCAGGGTGGGGATATGCAGTGGATAAAAAGTCGTAAGCCCTGGGTAGTTTATAAAATAGTAATGAGGATGTAAAGTACAGCATAGGAATATAGTCAATAATGTTGTGATGACTGTGCATGGTGCCAGGTGGGTGCTGGGAATATGGGGGGGGGGGAAGTGTATGATTAGCCACTGTGCTGTACCCCTGAGACCGATACCAAGTAATGTGGATGGTGATCTGTAATTGGAAAAAATAAGAAATTCAATAAAATTACTGACTAATAAAAAAAAAGAAGAAGTTATAGTTCCTGATAGAACGTTCACACTAGTGGAGAGACCAACCGTAGATGCGTAAAGATATAAATAAGATGGTGTTGTCAGCTGGGGTAAATGCTGCTAAAAAAAATAAAGAGTCGGCCTAGAGAATTAAAGGAGGAGGAGTATTTTTTTGTTTGTTTTCAGTGAAACATGAATCGGCAAAGCCTCTCTGAGGAAGAGATATTTTAAGGTGAGACCTGAAGATAAAAGGCAGTAGATGTAAGTGAAAGGCTGTTGTAGCAGGAAACAGGAAACTCCAAACTTCTGAGTGGGAAATCTCAAATGACCATAGTTCATTTACCTGTTTCTCCCGGAAAAGTTTTGATTCACATATTTTGAGTCTGTAACATGGGTACACATATATTTGTTAAGTCATGCTTTCTTTTTCAGTTTTTTCTTTGTCCAGTCTATATAACATCCTGTGTACCCATGTAATGTTTTTGCCTTAAATTCTATTTTGTTAGGGTTTAAAATTACTACCCTAGCTTTTTTGTTGTTTACATTTCCCCTGATTTAAAAAAAAAAATCTGTCTTTTTGTTTTAGGAGTGTCACTTGCAGAAAACATTATTAAATCTTACTTTTTAAATCCAATCTGTGTATCTATATATTTCTATTTTTAATTATATATGAAATTAATTGTTTTTCCTGTGTCTTGTCTTTTTCTTTTCTTTTTTTCCTTTGATAGATCTAGTTCGTTCTTTTGGTTTTAAGCTATACATTATCCTTCTGTTCTTAATGTGGATGATCTCAGCTGAAGAACCTTAGTACATTTATTTAATCTTCTGACTTCTTAAATTGACCAGTAACTACACATTCCCCATAATAAAACCACTACTCTAGCACAAGCTCTATCCCTTTGCTATTTCCTTCCTCTTCTCCTCCTATTCCTCCTTCTTGTTCTCTCTCTCTCTCTCTCTCTCTCTCTCTCTCTCTCTCTCTCTTTCTCTCTCTCTCTCTTTCTTTCACACACACACACACACACACACACACACACACACAAAATGTTACTGAAGAATTAGAGTATCCCTTCTTCCCATGAAGAATTATGTCCTCCCGTTTGAAGAATTATTCAACTGGCTATTCTTCAGTATTGAAAATTATTACTCCATGTTTCTTGTATTGTGTGTGACTAACAAAATGTTTGACAACCTGATTCTTATTCTTACACAAAAGATTTGCTATTTTTCTCTAAACATTTTTGAATACTCTTATTGTCTTTGATATTCTTAAATTTCACTAAATATCTTAGGTAATGGTTTCTACTTCTCCCCACTTGTTTAGCATTCTATAAACTCAACCTGAAGTCTTCCATCTTTTCTAATCTTGTCAGTTCCTCAATATTATTGTCCACATCACTAATTCATTATTCACCTTTATTCAGCCTGGTATTTGTTTCTTCTATTATGTTCTTTATTTCAACCATTATATTTTAATATTTAATGTTTCCTGTCTGCCTCTCCACCCATATTGAGAGTACTCAAAGAAAGAAATGAATGTGTTTTCAATTGAATCTTTCATATTTCCAGGACTAAAACCAGATCATAGCACCCAGCAGATACTCAATAATATTGCAATGTATTGATTTGAGAGAGAAATGAATGGGGGGGGGGGGGGAGAGAGAATGAGAGAAAGAAAACACCTATTTGTTGTTCCACTTATTTATGCATTCATTGGTTGTTTCTTGTATGTGCATTGGTATGAAATGCAACCTTGGTGTATTGGGACGGCACTCTAACCAACTGAGCAACCCAGCCAGGGCCCAACATCTTGATTTTAGACTTCTGACTTCTAGAACTGTAAGATAATACAATTGGTTATTTGAAGCCACTAAATTTCTGGAAATTTGTTAAAGCGGCAATAAGAAACTAATAAAGTATATAATAGTAAAAGGTTAAAAACAAATCAGCTACAAAAATCAATGCCACATCAAAAAATATGTATTAGGCAACCGCTGAGATGTTGTAAAACAGCATTTTATTCGGTGTTCATACTATGTTATTCAGTGGCTTCCAGGTGTGGGGTGAAGATGTGAGTAGAGATGAATAAGCAGAGCACAATGGACGTTAGGGTATTGAAAATATTTTGTATAATATTATAACGATGGACATCCATCATTATACTTTTTTTCCAAACCTATAGAATGTACAATACCAAGAGTGAATGCTAAGGTAAATGATGAACTCTGGGTGACTGTGAAGGTTCAATATATGTTCATCTTTGTTTAAAAAAAAAGAGTGCCATTCTAGGCAGTAATGTTGATGCTAGGGAAGGTGTAGGGGCAGAGGGTACAGGTATATGGGAAATCTCTGTGCCTTCCCTTCAATTTTGTTGTATACCTAAAGCTTTTATAAAATAATAAAGTCTATTTTTAAATGAAAAAAGGAAACTCTTATAAAATAAAATGTTAAATAACATTTTAATAAGGTAATTACAAATAGCAAGCTGCATTTCATTTTTAAGAGTTTGCATATATTATCTTAGTTTCTTCTCCCACAAAGTGAATAATATTATCCACATTTTATAGGTGAGGTAATTAAGGCACTGAGAGATTAAAATACTTGCCCAACATCACAATCAGTGACAGATTTGAAAGTAGGATCTGAGACCCCCAAGTTTGCACTCTTAACCCTCTTTGTATAAATAACGCCAGACAGTAAACAAAGCACATCTATATATACCATGGTAATGCCCCAGGGAAGGAAACAAGCAAGTTTTCTTTTTCTTTTGTTTAACTGAACAATAAACTTTAATTACTTTTGAAATACAGGAAAAATAACTTTAAAAAACTAGAAAATTAAAAAAAGGTTTAAAACTCTTTTGAGGGATTCTTTAAAAAATAGTTCCTATTTTTATTTTTAGGAAAAACTTTCACCTTTTTTATTTAAAACTAAATTGCTCTGAAGATTTTATATATATAAATGTCTAAAGAATGAAATTATGTCATGACCTACTTGATTACATACCATTCATAGTTTTTGCAAATTAACATATGCATATTTCTTAAAATCAGTACATTTTCTTTTAAATATCAATAAAGATACCTATGAAAAAATGTAACATTGGAGACTGAACTGAACAATTAACCCCACAGGGGAAAATGGCATCTAGTTAGCCATGCCCCACCCCATCACCACTAACAAGTAAAATACAAAGATATACAAAAAACTACCAGTGAGTTTCCAATAAATATTCATAGAATTAATGAATATATCTTTTAGAAAAATATTCTAAATCTTCAATGAATAACAAAAAGTCTTTCACTCCATAAGGCATGGATATAAAGCTACAAAGAAAGTAAGCTGAACCCCAAAAAAGTAAGGGAATTGTACAAAGATAATTTAAAAGAAAATATAAGTAAAATGATGGAGTAATAGATAATATACAAATACTTTTCAATATATTTCAAATACTTATTCTCAGTCTATAACTTGTCTTTGAACTTATGTTATTTTTTAAGGTACAGAAATATTTAAATTTTATATACTACAATATTTCTTTGTTCTTTCTGGTTTCTCGTTTGAAATATCTGACAGAAAAACTCTTATAATACTAATATTATAAAAAAATTATTTTTATAATTTGTAATGTAAATCTCTTTAACCCAACTGAAATATATTATTTACGATGAGAGATTTGTATTTAATGATGTTTAAAGTAGTAAAATGTCTTTAAATAAATATTTCTATAGTGACTTCAGCTTCTTATAATATCAGATTAAGTAATTTACATCATTACTCTGAACAAAGACAATAGGAAACACTGAAACATTATTTTTTTAAAAATGTTTAAATTATGTTCTTGAAGACTTTGGAGAATTAACATGTCAGGGACAAAATAACAGGCAGAGACCCATAAAGAATTGAAATCTAGAGAGGGAAGGTTGGTATGTGGGGCTACTTTTCTTAGAAGTATTTACCAATTTGGGAAGTGGTCAGACAGCTGAGAGTCTGAGACGCCCAAGTAGGAGTCCAGGACCCGCCTGGATCAGAGGCCTCGGAACCTCCCCTGTTCTGGTGGCCCTTCAAGACCAAACCCAAGAGTTGACTATGAGCAGGAAGTAAATAAGCCTCAGAGCACCTGCAGCTCATTTCAAATCATTTCAGTGCCTGGAACTAAATTCACAAGATTTTGGATTACTAGGTGCCTGAAATTAGCAAATATAAATTCTCACTTTGCCTTCCTCACCGATTTCTAAGAAGCACCCTTATGAATACAATGTCTAACAAAAAGGGATAGCTAGGAATCCAAAAAGATAAGACACTAAAACTAAAATCAAGTCAGGATTCAATCAAAAAAGAGCACCTATGTATGCTACTACCAACCCTGGAAGATCTGAGGGACTGAAAATCTGAGAAGCTACCCCTGGAAATTACAGCACTCAGCCAGAGCACCAAAGTACGAGTCCTGAAAGCTTTCTCAAAGCTTCTGCAATTCTCAAGAAGTTCTCAGAAGCTCCCACAAACTGCCACAGTCTGCAGAAGTGAAATAGGCGGATCTCAAAGGCTCATCAGAAAGCCACTGTGAATCTCCCTGCAGCCCACATCTTTAGCCACAATAGCCTCTGGGAGAATAATGGCTTCTTTTCCACGTTCCAAATCATGTCCAAGAGTCTCTCACCTGCAAGTATGTGGGGAAGGGGATTTTGAAAACTGAGTAATTTGGCTTATTTTCTTAGTTTCTAGAAGATAAATAGAAACATGAGGGAATTTCTTAATGAGCAATGGAAGGGTTTTGAACTGTAAGAGAGCACTTTGGATGGATCTTGAGAATATCATACTAGGCAAAATAAATCAGACAGAAAAAAATCGAGAATGATATGTTTTCACTTATATGTGGGATATAAAACTGAAAGCAACAAATGAATAAACAAGACAAACAAAAACTCATAGACACAAACAGTGGTTACCAGAGGGAAGGGGAGTGAAGCGGAGGGTAAAGAGGGTCAAATATATAGCGATAGACGATTTAACTTTGGGTGATAAACACACAATGAGATATATAGATGATGTACTATAGAATTGCACACTTGAAACATATATAATTTTATTAACCAATGAGTTTAATAAAAAGAAATAAAAACTTTAAAAGAAAGCACTAATCATAAAAGATTAATTGATTGGATTGCATTAATATGAAGAAATTCTGCTTTATCAAAAATTATAAGGTATGAAAAGATGTTTTCAACATACATAAAGATTTATGTCTAGAATATGTATAAAGAACTATGATTCAATAAAGGGGAGAAAAGGTTACCCTGGGAGCCCAATAGAAAAATGGCAATTAAAGGCAAGTCACAAAAGAGACTATTCAAAGAGTTAATAAACATATGAAAGATATTCAAGCTCACAAGTAATTAGAGAAATGCAAATTTAAAGCATAATGAGATTCTATTACATAGCTATTAGAATGGCTACAACTTAAAAGGTTGAAAATACTAATTGTTGGGAACCAAGATGGTGGCATAGATAAACACCTATACTTGCTGCCTCTCACAACCACATCAAAATTAGAACTACCACCCAGAACCTCAGGAAAGCTGGCTGACTGGAAGTTCCACAACTAGAGAGGTGAAGAAAGTGCAGTGAGACTGATAAGAGGTGCAGAAGTGTAGAAAGTGCTGGCATCTGGATGTGCTGCTCTTTTAATCGGGAGGGAGATACAAGCTCCCCTTTGCTCTGAACTCCAGTTCCGGACGAGACTCTGGGGGACCCAGACATGTACAGGGAGAAACTGGACTGTCTGGCATCGAAATAGGAACATGAGGGCGGCTTTCTCTCAAAGGTGCTCGCAGCAATCATTGTTCCTGCACGGGGGCACGGGGGCACGGGACGTGGAGACTCAGGGACCTCTCTGGTGCCATTGCTGTTTGCTCTGCCCTGGTGATTCCCAGAGGCCCTGCCCCACCCAATTTACAACCCCACCCAAGCTGTGCCCATTGGCTTTTGCATATGAATGGCTTGTCCTTTCTCTGCCTAAAACCTGTCAGAGAGCCCCAGAGTTTCCAAAAGAAGGCCCAAGGCCTGGCAGCAGCAGCTTTTCTTGCTTCACAGCAGGGCCTCATCGTGGCACTTCCAAACCCCATACAAAGAGGAGGAATCTGCAGATGCCTCTGTAGCTCCTGCTGAGCAGCCCCAGACAGTGGCTGACCTTGCACCTCCTTGGTCCAAGAGCCAGTGTACCCATTGGTCAGAGTGAGACCATACCAGATTACAACTCTTCACATCCATAAGAGACACACTCAAGGAGCAGACTCAGTGAGCAACAAAGCCTGACTGAAGCAAGTCCTGCCCCATAAGGGTGTCTCCTGCACAACAGATCTTCCAGTGTAGACACAGCTGGTCATCATAGCCAATTGGCCTGGAGGTCAATTCCTCCTAGTGATACCAACAGCAATCAAGGGTTAACTACAACAAGACTGTGCAAACAGCCCACAAAGGGGTGCACCAAGAGTGTCCACGTCAGGTGACTGAGGAGGCTGAGCCACTGGGCCCTATAGGACACCTACCACACAAGGCCACTCTATCAACTCAAGGAGACTTAGCAGCTACCCAATACATAGAAACAAACACAGGGAAGCAGCCAAAATGCTGAGACAAACAAGTAACAAATGAGAGAAATGGATGAAAGCAAAATACTGGATATAGAGTTCAAAACCACAGTTATAAGGTTCAAGAATCTTCTAGGAATCTCCAAGAAATTTAGTGAGACCCTCAAGGATATGAAAAAGGACCAATCAGAAATTAAGCATACACTGACTGAAATAAAGAATAATATACAGAGATTCAACAGCAGACTAGAGGATCCCAAGAATCAAGTCAAAGATTTGAAATACAAAGAAGCAAAAAACACCCAACAGGAAAAGCAAAATGAAAAAAGGATCCAAAAATATGAAGATAGTGTAAGGAGCCTCTGGGACAACTTCACGTGTTCCAACATCTGAATTATGAGGGTGCCAGAAGAAGAGAGAGAGCAAGATATTGAAAACCTATTTGAAGAAATAATGACAGAAAACTTCCCCTAACTGGTGAAAGAAATAGACTTACAAGTCCAGGAATCGCAGAGAACCCCAAACAAAGAGAACCACACCAAGAAACATCATAATTAAAATGCCAAGGGCAAAAGACAAAGAGAGAATATTAAAATCAGCAAGAGAAAAACAGTTACCTACAAGGGAGCACCCATACGACTGTCAACTGATTTCTCAACAGAAACTATACAGGCCAGAAAGGAGTGGCAAGAAATATACAAAGTGACGAATAGCAAGAACCTATAACCAAGATTACTCTACCCAGCAAAGCTATCATTTAGAATTGAAGGTCAGATAAAGAGCTTCACAGACAAGAAAAAGCTAAAGGATTTCATCACCACCAAACCAGTATTATATAAAATGCTGAAGGGTATTCTCTAAGAAGAGGAAAAAGAAGAAAAAGGTAAAGATAAAAAATTATGAACAACAAAGTGATAACAAATACATATCTATCAACAAGTAAACCTAAAAATCAAATGAATAAAAAACCTGATGAATAGAACAGACTGGTGAATGTAATGGTTCTCTTGTGGGGTGAAAGGATGTAGGTGACTACAAGTGGTCTTTGGGCTGTCTCTAAAATGTGGGTAATGTTCTATCTTTTGACCTAATTATTCATTTTGTGATAATTAGTTGAGCTTTGTAGATAATTTTGTGGACTTTTCTGCATATTATGCTACTAAAAAGAAGTTACCTAGAGAGTCCTCACACGATGGTTGATAATTCTTTCATTGTATTATCAACTAAAGGGAGGTGGTTAGAGAGAAATAATGTAAAGAAATCTTGCTTCTGATATATTTGTTTTTGCCTTTGAGAGATATTATCTCAAGTGATACGTTTTCAACTTACCTTATTTTGTTATTCAGCCTACTCTAATCTCACACTTGGCCCTTTGCTGATACCATGTTTTAATGGTAATAAACATGCCCTCCTGTTTACCTGCCCTTCCCCTATATCTGGTGAAGTCCTGGTCTTTCCTAGAGTCTACCTACCTTACTTGTTATATACTCTAACTTGTCTTGATCCATTCTGCCTTCATGTCCTTCTCTTCCTTCTTAGAATTAGTCATTCCTCTATGCTATTTTCTGTAATATGCATGATCCTATAGGTATAATATCAAGCAGTATATGCATTAATTGTGTGCATATCTGCTTCATTCATATGACTATGGTCACTTTTGAGGGCAGGTACATATGTCTTAGTCATTTTCTCTTATACTTAGCTCACTGCCTCACTGAGATTAGGATCTCAATACTTTTGTTGAATATTCTTACTTGCCTATTTCATTGCCAGCTGTCAGTAAAGTTGAGAAATCTGGATCTGTTTGGAGTATACCCCCCAAAATTCTGCAAATAATGGTTTGTTATATCACACAAATATACCACACAGAGTGATATAACAATATCATGAGCAATTGGTCAAATATTTATGTCAAAGACATAGTTTAATCACCAAACTGCCACTACTCTTTCTCACTGGAAATATTTGACAGATTGCAGTGGGGATTGTGTATACATTCATTCTAACATAGGCCTTTCAAAGTAAGCTTTTAAAAAATCAGGGCCAGAAAAATTATACCTCTCAATCAAATTTTAAAGTTTTTATAATAATGGACATCATGCAGCTGTAGACCCATGTAAAAATATCCTAAAAGTAACAGATATCCTCAGGAATTTTCTCACATAATTCCAATCTTACTTGAAGATTAAGGAAAATAAATGTGTACTTTGATTTCAATAAAAGCTTTTATGAGGCAATCAGTAGGACACTATTTTCAACATCTAATTTAGGCTGTTGTTCTTCAAGCCTGCAGTACAGGAAAGAAAATCATATGTAGTTAATGACTGAAAAGTGTAATACTTTTCCCTAGTTGGTGAGTGCTGTGGTAGCAGCCCTCAGCCTCAGCCACACATGCAGCGTGAGCAGTTTGTGATAATGTCACAGCTTCTGTTCACCCCTCAAGTTCAGCAACTTCGCCATTAATTTTGCCAGAATTTCTGCAGGTATTCATACTGCTGGGTTTCTTTTTAAAAAAAAGTATGTTGCACCTAGCAAATTACTGGTTCTTTAAAAAGAAAAATGGTGTTGAACACATTTTATGTTTATAAAACTTCCCATATTATATTAGTCACCAAATATTAAACAATGATATGACAGTGTATGGATCCCTTCTCTCAGAGAGCTGAGAATTCTTGGAATCTCAGTATGACACAAGAATGCCAGAAATTCAGGGGTTTGTATTATCCATGTCATTTCTATTTGCCAGTTTAAAACTAGAGTTTTTAACTGTTTTTAAATTATATTTTAAAATAGGAACATATAACGGTGGTTAGAAACAGGAAGCGTAAAGCAGAACCTTGAAGTCTATTATGAAAACAGGCCAAAAAAGAAAATTCTGTCTTGTGACATGGCATCTCTTGTCTGATTCCACTGCTCCCTGGAGAAAGTTGACTGTGAAGACCAGTCTAGATGCTCAATGCATTCACTGGGAGTAAGCATAGCAGTCAAGTTGGGGAGAACAGACCACCCCTGTTTCAAATGACTGTCTTATGTTTGTGGAGATAAAAGTGATCTAAATCTGAATGTTACTTCTGCTGCAACATTTACACAGTTCTGACACAAATTCTGAGTGGTTTATTTTGGGGAGTGTGTGTGTGTGTGTGTGTGTGTGTGTGTGTGTGTGTGTGTTTTGTGACTACTAAAAAGAGGAAGAATTGGTTAGGAGCTATTACATGAGAAACTACTTTTAATGCTCAAATGTTTTCTTTCAAAATCAATTACAGAATCACCTATGGGATAAAGTTCATGAAATAAAAAATATATATATAAAACTGTGTGTTATAATGCCAATGGTTGATGAAACAAAATGACATTTTATGGCTCTCAGAAGACATATGGACAAAATGGTTCAGATGCTTTGGTTTACCTCAGTCATTACTTTAGAACTAGATAGATTCAGATGTATTAAGGACTTTGGTCATTTATTGATATATTCTCAATATTTAGAATGATGCTATGCATAAATGATGCTTAACAGTAAATTAAGCAAAATAAGAATTTAACTTACTATGTGAGATTTAAGTCAGCACTCTACCTACTGGTTCTACCTACCTTAAGCCCTGTACTTACTGTGCCTGCTGGATGCACGGCCCTTCAGCTGGAATATTTCTTTATTTCAGTCAGCTTATTGCATGAAGCATAAACATGAATGTTTGCCTGAGGGGCAGGGGTGGGTTATCCACATCAAACCCATTGGGCAGAGTGCTCCCCTCAGCACCCATCAGAAACCCTCACCTCTGAGGCATTGTCTTAATGTGCTCAATGGGCTAGTAAAACCGATACCTTTTAGTTATTAAAACATAGTTTAATATGTTTATGCAAATTTAGAATAAAATGCTAAGTATCTTTGAGACTTTATAACACAGATTTATTGTCTCAGACAGAGGGGTAGCCATGGTCGGTGCTTCCTACTTAGGGTTGCATCATTCTCTTTCAAGGAGAAAAAACAATATCACAACAAAGGGAATGGGGATGCATAAAGGAGTGAATTCACACTTCACTTTAATGATCTTCAATCACAATGCTGGCTTACCAATGGAGTTTTTCTTTAAATGTTATACACTCTCAAGCAATAACTTCAATGGAACACTGAGTATTTCTATCACCTATATAGAAATTGTTGTGGTAGTAAATTATAATGTAAGTGGAAAACATCATTAGATATCTTTACTACCTGGAAATGCACTTGGAAGGAGATTTTTTTTTTTTTTTGAGATAAGAAGACTGGGCAGTGCCTTTAAGTGATCCTGTCACATGAGCATACAAACCTCTCAGGAAGGGGCTGGGGCTAACACAGTTCTCACCCAGAGCAGTACTCCATTTGGGCAGCATTTTTAGCTTCTCTCTTCAATTATATTCTTGACTGAAGCTTTTAAGCAATTTAAACACATTGCAATTTGTTTCTGTAAGGTTACTTTAGTCTGTATTACTAAATATTATGATACCAAGAGTGACATGAGGATTTTACTGTATACTGAAACTTATAACAGAATCAATTCTCGTTAATTCTGCAGAATGTTCTGAAGTTATTGGCATCAGAGCTATAGCATCCCCTAACTAATGGGACATATAGACACGGCTGCATTAGGACTCATGGCCCTAGGCACTTTTGCCTTTGATGGGTTCCTTCCCCCAAATAAATAAATAAAATTAGATTTTATGAACATGCTAGTACAAAGACAAATATAATCTAGTCTGTTTTTATTGTTCTGTTTTTTATTATATTGATTTTAAGGAAACTAAAATCAAAATAGACTTTCACAAACCTTAAAAATGATCATGGGCTTTAAGCCCTGTACCTACTGTGCCTGCTAGATGCATTGGCCCTGCAGATAGAATATTTCCTTATTGCATTATGTCAAGAATTTCGAACATGAGTTTTATGTTCAATTCACCTCCATTCTGGATTAGATTGGTTCATAACTATGTCTGAGGACTCCTTAGTTCTCTGGGGGTGCTGCACAGACCAGGCAGGATGGGGGAGGTCCCCTCCCCTGCTTCAAGGAGAACATTTTTGTTGAACCTACTTTATATTTTAGGTCCTTTAATTTGTAAAGGGGGACCTTACTGCTTTTTAAAAATTTGAAAATCATTGATATGGAATCTGTATATTAAATAAAAATCTATTACTTCAAAGTATATATATATATATATATATATATATATATATATATTTAATTTAAATCTTTATTGTTGAAAGTATTACATATGTCCCCATTTTTTCTCCCATTGACCTCTTAACCTGACCCCATTCCCTGCCCCAGGCCTTCACCACCATATTATCTGTATCCATGGGTTATGTATATATGCATACAAGTTCTTTGGTTGATCTCTTACCACCCATCTCCACCTTTCCTCTGAGATTCTACAGTCTGTTCCATGCTTTTATGTCTCTGAATCTAATTTTTTTATTGATTTCAGAGAGGAAGGGAGAGTGAGAGAGAGAGATAGAAAGATCAATGATGAGAAAGAATCATTGATCAGCCTTGACCAGGAATCGAACTGTGATCTGCTGGTTCATAGGTCAATGCTCAACCACTGAGCCACACCAGCTGGGCCAAAGTATCTTTTCATTAACTTGGTATTTTATATACAGTACACCTTGGAGTTTACTGAGCAAAATGTGTTCAGTAAAATCTCACACATGCTGTCAATACTAAATACCGGAGTATGTATTCTCTTATCAGGGAGAGACAACTAGAGATGGTATTACACAAGTTCATTGCTTTAAACTCCTTATTCTTTGGTTTATTAAGCAAAACATTTTTGTCAAAGTTTTTCACCATTATTTTGAGTTTCATTGTCTATAAAAAATAAGGTAATGAGACTACTCTGTTGCTTTATTTTTTAGTGTGCAATCTCCAGTTAAACTATGCAAATAAGTGTATCACAGCTGATTGCATTTGTCAGCTGTTTGATGTTTTTGTCGTTTTGGGGTTTTTGGTTGTTGTTTTTTTCACTACCCTATTTTGGCAAGTATATTGAAGCCGTGACCTAGCTGTGTTCATAGCTCAAAGCTCTGATGAGCAATCTAGTAGCAAGAGATTATTAGAAGAGATAAGTGGAAGATAGGTTAATAAATATGAAAGCCTAAGGGATTTTAGCTTCTATTAATATATATGTCCTTGATAGTTTTTTTCATTTCTTTTTTTTAATGTATCTTTATATATGATAGTAGATGTCAGCATAAGTTTTGGTGTACAAGCTGTTATTTATAATAAATACATATTTAATCAGTTGTTCTTACATACTAAAGCCCCCATAAAACCCAAAAGGAGTGAGTTCAGGGAGCTTCCAGACTGGTTATCCAGAGTGCTCCCACATGCCATCATGGCACACCCCAAACGCCATGAGGACAGAAGCTCCTTTGTTCAAGACCTTGCCCTCTATGTCTCTTTTTTCTGGCTGTTGATTGGTCTCCTTTAATATCTTTTGTAATAAATCAGAAATCTAGTGAATAAATGGGTTTCCTGAGTTCTGTGAGCTGCTCTAGCAAATTAACCAAACCCAAGGAGGGGGTGTTGGGAACCTCTGCTTTATAGTCAGCTCATCAGAAGTACAGGTAACAATCTGGACTTGCAGTGGGCATCTGAAGTGGAGGCAGTCTTGTGGAACTGAGCCCTAACCTGTGGAATCGATGCTATCTCTGGGTCTATGTGGTCAGAATTGAGTTGAATTGTAGGGCACCTAGCTGGTGTCCGAGAATTGCTTGTTGCTGTGTGGGAAACTCACCTCCATCCAAACACACGCGCGCGCGCGCGCGCGCGCACACACACACACACACACACACACACACACACACATTGGAATTAGGTCCAGAACCCTTAGTGTGTATTGAAATCACCTGGTGTTAGCAGTAGAAGAAATTGTGGGGGAGGGGCCACAATATGTTGGAGAGAACAGTAGGCCAGGAGAGAGGTGATGCAGGCTCTGCCACTTACTACTTGCTCTCGGGGTAATCATACAGCTTCCCCAAGCCTCCACATCCTTGCTGGTAAAATCCATTACTGGCCAAGATGAAAACAAGACTATTAGAGACCAGCAGTGTTACAGACAGGATGATCCGAAATCGCTCCTAATATTAAAACTTAGAAATATTAGATAAAAATTCAACAAATATCCTTATCAATGGGAGCAAGAAGGCAAGATACATCTCCAGAGATCAGACAGAAAAAGGGAGCCATAAGCCAGAGACATTGGACTGAGAGTTGACTGTGTGACTGCCCTGGGGAGCTGGTCAATTGTGATTCTCTAGTTGGTGTCACTCAGGAACAGAAGACGGTGGTGGGCTGCATGGGATGGAGAGTTAAACACCTCTCATCGCCTGCGTTTAAAAAGGGGGGCCCTTTAAAATGCTATAGTCTCAGTGAAAGTACTAGGAAAAAAAATCTAACCACCCACACAGAGAGAAAAAAGAAAGAAGCTTGTCCTTTTTTGGCCTGAATTCTGTGTGTACAAGAAAACAAAAATCCTCTGAGAAATGTAATCATATCTGTACTACATTCCAGTTAGGGGGTTCAAATTTATAATATCTGCATGTTGTAGGATCCCCAAGTCAGAAACACACTTTTTCTAAACCAGTGGTTATCCCTGGCAAATAAACCCTCTTCTGAAGGATACTCCCCCCGCTGAAGGAGAACAGGTTCCCTACAAAGTACAGCCTGGTGAAGGTGCACTTACAATTCAAACTGTAAAAATACACAAGGTGAAATCTCCATAAGGAAGAGTTGAAAACAAGAAAATAATAACCAAAAAAAGGTATTTTCTTATTTCAGTGCAAATCCTCAAGATAGGTCATTTGACATTGAAAGCTGGCATTTGCAGCAATTGGTTCTGTGACTCTGATTCCATATAAGTGCCAGTTCACTCACCCACTAATGGACACACACAAGGGGGTGAGGGCATGAGTGGGGGTTGGGCCATGGGGAGATAAGGGCATATATGTAATATTTTAATCAATAAAGAAAAAAGAAAAAGAAAGAAGAATAAGTTAATGGTTGGAGTAGACCATAAACCAGTGTCTCTAATAGTTAGGAAATGGGTTGTACTACTTCAGCTATTCATTTTGTTTTCATACTCATGGAGAGATCCATTCTGTTTTCTTAAGGTAGAAACTAGAGAGTGAGCATTAAATAATTATATCATGGCACAATGACAGAACCAGGTATAGACAAGGAGAGACTCCACGGCGTATCCTAAAAGGAGTTTCAGTTAGCTATGTTTTAGAACAAATGCTGAGTTTGGGTTGTTTGTTTTTGCCATCATGCACTTTAAAACTGGCTAAGGGATGATGACTTGCTTCTGAGGTTCTGTGGATGGACTCTCAAGGTTCTGCTGTGAGCACCAGAAAGGCTTAGTTTCTATGCTGCCGATGCCATTTATGTCCTTAAATATCTACTTAAAATTTCACCAGATCAATCTCTTTGACAGATAAAGAAACCAAAAATATGGATTATCACCGATTATTTTCCCCAGTATCCTTTCTTTTGTACATATATTTTATTTATAACTCTCTGCCTATAAATATCTCTTCCATTATTGCATTAGGCATTCCTGTGGGCTTAAAGGAATTTAAGGTTAGAGTACTTAAATTCCAAAACTACTTCAGGAAAATGTTCTTTTAATATGATGTAAGTCAATATGTGGCCTCTGGTAGCCTATTTCAGTGCAGAAAATTTATTTGTTTTAAAAGAATATCCAGTCTAATGGAGCATATTGTTATCAAAGAAAAACACATTCTCAGAAATGTGCTGAAACAGGTACATAATTTACCAGAAATGAAGTTAAATTCAGAATATTCTGGAAAAATGAATCACATGAGGCTTGAATCGTGTGTTATGCATTTAACTTAAATAGCATTGTTTGCCTTTTACAGCCACAATGATTTTAGAGAAGCCAAACATATAGTCACATTGGAAAAATGGCTGCAGTGAACTCCGGCTTTTATATGCATCTTTCCAACAATGGAATTTGTAACAATACTTTAGGGTATAACACAGAGAGACATTTTTTAAATTGTTATAATTGTATGTTTGCATGTTTTTCTTTACTTTGCCAAAACATCTAAGCTCCTACAATCTTTTTCCTCCCTCTCACAACCATTCTTCTTTGAGTTGCCATTTAGTACTAGGGCTGTAATTTCAATATATACTCATTGTGGTTTTATGTGTTTCCTCTCTTTTCTTCTCCATGATAATTTTCAGCTCTTTCATTATTTTTATTTTCCCTATAACATTACATATTTTCTCTTCTCTCAAACTTTTTTGAAAATAACTGGCAATGAAGGTGGCCATTTGGGCTTTTCCCCATGGATTTTTACTTTTACTATAAACCAGGTTTCAGGAAACTTTCTGTAAATGACCAGATAGTAAATATTTTCAGCTTTGCAGGCCACATAATATATTATAACCACTTAAGTCTGCCATTGTAGTGTGAAAGCAGCCATAGATAATATGTATATGATTGAGCTTGGCTATATCCAATAAAACACCGCTTACAAAAGCGGTGTTTTATTGGATATAGCCAAGCTGTATTGGATATGACCACTGTTTGTTGGTGCCTGCTATAAACTATAGACTCACAAAATAAGTAAAATCTTCACCATTAACTAGAAAACATGCAAAAAATGCCACAAGATGGCCACCACAAGATGGCCACCCCAAGATGGCTGGCAGGGAAGGACAGTTGTTGGCGATCAGGCTTGTAGGGGAGGGCAGTTAGGGGCTAATAGGCCAGCAGGGGAGGGCAGTTGGAGGGGACCAGGCCTGCAGAGGAGGGCAGTCAGGAGCGACCAGGCCAGCAGGGGAGGGCAGTTGAGGGTGAGATCAGGCTGGCAGGGGAGGGCAGTTGGGGGCAATCGGGCCAGCAGAGGAACAGTTAGGCGTCAATCAGGCCAGCAGGGGAGCGGTTAGGGGGCGATTGGGCTGGCAGGCAGAAGCGGTTGGGGCAATCAGGCAGGCAGGTAGGCAAGTAGTTAGGAGTCAGCAGTCCCAGATTGTGAGAGGGATGTCTGACTGGTCCCAAATTGGAGAGGGTCCAGGCTGGGCTGAGGGACACCTCCCCCACACCAAACCCAGTGCATGAATTTAGTGCACCAGGTCTCTAGTATATGATAAATATATAGAATAGGCCCTTGATTTTCAGAAGGTATAGATATTAAAACCTTTGGTAAAACCCAGATTTATGAATATGACAAGAGTTAATTTCAGCCCTAGCTGGTTTGGCTCAGTGGATAGAGTGTCGGCCTGCAGACTGAAGGGTCCCAGGTTTGATTCCAGTCAAGGGCACATGCCTGGGTTGCTGGCTCAATCCCCAGTAGGGGGCAATGCAGGAGGCAGCCGATCAATGATTCCCTCTCATCATTGATGTTTCTATCTTTCTCTCCCTCTCCCTTCCTCTCTGAAATCAATAAAAATATATTTTTAAAAAGAGTTAATTGCCATTAGAAACCTCTTTTATTCCCCTACAAACATCCATCATTTTCTTATACTATTATCAGTCATAATAACAAAATTATAGGAATTGTAATAACTTCAGTTCTTTGTTCTCCCAAACAATATTATTACTTGATTTCCCTATGCTCTCTCAACCAAAGTTAAACTATCATTTTCTTCTTCAAAAGTGACAGTTTTGATGAAGTAAGAACTCAGATGTTAAGAAATATTTTTTAGATTCTTATAGCAGACACTATTTAGAAATTAACATATAGAAAATGCAAGAATGACATATTATGACATTAAACGTATTTGTCAGATGCTAAAAATGACATTAGGGACAACTCAGTGATTGCACTTATAGGTTGACATGATAATGAGATTTTGTGTTAAAACCATAAAAATGCAAATTATACATGAAAGAAGTATGAAAACTGAGACTAATATTGTAGTGTTTTTACATTATCTTGCCTTAATTGCCCATTTGTACCCCTTTCGCATTTTAAATAGATAAGTAAACATTCCCTTTGATATAGATCATGTGATTTTAATGAATAAAGGATGACCCTTACAATTAGCTCAAATATTGTATTATTACTCTAAAGATTTACCAATCAACTACCAAAACTAAATGTGTTTTTGCTTATGTAAAATGCCAATAATCTTGTATAAAAATCCAATGTGTGCAGTCACTTAGACGTTGGCAAGCTGTTTAATTTGGTGGATATAATATAAGGTGGCAACTCAGGCATTAAATATACTTTTTGTGGTTTGCTGAAGTGAATTTTTTATAAACATGGGGGAATTATGATTGGACCTACTTGAAAAATTTTCCAGGCTAAAATTATCTATAGCTTTGGCCCAGGGTGTTGAAATTTGAGATCTTAACTGTCCTTTCCTCTGTACACACTTAAGTGCACCTCAGTAGCTTCTTCTGATAGCTCTCAGTCCTATGTGTATGTACATCTTTGACTAATTTTCTTGTGGTTATTTGCTGGCCTTTTATTTAGGCAGACATTTTGAATATATTTATATATATTCCAAAAAAAACTGTATATACATTTTAACAGCTCAATTTTGAAAATGAAATGTACTAGTATTTTAATAAACAGTGCCTTTATAATTATTCAAAGTGTATGTGTAGATGGATAGATGATAGATAGATTGATGATAGATAGATACATAGATACATAGATACATAGATAGATACTGGAGACACAGTATATATAACATATTAACTCATCTGTAGCTTTTCCTCTAAAGTTAATTCCTGAATTAAGCCAGATAGTAGAGAGTAGTTTAGATACCATATTTTGCTCTTCTGTATGGCTGCTTTTCATTGGTATATTCTAAATAAATCCAGGACTTCTTGTTTCCAATTTAAGTCCTGTGTCAACACAAAATGTCATTCAAAAGAAATGCAATTCCAGTTCTGAAAGCACTTGTGAACTTTTATATGGTTTTCCTTGGAGTGGTCTATGGATTGGAGGCAGAAGTGGAGTTGAAGCTGGAATCAGGGCAAAGAGCACATAGCAAGGATTCCTAAAAGATCCTTTATCTCTATCCCCTAAAGGCTCTTTCATTTAAACAGTGGCTCCTCTTCATCTCAACCACAAATCTCCTAAAGCTGTTCTCAGCTCCCTATCACTCTGCTCTTACTCCATCTCCTTATTGGATCTTATTTATTTCCTTTTCAGACTTCTTTTGTAGAGACATCGATCCCACCTCTCATTCTCCCTGTGTCACTGTCTGCTATTCAGATCTCATGAAGACCTGGCAGAAAAGCAGTGAAGATTTTAAAAGGGAGGAGGTAGAGGAAGGAGCTAAGAATACTTTATAATGAACACAATAATGAATTTCAAGCACATGTGCATTATTATTTTCCGATAGTAAAATGTCAAAGTGAAAGTTTTCCTGTGGCAATGAGTTTTACTTTGACCTTATGCCATCGGAAAATAATAATGGGCGTGTGTTTGGAACTCAGGATTGTATTCATTATAAAAGTTGTGTTGAGCAATAAAATGTTCATCATTATTTCACTCAGACAGGAACATTCTTTTTGGTCTCACAACCAGAAATTGTGCTTTTTCTAATGGTTCGCTTTGTTTTTATCTTATGGAAAGTACATGTGATTCTTTGTATCAGGGACTAGAGAATTTAGAAATTCATTTGGCTTACTGCTCTAACCAGAGTACCCAAAGGTATGTATATCATCTTTTCTACTCTCAGTTCTTCTTTGCCCCATTGTCTTCTTACGTTTAAAAAAAAAATTAACACACAACATAAAATGTGCTATATTGACCAATTTTAAGTGTACAAGTTCAATAGTTTTAAGTACATTCACAATCTCTAGAACTCTTCATCTTGCAAAACTAAAAGTCAATATCCAATAAACAACAAAACAACACACACACACACACACACACACACACACACACACACACTACTCCACAGCCCCTGGCAACCACCATTCTACTTCTGTCTCTATGAATTTGACTACTTCAGGTATCCTATATAATAAAGAGGTAATATGCAAATTGACCATCACTTCAACACAAGATGGCCACCCCCATGTGGACACAAGATGGCCAGCAGGGGAGGGCAGTTGTGGGCAATCAGGCCAGCAGGGAAGGACAGTTAGGGGGATCAGGCTAGCAGGGGAGGGCAGTTAGAGGTGACCAGGCTGGCAATCGGGCTGGCAGGGGAGCAGTTAGGTGTCAATCAGGCTGGCAGGGGAGTGGTTAAAGGGTGATCAGGCTGGCAGGCAGAAGCAGTTAGGGGCAATCAGGCAGGCAGGCAGGCAAGCGGTTGGGAGCCAGCAGTCCTGGATTGTGAGAGGGATGTCTCAGATTGGAGAGAGTGCAGGCTGGGCTGAGGGACACACACCCCCATGCACGAATTTCATGCACCGAGCCTCTCTTCTCATATATAAGTGGAATCATACAGCATTTGACTTTTTGTGTGTCTGGCTTATGTCACTTAGCATAGTGTTTTTAAGGTTTATTCATGTTGTAGAATGTGTCAGAATTTCCTTGCTTTTTAAGGCTGAAGAATATTCTATTTTATACTGTAATTTGCTTATCCATTCATCCATTGATGTGCAAAGGGATGCTTCCACATTTCCACGTTTTGGTTACTGTGAAAAATGCTGCTAGGAATAATCGTATATAAGTTTTGCTATTGGTGGGCATATGCTTTTATTTCTCTTGGGTAAATACAGAAAAGTAGGATGGCTAGGTCATATGGTAGGTACATTTCACTTTATGTGAAACTGCTAAATGATTTCCCCTTTCACATTTCCTCCAGTAATGTACAGAAGTTATTGCTTTGTATTCCTGCCAGTGCTTGATATTACCAGTAATTTTTTTTTAATATTGACCATATTACAAATTTCTCCCATTTTCTCCCTTTTTGCCCTCCTCCACCCAAACCTTGCCCCCCACCCCCGGCCTTCCCCACACTATTGTCTGTGTCCATGGGTTATGCATATATGTGTATATGTTCTTTGGTTAATCTCTTCCTGTCCCTCCCCCCGCCCACCCCACCCCCGAGATCTGTTGTTCTGTTCTATGCATCCATACCTCTAAACCTATTTTGTTTGTCAGTTTATTGTGTTCATTAGATTACACATATAAGTGAGATCATGTGATATCTGTCATTCATTAGCTGGCTTATGCCACTGACCATAATAGTCTCTAAATCTATCCATGCTGTCTCAAAGGGTAAGAGTCCCTTCTTTTTTACAGCCACATAGTATTCCATCGTGTAAATGTTCAATACTTTTAAGTACATTCTCACTGTTGTGCAACCAATCTCTAGAACTCTTTTTTATCCACTCATCAACTGATGGGCACTTGGGCTGTTTCCAGATCTTAGCTATTATAAATAGTGCTGCTATGAACATGGGGATGCATATATTTTATGATTGGCGTTTAGGGATTCTTAGGATATATTCCCAGAAGTGGGATCGCTGGATCATTCTAATGAGTGTGTAGTGGCATGTGCTTGTGGCTTTAATTTGCATTTCACTGATGATAAATTATTTAAAGTATCTTTTCAAATGTTTGTTGAAATTTACATATGTTTTTAAATGGCTGCTCAAATACTTAGCCTATATTTATCAGGTGTTTGTCTTTTTAATTACTAAGTTTTAAGAGTATAAGAATTGTTTATATACTCTAGATATAAGTTTTTTAGCCAATATGCATATCACATTTTCTCTTTCTTTATAATGCCTTTCTAAGAGCAAAAGTATTTTATTTATATAAAATATAATCTATTGACAATTTATTTTATGTTGTGTGCTTTTTGTGTCTCATCTAGAAAATATTTTCCTACTTTGAGGTCTCAAGGATGTTCTTCTAATTTTTTTTCTCAGAATTTTATAATTATAGTTTTTTGTTTTGAATAAATCATTTTAAGTAATTTTTAATATGTTGTAAGGTAAGTATTGAGATTAATTTTCTTCAATGTGAAAATCCATTTGTTCTAGCCCCATTTGTTTGAAAGATGTTTCTTTCCTCATTGAATTGCCTTGGCACCTTTGTCATATATCAGTTAATTATATCTGTGACTCTATTTCTAGATTCTCTATTCTGTCTCATTGATTAGTTTGTATTTATTATAGTTTGGGTGCTATTATAAGTGGATATTTTGTTTCTTTTTTCCATAGATAAACTTTATTTAAAAACACTTATCATCCTTATAGCCTAACTAGAGGCCCGGTGCACGAAATTCGTGCACTGGGGGGGTGGGGGGGGTGCCCCTCAGCCCAATCTGCACCCTCTTCAATCTGGGACCCCTCAGGGGATGTCCAACTTCCAGCAGTCGGACATCCCTCTCACAATCCGGAACCGCTGGCTCCTAACCACTCACCTGCCTGCCTGCCTGATTGTCCCTAACCCCACTGCCTGCCTGCCTGCTCGCCCCTACCTTGATCTCCTGCCAGCCTGATTGCCCCTACCTTGCCCTCCCCTATCAGCCTGATCACCCCAAACTGCCTGTGCCTTGGCCCCCAGTCTGGCCTCCCTCTGGAGGCACCATCCCCATAACCCCAATGCTGCTGCCACTGCAGCTGGTTATGGCTGCCTGAGCCTTGGCCTTTGTAGCCACTGCGGCTTTGTCTGGAAAGATGTCCGGAAGACATTTATTAGTATAGATTTGGGGACCATTACAACCACGCAGAACTTGAAGAAAACACATGGCCCTGGTCAGTTTGGCTTAATGGAGAGAGCATCGGCCTGTGGACTGAAGAGTCCAGGTTTGATTCTGATCAGGGGCACACATGCCTGGGTTTCGGGCTCAATCCCCAGTAGGGGGCCTGTGGGCGGCAGCTGATCAGTGATTCTTTTTTTTTTTTTTTTTAATATATTTTATTGATTTTTCACAGAGAGGAAGGGAGAGGGATAGAGAGCTAGAAACATCGATGAGAGAGAAACATCGACCAGCTGCTTCCTGCACACCCCACACCGGGATATGTGCCAGCAACCAATGTACATGCCCTTAACCGGAATCGAACCTGGGACCTTCCAGTCCGCAGACCGACGCTCTATCCACTGAGCCAAACCGGTTTCGGCTGATCAGTGATTCTTATCATTGATGTTTCTATCTCTCTCTCCCTCTCCCTTTCTGAAATTTTAAAAATATATATTTTTTAAAGAAAACACATGATCTTCACTTTGGGCTTTGTCATCTTAAAATATCCTTTGTGCAGTGTTTTAACTTCCCTCAACTTTCCTTTACCCACCTTTAAAGTGCAATCTATTTTGGGGAAGATGATCAGGAAAGTGATTCCAATGGGTAGAAGTTTTTTTTGGAGGGGATGGGTCATGAAGATATTTAAAAATTGAGCATGGTGATGGTTGTACCACTCTGAATTTACTTTAAAAAGCCAGTTCATTGTACACTTTAGGTGACATGTACAGTATATGGGTTATATCTCAACAAAGCTGTTCTTTTATTTCTTTTTAAATAAAGACCAGTCTTATAATCAATTGCAGATGTTTTCAGAGGCCCCTCAAGATTTGCTCACCACGTCCCAAATCACGGCTGTGATTCCCAGTTGCCCCCAGTCCTGGTGGATCTGGATGGTGTGGTTTGCAAAGGAGAAGGTGGCAAGAGGCTTAGGGAATTTCGGCAACCCCATTCCCCCGGTCTCCTCATAGGGCACCAGGGCCATTCCCACTGTGCCAGCTCTGCTCCCTTTAACCTGTTGGGCAAAAGAATCCTGCGTGCTCTGGCCAGAAAGTGCATTCTTTCTTAGCTGGCCCCGATGCTTTTTTTAAGGTCGTTTTATGGATTCAAAAGAATAAACAGAGATGTGGAAAGCTTTTGTCAAAATCCTTTTACATGGTTCTTCCAGTCTCATGGGAAATGAGATGTGGCTCTGAATTCATCCCAAAGTGTGTATTTGGGCAAAAGCACCCAAAACGGCACAACTCCTGCAGAATGCCCCACACACTTTGCTGTCAGGACTCAGGGGGGCTTGAGGGTGAGCGAGGCGGAGGTGCCAGCACAGGACCTGGGAGAAGGTAGCGCATTCTACACTGCCCAGGCCACGTGGACTACAGCAGTACCCGCCCAGGTGGGCAGGGTGTTTCTGCTGTTTTGTTTTGGTCTGGCCTCCACCCCGTCAGCCACGGACCTGTGCCTGCACTGAGACTGAATGGTTTGATGGCCCTACTTTTTGGTGGACAGTGGATGCACTCCCAGAGACTGGCAGTTAGACTCTGGTGGCTTCTGAGTCCCTTGCGGGGAGAGCCCGGCCCTAGGTCAAGAACAGACTCAGGCGTCCTCGGCCAGGAGGCCTCCTTGGGCTAGGGGCCGCCACAGTTTGAAGGCTGGCCATGACCCCAATCCTGGCAGGGGTCTCCTCTGGGGTGCTGGCAGGCCTGGGCTAGGGCTGCGGGCGGTTTAGAGGCTGGTCACGCCCCCGATCCTGGTGGGGATCTCCTCTGGGGCGCTGGCAGGCCTGGGTTAGGGTCACTGGCGGTTTGGAGGCCGGTCACACCCCCGATCCTGGTGGGGGTCTCCTCTGGGGTGCTGGCAGGCCTGGGCTAATGGCCACCCTGGTTTAGAGACTGGTCAAGCCCCCGATCCTGGCAGGGGGCTCCTCTGGAGCGCTGGCAGGCCTGGGCTCTGGCGCTGCAAAGGGAGAGGTTCCTGAACCTGCTTCCCACACACCTAGGCTAGGATACATCTTGTAGGAGGCGGCTTCAATGCCGGGGGTCGGTGACCAGGTCCTCTGGAGCCTCGCTTTCTGGGCTGCAGTCCCACGTCTCCCAGTGCCCCAGCCTCGGATGCGCCCACGCAGTTGCCCCCACCACCAGCCACCTCAGCGCAGGCCACAGCAGCTGAAGCCAGCCTCTTGGAAGCCAGGCCACCACACCCACCACCGTTAGTAGCTCTCTGCTGCTCGCTCTCTGTGCCCTTTCCACTGGGGTGGGGGAGTGCTCCCAGCCCAGAGGCCCTCCCTCCCTCCGCAGCCTGGCTTGGGAAGCTAGCCTCATGCTGGGGCTACTAAGCCAGCATGCCCACTCGGCTACTATGGGTGCGACACGGGCCCCACGGAGGCCAACCTGGAGAACGTGGACCCCAGCTCTGCATCCTGCTGCTGCAGATGGCCTCGGTGGTCAACTACCACCTGCTCCCTCCACTGGCCCCATTGATCCCTCTCAGCACCAGCCATTTAGGCCAGGGTGGCGATTGCCCGGGGACCCCGCCCCCGGAGCGGCTGGCTGGGCCCGGACACGCCCCCGGGAGGCTTCTGGCTGTGGCCGGCCACGCCCCCCCCCCGGGTTATGATCCAGCCCGGGACCCCCCGGGAGGCTTCTGGCTGTGGCTGGCCACGCCCCCCCGTCGAGATCTGCCCCGGGACCCCCGGGAGGCTTCTGGCTGTGGCCGGCCACGCCCCCCCGGGTGGCGATCCGCCCCGGGACCCCCGGGAGGCTTCTGGCTGTGGCCGGCCACGCCCCCCCAGGTCGCGATCCGCCCCGGGACCCCTGGGAGGCTTCTGGCTGTGGCCGGCCACGCCCCCAGTCGTGATCCGCCCCGGGACCCCTGGGAGGCTTCTGGCTGTGGCCGGCCACGCCCCCAGTCGCGATCCGCCCCGGGACCCCCGGGAGGCTTCTGGCTGTGGCCGGCCACGCCCCCAGTCGTGATCCGCCCCGGGACCCCCGGGAGGCTTCTGGCTGTGCCCGGCCAGGCCCCTCTAGGGTTGCCATCGCTCCCCAGGACCCCCGGAACTAAGAGGATTTGGCGCCGCCATCTTGGTTTTTCTCAATGGCCAGATAGGCCACCCGGAGTCCCGCCCCCAGCCTCTCGCAGGCCCAATCATGGGCATAGCGGAGGTGCGGTCAATTTGCATGTTTCCCTATTATAAGGTAGGATCAGAACCTTCACTGATTACATATCAAAATTATAGAACCCCCCAACCAGTGAGGCTCAGTAGTTGAGCATTGACCTATGAACCAGGAGGTCATGGTTTGATTCCAGTCAGGGCGCATGCCCAGGTTTCTAGCTCGATCCCCAGTAGGTGGCATGCAGGAGGCAGACAATGAATGATTCCCATCATTGATATTTCTATCTCTCTCTCCATCTCCTTTCCTCTCTGAAATTAATACAAATTTTAAAAATGTAGAACCCTACTTAACCTGACATTGAAGTTTCATCATTATCTAAAATCTTCCTTTATAGATTTATTACTGGTATCCTATGTTTCCAATAAATTTGATTACTCATTGCTCCAAATATATACTTCAAATTTTTATATAAAACTGCATAGTATACTCTAAACTCACATAAGAGGATCAAGGAGGGGGTGTGAGAATACAGTACACATGAGGATCACTGAGAAGTGTCCTAGCGTAGGAGAAAGACTTAAAGATTAAGTAAACTCTGTGTGGCTATGGAGGGTTGAACTAGAATTAGTGCTGGAAACCACAGAGAAACACTTCAATGTGATGGTAGGATGATACTGTTGGACAATATAGCTAGAGAAATACAAGGGAAGTTCCCAGGAGACAGTGAGTTCTGCTACTGACCAAGCAGGGGCTGGATGATCACCCACTGAGAGTGCTGTAAATGGGGTAATAGTGTCAGCTGGTGTGAGGCCAAGTCTCCTCTATGGAGTTCTCCGTAGCCCTGAGATTGCATAAATATATTTCCTAAATTTATTTCTTTTAATCATTAAATGTCATTTTCACAAACAAAAAGTGGCTTTTGACAGTTTTGGGCTTATTTTCTCTTCCCTTGAGCCAGTTTTATATTTCATTTAATACTTAATTCTTCAACATGTTATTCATGAACTACTGCTGAAATTAATGAAGACTTTTAAAAACAGGAAGCTTCTGCAATAGCAGTTCCCATCTGAAGTTCCAGAATCATTCTTCAGGAGGCATTGTTAATGTAACAGTAAATAAGAGAAGCAAATTTTAAATGATTGTGCATGACTATTCTTTGTCACATCCATAACTTATATACCAAGTTCCCCACAACTGGTCAGGGCAGCAGGAGGCAAGAGCTTTGGCGTTTTTTGAAACAGTAATTAATTTTCAAAATACCAAGGCTAATTGGCAATAGTTAACATTGCCCCCAGAGCACAATCATGGTCTGGATGCCATAGAGACAAGTTGTCTTGTGTTGCCTATAAATGGATTCTCAGAAAACCTAATTTGAAATTACTGCCTTTAATTATATGGCAGATATAAATAACTTTGATAAAATTAGTGCAGCTGGCCTCCTGTTTGTTTTCCCATTTGAATGCACTGTACAATGTAATCATCTGAAATAAACATCCATTACAAAGAATGCTGTATTTCAAAGAATATATTATTCTGCTCATCCAGACAATTGTTATTTTCCCCTTCCCAACCGCATTTTAATCTTGCACCTATTAAAGGGATGAGCAAATTACCCAACTCTCATAATGTGCCAACCAGCAAATGAAAACAATTCATTGTTACTGAATAGGGCCATGCATTTAAGAAATTTTAGTTTCTTTTTATTCTCAATTATTATGTTTTTCTTTTAAACAGACTCTGCCAGCTTCAAAATTGATGAAAGACATATTCTTCTTTATACAATATAGTTATGTCACTTCCTCAACAAGAATCCCTATCTTTAAAAGAAAACAAAAGATATATCTTTAAGTTGATGTGTTTTTAAACACCAAAGTCCAAGAAAAGGGTCTCAAGTATTATATAAAAATTGGCCTCCATTCATTTATTTTGTTATAGAGCAGAACTGCCTCCTTTACAGGGGAGCGGGGAGCCCCCTTTCATCTTGGGTCACTGGATGTGATTGTCTGTCATCTTTATCTCTACTGCAATCAGGACAGGATTTACCAAGGTCAATTCAACTCAGTCCAACTATTACCAAGCACAGTTCAACCCCACAGCCCTTTATTAGCTATCTGACACATACAAGTCACTCTGAAAATTTCCAAAGTGAAAAGACATGGCCTCTCTTATAAATCTGATAGGGAAGCAAAAAAAAAATTTAATGGTAGAATGTCCTGGCAGTTTGGAAATGATCAGACAGGAATACAGCTGATAAAATAAATGCTAGAGCAAGAGTGATGCCAGCAGAAAAGTTTTAAAAAGTTTTGAACTCCTGGAGTTCAAAATGGCTGTGCATAAAGGTGGAAAAATTAACTGGACCTTGAGGAAAATTCCAAGCCTTTTCTCTTGCTACTTCCTTCACAGAGAAAGGCATGGAAATAAAAGTATGGGACTTACTGGTGATAACAAATAAGCTAGAAATATAAAAGCGAGATTTGGGAATTTAGAAAACCTTTGCTCTATCAAAAAAAAATCAGATTTTCAGGAATATGATCATTGGAGTCTCAGGGGGAAAAAAAGGTAATATGAAACTTTAAGTAGAATAATGTCCCTTTTGACCTAAGCCAATAATTTAGGTCCTTAATTTTGGATACATTGAATCACTCACTGGGGCAGCTTTTAAGAACACAGATCATCAGGTTTGATGCCCTGAGTCCCATTCCTCAGAGATTCTAAAATTAGACACAGCAAGAGGTATTTAAAAAAAAACACAAACTTCCCAGTGATTCTAATTTTCAGCCAGGATTAAGAATCCTTGACTTAAGGCTGTTATGTGTCTTCTCTTTGGATGAGGGTATACCATTGAGTCCATATATGTGGATAAAACATGATTTGTTCAGAATGAATAAAAAAAATTCTCATAATCCAAGGTTACTATTCTTAACAACCCTTGGACATGCTACAAAGCACTTACCTGATCGATGTTTTTATGATATCCTCCTAACAATCCTTTTATGTGGATGTCATATTGGCTATACATAGTTAAAGAAGGGAAGTGGAGTTCCAAGAGACTAAACAAGCAATGACTTTATCACTTAAATTGTGTTGTTTTTTTAAATCTCTTCACCTCCCAATGTGCCTTCTTTACAGTCTGGAAATGACTTACTACACAGCAGCCGCAACTGGCAGAAAACTAGGTGCCAGAGAAGAGCAGTGATGTAGTGTCACACCCTTTAGATGGCAGGGAAGGGAGCCAGGTCCTCGGTAATTAGTCTGGTGAATAATTGCATTGAATACATTTCAAGTCATTCTTGGATGTGTCTCAGGGGCTTTTATGCTACACATTCTTATACAAATCAATAATTTATGTATAGGTGTTCAGGTTATTTTGACAAAATAATTAAAGTAATGATATGGGAAAAAAATCTCATGTGTCATGATTCTTGGCATTAATAGGTGTCATTTATAACATCGCTAGAGGCCTGGTGCATGAAAATTCATGCACTGGAGTGGGGGGTCCCTCAGCCCGGCCTGCCCCCTCTCACAGTCATGGAGCCCTCAGGGGCAGAAGGCGACCTGGCGATCAGGGGAAGGTGACACCCCCATCACACCTCTGCTGCTACCACTGCCAGCAGCGCAAGCCTGGGCCGGCCCTGGTTACCTGAGCCTTGGGTGGCCCTGGGCAGCTAGGCAGCCAACATCTGAGGCTTGCCTGTGCCTCGGCCGGCCCTGGTCGGCTGGGGGCTTAGGGGACTGGGGGACTCTGGAGGCAGGTGTGCAGAGTGGCCAGAACCTCCTGGGGGCAGGCCCAGCCGTGCCACGCTCCTGTCGCCCCAGCGGGGACTGAGGGGACTTGGTGCCACCATCTTGTGGCCGTTAGCGCTGCCATATTTGAGGGCATGACAGTCAATTAGTATATTCCCTCCTTATTGGCTGTGGGTGCTGACGTTTTTGAAGGCGTGATGGTTAATTATCATATTCCCTCTTTATTAGATAGGATTAGTATTATTAAAATTAAATAATTAATTAAATATTTTAAATATTACAGAAATATGTAACCTGAAAATTAAGTTTCTCATAATTCTACCTCTCAAAGGTAATCACTGCTAATGTTTGGATGTATACTTCTCCAAATGTGTCCTATTCATATGATAACATGCATCATGAAAGCATTATTTACCCCCACATGAGATCATACTATATACTATTTTGAGACTTGACTTTTCACATAAAAGTATATCCTACGTGTGTGTGTGTGTGTGTGTGTGTGTGTGTGATTGTGTGTGCATGCGTGTGGTGTATCTCATTTCATTGAATGGCTTTTGTATTTTATTGTAGGTAACTAAACATTTGGGTTGTTTCCAATTTCTGGCTGTTACAAACAATGTTATAATGAACATTCTTGTTATAATGAAAATATCTTTGGGCAATTGTGCAAGTGTTTTAGCAAAATTGATTCCTATGATTAGAATTTCTCAATTGAATAGCATAGACATTTTCTGTTTTAATAGAGTTTACCAAATTGCCTTTGAACAAGTTGTGCCAATTTACAATGATGTACTTGAACAATATATGGCCACGCTTGGGCTCCCACAACTCAATACACTGGGTGTTATCAATCTTTAAAAGGTGCTGATCTGATACGTGAAAGTAAATACCATTGTCAACTGAATTTGCATTTGTTTGCTCATTATTAAAATTGAGCATCTTTTTTACATCTGGCTTTGGCCGTGTGAAATTCCTTCTCTGAGAACTGTCTGTGTGTTTTACTCATTTTTTTCAAAGTTCAATCAACTCTTCTTCCTTACTTTGTAAAAGATCTCTGAATACTAGAGAAAGTAGCTGTTTGGCTATCAGTTCTGTACCTTCCAAATCTCAGTTACCAAAGTGAGCTTTCTAGTGCCCAGATTTAATCATTTCCATTTGTTGCTGCATATCTGTCAATTTGTTTGAGGATATATCCCAAACATTTCAATGTGGTATACAGTACCTCTGTCTACTCTTTCATCCTGATTTTGTATTACTTTCATTCACTACCTTCCCTCCAGTCCTTACAAAACTCCTGTGTTCCCCAAACAAGCCACATTCTTTCTACTCTGTGTGCTTCTACACCCTTCTCCCTGCCTGGACTGCCCTCCCCCACTTTAGAGGTCAGGTGTCATCTCCTTTGTGACATATACTTTAAGCCTCTGCTCCCTTCGGCATCAGGTGTCCGTCCTTCATCAGAATTCCATCACTAGACTCTCAGGATATCCTAGACTATTAAAATCACCTGTTCATTGACATCTCTTCTCCACTAAATAAGAGGCCCCTCAGGATACCATCTATTTCTTTATTCCAAAAACTTATCATTGAATCTTTACATAATACACTCTTAATTCATGTTCACTGAGCAAATGAGTCAAAAGTGACACCAGCTGGGATTAATTTTATATCAAGCATCTGGTCAAATAGAATTCAGTCTTAATTCTGGCCTTTTCCAGCTTCTAGAAGCTATCTGAATTCTTCGGGTAAGGGACCCCTCCCTTCATCTTTAAAAACAGCAATGTAGCATCTTCCCTTCTCTCTGACCACTGCTCTTATCCTTACATTCTCTCTCTCTGATTCTAACTCTTCTGCCTCCACCTTATAAGGTTCTTTGTGATTGCATTGGGCCCACCAAGATAATCCAGGACAATTTCCCCATCTCAGAATAATTAACTTCCTCATATCTACAAAGTTGCAAAGTGCCTTTAGGATATATACTGACAAATTCCAGGAATTAGGATGGTAACATCTTGGTTGGTGGTTAGGGAGGGTGGGGGTTGCAATATTATTCAGCCTACCATGCCTTCCCTTGAAAGTTTTTCTGACTTCTTGTATTGATATTAGTTTATCTTTCTATGGATCCCACAATATCTCAAATATGGGAATTTTTAGAACAACTTTGAAACTTGGGATTAATTTTTCTACCTTCACTGTTTCTTTCTTGGTGGCAAAATTATGTATTTAATCTGGGCAGTCAGACTGACCTAAAAATGGAACTAAGACTTCCTTGGTTTTGTCCTTTGTAAAGGAGAAGTGTATTGCTAGGTGGATAAGAGAACAGATGGAGGGGCAAGATTCCTCATCCCAACCTCTGCTCTAACAGCTACTAGTAAGAAATAGCACCAATTTCTCAGTTTCTTCATCTGGAACATAGAAATAATTATATTTACTACATACATTTCTTGTATTAATAAGAGAACAAATATAAATTATTTAAAACAGTGCCCTACCTGGTTTGGCTCAGAGGATAGAGTGTCAGCCTGCAGACTGAAGGGTCCTAGGTTTGATTCCAGCCAAGGGCACATGCCAGGGTTGTGGGTTCAAACCCCAGTAGGGGGAGTGCAGGAGTCAGCCGATCAATGATTCTCTCTCATCATTGATGCTTCTATCTCACTCTCCCTGTCCTTTCCTCTCTGAAATAAAAAAATATGTATATATTTTTTAAAATTACTTAAAACAGTGGTTGGCCTATAATATTCACTCAAAACTGTTATTATTTCCCACTTGAGAGATTATTATAAGAGTTAAAGAGAGTAGAAAGTGCCACAACACAACGCAGGGCACACAGTAAATTCTCAATACACTCTAGATTTTTTTAAAGGTATTTTTATGGATTTTTAGAGAGAGGGGAAGGGAGAGGAAGAGAGAGAGGGGAAAAAACATTAATATGAGAGTGGAACATCAATTGGCAGCTTCCTACTGGGGATCGAGCTTGCAACCTGGGCACGTGCCCTGACCAGAAATTGAACCATCAAACTTTTGGTGCACGGAGCGATGTCCGACCAACTGAGCAACACCAGCCAGGGCTACACTCTAGCTTTTGATTGATCATCATCTGTATTAAATACAACAGGTTGAAGAAATCAAATAGAGTGAAGCAATAGGGAGTTTAGTGAAATGTATTCAACTTTGTGCCAATAATCTGAATTGTTTTAGACTCTCTTATTCTTAAACTCAGTATGGTCACAGGGTTAAAGGATATGAAAGGTCAATAATGTTGTGACAGATGGATTTTATTAGTTTTTATGATAAAGTAGAGATAACTGCAAGCCTTTAAATATTAGTGTTTTCAAATATTTTATCTCATGGGGCCTGGTTATGACAATGTTAACTCCAGGCAATATATAGCAATCTAATGGCTATTTGGTTATTTAGGTTTTCTAGATTATTATCATCATCCTTGTCATATAATAGCCTTTATGCCCTTTATATCATAGGATAGTCAGGTGTTACTCATTTGCTTCCAAGGCAAATTGAGTCATTCCACTCAAATGTTTACAGTAAGTAGAATAGAAACTTGTAGAATCATCTTCCTCTCTCATAAATGAAGCAACAGCAAACAAAGTGGCACAGCTTCTCAACTGTTGCAAGCCAGTTCCTCAAATAAGTTTTACTTTTGCAAAACGGACTTCTAACTTCCCACATTCCGTGAGCTGTGTTATAGTCAACATGACTTGCAGCCACGTTTGTTGTAATTTTTTAAACATGTGGAAAAAAAGAAAGATATCGACCATGTATTACCTTAACCAAGATGCCAAATTATCTAACTTGTTTCTCCAGGCAAGCAGCCCAACCACAGGGACAGCTCCCAGGAGCCAGTCAAGATTGTCTGTCTGTCCATCCACTCAGGACATCTGCAGGTAAGTGCTCAGCAAATGGTTCTACTCAATGTTTTTCAGACCAGTGTTTTGTATTCTTGTTTTACCTTCTGACTGTGTGGCTCTTGCTTCTGCCTTATGTTGGCCATGGATAATTTATACTGGCTTTATTTTTTTTTTCCTTTAGTGTATTTCCTTTATTTGATCTTTATTTACCAACTTCTGGTCCATGCTATCCTTTTCATTGTTCTTTCTCTCTCTCTGTTTTCCCATGGCTTTCTGTCCATTCCCATTCTTTGCCTGCTGCTTTGTCTAGATCTGCCCTCTTGCATGACATGTCAGAAGATGCTTTTGAGCAATGCACGCCTGCCATGGTGCTGAGCCCTGCTAGGAAAGAGTCTGGTAAGAAATCAGTAAAACAGAGGCCTAGGAGGAGGAAAAGGGCCTCTGAGAGATAAGAGTGTGCAGACGAACAAATAAAAGGGAGAAGAAATGATTTTCAACTGCAGATCTCGAGCCCCAGGTGGAGTGAGCTTTGTGATTCCTCAGATTCATCTCCCATAGATGAGAGTCCTTGGATGCAGGCCAAAAGAAGAGCCCAAGTGAAATTCCAACTGTCACAAAGAAGGAGAAATAATAATAAATCATGTGGAAGCTTGGATGGGTCTTCTGCTCCTAATGGAATTGATCTGGTAAATTTGGGATCCAAAGGTAAAAAGCAACAAGAACTGACTGAATGTGAGAGTTGCTCTTTAAACCTCTGCAGAGGAAAATGCCCCTGGGACCAAGAGTGCAGTCTTTCCCTGCCTAGAGGACCCTATGAGATTAAGAGATCCTCAAGGCACCATGAAGAAAGCAAAGGCAGATACCACCACAGGGATCCACAGCTCTTGCATAGTCTTAGGCAAAATGAGGCAATCAAGAAAAGATTTTCAGAAACAGATTCCAGCACTGAAATATTGGCAGTAACAGAAGGCGGCAAGTCTATGAGTGATGCAGGGTTCCAGGTGAATGACTGTTCAGAAGCCTCCTGCCAGCTACCATGACGGGTCTGATAATTTAAAACTATGCAGGTCAGTCACTATAGAGTAAGACTTGATGCCATGCAAATGTATTTCTTTCTGCTGTGAGCTATGTGTGTGTTTGACACTTAGCCTTAATGCATAACATTTATTCATGCTGTTGTCTGGTGGATATAAGGTGGTAAAATCAAAAAAGGTGCATCTGAGAAGAACAATAGAATTTGATTTCCCCTTTTTCCTTTTTGTTAATTGAATAATGGTTCATCCTAGTAAAGGGGCTGACAAACCAGTTAGTCTTGTACCCATTCTAGTTAAGACAAGACTAATAGAGGGAATATGAGTGAGAGCATAGGAAACCTTAGATTCTTCAGTGTAAATCTGGCGATCTGTTAGCACCCCAACAGAAAAAAATATTCAAGGTAAGGGGTTTTTAAGGTCAGAATTTTGTATCAGAAAAATCTCCTCCACAGTTGGTGCTAATTTGTTCTCTAGTTGTTTGATTCAGCGGGGTAATTTAAGACGGAAAGGACACAGAAACAGGTCCTGGACATACCAGTGCAGTTGCTGGAGCCTTCAGGGAAGGAGACCACATAGACTGTACTGAAAGGTCTCAAACATGCAGGCATTTCATAGCTGTAAAGCTGCTTTCTTGCACTTTTTACCCAACTGGACACATTTTCGTCACTTATTCACTTAAGCCTCCATTGTGCATCAGGTTTTATTCTAGGTTTGAAAATATCATAATGCCTGAGGTTTGTATAGTCTCTGACATCATAACTTATAGCCAGAAGAGGATAACAGATACAAAACTCTTTCAGAGTTATATATAATTATGACTGTGATAAGGAATATGATAACACAACAAGGAAGCTTTACTTATTCTGGGAGACCAGAGAAGAACTCTCTTAAGGAAGTGACAAGCTGACCATGGCTCAAAAGCTGACGAGTTGGTCAAGGAAAGAACCCAATGAGACCATCCAGGGAGAGTGCCACTATGAAGCCAGGATGAGGGGAGGAGTTTAGCAATCCAGGGAACTAAAAGCTGGCTGTCCTGGCCAGGGGGTAGGGGGAGGAGGGGCATGGGTGGTAGTGAGGAGAACTGAGAGGTGGAGAGAGGTATGAAAAACATGCTAAGGGATTTAAAGAGAAATGACATCATTTTATTTGTATGTTAATGTGAGTTTCTTGTAATCTTTTGAATATGATTTAAGTGTGGCTTGGCTAAAATGTTGGGGGATAGAATAAAGCACTCTTTCCAGTCTAGATTAAGAACTCCCACTTGCAACCATCTGTTGCCATTTTCCCAAACCTCCTTCCAACATAATTTAATGAAAGACAGTCAGAGAAGCTGGTTGTAGGCTTAATGGTAATTGGAGAAAAAAGTAATGCTTGCAATTAAAGTCATAGTGACTGGTTCTCCTAACTCAAAAGCACTGCTCTGGAGGAACATTTTCAAAGACAGGATATTTCACTTAGATTTCTATTAATGAAAGTGAGATCGATGGGCCTATTTTCTTGCTGTGAGTTATCATCAAAATATACCCACTAAGCAAATACTAAGGACAGCATATTGTACTAGATGCTGAGGCTAAAAAGTGACAAAAGATGTGATTCTTCCCGTAAGTGGCCTATTATCTATTAGCAGAAATTGAACACACACCTGAAAAGATGAAAGTTCAAGGCAGTTCAGGGTGAATTTAAGAAGAGGAATACTGCTAGCATTTGAAGAAAGGAAACTTGCTGAGAGCTGGAACAATCTGGAAAACCCCTAAGAAGGGGGATTATTGGGACTGAGAAAAGTAGAATTTAGTTTGGCAGAGATGTATGGATGGCATTCCAGGCACTCAAGGCAGGGAAAATACCATGAGCTCAGACTGGGATGCGGGAATGACTATGCACTTAAAAATATTGTGTGAATTTTTGTGACTAGTTTTGAAGGTTTGCATAGATTGATAACAACTAAACTTTTTTAAAGAGACATTATAAACAAAACATGCATATCCTTCCAAGGAGTTTAATTCTATTCTGTAGTCTTATTTTCAAACAGCCTCTTGGTGCCAAAGAGGCGGCCTGGAAAGTTGAGGACAGAGTAAGAGGATTGTACTTCCTTTAGCCCATCTTCAACCAGAGAAGTTTCATGATAATCTCATATAATGGGGTTCCACATTGTATTCCTTTAAGGAGAAAAGAGGATTCCACTGCAAAGGATAATACAGAACAGCCTTTGCTAAATAAAATAGGCTCAGTGAAGAACTGTAAACACAGAGTAGTCACAGTGCCCCGAGGGTGTCCTGGGAAAGGAACCTAGGTGTAGGAGAATGAGTTGGGATGAGGTAGAAGTATTCTACTTTGAGATAACTAGGACTAGGATGATACAGGGTAATGAAAGGGGGGTAACATTGGCATATTGGCATCCCACCAGGTGAACAGGAGCAATCTAAATGCTTGGCATTGGTGAGAGCATAAGACAAAGGCACCAATGATGACTCCAAATCTTGGAACTTAGGAGACACTAAATGCTGATGATATTGGCAAAGGCAGAAGAGGTCAGAGGGAAGCTGGTTTGGGAAAGACATGATGAGTTCAATTACAGGCAGGCTATTTGTTATTGCAGTGACATTCCAGGGTCAGCTGTCCAGCAGACAGTATGAGACATGTCACTGAAACACAGGAGAGCAGTCAGGGCTGGGTCTGTGTTCTTGTTCAAGAATTAGTGAACTATACACAGACCAACACTAAACCATCGCATTTTTGCAATTGTCATTAGTATGATATATTAGCACAGGGCAATAGCACAAAGATATTAAAAATGAAAATATAATTATGATCATAGAGGACATTTAGATTCTCAGGGAGGTGACTGTGAGGCCAGGAAAGTGAATGAAATCTGTAAATGAGGTCATATTTAGGTGGGGGGGAAACCTCTAGATGGACACAGCCTGAGCACCAGGGTCCCTGTGAAGGAAAGATGACCCTGAGAGAAGCAGCAATTGCCTTGAACTTGCAGTCCAGCTTCAGAAATGCATAGGCAGGACCAGTCTCAGCCACAACCACAAAGCAGAAGCTTCCGAGCCCTTCCTCCTTCTCTGTTCCGAGCACTGATTCCCCACGTGGACACTATGCTCCTTCCCACCTCATCAAAGCCTTATTTAGGGAAAGTTCCTCTTAGCCAGTTATAACTTGCAGGAAATTTAAATCATCACAGTTGTGCAGTGGGAGAAGCTTTTCCTTTTTTAATAGAAAAATTTACATTTAGAAAAAAACCTGAATTAGCTCATGTTAGCTCATGCTTGAAACTTTTTAACGGCCTCTTAATAGTCCTCAGTGGCAAGTTCAAAATCTTTAATATACTTTACAAGTCCTGAATGATCTATCAGAGCTGCCTCCCCAGCTTCAATACCCATCATTGACAATGGCCTATTCATGCTGGTCTGTCTTCAATTCCCTGAAAGTGGCCAGACCTGTCTCTTTTAGGCCTAGAATGCCTACACATTATCCCCTCTGCCCTTCACCAGACTAACTCCTAGTCATCCTTTCCTGATTTAAGTGTCATTTCTTTAGGGATGCCTTCACGATGCTCTAACCAATATTCAGGTCACCTGGGAGTCAATTTCATGGCATAATTTTAAATTGCTAATGTATAGATATTCTTGTAATCGACTGTATCATACTTGTTCACGGCAGTATTCACAGTGCCTGAAAGATAGCACACACTCAACACAGTTTTTTAATAAGTTTAGGGCTAATGAATTTTTCTAAGGGAGTCATTCTTACTGTGTGAAATCATAGCAGTAAGGGGTGGATTACCTCACTTTCTATGAAGCCAACTTGTAAAGAATACTCTACATCAGCAGTTCTCAAACCTTAGTGGATATCAGTTGACTACAGGGCTTGTCAAAATACAGATTGTTGGATGTACCCCCAGAGTTTCTGATTCACTTACTTTGGGGTTGAGCCCATGCATTTGCATTTCTAAAATGTTCCCAGGTGATACAGATGTTGTTGATCTACGGACCACTTCTTTAGAACTGCTGCTCTATGCTACAAATTCTCTCTAGGCTTTAAGTGAGAAAAGAAAAGAGTAAAAGTAATTGAACAGATGAGTGTGAGAAGCATACTTACAGTTTTCTATCATATCCTATTGAATTCTGATACAAAGCATAATTCACTTAGTTTTCTGTATTTCACCCTGTCATACCAGGATCGTTTGGGTCATCTCACTAAAGCCATAGACTGACAAAGTCTCAACTTTACAAGGAACTCAGATGCAATGGTTTGGGTATTGTTTCCCTTCAAATCCACTTCCTCATCTCAACTACCCCCATTTCTATCAGTGACTCCACAAATTCCCTGCATTTTCAGTTTTAACTATTTTCTTCTGCATTTAATATATCCGGTCTCTAACTAAGTCCTGTCATTTCTCCCTCCAGAGATCTGTGTGCCTTCTTTCTCATTGTCAGTGTTCCATTTTGGTCATATTCTCCACAGCCACCCCTCAGCCTGCTTCCTGCTTTGGTCAGGACTCTTCCATTAGATTAAAATGGACTGAAACCAATTCGAATGTGCTTAAGTGACAAAGGGAAGTATTAGCCACCAGAAATAGAAAATCCAGGTATACAGATGGCTTTAGGGACTCTAAAAAGTCAAACAATGTGATCTCTCTCTCTCTCTCTCTCTCTCTCTCTCTCTCTCTCTCTCCCTTCTCATCTTTGTCTTTTCCTAATTTCCCCCAACAGAGGGAAGAGGCCATGTGGATAGGAATAGCTTCAGGCTTACATTTTACCCATCAGTGACCTAACTGAAAAGAGGAATGTTCTCTTCCAGCAGTTGCTCATAAAATCTCAGCCTGCCTTAGGTCACATCCTTGGGCTAATCATAGTCACCAGAGGCAAGAGGCATTATGCTTGTAGCAAGTTCTTGGATAGGGAAGTTGGATTTAAAATGTAGCTGTTGGAAACCCCTCTAGAACCTTATGAATTGGGGATAGAACATTTCAACAACAAAAAGAGCAGCACTAGGACCAGAAGACATGGAAGAAGAATTATGAGCAAAAAAATATGTAGTAGTGTTCAATCACCATCAAACTCACGTCTCCCTCCCAAAAAATGTCTCTATCCTTCTCTTTAAATGCCCATATTTAGACATGTTGTCCTCATTTTTATCCTTTTTCATGAAGCTTTTCCAAACTTTTTTATTGGAATTCCCATAACCTTTGTAATAAATATCATATATTTAGTATTCAGTTTTCTTCTAATAGTTTCATGTGTATTAGCTCTCTTTTCTCTATAGAATAAGCTCCTTGAAGATAGGTAGGGATCATGTCTTATACCTATTTTGTACATTTCACAGTTCTCAAAATAATTCTGGACTTTAAAAATTACTCCAGTAGAATTTTGGGGTTGGCTTTATAATCAGTGAGTGCTAAGCCTTGCAAAATCCATGGGCATGATAATGAGAATTGGGTGATTCAGAGTAAAACAATTAAGTAGTAATGAATTACATCAATGGTTTCTTTAAAAGAAGAAGAATCTCAAAGTAAACAATAACTCCTTAGTAATATTCAAGTTCTAGCTTGGGTTGGATGGTGAGTTTATATTTTCTTCCTATAGCCTTCATTAGGCATATTCTCATTGAGAAAAAATGTCTTGAGAAAAAATTGAATGTAAAAATGGTAAAAAAAAAAAAAAAAAAAAGTAGTCTGTATTTTGACTTCTTTAATTCTATCAAGGTATAGGAACTATAAAGTGGGTGTGAGAATATGTATAAAGCTCTGGATGTTCATAGCAGGAGATCCTTTTCAAGAGCAATTGGATCAGGCTCTGTGATAAAGCACTAGCATCTGTTAGATTGATGTAGATAACTTTTGAATAATAGGCTTGAGCTTAAAATCAACCTTTTTTATCTCTGTCATCATATCTGTGTACTCATTCATTTCACACATGGAGCAACTATTTCTTGGGAATTTACTCTATATTTAGGCAATGTTCTAGAAGCTGGACGTATAATGAAAAGTACAGTAATGATCCCTGACCTCATGAACTTATATTCCAGTTGGTAAGACAAATAATTAAACAGGAAAATGTAAAAAAAAAAAATCATGAATTAAGCTAAAGGAACACATTGCATCTAGTAGAACAAAGCAGGTTTCCCTGAGGAACTAACAATTTAAAGAGAAACCCAAAGGAGAAGTAAAAGTAAGCCAAGCAAAGAGAAGAGATCATCTGTTCCAGGAAAATGATGTGGCATATGTGAACACGCAAAGATGGTATAAAAGGATCTCAGTGTGGCCTGGCAGAGAAGAGAAGGAGGGGAATGGTAGACTATCATAGAAGTCTTTATCAACCAGTAGGAGACTGGACTATGTTCTAAAAATAAGGAGAAATTTCTGTAGACTTTTAAGCAAAAGAATGACCCTGTTTGTGTTTTGAAAGATCACTCAAGCTGCTTTTGGAAAGTTGACTGGAAGGTGCAAGACTGAAGTCAATGGAGACCAATTAGAAAGCTGTTGTGGTGTTCTAGGGGACAGGTGATGGTGACTGAATAAAATTAAATAGATGGATTTTTAAAGTATTTTGAAAGGAAATCAAATAGGACTTGATGATAAAATACATATCTATATGATCTCAAGTTTCTGATTTAGAGAACTGTGTAGATTATAGTGCCATTCACTATTGAAAGAATGAACACACTGCTTGAGAGAGATTTAAAAGGAGAAGATGGAGCTCAGTTTTAGACTGATAGTTTGTGATGCAAAGCATATATCCAGAGAGATATTCAGGAGGCAAGCATATATAAAGGTCTAGCATTCAGAAGATGTATCTCAACTTTAGATGAAGATTATGAAGCTGTGAGCATATAGGTGGTGATTGTCAAAATCTCCCATGGAAAATTTGCAAACTGAGAGGATGAGAGCATGAAGAACCCTGTGGAATAGCAACATTTAATGGTTTTGGAAAAGAAAAAGGAATCAACAGAGAGAGGAGCAGAATGGATAAAAATCACATGAAAAACCCAGAAGTGTGTAAAGGAAAGATAAAATGTGATAAATGGAGGGAAGGATGAATTTGGGGGGCTTTTTTGGTTTGTCTTTTAATGTAGAGGACCCTTGAGCTGAAAGAGGAGAGAGAGAGAGAGAGAGAGAGAGAGAGAGAGAGAGAGAGAGAGAGAGAGAACTCATTGAACATGCAGAAAACAGAGGATTTTTATTTCTTTATTAAGGTCCCACAGAGAAGTTAGGAAAGGATGGGACTCAAAACTCAAAGTAGAAGGATCGTCATGGCAAAGAAAATAGGTATGTCTTTTTTTGCAATAGAGGTAGATCAGGATATGACAAATGTGGACAAATATGAATCTACAGATTGTTAGAGTTTCTTTTTTTTTTAATGAATCTTTATTGTTCAGATTACAATTGTTTCTCCTTTTTCCCCACATATCTCCCCACCACCCAGTTCCCACCCCCCCTCTGCCCTTACCTCCCCCCCTCTGACCTTATCCATAGGTGTATGATTTTTGTCCAGTCTCTTCCCATACCCCCCACACAGACACCCCTTTCCCCCTGAGAATTATCAATCCACTCCCATTCTATACCTCTGATTCTATTAAGTTCACCAGTTTATTCTGTTCCTCAGATTTTTAATTCACTTGACTTTTAGATTCACTTGTTGATAAATATGTATTTGTTGTTCATAATTTTTATCTTTCTTCTTCTTTTTCCTCTTTTTAAAGAATACCTTTCAGCATTTCATATAATGCTGGTTTGGTGGTGATGAACTCCTTTAGCTTTTTTTTATCTGTGAAGCTCTTTATCTGCCCTTCAATTCTGAATGATAACTTTGCTGGGTAGAGTAGTCTTGGTTGTAGGTTCCTGCTATTCATCACTGAATATTTCTTGCCACTCCCGTCTGGCCTGCATGGTTTCTGTTGAGAAATTAGTTGATAATCGTATGGGAGCTCCCTTGTAGGTAACTAACTGTTTTTCTCTTGCTGCTTGTAAGATTCTCTCTTTGTCTTTTGCTCTTGGCATTTTAATTATGATGTGTCTTGGTGTGGTCCTCTTTGGATTCCTTTTGTTTGGGGTTCTGTGCGCTTCCTGGACTTGTAAGTCTATTTCTTTCATCAGGTGGGGGAAGTTTTCGTTTATTATTTCTTCAAATAGGTTTTCAGCATCTTGCTCTCTCTCTTCTTCTGGTACCCCCATAATTCTGATGTTGGTTCGCTTGAAGTTGTCCCAGAGGCTTCTTACACTATCTTCAACTCTCTGAATTCTCTTCTCTTCATGCTTCTCTGGAGGAGTGTCCTTGGCCTCTTTGTATTCCAAATCTTTGAGTTGATTCTTGCAATCCTCTAGTCTGCTTTTGGGTCTCTGTATAATATTTTTTATCTCAGTCAGTGTATGTTTAATTTCTAGTTGGTCCTCATGGAATTTATCGGCCTTTTCCATGAAATTCTTGAAAAACCTTAGAACCATGGTTCTGAACTCTATGTCCAATCGCTTGTTTTCCTCCATTTCTTTGGTTTGTGATCTGTTTCCTTGCCTTCTCATATTCTCTGCTTCCCTGAGTTGGTAGGGTAGTTTTGTGTACTAGGTGTCCTATTGGTTCAACGGGTCAGCCTCCCAGTTACTTGAGGTGGACACTCTTGGTATACCCTTGTGTACTGTGTGTCCCCCAGCAGGAGCTACAGCAAGGGCTAGTTTTCTCCTCCTTTGCTTGGGCGGTTTTGGAGCAGTCTGGAGCTGCAGTTGGTTAAGCTGCCACAGAACAGGCCATTTATATGTAAAAGCCGCTGTGTGGAGCCTGGGCGGGTTTGTAGAATGTGCGGGGCGGGGCCTCAGGGCGGGGCCTCAGGGCGGGGCCTCAGGGCTGGGCGGGGTCTCAGGGCGTCACTAGGCTGGGGCGTGGCCAATGGTGATGGCTGCAGTCAGCTGTCTCTGCCTTTCCACATTTCCAAGTCCCTGCGCCCCGCGCTCCAGCGCAGTAAACAATGATTGCTGGGCGCACCTCCGCAAAAAAGTCACTCTCACTTTCCGACCCGATGGCCGAGAGTCCAGCTTCTCCCCGTAGGTGTCTGGTTCCCCCGAGTGTCCCCAGAAACTGGATTTCAGAGTGATCGGGAGCTTGTCTCCCTGCGGGTTGAAGAAAAGCCGCGCACCCAGCCGCCCGCCGCCGGCCCGATTCGCGTGCCTCCGTACCTCAGCTTTTCAGCGATTGTGCTCCTTTCTGTTCTTAGTTGTAAATCTTCCACTCAGCCAGCTTTCCCGTGGTTCTGGGTGGTAGACGTTTTTGTCTTTTAGTTGTGTTTTTGAAATTGTTGTGTGAGGCAGCAGATTAGTTGTTTAACTATGCCGCCATCTTGGTTCCTCCTTTCCAACTCTAGAGTTTCTTTTTGATGGCCTTGTAGAAAAGGGGGGTGGTTGCAGGGTCAAACATCCAGTGAAATTTGAATTTCAGATAAACAACAGATAATTTTTTATTAGGACATACTAAAAAATATATTTATTGTTTATCTGAAATTCAAATGTAACTGGGCCTCCTGTATATTTTTGCTAAGTCGGGCAATGCTAAACATAATCATACAGAAAAGCATTATTGAAAGTTCTGCTGAGGTTTGTAACTATGAATTTATGTGGCCACAGACTGCAGGAAGTCTAATTTACCTCCGCAGCACATCATCTAAATGCAGATACAACCATAAAAGGCAATTGAACATGGATCTAAGGTCATATATATATATATATATATATATATATATATATATATAATCTTGAAATTTAAAAACTAAGAAAAATATGCTCAACAAATAAGAGTTTTGAAGTAAAATAACATTTCAGTGAGTAGTTTTATTGTCAATATTTATTTAGAGAAAAATAATACTTCTCTTTACCTTAATATTTAAAGCAATTATCATAGTCACTGGGAAGATTGGGTTCCTAGATTCACAGATCACCTCGGTCACTTTCCTATCTGCTCTTTGAAGACCTTTGAGACACCCACACATATCATCTATCTCTTTCTTGGACATATTATTCCTGGGGCATTATCATCCCCTCTATAGCTCTAATTATGTGAACATTTCTCCTAATATTTAACCAGCCTATATTATTGCATTTTCTACCTGGTAGTCCTAGATTGATATCCACTCAGTAATAATTTTTTTTACTTTTGTAACACATTCTATTACTTATTTTTATTACTTTTTCTTTACAAAAAAAATAAGACTGATGTTCTATTTTCAAAGTCCATTCCATGAGTAAAACATAAGCTGTTCAGTCTTCAATGTTCATGTGAGCAAGGTCTTCCTAAGGGACCTTAAGAAAAGCATTCATTTCTCAAATTTATTCTTTTCCTTATGCCTCTGCCTTTCTTTTGTTGAGTCTTGTAGGAATTAATAACAAACCTTCTCCTGCTCATTTTAATAACAGCTGAGTTGGTAGGAAGTATAGGTATGAACACTGCTGGTAACCTGCCAGAGATGAGTTACTTGGGATGACCCAACATAGACTCACAAGGTCTCACTTCCAGCTCTGGCTTTCTCTCCACATGAAGTGTTCAAATTTGCAGAAGGTAAAATGTTCCTCTCTTCATTTCCATGATAAAAAAGAGAAAAATGGATGAGCATTATAAATGTGTGTAATACTAGTATGATACAAAGTTTTAGAACTATTTTCTTCGTTGAAATGAATAATTTTATTTATTTTCGTCCTCGGTAAAAATTCAGATAGATACTATGCTACTTTATTTTACAGACTAAAGTTTCTCCAACAAATAAAAGAAAAACATTTATCACAACACATTTTAATGTTATAAACATTTAGTGTGATTTCACACCATCTATTAACGTTTATCTCAGTAATTTGTATTTTGACACTGATGTATGTACACACACACACACACACACACACACACACACACTACGAAACTTACGAGAGAAATAAAAAGATTTGTAGAAATGGCATTATTTAATATATTTTTTTATATATCTTTCAAAGACATGCCTTGTCCTTGGCAGTTTTTTTTTTCCTATAATTGTTCTCAATTTTGGGAGATAATCTTCTCAGGAACGGAATGACAGTATCATCAATAATACTGATTGTCTTGACTGGTAAATTATCTTACATGACCAAAACCAAGTGGATTTGATTAATTACCTTTTAATTTGGAAAAATAGGTCATTCTGATTTTTGGAAATAGCATGTATTTATAAGCCAATTATTTGGCAAGTTGACTTTTAGAAAGGAAAAAAGAAAAAATAGATATTTCCCTGTTTGTACAATTATCTTAAAGTAGATTTGAGGATCAGGGGTTTTCCAACCTGATTTCAGGCAAAAATAAATAGAAGCATGAGGCTCCTTTAGACATATAAATTAGTATTTACACATTATAAAGCTGTTTTTACTGTGCTATATTTATCTTTTCTTTGTTAATTTCTAAGTTTATTATGCCCAATTATACCAAAGTGCAAAATACTAAATAAGAAGGAATATCAACCAGATGGAGTTTGTCTACTTCTTTATTTAAGAACAATATGTTTTGAACTTAAAAAAAAAACACACAATATTTGTTCATGATTACAGTTAGTTTGAACTATGTGCTTGCTTCCTTTAATAAACTTATATTTGTTTGGCAATATGGAATTTCTCCTCTGTCTCAAAAAGAAAATAGAAACACTCCCTCTTCTCTCACACAAATTCATTTTTAAACTATTATGTATATGCTAAATGTATGTATCCTATATATTTATGCAAACAGAAAATGGATAGTGTGCATTTTACAATCATAAATATTGAGTACAGTGATTTCTGCTTCCCAATTATGATTGATATCTGACAATTTAGTTATAGCTTGAACATTTCCTCCATTTGTGAGTACCATTTAGGTCCTCATCTTCCTTATAGCTGTGCACAGTGGGTATACAGTCATTTCAAATCTTCTGCAATGGTCCTCAGACAAGGTAAATTTAAATACCAGTGTCTGGTTTGGTTCAAAAATGTAAAAGTCCCTGGGACAGCCTGGGGGAGTTGGCGTTTGTTTATCACACTCTGACAGTCTTACCCTCAGCTCAGTGCTCTCCTTCCAACCTTTGTCATGCAAGGACCCCAGGAGTCTATTAGCTCCCCTTCATTCACTCCCAGGTTCATGCAGAACTAAAGAGGCCATAACCCAGGAGTCCCTGTGTTTGGGAAGCTTCTGGGAGGTGGATTTTACTTTAGACATTATGCTGAACATTTCCTTCTTTCCCTCATGGTTACCTAACAAGTAATCAAAACCTCTCTGTTTTCTGCCTCACTTGATGGGCTTGGTTTTATTTTGGCCCTTCTGAGCCTCGCCTTAACTAACTCTGACATCTTTATTTCACACTCTTTGATCTAAGCTAGCTCACAACTCTTTGATCTAAGGTGCTCACAACCAAATGAAAGTGTTTTGCCACACTGCAAGATAGTAACAATGAAAAATAAAAATAAAAGAGGAATAAAGACAGAAAAAAATAGAATGAAACAGAAGTCATATACACTGTCAAAATGTCCATGCATCAGAGGAGTCCTGGTTGCAATCAGCATTCCAAAGCCTCGGATTTCTACCAGATAGACTAGCAAGGATCAGAGCTCACCACACTTAGTGGTTCTCAATCTGGGCTGCATGGTAGACTCACCTGAGAAGTTAAAAAAAAAAAAAAAAAAACAGTTGCTGTCAGGACCCTTTCAAATCCCCTGGAAGTGATGTCTCACCATGGGTCCAGAGATGATTTTAACGAGCACCCAGGGCTGAGAGTCACTGATTTTTAGCCCAGTCTCAAGCAAAGCAAATGAAGCCAGTATGATAATATATTGCAAGACCTATACTTGGGTAGGAGGTCCACTAGGCAGCACTTCTATAATCTGGACACACCAAAATGGAGCCTGGGGGTGAGCAACAATTTATGAGGTCATTTGGGACAGTGATTCTCAAACTTGACAACTCTATTGGCGGATAAAAGATATAGTTGCTTTTAACAGCTTCCTCCTTGAATTAAACCTCAAATTTCTTACCTGTGTGCAAGTTTTTGACACTACAACTTAAAAAGACATGCCAAAAACTAAATCCATGGCTCTCAAAGCACAGTCCCTGCACCAGAAGCATCACAATTACCTGGGAACTTGCTAAACATGCATTATTGGGCCCCAACCTAGACCTGTGGAATCAGAAACTCTCCGAGTGGGGCTCAGCCATCTGGGTAGTAACTGGCCCTCTATGTGAGTGCGATGCACGCTAAAGTTTGAGAACCACTGAAGTAGAGACTATAGATAAGAAAACAGGCAGGGTAAGAGAGTGTGTTCATGCTGCAGGAGGCTAAAAAGAGGTGCTTTAGAGTACCAGGGAAAGGGCCTGATGTAAATCTGTGCATGAGGGACAGCCAAACATCTAATCTAATAATAGACAAATATGCAAATTGACCATACCTCCGACACACCCACAAGCCACGCCCACAAACCACGCCCACCATCTAATCAGAGCGAGTATGCAAATTAACCCAAACCAAGATGGCTACAGCCACAGAGAGCAAGGTTTCCTAGGTAACAGAGGAGGCCAAGCTTTCCGCCTGCCCTTTCCAGGCCTAAGCCTCCACTCAAGCTACAAAGTTTCAATTATAGAAGGTAAACAAATTCAAACAAATGGCGGCAGAACGGAGCTTGAGAGAGCAGGCCAGGGTTGCCGCCGGCAACAGGGGAAGCAAAGCTTTCTGCACACCCTGGCTGGGCCCACCCGCTTAAGGCAACATAGTTTCAATTATAACCCCAACACAAATGGCTTCCAGCCTCGGAGGGAGCCCCAGGCTTGGCTTGGCTCTGCTCCAGGCTACAAAGTTTCAATTGTAGAAGGAAAATAAATTCCAGATACCAGGGCCTCTGCTTGGGTTGTCAGGGGGCGTGGCCGGCCTGCAAACCACCACAGGCCCCTCGCTCAGGCCGCCCCACACCCCAAGGGAACCACCACCTGATCCGGGACACCCTTCAGGGCAAACCAGCTGGCCCCCACCCCTGTACCAGGCCTCTATCCTATCTAATAAAAGAATAATATGCAGATTGATCATCATTGCAACACACAATATAGCTGCCCCCATGTGGACACAAGATGGCCACCACAAGATGGCCAGCAGGAGAGGGCAGTTGGGAGGCACCCGGCCTGCAAGGGAGGGCAGTTGTGAGGGATCAGCCCTGCAAGGGAGGGCAGTTGAGAGGGACCAGGCCTGCAAGAAAGGGCAGTTGGAGGTGATCAACCCTCCAGGAGAGGGCAGTTAGGAGTGACCAGGCCGGCAGAGGAGGGAAGTTGGGGGCAAACAGGCTGGCAGGGGAGCTGTTAGGCATCAATCAGGCTGGCAGCGGAGTGGTTAGGGGGTGATCAGGCTGGCAGGCAGAAGTGGTTAGGGCCAATCAGGAAGGCAGGCAGGCAAGCAGTTGGGAGCCAGCAGTCCTGGATTGTGAGAGGGATGTCCGACTGCCCGTTTAGGCCCGATCCCACTGGGATCGGGCCTAAACGGGCAGTCGGACATCCCTCAAGGGGTCTCATATTGGAGAGGGTACAGGCTGGGCTGAGGGAGAACCCCCCTCCGTGCACGAATTTCATGCACCGGGCCTCTAGTCAAGCAAATAAATGACATGATATTTGTTGGTATTTGATGATTTTCCATTTCCTTTTTAAAAATGACATACTAGTACTAAATGTATAGTCACATAGACATAAATGTCTATGTTTCTATATGTTTCTACAGTTGGCCCTCCATATCCATGGGTTCCACATCTGAGGATTCAACCACCATGGATCAAAAATATTTGGAGGGAAAAGTTATGTTGTTGCTGGCAGGTGCTATGTAGTTAGGCCTATCATGGTTGTGTCTGTACTGAACATGTACCAATTTTTTTTCTTGTCATTATTCCCTAAACACAGTATAACAACTATGTACATCACATTTATATTGTATTAGTATTATAAGTAATGTAGATATAGTTTAAAACATAGGAGAGGATTGTGTGGGTTACATGCAAATCTATACCATTTTATATAAGGGACTTGAGCACCCATAGATTTTGGTATCTGTCGGGGATTCTGGAACCAATCTCCCACAGATACCAAGGGACGACTATATATACACATATACACACACAGACATATATATGTATAAACAGGGTAGGTTTACAGTTTCACGTATGTGAAACAGAGTTTATTCTAGTATTATTATTTATTAATTATTATATTATTTTCCATATAAACAACTATAAACCTCCTTTTGCCTTACTCTAAACCGAGAAAATAGAAGGCCAAGAACGAGATGGATTGACTCCATAAAAGAAGCCATAGGCATGAGTTGTCTATAGGAGCTGAGCAGGGCTGTTGAGGACATGATATTAAGGACATCACTGGGTCACAGCGTTGTCAGGAGTTGGAGCCAACTCAACAGCTTGTAATACACACATATATGTGCATGTGTATGTGTGACATATACATTTGTACCTACACACTCCACCATACTTGGGGTTTGCACTTTAGCACTTGCACTTTTCACTTTTGTAGTTTGTGTGTGAAAATAAAATGTCTACTTTACCTTTCATTAAACTCTATATTGAAGTTGCACATTTTAAATTTTTTTAGTGTTTCTATTTTCAAACAAGACAGCTGCTTTAGAGACATAATAGAAAGGCAAAAATATCAGGGAAGAACTATATGTAATGATTGCACCTGGCATATATGATTATTTAAGTACATTCACATTGGATGTGGAAGAAAAATGATATCAATTTATCATTTAGATTATTTCATAGCAGAAAATTTTGTCCAAGAAGGAGAAAGGTCAAAAGATGATGAAAATGCAAAGATACAAATGAAGGATAGAGTAAGACTCAGTGGACAGTGATGAGAATAGAGAAGGTTTAGACACACCCACAAATCCAGCCAGTTTAAATACTAATGATGCAGTTGAAGACACCCCTTGCAGCTAGCAAGGAACAGGATAAATAGGTTTTAGCTTCTAAGAAACTGAAGCAGGACCTCAAATACCTACAATGGAATGTCAGAATACCCATACTTGCATAGATCATAGATGTACACCATGCCTGACATGAAATAGCAAGTTTTATATACTTAAATTTAGATAATACAAGTTATTCCCAACATTGGCATATGTGTATAGAGTGAAGGTGGAGGACAAAGTATTCTTCATACTTTTCCGTCTTTCCAATAGGTAAGTATTTGGGGTATAGAATGGAGACTTGCAAAGAGGATTAACACCTGTGTAGCCAAAATATTAAAAGGATGACACCTGAAGCTAAACAGGAAAGCAATGCGCATGGCCTGATAACAGACAAGGCACTTTCCAAATCCTTCTAATATTTATAACTTGGTTAATTTACTAGAGACTAAGAGAAAAGAAAGGGAAGTGGAGCTGGAAAAATATTCTTCACTCTCTCTATTTTTCGTTTATTTTAGTATTTCCTTTAGTGCTTATTACAGTAGTTGTGGTTATTGTAAAGAAAATATAAAATAGAGAAAACTCCTATTTTAAACTTAATTATACAGATTTTGGTATATTTCCTTTGAATCATTTTATGCATATAAGTTTAATAGGATTATACAATGTTTTCATTTATGTTTCTTAATCATAAGATATAAAGTTCTACACATAGCTTTTGAAGAATGAAACCTGTCAGGAAAAAAAAATCTTAAAGGTTTTTGTCTAAATGGAAATTCTGTTTTCTCAGGATTCTGAATAAAATATAATTTTATTTTTATAAGCATTTTAATTTAGTTCCATAAAATTGTACTTTGTGTCTGATGATCAAGAAACAAATGATTGAAATAAACAAATGGAAATCATTCTGGATTTACTTACACACTAGGAAAATATGAATTAGAAAGAGGAAGTAAGGAGCTACATTATTAATTTACATATTTGTAATTCTATTACTAGTTGTAAAATATATTTTAAATATAATTATTCCTTGGAATAATGTCATTGGTAATTCTACCACTGTTAGGAAAAAATATTTTCAAATATAATTATTCACTGAAATATTTTAAATTCAAGATAGTACAAAATTACTTCCTTCTACTTTTTAAAATGACTGTCTCCATACATGTGACTAAGGTAAAAGTTAAATTATGAACATCATGGTTTCCAAATGGTACCTGTGGTGACAAACAAATGCTTAGATGCCCTATAAATAGATTAATCTTGAGCATCTCTCCTGAGGAGCTTTAATTAAAACCCTAAAGTCAATTTAATCTGTCCTTGACTCCCATTCTCCCATAGTTCATCCCCTTTACTTTTCCCAAATTGATGCCTGAGTTTTACCAACTTTACTTCATAGTCTCTTGTTCTCTTTTTCTATTTTCACAACTATTACACTAGTTCTTTCTTTTATTATTATTGACTTTAACTTTTATAATATTCTCTTCTTTTTCTTTCTAATACCTGAAGTAACACAGCTAGATTAATTATTTTTGGAGGGGAGACATAGACAAGCTGATTGTATTTTACTTTTTTAACTATATTTTTATTGACTTCAGAGAGGAAGGGAGAGGAAGAGAAAGAAAGAAACATCAGTGATGAGAGAGAATCACTGATCAGCTGCCTCCTGCATGCCCCACACTGGGGATCGAGTCTGAAACCTGTGCATGTGCCCTGACTGGAAATCAAACTGTGACCTGGTTCATAGGTCAGTGCTCAACCACTGAGCCATGCCGGCAGGGCTCAAATTCTTTTTTATTAATTTATTTTTTATTTTATTTTTATTTTTATTGTTGAATTACAAATGTTCCCCATTTTCTCCTCATTGCTCCCCTCCAGTTCCCACCCCACCCTAGGCCTTCACCACACTATTCTCTTTGTCCATGGATTACGCATATACTAGTAAGCATAGAAGTTCTTTTGTTATTCTCCCGCTCTACCCCCTTTTCCTCTAAGATTGGTCATGTGTTTCCATACCTCTGGAGTTATTTTTTTTCATCAGTTTATTTTGTTCATTAGATTCCACATATAAGTGAGATCATGTGATACTTGTCTTTCTCTAACTGGCTTATTTCCCTAGTATAATACTCTCCAGGTCCCTCCATGCTCTCAAAGGGTAAGATAGCCTTCTTTTTTATAGCTGCATAGTATTCCATTGTGTAAATGTACCAAAGCTTTTTTATCCACTCATCTATTAATGGGCACTTGGGCTGTTTCCAGATCTTAGCTATTGTAAATAGTGCTGCACTGAACATAGGGGTTCATATACTCTTTCTGATTGGTGTTTCAGGATTCTTAGACTATATTCCTAGAAGTGGTATCACTGGATCAAAAGGCAGTTTGATTTTTTTAATGTTTTAGGAAATTCCGTACTGTTTTCCATATTGGTGCAACAGTCTACATTCTCACCAAGTGCTTTAGTAAGTTGCTGTTACAATTGAATAGAGTTAAAGCTTTTTATGTGTGTGTGCATGTGTGTGTATGTGTGTGCACATGTCGCCACTGGATGAAGAAAATGTATTTTAGGTTCTCCAAATCTTACTTTATTCTTCAGCATGACATCCCACCCTAACTTTTCTCTTCTTTTCAAACTTGGCCACATACTTGACCAGTTTACCTGGTCAATTCTACTTCTAAGCATTCACTGAAAATATCTTCTATGTCTGGAGTCTTCTACGAACTTCCATCTCCATCTGCCAAAATTCCACCCAGGATCCAATTTCATTTCACATACTGCATCTTCCATTAGGCTTAACCACTCCCTACCCCCAATCTGTACTTTATCTTTACCTCCTTTGCATATAACAGCACTTGATATGACACACATCACATTGTAACTTGGACTCTAGGTAGTTGTGCAATTGTCCAATGTATAAACTATCAAAGTATAAGCTCCATGAAGGACACAAAGCCTGAGAATTATTGATCTTTTTATTTATCACAGCACCCTGTCTGATCTTACACATAGTAAATATGCAACAAATTATTTCTTGAGATAATGATCAAATAAATAAATAAACACACGAATAAATAAGTGAATGAATGAATTAAGACCTACCATTCTTCATTCAGAGTTCTGGAACCACCCAGCCACTGTGGCTCATTTGTTGAGCACCAACCTATGAACCAGGAAGCCACAGTTCAATTCCTGGTCAGGGCACACGCCTGGGTTGTGGGCTCAATCCCCAGTGGGGACTGTAAAGGAGGCAGACAATCAATGATTCTCTCTCATCATTGATGTTTCTGTCTCTCTCTTCCTCTCCCTTCCTCTCTAAAATCAATAAAAATATATTTTTTTAATTACTGGAACTACTGTAACATTGATATTTTGCTGAGACACTCAGTTGCCTGTATAGAAGAATTCATATGCAGGAGCATATTTCTGATTCATTCAATGCATTCTTGGTTGTCTGTAAATAAATTACTTTGTCAATTATCCATGAGCCTTGAGACTTCCTTTGATGTAATGCTCAGCCAGATAAGATTAATGAATGAACAAAATACAGAAGGAAGTCATGGTTGAGAATGAGGTTATGAGGATTCAAACACTTAGCAATCACAAAGAAAGAGCTATCACAAAATCAATTTGGAATTAAGAGTCTCTGCCACATGGAGAAAAGAAGACTAAAAAGTTATAATGATATTTTTCTGATAGGGGTGTTATTATGTATGTACCAAAGCCCTACTCTGTATCTGACCAAAATATATTTATTTATACCTACACAGAAAGCAAATGAGTGTGTATTATCTGTCCTTTTGTTTTTTTCTTTCCACCTCAATGTATGCTGGTAATAAAAATTGAGCCTATTAACTTTAAAATTACTTGCATAGAAAATTTTGTCAATCTTACTAACAAACCCCAAAACTCTCAAAACTTACATATAAAATCAATGTTAGCGATGTGTGAGAATGTAGAGAAAATCATTTATATGGATTATCTCAAAGGGAACATTCCACATTTTGATCTCTCCTGACTTGGAGGATTTGGACACTTTGAGCTGACTCTAAGACTAGTGAGAAAGATCTATTCTGTTATTGGGTACTTGGGGCTGGGACTCGAGGAGTGACACCTGCCATCATACAGGGGGGGAAACATCTAACGTACTCCATGAACTCACGGAGCCTTCAGAAAGTCCCCAAGGAGGGCCTAGCCCCCTATGAGACTGAATCACTAGGCTAGATGATAGCAGAGGAGTCCATGTAAAAATGCTCAATCCCAATCAGGGTTTAAACTCCTGGTATCAATAAAATTGAACCATAACCAGAGGTGATGAGGGCCACAAGCGGAGCAATTTACTAGTAAATAGAATATTCCCAATCCATAGCTGCGCACACAACCACGATAACCTTTGAACACAAATAAGACTTGGCCTCCTCTGCTTTCATTACTGGCACAGCAAGGTGATCATTTTCTTCTCCACGTTTTTCATCAGTGTGATATCTAGTGGGAAGAAAATGCAGCTGATTAGTTGTGACTTTGGATCAGCTCCAGGATCAAGCTAGGAGCCAGGGACATTGCTATGCCATTGTCTTTGGTGTTGATCATTCCCTCCAGCCTGTGCAGATGGTCTGAAGTGTTGACCAAGTCAGTGGTGACAAATTAGGGCATGAAATTAAACTCAGGAAGTCATTCTATGTAGCAGGGTTTTGTTTTGTTTTTTTAGTTGAAAATATTCCTTTGAGAAAAGTAAACACTTTAAAAAATCACTTGTGTGTGAAAAGCTGTCACTCTTCTGTAGATGTTAAAAAGATTGTAGATTCAGAGTGGCCAATCTTATGATTATAAAAATTGTATCAGCCGTCTATAAAATATTTTATCCTTATATCATAATTATATTTTTAATTAGAGTATATAAGATATTTTTAATCTCAGGCCAAATGGTAGCTTATAATGCTTAGCTTCATTTCTCTAAAGAAAATCTTTAAAAATCTGATTTAAGGTTGTTTGTATTTTGAAATCCAAAAATGTATGCTCACTCCATCTTAATCAGAGTTGCTGGGAACAGCTGTTAGTAAGAATACTATTATTAAATGCTGTCCATGTTCTTCTCTACTTATTAAATAAGAGTTACTTCTCCTTTCTTTATCCGATCAGTTTACTTGACTTCCTCTGATGCTCAGAGAGGGTATAAAATTGGTATACCTCAGTTTAGTTCCTCAAATGTTAATGAAAGAGTAAAGGGTATGTGCAAGGATCATGCATTTCTCACTTTCATTATAAGTGAGTTTTCCCGAAACATAAACAAAGTGCTGGTAGTTGGTAACAATTTCTGAGAATTGCTAAATCATCTCACTAAGCTATCTCTTTTGGTTTGTGCTCTGTAATACCTTAAACTATGTTCAAGTAACACCTTCAGCTATGCCATTCCCAGGCCATTTATGGTCTAGTAATTTGTCATCTTTACCCTGACTTTTTAACATTCTTATCATATAAATTACTCTTAATATCATGCTGTTCTTTCCATACAAAGAAGATTCTGCCCCCCCAAAATTAATAATTAATAGGAATTTATTCAGCTCATAATAACAGAACTTAGATAGATTAAGCAATAACAAACAACAAAGAAAAGATTAAGCAATAACAAACAACAAAGAAAAGAACTGTATGGAATACAATTTAAGAGCAATGAAACCTCAAGAAATGGAGGGAGCATTGTAGGGGAAGAAGATTCAGAGGCTCTTGCATTAATGCTGTGAGTCTTAGGATAGCTTCAACTTAGATTCGGTATTATCAAGAGAGAGAGGATATCAAGTATATGAGATTATATTTGAGAAAGTTCTCAGAGGCACACATCACCAGAATGCAGGAGGCTGGCAAAATAACCGTCTGAGCATTACCTTTAAAAAATACTATTTGTCTTTATTGACAATTAACTTAATCCTTATAAATAGTCCTATGAAGTAGATGATGCTACTTTCTTATTTTATTGATGAGGAACTTGAAAATACAAGTAACTTAAAAAACATACATATGATTCTAATGCTGATTGTAATTATAACAACCACACCAGCTTTTCCCAACGTTCGTCACATTGGGACACAAACAGAATATGACAACATTTGTGAGTTAACTGGGATTAATGGATAACACACCCAGGGCCTTTACACTGTCCTCTAGGCTCAGAGGAAGCAAGATCTTGGAACAGTGGTAATTTATTTGTGGCAAAAGTTATAGCTTATGATCTGATAAATATTGTAAGATGCTACTATGCCTGTATGTTAGGGATTAGTGGGAAATAATGACAATAGTATGGTCAAGGTAAATTTGGATTATGGAAGGTCATATTAAAATCGGGTGAAGTAATTTATTTTTTTTAATATATTTTATTGATTTTTACAGAGAGGAAAGGAGAAGGATAGAGAGTTAAAAACATCGATGAGAGAGAAATATCAATCAGCTGCCTCCTGCACACTCCCTCCTGGGTATGTGCCCGCAACAAAGGTACATGCCCTTGACCGGAATAGAACCTGGGACCCTTGAGTCTGCAGGCCGACACTCTATCCACTGAGCCAAACCAATTAGGGCTCGGGTGAAGTAATTTAGACTTGATTTGATTGATGATAGAGTTATTTTTTTAAATTTCTTTATTGATTAAGGTATCACATATTTGTCCTCATCCCCCCATTCCCATCCCAAACCCCTCCCCACGCATGCCCCTACCCTCCTGTTGTTCATGACCACTGGTTAGGCTCATATGCATGCACACAAGTCCTTTGGTTGATCTATCTCCCTTGTCCCCACCCTCCCCTACCTTCCTTCTGAGGTCTGACAGTCTGATCAATGCTGTTCTTGTTCATCAGTCTATGTTGTTCATCATTTCCCCTAGATGAGTGAGATCATGTGCTACTAGAAATACACTTATAAGAACCGAAAATGAGACAAGCAATAATGGTTATGCTGGGAGGCAAATGAATCAGTCTGTAGTGAGTTTCTTTCTGGGCCAACAGTTCTTTTGAAACCCAATTTCAATGTCAAACAGTTCCTTATGTGTACATGTCAGCAATGATATTTTAGTTCTGGATGGTGGACAAATGGTGGTAATGCAGGTCCGACCCTCTCTGGTTTAGTCCTGGGAAACCTGCAGCGACGCACAGCTGCTGACTGCTAGTATGGCAAGGCATCGTCAGCATCTTCCATCTCTGGACTGTTTCTCTTCTGTCTTCATGGCTGGAGCACTCCTGTCAATTCCTCTCTGTTGCAGGAATCCACATGGTCTAGGAGTTGTTTTCTAAAAATATACAAACATATTCTTGACCAAAAGTTAGTAAAGGAATCTTTTCTATAAATTTGACTTGCAATCCTTTTTCATTTTTTTGCCCAAACGATTTTCCTTTGGCTTGTTTTGACATCATGTATGTTTTACATGGGTGTCTTGCTATTAGCATTACAAATGGAAGTTAATTTTCTAAAGTAAAAATTTTCTACCCTTGGTCTGGGAGAGGCCACGCACCCCTGGGTCCGGGTGAGGCCATGTGTCCCTGGATCCGGGTGCGGCCTCGCGCACCTAGGTCCGGGTGAGGCCACGCACCCCTGGGTCTGGGAGAGGCCACGCGCCCCCGGGTCCAGGTGAGGCCATGTGTCCCTGGATCCGGGTGAGGCTGGGTCCCGGGTCCGGGTGAGGCCACGTGCCCCTGGGTCCGGGTGAGGCCATGTGTCCCTGGATCCGGGTGAGGCCTCGTGCACCTAGGTCCGGGTGAGGCCACGTGCCCCTGGGTCTGGGAGAGGCCACGCGCCCCCGGGTCCAGGTGAGGCCATGTGTCCCTGGATCCGGGTGAGGCTGGGTCCCGGGTCCGGGTGAGGCCTCGCGCACCTAGGTCCGGGTGAGGCCACGCGCCCCTGGGTCTGGGAGAGGCCCCGCGCCCCCGGGTCCGGGTGAGGCCATGTGTCCCTGGATCCGGGTGAGGCTGGGTCCCTGGGCCCGGGTGAGGCCACGCGCCCCAGGCTCCTTAAAGAAATGATTCATTCCAGGTCTGGGGCAACAACTATACAAAATGAGCCTGGGTCACCGTGTTGTGGCCAGAAAACAAAGAAGCTATTCAAGATTAATGGGGTCATGTCAATGATACAGGTCACTTACAGGCTGGGGCGGTCCTGTTCCCACTCTTCAAGGACTGGTCAATTTGAACATAATAAAGAACAATGACTGCAATGGAAAAAAAAAATTTCTAGATGTAATTTACTTACAGGATATTTTTCCTTACATGATATTCTTCTACTATCCCCACTTTTTTTATTTAAATATTGGGAAGCTTTTGGAAATTTTATAGTGTAGTCTTGATAGCTTTTAAATTTTAATTTTTTGCACTAAAATATGACTGCTTTAGGTTCATTACATGTTACACAATTTTACCATGACATGAACTACCAATAAAAATTTTAGTTAACACTTTAGGAACAGCTTTTTTTTTCCCCAGTACAATTAATTTTTCTAGAATATTCACATATTTCAATTAGCCAATTTAAATTAGCCTGAAAACTTGACTACTATTTTACTGTCAAATTTAATACTCTAACAACAATCTTATTTTACCCTGTAAATATTAGTGGAAAGGATTATTTGCCTTCTTGAGTAGGCCCTGAGCATTCCTGGTGCTAGGCTGGGTTTAGATATCAAAAACCCACTTCCCCACACCATGGGTACAAGACAACTCAAACAAGTCTTGTTGCAGCGAGAGGGCAGCTGCTGTCGGCCAAGTCTCTGTCTGTTACCTGGGTCCCGATTTGAGCTGGGCATGGGAAGCTAAGCAACCATGGGGGCAGGAGACCTCCCTTAGAAGGGGTGAGGGTTCAGGCCCCTGCAAAGTTGGGGGGGTGAGGGTCTGTGCCCCACCTCTGTCGACCCCCAAGTTCTCTCCTGATGGCCCCTCTGCGACTGTGCCTGTCTTAGGTTGTTCCTCCCTTGAGGAATCTTACCCGTCATTGACTAACCAGCCATCCTCCAGGGCCAACCAGGGTGATGTGAGGTTCAGTTCTGTCTCCTTGGTAGCCTATGCCCCCATGGACTCCACGCCCAGCACCTGCCGTGGGATCCCCTCGCCTGCTGGTGGGGCCCCAGCACTGATCACATATCTTGGGGAACCCGGGTTTCTTCTCCAGGGAGGGCCCAGCTCGCCCCACTGGGCAAGAGACAGATCCATGGTACCAGCCATCACGAGGCTTCAACCTTGGCTTGAACAGAAAGCTCAGGCAACAGCTGTGGGCAATTGGATTGTGAGAAGAGGGTCCCTCTTGGCCAAAAAGGCAAGAGGGACCAATATAGAATGCTCAGGTGCCTTCCCAGGGGGCCCTCTACACAATGGAAGGGATTAAATCCTTTCATATCCTTTTTAAATTGCTGCCAGACATTCAAAGAATTAGTTTGTAAGTTTGTTTAGGATAATTGTATATTATGATGTTGTAGTTCTAAAATATCAAGAGATGTGTTACCTTTGTCTCCAAGCACCAAAAAGATTATATTTTATTGATGATAGAGTTCTTAAAGAGTGGCCATATATTAAGAATAACTATGTTTTAAAAATGATTTGGAAGGAGCAAAACCTTAAAGATAGTTTGTGTCAAAGATAATTGATAGTTGACCATTCAAAACTACTAGAGAGGTGACAGTGAGGATGAAAATGAGGAAGATATGGAAAACACTGAGGGAGAAAAATATTGCCACATTGATGACAATTTCAGTATACAATCTGAAGTACATGGAAGGTTCAAAGATAAAGGCACACCAAGAGAATGGGATATGTGTAGAATGGCATCTTTGGGATGAATAGCTATTTTGGAGAAGATGAGATTTAGGAAAGAGTAAGTGTCCCTTTGAGGATACACTGTTATTAAAGTTAGAAAACTGGCTGGAGTTTTTTGCTATTAGAGGGGCAGAGGTGTTTTTGGAGATGGATGTTTTAAAATCACAAATCCAGGAGCAATGCTTGAAGTTGTGGCCCTAGATTGCCTTCCTACAAGAGGTAGTCAGTATAGAAGAAAAAAAAAAAAGGCCAAGTACAAAATTTCCAGGATAAGCAGAGAGGAAATGCTGATAAAGAAATGGTGGTGGTGGTGGTGTAGAAATCAGTCTGTGGGAACATGAGAATAGCAGATTGCAACATTGGAAACTAAATATGAGGTTGTGTTCCTTTAGCACAGTGATTTTCAACCTTTTTCATCTCATGGCACACATGAGCTAATTACTAAAGTTCTGCGGCACACCAAAAATATATTTTTTTGCTGATCTGACAAAAAATACATATAATTTTGATTGATTCACACCAGATGTCTATTGTTGTGTTGGCTGTTGTCGTTTTTTTATTTTAAATATAAGGGAGGAAATAGTCAGATATTGCATGTTTAAAAAATTCTTGTGGCACAGGTTGAAAATCATTGCTTTAACACTATGTCAGCCATATTGTGCTTGAGTACTTTCAATGATGGGAAATTTACACTCTCCTCAGGCAGCTTCTAACATCTTTTGAAAGCTCTCTTTGTTTCTTTGACTTTTACTCATTGGATGCTGTTGTAGAACAGAACAAGACCAGTTAGTTGCCTTTCACACAGCAGCCTTTCACACATCCAAAGAAAGCTGTCATGTAATTTTCGCTTCCCTCCCTTTTCTTCCCCTCAGAAGTTAAATGTGACTTAGTATTTCTTTTTATTTGTCCCCAAATAACTACACTCATACTTTAGAAGGTTGTCCCTTTGACCTACAGTTTTTAGTTATTGTAGAAGAGTCTGAGTCATGGATTTACACATGTTGAATTCCATGTTATTCTCCTATCTTCTCTCGCCATCAAAGCTCACCTATCATATCTCTCCTATCATTTCTCACCTTCTCAGGCTCCAGAATCCTAACATTTTTTTATCTGTCCTCCATAAGTATTCACTATTCCAAACCTAAAATCATGTTTTTTAAAATATTTTTTATTGATTTCAGAGAGGAAGGGACAGGAATAGAGAGATAGAAACATCAATGATGAGAGAGAATCATTGATTGGCTGCCTTCTGCATGCCCCCTACTGGGGATCGAGCCCACTACCTGGGCATGTGCTCTGACCAGGAATGGAACTGTGACCTCCTGGTTCACAGGTTGGTGTTCAACCACTGAGTCATGCCAGCCGGGCCTTACAATCATCTTATATGCCCTTCTGATTCCACTTTTCCTAAATTTAAGGTTAACAATATAAGAGCAATGTCACATGAGTCAAAAAGAGATAAATTTGAAGGGCAGATAAGTCAACAATGCAAAAAAATATAGGAAAGATAAAGAGCTTAGAAAGGGTCCTTAAACTTGGCTGTAAGGAGAGTGTTGGTAGTTTAGCAGAAAAGTGATCGAAGAAATAAAGTAGATGGAGAAAATGTTTCCTTTTCTTACATCTCAGCTCTTTATGATGAAAAATGACAGTCTGTAAGCTGAAATGCAGACACGAAAAATTGGGTTGCTTTTATAAAAAGCGTGTGATGTATTGCATCTGTTACCTAGTAGCAATTTTTGTTGATGTTATTGATTATTTATAGATTGACAATAAGGCCTTAATGTGGCATGACATTTATACTTTGCAATATATTCTCATATACCCTATTTTATTTGAGCCTCATGATAGCCATGTAAGATTTTACAAATAAATAAAACCTACTGTTTAAAAAACTTCTCGGAGGCCATCCAATGTATAGAAGACCAAAGCTAAATTTAATCCCAATTTTACCCTAACACAGTCTAAATCCGTGGTCGGCAAACTGCGGCTCGCGAGCCACATGCGGCTCTATGGCCCCTTGAGTGTGGCTCTTCCACAAAATACCACAGCCTGGGCGAGTCTATTTTGAAGAAGTGGCATTAGCAGAAGTTTAAGTTTAAAAAATTTAGCTCTCAAAAGAAATTTCAATCGTTGTACTATTGATATTTGGCTCTGTTAACTAATGACTTTGCCGACCACCGGTCTAAATGTACTCCCTGGACTAGTTTTATTTGAGACATGTCTTTGACTTGACCCACCTGGGGATTCAAATGTGTCAGTAAGTAACTCACCTGTGCAGAGTCAGAATTCATGACCTTGGTTTCACAAGCATTTGCTCTAAGCAACTTACAAACTATCTTCTAAAAACTCTGAGTTCCAAAGAACTGAAAGCAATGACATAGATAAACCAAATTAGTAGTAGTCTCAGTAGTATTAATCCCATGATAAAATTAATAATAATAATAATAATAATATAATTAACAAATGATTGCCTACGATATGCCATATACTATACTTTCTTATTTAATCCTCATGACTCCCTGAGATGTATTTTTAACCTCACTTTACACATGAGTAGACTGAGAACTTCTCTAGTTTCCTGGAACAAATAGTGAGGATATGAGTCAGAATTTGATTTGCTTGTTGTGAGTCTCAAGCACCAAACGATTCCATATTATTTTTCCTATGACAATGAAAAAAATACAATCAAAGGGATATGAAGTCAAACACAAATACTCTACATATAAACAGTTTTTGTCTCATTTCCTCCCACTTTCAAAACCAGTTCTCCACCAACATTGTGATTTGCAGTCTCCCAAACCCATTCTTTTCTCATAATACATTAACCATGCAATGGTTTCACTCTCCTTCCTACTATGTGAGAGTCTGTCTATTCTAGACCCCGTGGCCAATGGTTTTCACACCGTAATCTCTGATGCATCACAATGCTTCACTCGTTTGTCCTTCCCTTTTCTGACCCAGTGATCTCAAGATGTGAGATTGTGCTACGACCTGTAGGATTGCTGTCTGACTGCTGAACACCGCCAAGTCACAATGTAGTGTTAACAGCGTCTACTATGAATCCGTGCTGTCTCATCTCACCAGGGACCCCATGGCTGCTCCACATTTCTAATATTCATGCTTGGCTAATTTTCCATTACATTCTCCAAGTGGCACTTTCTAATTATTTACAGCCTCTATAAGACCTTAACCGTCTGCCTTCTGCCATCTGTTTAGTCTACATGTTGTGTCCTATATCACGCAAGATATTCAGACCTCCCAGACCCAGCCACTGCGATTTCCTCTGCCTCCACCCCCTTTGATGTTCACTGTCATTTTTTTTTTCTACCTCTTGCTCACAGGAAACTGTGTCTGCTTCCCTGCAAAGATAATCCTTTACCATACTTTCTTGCCTCATACTGTCTAAACTTCTCAAAAACCTTCATTTAACAATGGGGCATTCTCTTGTCTATGTGCCTTTTTTTTTTTTAAGGAAACCCTCTCTTTGGCACCTTTGCTTCTGCTTTATGAACAAGAAATCTGTTAAAAGAAAATGAAATTAAAAATAAAACTTTCTATAGTCTGCTCTCCTTTCATTGCTCTGCTGTATTTCTCAAAAAGAGAGATTATATCTCCTCACCCATTTACCTGAGCACTAATTTCTCACCCAAAGCTTAATACCTTTCAATATGGCTCTGACCAACATGTCCTCATAGTCATTTTTTTAGCTTAGTAAAGTGAATTCAAATAATAAATGCCAAACTCTGAAGTATGATGATTAGTTCTGAATAAAGAAAAACATCCAAATGAAACCATTACAAACATAGCAGTATCCATACTTACTGTGCTTAAAGATCATTTAGTTAGAGAGAAGTATGGAGAAAAAAATGTAGGTAAGGAAGTGAGGGGATATACCAGAAAGATTTGCCAAAAGAGAAACGGAAATGTGGCATGGAACATGGGAAGCGAGAGTTGACAGGCCTGTCCGTGAGATGCCGTCTGAAGATTACAGATGTTGACTTCCTTCAGGAGGCACATATTACAAATGTGCAGGCTGCCACAGCCAGTCACGGAAACCCAGCAAGGTCCTTGGGACCTCTGCACGCTCTGCAGGCCGTGTCCCATCTCCTCCCCAATGTTACCACAGTGTTCCAGATTCTTAATACCAAGATGATTGTAATCATTGCCCAAGTGGGGTACCTGCCTGCAAATCCTTTTCTCTCCCTCTCAATTTACCCTACATGCTGATGCTATTATCTGAATTTTCTTTGCATATAGCAAGAACCAAGAAAATGTGAGTGAATGCAATGACAAAGGAATGAATAGGGGGGGGGGGGAATGCCCAAAGTTACATAATCACTATGGCCTTCATGAATATTTTTTTCACTGGTGAATTATTTTTTTTAAATTATGCAGAAAAAAATTATCCTACCAGAACCAAGAAGCCTTGGTAAGGGAAGGGGTGGGGAGCAGTGTAGGTCATTTTGAGCTACATAAGATCCTCCCCCCCGAAAAAAAAAAAGCTTATTTTTCTTAAAACTTAAACATTAAGGAACTTTAAGTGCGCGCGCGCACACACACACACACACACACCCACACACACACACACAAAATTTTCAAAATTTAATTTCAAAAATGGTATTTTTGTGGTCTGCTCTTCACAGAAAGCTAGAAATAATATAGAAGTAGAAGTTTATTCAAGTTATAAAATGTGAAAGTCTCAATATATGCTGATTAAATTCTAAGCAGCCAGTTCATATGCTAAAATACCAAAAAATATGACACCAATGAAGTTCACCAATGATTTTATAGAATCACTCAAATCGTAAGCCATAATTTCCCATAAGGTAAACATGCATCAAAATTATGAATGTTTTGCAATGCAATTTTCTTTGTTGAAATCATTTTGTGCACACAATTATTCTTTTGGAAAAAGCATGTTTATGTTTTCATTGATAATTTAGCAATTGTAGTTTGTGCTAAGTATATCAATTTAAGAATTGTTTAATTCTTTCTGTAATGGCATTATCACATTATTTTTTATTTCTAGTAGATACCTGAAGTTTATAGTTAGCTCTTAAATTCATTTAGAACAATCTCAACATGATTTTTAAAAGTCTCCTGGGATCCAACATCATTTGGATAATTTGGAAAAAGTTCAAAATGTTAAAATAATGTAAAAATAAATCTTGTGAAATGGGAATGAAAATGAATTAGGCTCTTTAGGATTTTTCCTGTGGGAAATAATCTTAATTTTATGGGAAAAAAAATGCTGGTGCTACTTCAGGTAACAGTTTCAGCAAAAAAAATTTTAAAAGAAGTCTGTAAGGTACAGTAAGTTGGACTATGCAATCAGTAAACGGTTCAGATCAGTTTGAATTCAGTAACCATCAAGGTCGTTGTTTAAATCCGCTTATGAATAGATTACAGTTTTCATGTCAGTAAAAAATCAGAGCCTCAGAATCATCTTGACAGCTGTGCAGCATTTCACACAATCGTATTTTCTTTTTGACGTTTTAAAATTAAATGTACTGGGGTGACATTGCTTAATAAAATTATGTAAGTTTTAAGTGTACAATTCTGTGATACATCATCTGTATATTGCACTGTGTGTCCACCACCCAAGGTCAAATCTTCTTCCGTTACCATATATTTGATCCCTTTTACTATTTACTACCCTCCCCACCTTACTCCCCCCTGCTAACCACCATGCTGTTGTCTGTGTCTATGAGTTTTTGTCTTTCTTGTTTGTTCATTCATTGCTTTCAGTTTTATATGCCACGTCTAAGTGAAATCATATGGTCCTTGCCTTTCTTTTTTTGATTTATTTTGCTAAGCATAATATTCTCCAGGTCCATCCATGTTGTCACAAATGGCAGTGTTTCATCTTTCCTTATGGCTAAGCTGTATTCCTTTAACACGATTGTTTTTTAGTGATGAATTATCAGATGGCATTAACTGCTAGTTTTTATTTTTCAAATGAGAAATTGTGCCCTCTGTCCCTGCAGACTGTTCATGGTTCAGCAGGCTCCAAAGCCAGGTCAGGAGGGACTTTCACTTTTATTGTGTGCTTCTCTATGTAACCTTTACTTCAACTTCTGTTCCTTGCAGAAGTTGAGGTGATTTTTTATAACCTGGATTTTTATTATTGTTCATGATACTCATGCATTGTCTTTAACTCATAAACACCATGTTTAAGGCGGGAGTAAGTAGACGGGTTCTGTAAAGGGATGGATAGTAAATATGTTAGTCTTTGCAGCATGTTGCATATGGTCCCTGCAACAACTCTCAATTCTGCAGGTATAGTGCAAACACAGCTCTAAACACTACATAAACAGTGTGCATGGGTGTGTTTCAATAAAACTTTACTTACAAAGACATGCATCAGGAAGTACTAGGCCATAGTTTGCTGACCCCTGACCTAAGGGAGTATCTTTGTGTGGAGGTAGGGAGAGAAGAGTTTCGAGGACTTAAGAAATATCAACCTCTCATGCCCTATAATTCATTCAGTTTCACAGGCTCCAAGGATAAGTATTACAACAAAATGAAGTGCTACAGAAACCCGATTTGCTTTCACTGGTTGCTGTTATACTAAGTCAAAGTTGACGGAACAGTTCCTTTGCTTAACAGTCTTCTACTGGGCCTGATGGTGCAACCAACACTCTATTGGCAATGGGTGTGATACAGTGTATACTAAGCCTTGATCCCTACAACCTACACCTCTGGAGAGGAGGTATTTCAGGCTTTTATATTAAAAATTGGCTCTCAGATAATTTTCAATTTGTTCCCACCACATCAGCCATTTATTCTTGCTGCTACAACCCACACTGTTCCTTCCTAACTCGCTACAGGAGAAGGCGGACTATGCTTTCATCCCAGCACTCCCACCCCTAGGACTTTAGAAGTCAGTGTTTGCTTTTGCTTACTTTATTTTTACTTGAGAAACGGAGATTCAAGTACTACTGCCCTGTGTCATACTTCTTTATTTTGAGGTTGGGGAAGGGCTGGGTTTCGATTCCTGTATCTTGCTGCAGTAACCAGCTGAGCAGCCATTTCATTTCCCCTGGGGAGGCAGCTGAGGTAGATATAAGTGTATTTTAAAGATCCACTCTTTAAAACGCCTGCTTCTGGAGAACAGAGCACACAGACTGAAAAGGAAAGAGCAGTAGCAGCAATTTAAACATTCTTCCAGGGCGCCACTGCCACTGGGCTCTAAAAGTAACTATACAGATATATTTTCAATGTCCATTCCTGACTTAAATTTACCACATTGAGGTTAACTAATTATGTTTTAAAATTTGAAGATGAGAATAATGATTTCATACACTGTGAATCTATGAGTCTAAAATTCATGGTAATTCGGTAAACTAGTTGAACTCTGAATTCCTTGGAAGATGTAGTAATTAACATTTTGAAACAATAGGATTTACTCCACTTGAACTTTGTGCAACCAGTAATTTTTGTAACTTTTAAACAATGATGGTTATGACAGTTTAGGCCATTCATTGTGACCAAATTTGTGTGCATCTTTCTAGAGAAATATTTATAATATTTCCTAGGTGAGAGGTTATATATTCACTTTATTCTTTGGTAATATGTTACATTTTTCAGAATTCTTCCTCATTGGTAGGATACCCTATGTCTAAATTATACACCATGCCCCTGTAAAACTATCCTCTCTAATAAAATGGTAATATGCAAATTAACCATCACTCCACTACATAAGCCATGCCCACCAGCCAAGCCACGCCCACCAGCCAATCAGGGCGAGTATGCAAATTAACCCCATCCAAGATGGCTACAGCCACAGAGAGCAAGGTTTCCCAGGTAACAGAGTAAGCCACGCTTTCCATAGCCATTGCAGGCCTAAGCCTCCACTCAAGCTACAAAGTTTCAATTATAGAAGGTAAACAAATTCAAACAAATGGCAGTAGAATGGAGCTTGAGAGAGCAGGCCAGGGTTGCCGCCGGCAACAGAGGAAGCAAAGCTTTCCACATACCCTGGCCGGTCTCACCCGCTTAAGGCTACAAAGTTTCAATTGTAGAAGGTGAATTAACTGCCACAGAAATGGCTGCCGCCCTGGAGGGAGCAGCAGGCTTGGCTCTGCTCCAGGCTACAAAGTTTCAATTGTAGAAGGAAAATAAATTCCAGATACCAGGGCCTCCCCTTGGGTTGCCAGGGAGCGTGGCCAGCCTGCAAACCACCACAAGCCCCTCACTCAGGCCGCCCCACACCCCAAGGGAACCCCACCCTGATCTGGGACAACCTTCAGGGCAAACCAGCTGGCCCTCACCCGTGCACCAGGCCTCTATACTATCTAATAAAAGAGTAATATACAGATTGATCATCACTGCAACACACAATATAGCTGCCCCCATGTGGTCAAAGATCCTGCCCCCTTGTGGACACAAGATGGCCACCACAAGATGGCCAGCAGGAGAGGGCAGTTGGGAGGCACCCGGCCTGCAAGGGAGGGCAGTTGTGAGGGACCAGGCCTGCAAGGGAGGGCAGTTGAGAGGGACCAGGCTTGCAAGGGAGGGCAGTTGGAGGTGATCAACCCTGCAGGAAAGGGCAGTTAGGGGTGACCAGGCTGGCAGAGGAGGGAAGTTGGGGGCAAACAGGCTGGTAGGGGAGCAGTTAAGCATCAACCAGGCTGGCAGCGGAGTGGTTAGGGGGTGATCAGGCTGGCAGGCAGAAGCGGTTAGGGGCAATCAGGAAGGCAGGCAGGCAAGCAGTTGGGAGCCAGCAGTCCTGGATTGTGAGAGGGATGTCTGACTGCCCGTTTAGGCCCGATCCCACCAGGATCGGGCCTAAACAGGCAGTCGGACATCCCTCCAGGAGTCCCAGATTGGAGAGGGTACAGGCTGGGCTGAGGGACAACCCCCCACCATGCACGAATTTCGTGCACCGGGCTTCTAGTCATCAAAATAAAAGAATGAAATTATCAGATTACAACATCCCTTAGAAGACTTAGAATTTAGAACTTTTATGTATGAAAGCATATGCCATAGACACTGACCTGATAAACAGATTAAGCTGGGACACAGCTCAATAGTTGTGCTGTTAAAATTGGCTTTAGTGTAGAAGCGTAGCAGTGTTCATGCCTCCTAACATGACTTAAGAGTTGAGCAATGACTGCACAAATGAAAGAAAATTAATATCAGTCATAGATGCAGTTCTAGCATCAAGTTGGAATGAAACGGTCATGCCTTCTAAAGCTCAGGGTGCAGTTCCTCATACAGCCTGGGATGAACGAGGAAGGAAATCCATTGGTGGGAGATCTCACCCTGGCCGCTATGTCCTTCCCCAGGATCTGTCACTGCGAAGGGGATGAAGAGAGCCCTCTCATCACACCCTGTCGCTGCACGGGCACTCTGCGCTTTGTCCACCAGTCCTGCCTCCATCAGTGGATCAAGAGCTCAGACACGCGCTGCTGTGAGCTCTGCAAGTATGACTTCATAATGGAGACCAAGCTCAAGCCCCTCCGGAAGGTACAGTATTTGTAGGAGTTGTTTTGGAGGCGAGAAATTATAAAGCTGGCTTGTTTTAAAAATCCATTTGTTTCCCCAGCAAGGTTTTGCTACTATGCTAATATCCATGAAGAGTACATGCCTCATGTTACAGTCAATGTGTAAAATGCAGCCAAGTGTTTGCAGATAATGCTTCCTTCTCTGTTTATATTCCAGAGCCTCTGATTTTTACATCACTCTTCAAACTAAAAAAAAATAAATAGTGTGTGTATGAATGTATATTCATATATGTGCCTGTGTAGATATGTATATATGTGCATATATATGTAGATATATATGCACATATATACATATGCAAAATATTCTTGTAATTCAATGTAAATGAATTAATGGGAACTGGGAGAACATTTTATTTACTGAGGTCAATTCCCAAGAAGGTCAGATAATAGATTACATTAAATAATATGAACCCATCGAATTTCTTGAAAGTCAGGCATTAGCTAATAGAAGAGAATGATTTTTTTTTCTATACGGTGTGGACTCTTTTTTGTGTTTATCTTTATTTGGGGATTTGGTGTAGAGGTTCACATATAATTAGAGTACATAGAAAAAGTATTATTTTCCATAATGTTCACCAAACTCTAAGGCAGAGGTAAGTATACTTTTACCTATAAATTTAATCCTCGAATTCCTCATTTATGTTATATTTTTCTAAAGAATAAATAATTATATGAATAAAACATAAAATTAGCATCTCACTCAAAGCTAGTGGAGGAAAACTAGTAAAGGATACAAAGAAAATGAACTTCATGTAACTCATGCTTGATGGCTGGGCCCTTAGATTATTGCATGGAACTTATTCATCTTTTTACCCAACTGCAGCCTGACATATATGGATGCCTCAATTTCCAAATGAGAGTATAGAGACTGCGATTTAAATAATGAATCTGCCTACAGCTGCTTTTTCATTTGAATTATATGCAATGAAAAAGTGTATAAAGAGAACATTACTTGGAAATGAACATGATGGGTTTGGAGATGAGCAGAAATGTAAAGCAAACAAGAATATTCCAATAGGCATCTGACTGGTGGCTAGCCAGCTCAAGTCTTCATTAAAACTCTGTAAATTATGGAGAGAGAGAATAGCATCCCCTGCTTTTGTGGGAGCCTTAATTTTAAAATTCTGCAAGTAGTTTAGAGATGTCAAAACTGCTGCACAAAATGCCTCTGGGAAACACATTGTCTTGAACATCTAGGGTGACCTGAGTGCAAAAAGATGACCCTATGTTCCTCTGGCCCCAGAGCAATCAAATGACACAAACAGAAATGGGCCCTTGCTCCTTGCCCTTTGCTTTATCCACTGACCAGATGCTGTATGTTGTCTGGAGAAGCTACATGACACACTGTGCTCCATGATTCTGTAAATTTCTCTCCTGACCCTCCAGGGAACTACAAATTATTTCATATCATCTGTATATTTCTCCATGTTGTTTTTTTCTTAACCTAAATCTATATAAAATTTTCATTTCAACGTTGTCAAACATAACATTCAATTTGAAAGTTACAACCTAGAATAATAAAATATTTACATTTTCTCTTCTTCATGCTGTCTACCCTCTTCCCCACTTTGTATAATAAACAATACATGATGCTATATATAACTTGAAAAGTATTCTTATTCTACCTTCAGCTTTTATAGAATCATCCCTTATATACAACTCTGATCCTTTCTTAATATTTTATTGCCAATAATTTACAACACCATCGAGAAATTCTATTTTTGCCTCAACTAACCTATTTACAAACTAGAGAAATGCAGTGAATACATCTACCCTTTTTAATGAATATGAATATTCATTACATACTAAAGTAATAAATATATTCCTAGTAATGAATATGTTGTGGCAACCTACTGGGCACCTACTATCTGTTGATTAATGAAATATCCTAGTTTTCTTATAAATATTTCCTTTGAGTGGTCATAAATATTAATGAAGGACAGCATGTCAACATCCTTCATTTTTAATAGCATTTATATATCTACAGAGGATGTTAGAACCTCATCCGGAGGTTGCTTCCTAACAGCCCACTGATGTGTTTTATTTGATCCACAAAGATTAAAATTTGAATTAATTACCAATATTTAAATAGGTGATTATATTATGTAAAACTCTACACATTTGAAAATCACAGTATCTGGTTTTACTGGAACCATATTTCCATAGGACAATAGCCTGGGAGCTAGATGATGGCTAGACTTTCAAAAGTCTATTTGCCTTTAAGTTCTTCACATTTCTCAGCCTTTTCGCTTTTCCAATCCTGAGACTTTGTGCCATCTCCACTCATCTGAGTACTCTGTGGCTCCAGGGAAGGTATTTGAATTTTCAACTCCTGGTTTAATACATGACTCCTAGACATACATTCTCTTCCTACCTCTGTGGTTTATGGGTTAAAAGCCTAGAAAACATATTCCAAACTTTCACTTTCTTCCTTAAACCTGTGGGGCACTGGGACAATACTTAAATGTCAGTATCCAAAATGACTTTTCAGATTCTGAGGTGGTACAAACTGTATAGATTTGAGGCATTTTAAAACTTTTCTAGATGGTTTGTTTTGATGGCACTAAGATTCAGCAACAATTTTCTTTTGCTAGTTTTTAAGTGGTCATCAAGAATGAAAGGCATAGCTCTAGCGTATTTGGCTCAGTGGATAGAGTGTTGGCCTGCGGACTGAAGGGTCCCAGGTTTGATTCTGGTCAAGGGCACATGCTTGGGTTGCGGGCTTGATCACCAGTTGGTGGGGGGATGCAGGAGGCAGCCAATCAATGCTTTTCTCTCATCACTGATGTCTCTATCTTTCTCTCCCTCTCTCTTCCTCTCTGAAATCAATAAAAATATATTTTTTAAAAGAATGACAGGCATAATAACCTGTGGACACAGACAATGGGGTGGTGAGGGCCTGGGGTGGGGGGGTCGGGAGCAGGCTGGAAGAGGTTAATGGTGGGGTGAGGATCTACTTTCAACAATTAAGATTTAAAAAAAAAAATGACAGGTATAGCATTTGGTTAGAATATATTTGAAATATATCCAATTAATTGCTCTCGATTCAGCAATTCTATTACAGCTTATAACGGTCTAAAGACCAGTCACATGAAACAATTACTTTAGCTAATGATTCTGAATTTCTAACATTAGCCAATGGAAGTGGGATATTCTGTTAAGATGAAATAGCTTCTTAAAATAAAAAGGTGCAAAGCTTCATAATCTGATGAACATAGTTGCTTAATAGTTAGTCTCTACAGATATCAGCAAAACCTTACTTCATTAATGGCTAATAATACTACATGAAAAGCTATAGTTAGTAAATTCCTCAAGGTATGCTAATGTTTCGAGAAGAAAACCTTTAAAGTCTAAATAAAATCAAGAGTTTATTTGAGAAAAAAGCAATTTTTATCATCTTTACGTCAGTAGCGCAGCTACTTGTATAACATTTAAGCAATGTCCCATTGCTTTAGCTGGTTTGGCTCAGTGGATAGAGCGTCAGCCTGCGGACTGATTGGTCCCAGTTTGATTCCGATCAAGGGCACATGCCCAGGTTGCAGGCTCAATACATAATAGGGGATGTGCAAGAGGCAGCCAATCAATGATTCTCTCTCATCATTGATGTTTCTATCTCTCTCTCCCTCTTCCTTTCTCTCTGAAATCAATATAAAGATATATATTTTTTAAAAGAAAAGTTCCATTAATCTACTGAGTTACCTGCATCAGAAATAATTCCTAGGGCCAAGAAAAAAAAAGCCAAAAATATAGCAAGCAGAATGACAACTCAGTGAAATTTCAAAATGGACACAATATCAGTTTGGAAGCATAAACTAATATTCTGTTCTGAAGTTGAAGAATTGCATAGGGCTCAGGTTTGAATCACTCCTGAGTGGGAGAAACCAGTTGCTAAGCTTGAAGATAGCAAATGCTACTGACAATTTATGTCCTCCCCTAAAATGTTCCTTTATATAGCTTTCCATATACAACGATTTGACAAATATTCAACTCTATGTATCCATTTATTCCTTGCCTCATTTCTACAGATAAAATGAGGCAGTGAATCAATTACCTTTGCTTTAGTAACAATTAGGTTGAGCCATATGCACTTGTCATTTTTGCAGATCAAAAATAATTGAATATTGGAAAGCTCATAATAGATAAGTTCTGTGTGAACTTATTATGCCAAATAAAAAGAAATAATCATTTTGGTATTTCTACATTTCCATCATAATGACTTACGGTGATTTAGTTACAATATCTTTTTTTTAAAATAAAGAACTGTATATGGCAAATACTATGTTAATTCCTTCCTTTTCTAATTTGATGTAGCATCCCATCCTATCTAATAAAAGAGTAATATGCAAATTGACCATCACTCCAACACATAAGATGGCTGCCCCATGTGGTCAAAGATGGCTGCCCCGATGTGGACACAAGATGGCTGCCACAAGATGGCCAGCAGGGGAGGGCAGTTGGGAGGGACCAGGCCTGCAAGGGAGGGCAGTTGTGGGCTATCAGGCCTGCAAGGGAGGGCAGTTGGGAGGGACCAGACCTGCAGGAAAGGGCAGTTGGGGGGGACCCAGGCCTGCAGAGAAGAGAAGTTGGGAGGGACCCAGGCCTGCAGAGAAGAGAAGTTGGGGGGGACCAGGCCTGCAGGGGAGGTCAGTTGGGGAGACCAGGCTTGAAGGGGAGGGTAGTTAGGGGCAATCAGGCTGGCAAGGGAGCAGTTAGGCATCAATCAGGCTGGCAGGGGAGTGTTTAGTGGGTGATCAGGCTGGCAGGCAGAAGTGGTTAGGGGCAATCAGGAAGGCAGGCAGGCGAGCAGTTGGGAGCCAGCAGTCCTGGATTGTGAGAGGGATGGTAGTCAGATATCCCTCGAGGGGCCCCAGATTGGAGAGGGTACAGGCTGGGCTGAGGGACACCCTCCCCCCTCCGTGCACGAATTTTGTGCACTGGACCTCTAGTCTTTTAAAAGAGCCAAGAGCCTATATAAACTGCCCTAGTGAGTCAACTGCTCAAAGGTTATTATCGATTCTCTGCTAAGCTGCAGGTCTTGCAATTCATAGCGTTAAAATTGGACAGGGCAGGAAATGCGATTGGATTCTTAGTTAGGGTCTTTCAGTACTCTATTGAATAATGTTGCCTAATCATCTAAGAAATTTAAAATACATCATTTACGTAACCATTGTGGGGGATTTGTAATTTCACTAATACAACGATCACATACTGAATTTCTGCTATGTGCCAGATATTTAGAACAGGCCACTTAGTTGCCGAAACCGGTTTGGCTCAGTGGATAGAGCATCAGCCTGCAGACTCAAGGGTCCCAGGTTCGATTCCGGTCAAGGGCATGTACCTTGGTTGTGGGCACATCCCCAGTAGGGGGTGTGCAAGAGGCAGCTGATCGATGTTTCTCTCTCATCGATGTTTCTGGCTCTCTATCCCTCTCTCTTCCTCTCTGTAAAAAATCAATAAAATATATTAAAAAAAAAAAAAAGAACAGGCCACTTAGTTAATTTAATCTCCATTACAATCCCATTTTTATGTAGGTATGCATAAAACCCATTTTACAGATGAAAAAAAATGAGACACAGCATCAAACTTACTTGATATCATCACCCCAAAGCTCCCTGATGCTAAAGCTTATACTCATCACACTGACTTACCACCTTAAGTAGCTGAAATCCTGTCCCTTCAAGCATCAAAACGTTAGCTTTTGTGTAAATTTCTAATGGCAATCTTTCAAAAGAAATTTTTATAAAATAAATTTTTTTCTAAAAAATCTTCCTTCTTAAACATGCATGTTTTCCCCAATGTATTTTCCTAACAGTTAGTTACATCATTACATTGTTTTGCAGGCTAAAAAACATTAACCAACAGCCACAAAAGCTTGAAACATATATAAGGCTGTTCTGCTTCCACCAGTCTGCTGTGATTTGAAAGCCTTTCTATCTGCTTTTCTTTGTTTTTCTTAGTTCCCTGCTCTCAAAGCATCCACCGTCACTTCTTTGTTCCTCCACTAGCCCGTATTCAACATTTTAAATAGCTACTGCTTTTCTATTTCAAATAACAACAAAAATCAAGAGTTATAGAATTCCATCTAGATAAAGCTGAAGTGAGTTCTAGATGAACTTTGGCAGGATTCTTTTGATCATTGGGAAGAGTTTCATGGGCATGAACATTCTGGCATTATTCTTGGAATCTTGGAGTTCTCTTTGACATCCTTCTTAATTTCCAATTTCACTCAAATTACTGAGGATTCCAGGATTTATTTTTTTAAAACCTTTAACAAATGAAGATTTCCATTGCCTCCAGGCTATTTCCCCATAATCAGAGCTCAGTTTGGGGGCGTGGGTTTGCTGTTTAATTTCTTCACAAATATAGGAAATATATGTTCTACCCTGAGGCCAGACAAAGCTTTCTGTATATGTATTGCAAAAAAATCCTCATAATTTGCAATGCATGCTCATTCTCTCATCTTTTTTGCTATGCTTCAATTCCACTGCTATATGAACCCTAAGGGTAGTCTAAGTGATTTAGAATAATCCTAGGAAATGATTTTATTTTCAAACTCGCACTCCTCACATGAATAAGGTAAGTTTTCCACAACAACTTCCTTGCTGTTCAGTGGTGCTGTGTACAGCCAAACACTTCCCTTTACCTTCTCGCTGCTTTGTTCAATGAGAAAGAGGAACCCAACGGGCTACTTAGCTGACTGCTGTGGGAAGGAAAAAGATGGGTAAACTACAAAATAAAAAGAATATCATTACAAGAAAAGTATTCAACAAGAAAAGTATTCAAGTCAATTGAAGTATTATATTTTCCACTAAAATGTTTTCCTTGTATTTTATTTGTTTTATTGCCTTAATGCATTCATGCTGTCAGGACTATAATTGATATTTCAATTAAAATAATATTCCAGTGTGAGTAGATAACAATGCCAGTATGTCTTATCTCGAACGATTATGAAATGGAAAAACAAGTGGCTAATGTTTTTTTTCTAGTAGACACTTTGGACTTTTTACATGACCTCATCCTTTTGTCTTTTAAGGAAATTCTATACTAATAGGTTGATTAGTCTTAAAAATTTCAAAACAAAATTGTCTGGTCAGCTTGGATCAATATTATGATATTGTTTGTGCAAAATAGAAATATATTCTTCTCTCCGTAACAGACAAGCTTATTCTTTTATGAAGCTTCCATCCATAAACATGGTACAACCTCTAGGCAGATTTGAGCCCTGAGCAGCAAATTGTGTTCTGAGTAATTTTTCTGAGGAGGCTCCAATAATGCCCAGTTCATACATTTACCCACTGTACTATCCACTATATGCCAGTTGTGTTCAGTAGTGAACCAGATAGGAAAAAAACACTACTCCCAGAGAACATATAGTCCACTGCAAGAAAGATGAAAAAGGATGAATTACTTACAAGATTTTGTAATAAATTTGAAGGGCATGGTAGTGGTGTGAGGATCGAGAATTTTCTGTAACTTCAGAGGGAATGCTAAATAAAGGTAATTCAAAGAGAGCAAGCCACCATATGTTTGGTCTTTACTTATGAGACCATCCACATGAACAAATTTTTTTTACAATAACTATAAACACATAGCAAGATGACTGTCTTTTCTCTTTTATTCTCCATGCGTCGTATAATATAGGCTAATCAAGAAGGTATTAGTTAGCAGTTGGGCAACCAGGACATTAGGGAGAGAGAATTGGAATATAGAGCAGGACTTGATAGAGGATGTCTCGAAGGAGACTTAAATAAACAACCCCTGAATAACCATTGTTGGCGAAAACATTTCTCTTCAGTATTTGTTATTAGTAGGTCCGATAATATATTACTTCAGCTCTGTTCCTCCCTTTGAAAATTATCACTTGAAGGACTTAGCCTCATTTGCTTGGTAAGAATGCCACCTTATGCCACTGTTCTAGATCTGCAAAGGAACAGTTAACTTACGTTAGATACACTATTGAAGTATTTAACAGGATACGGTCCTCCCTTGGGGAAATCCGTTTTTGTTTTGACAAGAAGTGACACAAAAGGGAACTTCTTTTATATATTGTGTATTTTGAAATTTAAAACATAAACTGTGATTAAAATGATGGAATCAATATTACAGTGATCCATATGGAAAGCATAAAAGCATCAAATTAGAATTTGCAGAAGCATATGTACATCCATGTGTGTGCACACACGCACACACAGTTACAAATAAAGATTTCCCTAAAGCATCATCTTATGATTGAGTTTTTTAAATGAGAAAGAAGTTATATGTCTTTCATTTTAATTTTTTTAACATGATATAATTATTGAGTTTTAAATTACTTTTATATTTAAATTTTCCTCCAGCTAAAGATTTTTTTTTCTTCTTCAGCTGGAATTTTATTTTAAATTTATTATTCTAATTTCTCAAATCTTGGCATACAACTTAAGAAAAAACTTCCCTAAATTTTTGGCTTAATTTATTGAACCATAAGGCACTGAAAATCAATATGGCTTTCTATAAAGCAAATATTTTAGACAAATCAAAGTCCTTTCCTATTGGATTGACAAGAAAAAGAGAGAAGTGAGGAATATGTTGGTATGTTCTATCTGGATCATACTTTTTATTTATTTGTTTTCCTCACCTGAGGATATTTTCCCATTGATCTTTTAGAGAGAGTGGAATAGAGAAGGAAAAACAGACAGAAACATCGATGTGAGAGAAATACATTGATTAGTTGCCTCCTGCACGTGCCCCAACCAGGGCCAGGCCGGGGAGGAGCCTGCAAGCGAGGTACTCGCCCCGACCAGAATCGAACCTGGAACCCTTTGGTCTGCAGGCTGAAGCTCTATCCACTGAGCCAAGCTGGTCAGGGCTCCACCTTTCTTCATATCCCACAACTTCTGTCTTCCCATTGAGGATCTATTCACCCAAATTTCTCAATCGTAGACAGTTATCCGGTGACTTTGGGGAAATAGCAGAAATTCAGCTCCCAGCTTACCCCTTGATTTTAGCTCAATAAACATCCCAACCAAAGTCATCACATCCTTAAGTGTTCCTGCTCCTCACAGGCCATCATTTATCTATCTCCTTTAAAAATCAATCCTAAAACAAAACTGGCTGATGTGGCTCAGTTGTTTGAGTGTCATCATGTGCACCTGCGGGTTACTGGTTTAATTCTTGGTCAGGGCACATGTCCAGATTTCCAGCTCAATCGCTGTGGAGGGTGTGCAGGAGTTAGCCAATCAATGTTCAGCTCTCACATTAATGTTATCAATCTCTCTGTCTCTCTCTCTCTCTCTCCCTGACTCCCTCCCTCTCTCCTTCTCCCTTCCTTTCTCTCTGAAAGTCAACTTTTAAAAAATCTTTAAAAATAAATAAAAAATAAAAATTATTCCCCTACCAGTGTTGCTCAACGGTTGAGCGGAACCAGGAAATCATGTTCGATTCTTGGTCAGGGCACATCCCTGGATTTCGGGCTCCATCCCCAGTAGGAGGCATACAGGAGGCAGATGATCAATGATTCTCTCTCATCATTGATGTTTCTATCTTTCTCTCCCTCTCCCTTCTTCTCTCTGAAGTCAATAAAAACATATTAAAAATAAAAAAATAAAAGACCAAAAAAAAAGGATGTTTGTATGAAAGTTGTGATGGTTAGCTTGTCAATTGATACAGTGAAAGGACTTAGCTAAGAGCATAAATTATCACTTATAGCTTGGATTCTCTATATTCTTATCTTGATTGAGAAATCTTAATGAGTACGATTGAATCAGAAATTGTCCGTAATGGTAATGCCTACTTTGGCATACTTCCCAACAATATGCCTATTTTTCTGCTTGCTATACAGTTAGGGAGTCATTGTTGATGTCATGCCTAGTCATTTGTCTCTTCTAAAGATACTTCTAAAAAGCAAGTTTCCATTTATCCACTGCCACCCTTTAAATTATTCATAGACTTAGAGTGAAGGTTTTTCTGCCATGAATGGACACAAAGCCTCGTGAATCACAGTGGCCTTTAATGTAGGTGATGGGTTCATCTATTATGCTTGTCTATTACCCAGAAGAAAGAAAATAAATGTCACTTGGAACAAAAACATTGTTCTTGTACTCAACGGCACACTCTGCTAGGTTACCGAGGCCCTGCACATGTGGCAGCTGTCACTGTCCACCCGCTAACACCATCTCAACTCAGAGGAGCTTGTGCTAATGTTTCTCAACTTTGTAATTACAGAGGCAACTCCTCTGCCCTAATGTGTGTCCTTCCAGTCCCAGTTCCCTTCTATGACCTTAAAGCCAGGAAATACAAAGGGAAGGCCCAGCCACACATATGTCTTCTGCACCCAGGACCCATCTCTGATAATATCAGGTGGATCACAGCATGAGATTATGTTGGGGGGAGATGGGGGACCCTCAAAACTGCAGTGTAAGCCAAAGAAAGGCAGATCTCCGTTTACCTTTTAAAAAATCATTTATGAAAGAAAAATGCAAACTCCTCATTTAAAATTGCTTTATGGTGATTTTTAGAAGAAGAGTATCAACACTATGTACTAAGAACAGTGTCACCAAGGGACCCTTGTGAGGGAAGGAAACAAACTTGTTCAATAATGTAGGTTTTCAGTAACAGGCTTTGTCTTAGAGGCATGACACTGCAGATAAATCCCTCCTCAGCCCTGCCAGAATAATTGGACCACAGGACTCATATGTTAGCAGGTTTTGTTTTCTATTCAACTAATAACCAGCTTTGTTGTGGTCATCCTTATGATGCTCATTATTTAAGAATATGCACTACGGCAAGTGCTATTCCCCATAGAGGAGCTTTGTGGGAGACTCAAGAGAGTCTGGGCAAGACACACTTTTCTTAGCAGAATCAGCTTTCAGAGAATAGGCAGGGACTTCTGAAATCCTGTTGCGGGGTGCGATGGTTTAGAGGAGAGGGGGACAGACTCTTGAATAACACCCTTGCACTTTCTGTTTTCTTCCTGCTTTCCTGTCTCACCCACCTAGATTTTTCATCTCTTTCCTAATAAGGGTCATGATAAAAAGTGAGAACTGATATTTTATAGGTCAGGTAACACTGCCTTGCAGTGGGATTAGTTTTCTTTTAACCTAATTTGATAGATAGTTTCCAATCTTGACGCACTAGAAGGTCCTGCATTGCCATGGATTTCTTCACGCAACTAACCCATGTTGTCAAGGCAACCCACAGCACTGTGTTCTCCTCTCTACAAAACCAGTTCCAATGTTGCAAACCCTAAATCACAATCATCTCTCATAATATACGGGGTCAAAGACATTCCCTGTATGCACAAAACTATTGCTTTTTTATAAGATACCATGTCGTTACAGTGAAAGAATCTGACTTGGGGGTAATGTGTATATTAAAGCGTTAAAGTTAAAATAATTCCCTAACATTGATGTCCTGTCTCTGCATTTCCAGGAGATGTGAGGTTGTTGACTACAGGCCATTACATGTTTGAAGCTGTAGGAACAACGTCAGCATATTTGACTAATTTCTGAGTCTATTGACTGCAATCACCAGCTTTTCCAGGGTTTCTGAAATTAAGTCAATTAAAAGCAACGTATTTGCTCGGGTTAATATCACCCACCTGTTGTATATGTTTTTCCCCTTTTAAGAGTTCAGACCCGGTTTTGAGAGTTCTTTCTGTGAATGTGGGGGAACTCCACACTTCTCGGCAAGCTATTCCCACATCACACCTGAATTTAGAGACTGAGACCTGGGCTCCCAAGCAGTTGGTTTGAAAGAAAAATCCCCTCAGAGGGTATTTTGTTTGTTTGTTTGTTTTGTTCATTAGATTCCACATATAAATGAAATCATATGGTACTCATCTTTCTCCGACTGGCTTATGTCACTTAGCATAATGCTCTCCAGGTCCATCCATGCTGTCACAAAAGGTAAGATTTCCTTCTTGTTTACAGCTGAGTAGGATTCCATTGTGTAAATGTACCAAGGCTATTTGATCCACTCAACTATTGATGGGCACTTGAACTGCTTCCAAATCTTGGCTATTGTAAATAGCACTAAAATGAACATAGGGGTGCATATATTCTTTTGAACAAGTGTTTTGGGTTTCTTCAGATACAGTACCAGAGGTGGAATCTTGGTAATACAACTCCCAGGCTACATTTAACTTACACAGTGATTGGAAGTGATCCTTAGTCATTCATCGAGTACTGTTGATCTGGTTTTCCAGTTAATTTTTCAAACATTTGTAGGACTTCCTGCCCCTGACATTTTTGTTCAAAAGTTGATTACACAAAAAGTTGATAACATAAAGGGTGAAACATAAACTCATGTTTCATTTCACGATTCCCAAAAGTTTGAGATTGTAAACATGTGGCTTTAAAGGAAGTTTCTGTATGGGCCCTAGTGGCTCAGAGCACTTTCGTGTTGCACGTTTACTAGATATAACGTAGCTCAGCTCCTTTCAGCTGCCATTCTTATTTCAATAACCTAAGACATGTTATTCATATAAAATAGTACAAATTATCACATCCGCTATTGAAGAACTGGCATTATTTTCTTTCCATTATTGTGAGTTGATAGATCAGGCATTCAAATGTCAGTCAGTTTAAAATGCCTTATAGTTTGCTTAGCTCAGCCCTCTCTTGCTACAGACTTCAAGCATCATTACCACTCCATCACCATGCACAAAGGATTTGAGCTCGCTTACAAAAAGAACACCAAAAGTCAGGGGAACCGTTAAGGAGCTTGTAGTAAAAGAAAATGAGTGGAATACAATCATAAGGCAAATGTAAGGAAGATGCATACCGTAGGTCTTGTATACTATTTGTATGGCAAGTGTCATTTGCCTCCAAAATGCTTAGCAGCCGAAGCAAGGAGGGAAATGTAATCAATAAATAATGTATAGTATATAAATATAAATATTTTAGCAAATACACAGATTACGAGGTCAATGTGGTCCTAGGGAAATTACCACTGGAATTGTCATGAAGCAAATTTGATAGAGGTGTAGCTCATTTATAGTGATAATACACTAAGATGAATTCTGTTAATGGCCAGGATGTTGAGCCAGAATTTACTGGTTGCTTACTGATGCCAAGTACTGTGCTGCATGCTTTGTTATAAACCCAACCTCATTTAACCCTCTTAAGAAACACAAAATAGCCGAAACCGGTTTGGCTCAATGGATAGAGCGACGGCCTGCGGACTGAAAGGTCCCAGGTTCGATTCTGGTCAAGGGCATGTACCTTGGTTGCGGGCACATCCCCAGTGGGGGGTGTGCAAGAGGCAGCTGATCGATGTTTCTCTCTCATCGATGTTTCTAACTCTCTATCCCTCTCTCTTCCTCTCTGTAAAAAATCAATAAAATATATTTAAAAAAAAAAAAAAAAAAAAAAGAAACACAAAATAGGTTTTCTTATAGTGTCACAAATGAGGAAACACATGTGAGGCACAGAGAGGTTAAATAAATTACTTAAGGTCTTAGTTTTTATGCAAAGGAATTAGAATAGCCAAATCAACTTCAAAAAGCACAAAATTGAAAGAGTCATCTACCTTATTTAAAGACTACCAAAAAACTACAAATAACCCTACAGGAATTGAGGCAATGTAGTGTAATTGTCAAGACTGACAAATACATCAGTGAACCACACTAGGGAGTCCAGAAATAGACCCACACATATACAGCCCAATAATTTTTTTACAAAGAAACAAAGCAATTCAGTGGGGAATGTATGGTCTTTTGTTTTTTTCCCCCCCCTTGGCTCCAGGTTTCTTTATTATTCACATCTCAACAAGTCTTATTTCATTACATCTTTAAAATCCTATCTAATAAAAGAGTAATATGCAAATTGATCATCACTCCAACACACAAGATGGCTGTCCCCATGTGGACACAAGATGGCTGCCACAAGAGGGCCGACAGGGGAGGGCAGTTGTGGGCAATCAGGCCAGCAGGGTAGGGCAGTTGGGAGGGACCAGGCCTGCAAGGGAGGGCAGTTGAGGGCAATCAGGCCTGCAGGAGAGGGCAGTTGGGGCAACCAGGACAGCAGAGGAGGGCAGTTAGGGGCGACCAGGCCTGCAGTGGAGGGAAGTTAGGCATCGATCAGGCTGGCAGGGGAGTGGTTAGGGGGTGATCAGGCTGTCAGGCAGAAGTGGTTAGGGGCAATCAGGCAGGCAGGCAGGCAAGCAGTTGGGAGCCAGCATTCCTGGATTGTGAGAGGGCAGTCGGACATCCCTTGAGGGGTCCCAGATTGGAGGTGGTGCAGGCTGGGCTGAGGGACACATGCACACACTCCTGTGCACGAATTTTGTGCACCAGGCCTCTAGTTATAATATAATTTTGGTGATTAACTTTAAAGTGATGATTCTATGGTCTTTTTAATAAATGCAAAAAAGTAATGATCCATATCCACTCCTTATATAAAAATTAACTGAAAATGTACCCTATAAATGTAAAACCTAAAACAATAACACTTCCAGAATAAAACAGGAGAAAACCTTTATGACTTCGGGTTGGCAATGATATCAGGATATGACATCAAAATAAGATCCATGAAAGAAGTCCATGCTATATTGGACTTTGTCAAAATAAAAAACATATACTATTCAAAAGTCACTGTTTAGATAATGAAATGGCAAGCCACATATTAGGAAAATATTTTCAAATTATGTATCTGATAAAGAATTCTGAAAGTTTAACCATAAAAAAAAAAATCCAATAAATTAAAATGCACAAGAAATTTCAATGGACACTTCATCGAAGAAGATATACATCTGGCAAATAAAAATATAAAAAGATGTTCAGCAGCATTAGTCATTAGAGAAATGCAAATTAAAACCACAGTGCTACCACTACATACCTATTAAAATGGCTAAAATTAAACAAACTGATCATACCAAGAGTTGGGAAGGATATGGAAGAACTAGAATCCTCTTAATGTTTCCACACACTGTTGATGAAAACATAAGTGGTCTAACCACTTTGGAAAACAGCTTGGCAATTTTTTAAACAGATAAATATATACCAACCAGGCAGTCTAGCCATTTCACCCCTGGGTATGTATCCAATGGAAATAAAAGTGTATGTCCATAGAAAGACTTGTACATGAGAGTTCATTACAGCTCTATTTTTAATAGCCCCAAACTGGATACAACACAAATGTTCATCAAGTGAACATATAAACACATTGTAGTATAGCAATACAATGGAATACTATCAGCAGTTAAAGGAATGAATATTGATACACTAGAGGCCCAGTGCACGAAATTCGTGCATGGGGGTGGGGAGGTCCCCCCTCAGCCCAGCCTGCACCCTCTCCAATCCGGGATCCCTTGGGGGATGTATGACTGCCGGTCTAGACTGGCAGTCAGACATCCCTTTCACAATCCTGGACTGCTGGCTCCTAATTGCTCACCTGTCTGCCTGCCTGGTCACCCCTAACTGCCACCCCCCCACACACCAGCCTGGTCACACCTAACTTCCCTCCACTTCTGCGCAGGGCATCCCCAATTGCCCCCTCCCTGCCGGCTTGGTCACTCCTAACTACCTCCCCCCCGCCGGCCTGGTCACCCCTAATTGCCCCCCTCCCACCAGCCTGGTTGCCCCCAACTACCCCCCTCTGCAAGCCTGGTTGCCCCTAACTGCCCCCCCTGCTGGCCTGGTCACCCCCAACTGCCCCCTCTGCCAGCCTGGTCGCCCCTTATGACCTCCCCAGCGGCCTGATCATCCCACGCAGCCTGCTTGTTCAGTTGTTTGGTTGTCCCTCGGGGTGGCTGGGGGGCTGAGGGAACTGGGGGACTCTGGGGGACTCTGCCTGGGGCGGGCCTGGCCGTGCTGCGCGCCAGCCGCATGAGCGGGGCTGAGGGGACTGTGCGCCACCATCTTGTGGCTGTTGGCGCCACCATCTTTGAAGGCATGGCAGTCAATTAGCATATTCCCTCTTTATTAAATAGGATTGTACAACATGGGAATCTCAAAATAATTATGCTGAGTGAAAAAAGCCAGATAAAAAAGAACATGCAGTTAGCATTCCATTCATATCGTTCCATTCACCTAGGAAATGTGTACTAATTTATGGTGACAAAAAAGCTTATCACTGGCTGCCTGGGGAGGGGGCATAGTGAAGGGTGGGAGGAAATACAAAAGAATAAGAGGAAACAGGAATGATAGATATGGTTGTGTTCTTGATGGTGCTAGTTTCACAGGCGTAAAATACCATATATGTCAAAACTGATCAACTTTTTACACTTTAAGTATAGGGAGTATAAATGTCAATTATATCTCAATAAAGTTGCTTTTAAATGAAGTAAACAGAAAACAGTTTGGGGCTTGGTGTCTCACGATTGTTCAGTTCTTGCTTCTCCCCACTAGTGAAAGGATATCCAAGGGCACCCCCCACCCCTTCCATATGTACAGATGTCCTGGGCCATGGCAAAAGGGAGTGGCCAGGCCCGTTATGCAGCGAGGTTCTGAGAGAAGTGCTTTTGCACAGAAGGGGACACTCCTACTTGGTAGCCAATGGGGGGATCAATGGGTGGAGATCCTGGGCTCCAGGACACAAGTGCAGACAATCAGTGTTTTTAAAGTTAAGCAAGGATGGTCTTTGAGACGTGACTCAGACCCTGGGGGGCTCTCATCTGTTAACTTCTCTCCAAGTAATCCTCTGTTAGACCCAGTCTCCAAGTCCCTCCTGAGCAGTGAGAACTCTTTCTGCTACAGGAGCTTGTAGATGACCCGTATTGTCATCTGGGCTCCCAGCATGGGTCAAACTTTCCTCCTCCCTCCATTCTCTGACCTCTTCTCAGCACAAAAGAAACCTGCCTTTATACTTTCCTAATTGTCAATGTCAAGCACTCTCTATTTCTTCCCATCTCCATTCTGCCGGTGCTCCAAAGAAATAAAGATAAATAAGACTTAAATTTTGATTCAGGCCTGGCCAGTTGGCTCAGTAGTTGAATGTCGACCCATGAACCAGAATGTCATGGTTCGATTCCTGGTCAGGGCACATGCCCAGGTTGCAGGCTCAATCTCTCGTAGGGGGCATGCAGGAGGCAGTCAATCAATGATTCTCTCTCCCTCTCTCCTCCTCTCTCTGAAATAATAAAAACATTTTTAAAAAACTACAAAAAATTTCAATTTGATCTGAATGTTTACACTCTAATGTATGTTATGTGCACATGAAGAAAATTTAAGGTATACATTGCAGATGAGATTATAAATGATTTTGTTTTACTTTTCTGTATTTTCTAAATGTTCTATAATGAACGTCCTATCTAATAAAGAGGTAATATGCAAATTGAACATCACTCCAACACACAAGATGGCCGCCCCATGTAGACACAAGATGGCCACCACAAGATGGCTGGCAGTGGAGGGCAGTTGTGGGTGATCAGGCCTGCAGGGGAGGGCAGTTGGGGGTGACCAGGCCAGCAGGGGAGGGCAGTTGGAAGGGACCAGGCCTGCAGGGGAGGGCAGTTCAGAGGGACCAGGCCTGCAGGGAAGGGTAGTTGGGGGCAACCAGGCCTGCAGTGGAGGTCAGTTTGGGGCAACCAGGCCTGCAGGGGAGGGCAGTTGGGAGGGACCAGGCCAGCAGGGGAGGGCAGTTATGCGCAATCGGGCCGGCAGGGAAGCAGTTAGGCATCAATCAGGCTGGCAGGGGAGTGGTTAGGGGGTGATCAGGCTGATAGGCAAAAGCAGTTAAGGGCAATCAAGCAGGCAGGCAGGCAAGCAGTTGGGGGCCAGCAGTCCTGGATTGTGAGAGGGATATCCGACTGCCCATTTAGGCCCGATACTAACCCACTGGGATCAAGCCTAAACAGGTGGTTGGACATCCCTTCAGGGGTCCCAGATTGGAGAGGGTGCAGGCTGGGCTGAAGGACATACATCCCTCCCCCTTGCACGAATTTTGTGTCTGGGCCTCTAGTAGTTAATAAAATAATAAACTATTGTGAAATAAAAACTGAGAGAGACATACAAGCAGGTTTTCATGTTGAAGGGAAGGTAGCTATGTATAAGCAGAGTTCTAGCCACACCGGTGTGTAGCTCAGTGGTTGAGCTTCAACCTATGAACAAGAAGGTCACTGGTTTGATTCCCGGTCAGGGCATATGCCTGGGTTGTGGGCTCAATCCCCAGTATGGGTTGTGCAGGAGGCAGCTGATCAATGATTCTCTCTCATCATTGATGTTTCTGTCTTTCTCTCCTTATCCATTGCTCTCTGAAGTCAGTAAAAATATATTTTAAAAAAATAAAGAGAGTTCTATAAGGTAAAATAAATGGGAAAGATATAGGGTGAAAGATCATAGAGAATGATCTTTTAGACTGCAGGAGGGACATTTTGTCCTCTTCAATAACAGAGAAGGAAGTAAGAAGGGTGTGATGCAGTTATAAATACATGTTTAGTCTGAAGACAGGAAGTTATGGGAGTTTACCCATGAAAATACCAAAATTTTCCAAAACAAAAGTCATATTTAATAATACTTAGCTCAAGCATTGTCAGGATATTAGTTCCTTCCCTGACCTGAGGAGAAAGGCTAGCTGCAGGGGCTACTGTGTAGCCACCCTCTCTCCTGTTCATCCTCCAAGCAGCTGAAATAATGATCTTTCTAAAATCCTGGTCCTTTCTGCCTTACTCCTTGGAGATTTGCTTAAACTTGGCCCAAACTTCAAATCCATAGTCTGGGACCATCTACACCTTACACCTGCTTTCTGCAAGGTCCTACAACTTACTTTTCCTATTTCAACATACTCCATCTATACAGGCTGCTCCACGTAATCTGGTCTCTGTAGATTTTGTCCCCAAATTCATTCATCTCTGCATTTGGTGAGTTCAGTTGCAGGAGAGGAATCCAATCATAAAGGCAGAACCTTCCATCTTCTCCCCAGCAACTCCCCAGTACTCTCAGCTCTCACATCCCCCATCTCCTCCAAACTACAGAGAAGGTGTTCCCATTGTCTCACTCAAAGACATCAGCCAACCCCATGTCCCTTCTAGTCTTGCTTTTTCACCCTGATTAGTCATAAAGAAATTTCCATAGAAAAAAACTCCATGAAGGAAATACAAGAAGAACATTTTCTACTTCTCTCTGCACATTAGTTGCTCTGTGTCGATCCCATGCCCCACAGCCCTACAAGTTGATAATCAAGGCTCTTCATCATCCTGGCTGCCCACTCTTCCCACCTCACCTCCAGCCCTTTCAACTCATGCTCCTACTCAGTCTTTGCAGTTCCCTCAGTCAGGTCTCTATCCCACACAACTCCATGCCTTTTCACACACCCAAAGTTCACTGTCTTCTTTCCCCCTATGTCATGCTTAGCTCAAGCATTGTAAAGCTTTTATGGTCTTTGATAAAAATGGGATGTTTAATGGGAATATGATACCTTCCTGCTCCATTTTCAATGTGGGTAACTGAACTTCACCTCTATCTTTATAATAAACTAGAGGCCTGATGCACAAAGATTTGTGCAAGAATGGACCTTCCTTCCCTTGGCTGCCGGCACTGCCTTCACTCAGGCCGGAGCCACCTTTCCGCCTTTGCTCCAGCCCTGAGCCGCCTTTCTAGCTTCGCTCCGGCCCAGAGCTGCCTTTCTGCCTTCCCATTCTGCCCAGAGACCCGGCGTGGCTGGGGCGTTGCAGAACACCTGCATCTTCACCATGGCAACAATGCAAGCATCCCACCCATGGCCGCTCAGCTCCTGTGTATGTAAATTAACCCGCCATCTTTGTTGGGTTAATTTGAATACTCACTCTTGATTAGCTGGTGGGTGTTGTGAAGGTACGGTCAATTTGCATATTTCTCTTTTATTAGTGTAGACTAGTGGCCCGGTGCATGAAATTCATGCACAGGGAGGGCGGGGGGTGTCCCTCAGCCCGGTCTGCACCCTTTCCAATCTGGGACCCCTCGGGACTGCTGGTTTAGGCCGGATCCCACAACCAGCAGTTGGATATCCCTCTTGCAATCCGGGACTGCTGGCTCCTAACTGCTCATCTGCCTGCCTGCCTGATTGCCCCTAAATGCCCCCCCACCAGCTTGTTCATCCCCAACTGCCCCCCCCCTCGTTGGCCCGATCGCCCCCACCACCTCTGCTTCGAACCTGCCACCATGGCTTTGTCCGGGAGGACATCTGGAAGGTCTCCCAGTCTAATTAGCATATTACCCTTTTATTGGTATAGATAGAGGCCTGGCACATGGGTGGGAGTCCCGGATCAGGGTGGGGATCCCTTTGTGGGGTGGGGCCAGCCTGGGCAAGGAGCTGGGGCAGTTTGCAGGCAGACCATGCCCCCATTGGTGTGAGGGAGGTCTCTGCTGGGGGTGGGGCCAGCCTGAGTGAGGGGATGAGGGCTGTTTTCAGGCTGGCCACATCCCCATCGGGGTGAGGGTCCCCTCTGAGGGGCATGGCTGGCCTGGGTGAGGGACTGAGGGCCATTTTTAGGCTGTCCACACCCCCATCTGGGTGGGGGTCCCCTATGGGGGGCTTGGCCTGCCTGGGTGAGGGCTGTTTGGCAGGCTGTCCACACCCCTATCGGGTGAGGGGCTGAGGGCTGTTTGCAGGCTGACCACACCCCATTCAGGGTGGGGGTCCCTGCTGGGGGGCATGGCCAGCCTGGGTGAGGGGCTGAGAGCTATTTGGGGGTGGTTTGAGGCCCACCAAGCCCCCGGCTTTGTCCTGAAGGACATCCGGAAGGTCTCCGGAAGGTCTCCCAGGCTAATTAGCATATTACTCTTTTACTAGTATACGTTTTTAGGATAATACTAAATTGGTTTACCATTTACTTTCTATCCTTTGCAAGAATTCAATGATACTAGAGAAACTGACTGCTGAATCTGCAGCAGGGAAAGGTGTTTATAATCAGAATTTTAGTAACTGGGAATGAGGACATAGAGAAAGAAGGAAGGCCAACCCGTTTTTATTGGATTTCCAAAGAGACCGGCGTAAAATGACACTACTAAATAAGTAAGTAAACTTTTTTTTTTTTTTCAGAGAAGGGAGAGGGAGAGATAGAAACATCAATGGTGAGAGAGAACTATCCATCGGCTGCCTCCTGCATGCCCCCTACTGAGGGTCAAGTGTGAAACCCGAGCATGTGCCCTCACCTGGAATTGAACTGTGATCTCTTGGTTCATAGGTTGACACTCAACCACTGAGCCACATCAGCTGGGCAATAAACGTCAGAATAAGAATTCCTCTCACATTCATGTCTCACACATAAGCTTGGAGGTAGTAATAAGGAATCTGTTCTAGAATGTCACCTGTGCCCCCAAGAAACTGCACATAGAGAGCAAACAGACCTAAAGGATCATTACACAAAGCAGGCTTCTCGGCAAGCGCCCTGGGAGGTCCACAACAAAATTGCTCTGGTGTCTCTGAACTGAAATGGGATCTTAGCCACCCGGAAGCTTCCCTTGCTTCCAAGTGGCTTCTTCAATGAGGGAAAGTAGATTTGGGGCTGGTAGGATGGGACGAGGTTGTCTATCATATACAGCAGAATACTGGGACACAGATGAACTTGCCAGGTGAACATGCAGGAGCCTTACCCATCCTCTCCCACCACCCAGCAGGCTGAGAACCAGCATTTAGGATCTGGAATCCCATCTAAGTCCCGCAAATGAGGAGCCAATGATGGTTGCAGAGCCATTCTTTGTTTTCCAAACACGTTGACAAGGAGAAAATTCTGAGATGTCCTAAATTAAATTATGGCCGGCCAGAGGGCGGAAGGAAGAGACCAAAAAGGGTTAATCAGTTAACCTCTGCAGGACTCAACCAACAAAAGACCGCTCACAGGCCTTCGTGAATGTTGGAATTATTAAATTAACTTCCAGGTGGCTATTTCCCAAATGATCTGAAAAGAGCATAGGCAGGCACAGTTGAACCCCAGGAGCCTCCACTTCTTAGGGACACATTTGCTTTTCGGGCCCTGCTGTGCCCATCCTCTGCAATGTAGAAAATACTTGCAGAACTTCCGGACCACAGGTATGTTGTTGTTTCTACCTAGCCATGCTGCTGCTGGTTTAGACTCCCTGGCCCCAAACAGGTCTCTCCCCCCCCCCCCCCCCGCCAATTACAGTTGACATTCAGTATTATTTCATATTAGTTTCAGGTGTACAGCATAGTGGCTAAACATTTATATAACTTACAAAGTGATCCCCCCCTGATAAGTCTAGTATCCAGCTGGCACCATCCATGGTTATTATAGTATTATTGACTCTATTCCCTTGCTGTACTTTACATCCCTATGATTATTTTGTAACTATCAATCTGTACTTCTCATTCCCTTCACCTTTCTCATCTTTTCCCCTAACTCTCGTCTCCTCAGGCAACCTTCAGTTTGTTCTCTGTATCTATGAGTCTGTTTCTGTGTTGTTTGTTCATTTATCTTGTTCTTTGGATTCCACATATAAGTGAAATCCTATGGTATTTGTCTTTCTCTGTCTTATATCACAATGTAATACCCTCAAAGTCCGCAGTGGCCTAATAAACCCTTTCTTTACAAAGCCGTTCGGCCATGGAAGTTAACATTTTTGTGTAACAATGTCGAGCTCCTGAACCACAAGTTTCATTTCCAGCCTGTGGAGAGAATGTGTACCTTCTGCCCTCCCCTGGCCCAGTGCTTCCCTATTTTGTAAGAAGTTATGTTGCTAATAAAGCAATTCAAGGGAGAGCAGTTTAAAGCCAGGGCTTTTAATCTGAAAAGTGCCCTCGACCTCTTTGAGAATCCAATCAACATTATGGACCTCTCCCCAGAAAAAGAAAATGCAAACAATCGTTTTACATAAAATTTAGGGAATGTATACCTCTGGAAACTTGGAAGAAATCTGCTCTTAAAAAAAAAAAATCTTCAGTTTTACGGAAAAAAAATTTTTTTGTTAATCCTCATCTGAGGATGTTTTTTTCATTGATTTTTAGAGCGTGGATACAAAAGTTGAATCAGTAGTTAGATTAAAGCTTTATTGGTTGCCATTTTAGCTGAAGTTGCCACTTAATACTAATATATAACTTAAATCTGTTTGAGATTTATTTCAAAATTTTATGTCACTAAAAGACTGATAGTAAAATAAAACAATAACAACAAAACTCAGCCCAATCACATTACCTGCAATGTTTAATAGTGTGACAGCACTATTAAAGCAGGTTGGAAACAGGCGGCAAGAATTTTTTTTTTTTTTTGAACCATGAAAGTAAGCGTTGACAATAGGACCGTCAGTAAAACTGTGTAACAGATTCCATGGAGAAACTTCTCCTTCCTTTGCTGCTACCCAAAGAAATATTTTAGAAAGACAACTAAACACACACATGCATACACACACACCTACAATGAGAGACCAGTGGGGAAAGGGATGGAATCAAAGCCCATCATCTCTCGTTGAAGGGCAATTATACAGCCCCCTGTTCCAACAAACACACGATTACGACACTAATGTAAACATCACAAAATCAGGAATCTTGCCTGTGTTGTTCCCTGACTCCCAGGAAGCATCTGGTATGTTGTGATGCTTCACTAATTAGCTCCTGAATGGAAAAAAAAAATCTACTCAGTAAAACTAGAGAGGAAAAAAACACCTGCCAATCACTTACAATGCTACCCGGGGCAAATCCATTCCGTTTTCTGGGCCTTGTTTTCTTCTAGAAAACAAGGGAGTAAAATGGGGTCTTTTTAGGCATGTTCTAATGTTCCCAGTCTCTATGATTTTGCTTGGTGGTTGGGTACTTTTTCTTACACTGCAAGGCTCTTACCATTGTAAGCAGGAAAGTTGACACGGGCCTGTGTAGACCCCACAGGTGCTGTGGGTATTCACGAAGCAGCAGGAAGAGAACACACAACGGAAATAGAAATGGGCTTGAGAAAGGACATCGCAGATGGCAGTGGCAATTCCAACGGTCCCAAGCAAGGCCTTCAATCTGGAGAGAAGAGGGAATATGCCATCTAATGAAATGTAATCCAGTTATTCTTTGTTTCCTTTATGAAGTCACAGTCCGTAATTAGGTATTCCATGGACAGCACCATCGATTTTCTGCTGGTTCCACGTGCTTGAAGCGGTCACATACTGATATCTCTTCCGGAGAGAATATTTGTCACCATAACCTTCAAAAGAAAACAGAACACCCAATGTTAGTTAGAAATTTTAAAAGAAACTTTGTTTAAACCCACCTATTAAGTCTTAATAATTTGTGTTCTTACATGACAACATATTCATCAACCCAGATTTGGGTGGGGTTTTTTGTGGGGGGGTGGAAATATTTTCACTTTTGTGAAAAAGGATTATAAATTAGAGCTTATCTCTAAAATATTTGCCTGAATTTTTTCTCTCCTCAGGGAAATAGTTTGCAAACTTCAGTATACGTAAAAAGCACTTGGTGTGTTCATTAAGAATGCCGATTTGTAAGCCCGCCCCCACAGCCGGATGTAGACAAAGCCTAGGAATTTGCTATTTTAACTGTTACCATAGCAATTTCAATGCAGATGTGCCTAATGACCACATAGCATCTCCCTGCTAGATAGACCTATAAAATAAGTATTTGTTCCTATTTCCTTTTTTTCTCCAATCATTATGTGTGATATTATTGCACCCTCTAGTGGGCGATTTTACTCGTTGTTTTTGGAGGGTTTTGTTTGTTTTTCTATATTATAAATATCTGCCTCAAAACTTTTAAGAAATCCCATCTCATAAATTCCTTGAAGGGAAACCATGGGAAGAGAAGGAAAGGTTTATAGGAAAATGGTTTCATATAATGTCAGATTCACACATATTTAGCTATATATGTGGTACATAACTTACATATATTTTATAGAAGAGAAAATGTTAATCCTGATAAGGTCAACTGAATAATAGAGCTAATCTGTTTTTTACAGATTAAATATTTTCGTAACTTTGAATTTACTGGCCACAGTATTTTTAGAGAATTTATGTCTGTCAGCTTGATATTCTCACAGGACAGTCTCCAGCACATCAGAACAATAACTTAGATCTTTCTGGTTGCTCCCTCTGGGCACCTTTTAGTACCTGGTGGCCCTTCTGACACCTCTCCATGTTGGCTTCTAATACCCACAGCTCTTTTCAAGATCCCCAAAGCTTTGGGTGCATGTTGCACACTTTGTGGCCACCGTCTCTCTGAAAAACGCTGCTTATCGATGCTAATACCACAAGGGGCACAAATTCAGTTACTCACAGGCGCCCAGCAGGTACTATGAATGAGTAAAGTGGGCAAAGAGAATTGTGGGACTAAGGCATACTGAATTTGTTCCATTTCGAGGAATTCAAAAATAGTTATAATTCTCTAAAGCCCCCCTCTGGGTCTAATAAAACATCTGTGAATCATGTGAGACTTTGTTTCATAAACCAGTTAGGAACTCCTGGTGTACCTGAGGGCTTGCTCTGTGCTAACTATTGATGGGTATTGCCTCGTATAATTTTATCCACAGCCCAGTACGAGGGAGAGTGTCATTATCCCGATTTTACCAGTGAGGAAACTAGAGCTTCAGGAGGTAGGTCACCTGCCCTAAGACGGTTGCCCAATCCCAGTGCCCCCGGGGCCTCTCTGAGCATGTGGCTTCTGGCCTGTCCCACCTGATTGTCACTGCGCTGCTTTCCGCACCCACCACCCTGATCCCCGGCTTCTCTCCACATGTCCCCGCTCCCCCTGTTTTTTTGCAACATCTTCTCTGATCTTTCGGCCTCCGATTCTACTGTGTCTGCATTTGGACGGCTTCTCATCTGGTAGTTGCAACCTCTGTCTGCAACAGCACTGAGCCACAGTTCTTAGCAGCTGATAGCTCCCACGGTAAACAAGCGTTTCAATACAACATGTGTTTACTATTTCTTTAAATAAGTGCACCTATTGCCTAACCCAGTGGTCGGCAAACTCATTAGCCAACAGAGCCAAATATCCACAGTACAACGATTGAAATTTCTTTCGAGAGCCAGATTTTTTAAACTTAAACTTCTTCTAATGCCACTTCTTCAAAATAGACTCGCCCAGGCCGTGGTATTTTGTGGAAGAGCCACACTCAAGGGGCCAAAGAGCCGCATGTGGCTCGAGAGCCGCAGTTTGCCGACCACGGGCCTAACCGGTTTGGCTCCGTGGATAGAGAATCAGTCTGTGGACTGAAAGGTCCCAGGTTCAATTCCAATCAAGGGCAGGTACCTCGGTTGTGCGCACATCCCCAGTAGGAGGTGTGCAGGAGGCAGCTGATTGATGTTTCTAACTCTCTGTCCCTCTCTCTTCCTCTCTGTAAAAAATCAATAAAATGTGCCGAAACTGGTTTGGCTCAGTGGATAGAGCGCCGGTCTGCGGACTGAAAGGTCCCAGGTTCGATTCCGGTCAAGGGCATGTACCTTGGTTGCGGGCACATCCCCGGTGGGGGGTGTGCAGGAGGCAACTGGTCGATGTATCTCTCTCATCGATGTTTCTAGCTCTCTATCCCTCTCCCTTTCTCTCTGTGAAAAAAATCAATAAAATATATTTTTAAAAAATCAATAAAATGTATTTTTAAAAATAATAAAATAAAAATAAATGAGTGCACCTGTTTTTAAAGCTTTACAATGGCATTTCAATCATGCTTGGATTTTTGTTATAAGTTGAATTTGCCATTTTAACACCTCTACCTTTCTACTCAACCGGGCGTTCCCCAGTACTTTCATGAATACAGTAATGTGAGGTCTCACGGTAAAGTACTATTATATCAGTTGGCCTCAAAAAAAAGGGCAAACATTGAGTCTTCATCAAACCCAAATGAATTACCTTTGAGGAAAAAGCCATTTCATCTCCTTATCTATTCTCGGGAGCTGCTTGTGTTTTGCAGTCACTAAGGCAGCTCAATAAAGGTGCCTGGGGCACATTTCTGGACCTTTGGACCAGGCTGCCTCTCAGGTCCTGTGTTACTCAGAGGAGACATTGTTAGAGTCCACGCACTCACATGGATGCTTCCTTGGGTCTGGCATGTTAAGCCCTTTTTCAGCCTTTCATGAAAACTGTCACTCAGAACAGTACTGTATCCCTTTGGGAAATCATTACATAACATTTTGAATTAAATTTCCAGACAAAAAGAATGAAAATGTACCGGGCATAGATTATAACCTGTGATATATATTTTTTCAATCCTAACCCCCTTCCCACCCCCCCCCCAAAAAAAAGCTATAGTCTCTTAAATGAATCTACCTAGTATATGCACAGTAACTCGGCCACTTACCCTCCTTTTTCCATTTAGTTAGCAAAAACAGACTATATTTCCCCTACAATGAGAGTCATTATTCACAGAAGTTTATTCGTACTTAGAAAATAGATGGGGGTTGGGGGGAAGGGGAAGCTTTGGCTGCCTTAGTTCTGCATGAACAAGTCAGGACTCATCCTTTCTCCATCCAGTGATGTTATCAACATGAAGATAAAGACAATCAAGTCTAATTGGATGTGTGCTGCAGGTTCCTGGTTATGATAAGCATTTATTGAATTCTAAGTGCCTGATACTGTCCTGTAATTACATGTATTAACTCTCCTAAACTTGACCCTGTAAAATAGGTGCTACAAATGGGGAGCACGAACAGTGAGGACTGGACCATGTGCCTAGAGCACCCAAAATCACAGCACAGAGCGGCAGCGGCAGAGTCTGAACCCTGAGCTCTTTTTTTAACAAGCACACCTTGGATTCCAGACAGAGCACACTGTGAAACTGCCCAGTCGATGCCTCGGTGGTGGATTCAGCCAGGCCCGGGGGATGGGGGGGGGGGGTGCATTGGGAACTAGCTCCCCAGAGGGTTCTGTTAGACAGCCAAGGCTGACAACTTCTTTTCATTCTAAAGGACTCTCAGAACTGAATAACCGTCATCATTATCCCCCTCCATGTTCAGGTCAGGCCCGTTACCCAGCGTCTCTGAGTGCCACAGGAGACAGACTGAGGGGTGGCAAAATGTAGCCATTGACTCCAGGTTCCCAACTATTCCTTCTCTTTGCAGGAAAACTTTGAAACCCTTTCTCAGTAAGACTGCCACGTACAGTGTTCTCTCTCATCCCAGCCTGGGTGTCAATGGCTGCTTCCCAACCCCAGGTCAGCATGTGCTCAAACTGCACAGACGGTGGTTGTTAATCCTATAGGCACCGAGACTTCACAGATTCGTCTAGGCAGGCAGTCCAGCCCTCACTGCTCACGCTCCCTGTTTGTGTGGACGCGGGTCCCAAGGCTGGTGCAATGCAGACTGATTCCTCTGTCCTGCTCTCAGGAGAAGCAGAGCAGCTGCATCCAACCCGAAAGAGGACATCCCCTCTCACTGGGCCATGCAGGAAAGATGCTAAATCGTTATTATTGGTGGAAGAGAGAACTTTAGGGGAAAGGAATGTTTCCAGGGGGTAACCAGTAGACTCCCAGCGCGTTTATGTATATAACATTTGAGGTTTGGGCTCTTAGGAACAAGCCTCACACCTGTCAGAATGGCTGTCATCAGTAAATCAACAAACAACAAGTGCTGGCGAGGATGTGGAGAAAAGGGAACCCTCGGGCACTATTGTTGATGGGCATGCAGACGGGTGCAGCCACAGTGAAAAACAGTATGAGGTTCCTCAAACGATTAAAAATGGAATTGCCTTATGACTCCGCAATTCCACTTCTGGGAATTTATGGGAAGAAACCGGAAACACTAATTTGAAAGAATATATGCACCCCTCTGTTCATTGCAGCATCATTTACAATAGCCAAGATTTGGAAACAGCCCACGTGTCCATCAGAAGATGAGTGGGTAAAAGAGCTGTGGTGCATTTACACAATGGAATACTACTTAGCCATACAAAAGAAAAAAACTTTACCCTTTGTGACAGCATAGGGGACCTGGAGAGCATTATCCTAAATGAAATAAGCCAGTTAGAGAAAGACAAGTACCTTATGATTTCATTCATGTGTGGAATGTAATGTAACAAACAAAGTAGAGAGAGAGTCATAGATAAAGAGCAGGCTGACAGCTGTGGAGGGGGAGGTTGGGGGTTGGGTTGAGGGTGTGGGGGAATTGAGCAAAACAAAAAAAAGAAAAAATTTATGGACTCAGACAACTGGTGATTGCCGGGGGGGAGACAAGGTAGAAGAAAGCATAGGGGGGATAAATGGTGATGGGGGGGAAAGAAAAGAAAATGAAAACAAAGAGCTCCATGTACGTTGCTATTTGTAATTCTATTGAGAGAAAAGTTTGCATCGCGTACAATTTCTGATTTTTGACCCCCAGTAAGCACTTAAGTAATCAGGGAACTGCCCACCATCTACCTCTCAGCCTGGCTTGCTTGTTTCCTATCATCAGATGGTAGCCACTGTTTAAAAGTCTGAAGAGGTCATATTTTCCCCCAGGGTTCTTTAATCCATTTCTAAGAGGGACATTATTTACTATAGGCATCTTTATGAATTTAGGATTCATGAGGTCTCAAGAATTACTACTTATAAATGTTTAAAGTCTGTTGTTTGGTTCTCTCTCAAAGTATTTGAAATTATAACCAGTAAAACTAGATTTTAATAGGCTTATATGTACATAAACACTTATTTGAAAAGTGGAATTAAAAAATGGAACAATTTGTTTTAGTGTTTAATGAGCTTACTCCAAACAAATTCACTGATTTTGTGTTTACTTAACCTGAAATATTACAGGTTGATTAAATCCAGGTAATAAAACTGGTTTGTTGATTTTCCTTCCCTGGACTACTGATGATTTTATGTCCTACTTCTAATATAGACTCCATTGAAGTCACCATACAACTCTGCCAAGCGTCATTCATGAGACAGGTGATTCTCAAAATTTAGTTCGCATTAGAATCACCTGAGGGCCAATTAAAACACAGGCTGCAGCCCTGGCAGCAAAAGGTTGCTGGCTTGATTCTTGGTCAGAAGCACACATCTGGGTTCCGGGCTAGATCCCCAGCGGGGGGCGTGCAGGAGGCAGCCAATCCCCGTGTCACTGTCACATGGACGTTTCTCTCCCCCTCCCTTCCTCTCCCTCTGAAGACCAATAACATAAAATAAATAAATAAAACACAAACTGCAGGGCCCCACCACCAGAGTTTCTGATTCAGTAAGTCCGATGTGAGGCCCAAAATGATTGCATTTCTAATATTAAAAGACAAACTAAGGCATATTCAAATTTTAAGAGCTTACTTGAGTAAAAATCCATTGGAATCAGACAGGGCCAAACCAGAAGTAATCAGGAGTGCTCCAGCCAGAGGAGCCAGGAGAAAGACTCCTACAGAGAAAGTGCAGAAGCACAGCAAGGAAGTTATTTGACTGGCTACAGTTTCAAGTCTGGTTGGCTCTTTGTAATTGGTTCTCCTTAGGTTTTTGATTTTTTAACTTCCAGGCATTTATAGGCTTGGACTTCTTTTTATTATTATTATTGATTGGAGAGAGATAGAGAGAGACACTGATTTGTTGTTCCACTTATTTACACATTTATTGGTTGATTCTTGTATGTGCCCTGACCGGGGGTCAAACCCTCAACCTTGGTGAATCTGGGACGATGCTCTAACCCCGTGGTCGGCAAACTGCAGCTCTCGAGCCACATGCGGCTCTTTGGCCCCTTGAGTGTGGCTCTTCCACAAAATACCACGGCCTGGGCGAGTGTATTTTGAAGAAGTGGCGTTAGAAGAAGTTTAAAAAATTTGGCTCTCAAAAGAAATTTCAGTCGTTGTACTGTTGATATTTGGCTCTGTTGACTAAAGAGTTTGCCGACCACTGCTCTAACCAACTGAGCTACCCAGCCAGGGCACAGGCTTAGGTTTTTGTTTGCTTATGGAGGCCGTAGGCCACCTCAGGATTAGCGCCACCTCAGCCCAATGGACTCCTTGTTTAATCAACGTGAACAAGAACCAATGCCTGCTTCTGGGGAACACTCGCTACGAACCACTGCCCCAGACCCATGGGGCCTCTGGGAACTTCACCAACTTTATAAGCCCCAGAATTTTTTTAGGATTTACTTGTTATCCTCTAGCATAATATATCTTACTTAAGCATATAGATAATGAAATAAACCTTAGACTGGCTGATCTGTCTATTGTTGTCACTCCTATGCAGTTAAACTCTACCATAATGTGATAAGCAGGGGGGGGTCAGAATATTTTAAGCAGTTAAAATGTGATTTTTGCATTTATGCTGCACTGATGAAATGATCAGGAGCAGCTGGCTGGCTGGGAGCACCTGAGTCTGGTTGAAAATGGAAAGACAAAACAAAAAAGAACCCCAAAGATCACTAGTGCTCCTATTAGTTGGGGCTTGGCGCCACCTTGTGGTAATTGTTTGCTCTAGCACTACATAGATTTGCTGATGCTGGTTCTTTCGGTTGTTAATGGAGCTAGGAAATGTACTGGAAGTGTCAAGGAAGAAAAGAAAGTGGATAGAGTTAAGCAGTCCCTATCTCCTGTGTTTTGATATTGTGCAAATAAACTGCCTTTGTTCTTCATTGGCACAAAGATTTTAAAAGTATTCTCATTAAGCAGTATTTTTTGAATTTGTATTTCAGGACAATATATAAATACAAGTAATTTAAATTAGAAAACATGCACCATTTGATTTAGCTAGAGCAAATGGAAAATTTCACAGAAACAATATTTGCCACAATGTATACTCCAATGTGGAAATCTTTTCAGAAAAATACAGTAGCATACATACTTCTTTTTTCCAATAACAGTTTATATTCAATACTAGAGGCCTGGTGCACAAAATTCATGCATGGGAGGGGGGTGTCCCTCAGCCTGGCCTGCACCCTCTCCAATCCAGGACCATGCGGGGGATGTCTGAATGCCGGCAGTCGGACATTCCCCTTGCAATCCAGGCCTGCTGCATCCTAACCACTCACCTGCCTGCCTGCCTGATCACCCCTAACCACTCTGCCTGCCTGCCTGCCTGATGCCCCTAACTGCTCCCCTGCCTGCCTGATCGCCCCTAACCTATCTGCCTACCTGCCTGATTGCCCCTAACCCCTCTGCCTGCCTGCCTGATCACCCCTAACCTGTCTACCTGTCTGCCTGATCGCCCCTAACCACTTGCCTGCCTGCCTGATCACCCCTAACTGCTTGCTGGGGGACAGGGCCAGCCCTGCAAGGGAACTTCTGCCTACCTGATCACCCCTAACTGCTGGTCTGCCTACCTAATCACCCCTAACCACTCTGCCTGCCTGATCACCCTAACTGCTTGCTGGGGGGGCAGGGCCAGCCCTGCAAGGGAACTTCTGCCTACCTGATCACCCCTAACCACTTGCCTGCCTACCTGATCACCCCTAACCACTCTGCCTGCCTGCCTGATCATCCCTAACTGCTTGCTGGGGGGGAGGGGCCAGCCCTGTGAGGGGCCATCTGCCTACCTGATCACCCCTAATTACTTGCCTGCCTACCTGATCACCCCTAACTGCTGGTCTGCCTACCTGACCACCCCTAACTGCTGGTCTGCCTACCTGATCATCCCTAACCACTCTGCCTGCCTGCCTAATTGCCCCTAACCACCTCTGCCTCAGCCCCAGCCACCATGGCTTTGTCCGGAAGGACTTCTGGAAGGATGTTTGGAAGACATCTGGTCTAATTAGCATATTGCCCTTTTATTAATATAGATAGAGGCCTGGTGCATGGGTGGGGACCGGCTGGTTTGCCCGGATGGGGGCCCAAGATATGGGTGAGGGGTCCCCACTGGGGATGAGGCCAGCCTGGGCAAGGGGTTCCCAGGGGTTTTCAGTTCGGCCATGCCCCCAATGGGGTGGGGGTCCCCGCTTGGGGGTGGGGCCAGCCTAGGCAAGGGGCTGCAGTGTTATGGTCTCTGGTCTTTCGAGTCGTGATGGCATTACAGTCGCGGCTTTTTATATATATAGATTATTCTGTATTGGTTTCAGATATACAGCAGAGTGGTTAGACAATCATGTACTTTACAGAGTCTCCCCGATATTTCAAGTACCTCCCTGGGCCCATACATAGTTATTAAGATATTATTGACTATATTCCCTATGCTGTACTTGACATCTCTGCAACTATTCTATAACTATTTCTAAATGCATAACAAAGTTCTGCTTAATTCTTTCTACTGTTGAGGGGTTTCTGCAAGGGACCAATGGCCAAGAAAAATAAACCAGCTACCAAAGACCCAGAGATTATACATCCTAAAGCAAGGTCGGAGACCACTATGTGACACTGGCTTTGCCCACCTTAGCTTGTGCCCCACTGTGAAGGTGTAGAGGCCTTGGTGACTAATGGGGGCAGTGGGGGAGCTGGCAGTGTGAAGGGTTATGGAAAGCTGGGTGGTGCGCTGGGGTGTGTGTCCTGCTGTCACTGCTCAGTCTTAGCATTTCCACCGCTTCGCTGATACCACTTGGAGAGACATGTGTCATCTTAAAACAGAGGGATTTGAGGGCCGATAGTTTATTCATGAACAACCTAAATAGGAAAGGCCGTGACCCTGGTTCCCTGTGGGTGGCAAGGTGAACATGAGGTTGCTGTCTTGTCAGAGAGCCACACTTCATCCACTACAGGGTAGAGCAAACAGAGGACCATTTAAAGGAGGAGCTTGAGTATTTGCATCTCTAACAGGTGCCAGATGGTGCTGCCAAGCATCCTATGAGGCTCTGTTCTCTAATTACCCCTGCCTGCAGAGGTCACAGGGGTAAATATCATACACATGGTCATAGGGCATAAGCACATATCTATACTAATAAAAACCTAGGTGGTCCTCGCGCCCTCGCACACGATGTCATCACAAGATAGCTGCCACAAGATGGCTGCCACAAAGATGGCCGCACGCACAGCAGAGGTGGGGCCCGGTGGCCGCTCTGCACAGTGAGGCCTGGGGTTCCTGTGGCTCGGCATGGCACAGAGGAGGCCGGTCCCAGTGGAGGAGGCGGGTCGTGGCAGAGGAGGGCAGTTGTGGGCGATCAGGCCAGCAGGAGAGCAGTTAGGGGGTGATCAGGCTGGCAGGCAGAAGCGGTTAGGGACAATTAGGGAGGCAGGCAGGTGAGCAGTTAGGAGCCAGTGGTCCTGTATTGTGAGAGGATGTCCGACTGCCAGTCAGACATCCCCCAAGGGGTTCCAGATTGGAAAGGGTACAGGCCGGGCTGAGGGACACCCTCCTCCCCTGAACAAATTTCATTCACTGGGCCTCTAGTTATTTTATAAAATTGGGCAGGGGAGCACAAATGCTTATGTGCATTTTATCACTTTCCTATCACAAAATCTTTTGTGAACTCTTATTGAATGTCAACATCCCAAATATTAAACTAAGGCCCTTTTGTGACATCTTTGTTAAAATAAGAATTCTGTCCTTGCCTTCTCCAGCCATTCCTCCCTGTGTAGGCTTATAAAATTTGTTCACACTTTCTATACAAACCTGAAAATGCAAGGATATGGATGAACATTTTATAAAATACAGTAAACCCTCAATTTTGCAGACCTCAATTTAATGGACTTTGGATTTAATAGACAAAATTTCCAGTCCATGTGTCATATGTGAAAATTAACACCCTGTTAATTTTAAAATGCTTTTAACCAAGATTTGCTTATAATTAAATTAACAGGTTATATATATTTTTGTTATTAATTCACTGTTATTTTTAACAAATTTTAGCAAATGGGCCATATGTTGGAAAAAACGCTTTAGTAATTTCACCGACATAAATAAATGTTACCTATCTGCAACTATAGTCTACATATTAAAATCCAAGAGTCACGGGTCGTAAACAATGTTTGGCGAATGATCAGCTGAATGATTAGCAGGTAATCACACCAAATGATTAGCTCGTGATCACACTGAATGATTATCACGAGGTGACATTGCATCGCATGTGGGGTAATTGGTTCTGTAGTCTCCTGTTGTGGCTTTCTGCTGCGGTTTTTACGTGTGCCCACAATGTTCCCACGTGCACTAAGCCACGCCCCAGCCATATACATTTGTTTACTCTCAGTAACTGGTGGGTACATGCATTTACTAGATCTATTCAGTATAAATTTAAAATGACTGTAATACATATAGAAAACTTTTCTGTGAAATTAAACTTTCCCTGTGTACTTCATTTTAATCACACAAAAAGGTCTATACACATAAAGACAGGTAAACTAACTTGTCATTTTTTACATATGCATGTGGAAAACCTACTTTATTATTTAATGGACTTTCAGCTTTAACCGACAGCCCCTTGCCTGAATTAGTCCATTATGTCTGAGATTTTACCATGCACTGATTTCTGGTGATGCCCTGTGTTGACCATAGAATGCAGTAACTTGATCTTGCAGAGGAGGGCGTGGTGGTATCACATTTCCCTGTGTGCTGTCAGTGAATTCCTGAATAGTCCCTGCAGGATTTATAAAGTGGGAAACTTAGATGGTCCCTTCACACTTCACTTTTTAAAATACTCCTGAGATTAGGAAGTGACAACTTCAGAATTTCTACTGTCTGGAACTAGAAGTCTTTACCTGACGTGGTCCATCCTTGCCAGCCCCTGATACTTTTCTATTTGAGGTTCATTAATTTGGAAGAATGTGTTCCAGCCACAGCATCAAAATTCTCCTCAAATTTAAGAAGACACAATTTTTATGGATTTTTTTTCCTAAAGCCAGTTTTACAATTGAGGGTTGATTTGATATGCATATTTTGTTACTGAAGGTATTCTCATTCACTTGGAACACTTAGAATGAAAACTGCTTTTCCGTAGCAGCCTGCACTGTGTATTTGGTCCTACTGAATATTGAGGTGATGCAAGAAACAGTTATTAAATCACAAAATGCTATCACCAAATGATAATCAATTCTATACTTACACAGATTACTCAGATTAACATTACAATAGATCAATAACAAAACGAATTTTTAAAAATCAGGCTTATCTGTGAAAACTGAGATACCCATACTAAGATTTTTTTCAATTCAGTATTGGTTAATTAAAATAGATTTGATATTGAAGCATGTGGCTTTCCCCTAGCCCCGTGACTAAGATCTCTCCATTATTTATGTGGACTACTGTGCAAAATGTAGTTTGATGAAAAGGAAAGTACAAGATGAAGTATGAATTATTCATTGGCTTTAACAAACCCTTATAAAGAAATCTGTGCTGATTGGCCAGTGAGGGGCGAGAAACGATGGTGTTTGTAAATAAAACACTGTTTTCTCTAAAAAGCTTTCTGGAACCTCATGATCAGATTTGAAGTATTGTGCTCTCCTCAAAAAGAAATGATAGGATCTTCATTGTCATCCTGGAAGGGAAGTTAGGAAGCATCCACCTCAGTCATTGATCAGCAATTGCTTTGACAGCAAGTAGCAGAGACCTGGGAAATATGGCTCAATCAGATGGGGCTGTATTTTCCTCCCATGTGAGTGGCAACGGTGGAGGGGCTGTTGCTCATCAGGCTGAGGTCTCCCCAACACGCAAGGCTGTTCCTCCAGGTTGCAAGATAACTGCTGGTACTCGTACTGGAAACGATGAATTGCAGGTAGCAGAGAAGAGGAAATGAAGGAGAGGAGGAAGGGGCAATTCCAGGTCTGGATGGCAAAAACTCCATGTGCCCGTAGACAGCCGCTCACATCTCACTGTTGGAAAACAGCCAATGTCCGCCTCTGCCAGGGAAGGTTGGAAAGCAGCTCTGCTCTGGACACAATGCTGGCCCTTGTAGAATTACTAGTCCTATATAATAAAAGCCCAGCGACTGAAACAGTGGAACAACCAGAACGACCAGAGACCAGGGTGATGAGGCAGGCAGGCGAGTGGCTAGGGGCAGTCAGGCAGGCAGGTGAACAGTTAGGAACCAGTGGTCCTGGATTGCGAGAGGGATGTCCAAAAGGTCCCAGATTGCGAGAGGGTGCAGGCCTGGCTGAGGGACACCCCCCCCCCTCAATCCCGTGCACAAATTTCATGCACCGAACCTCTAGTCTGTTAATAAAGGAAGAAACGAATGACATCCTCCCCCCAAAGTGCTCTGTTGTAACCTCGGACACAATTTGCATCTTATAATGAGGCAAGTGGGCCTAGAGAGGTTAAAGGACTTCACCCATGTCTCAGAACCAGGGCTTTATGGACCACAATGTGTGCCCTCTTGTTTTCTATTGGATTGTGCATGAAATTTTATGTGGGGGTGGTGGTCTTCAAAGTTCTAAAGATTTTGCTTTAACAAGAGCACTGTAAATAAAGAATACAAAGAATCATAGATTATTAAAAGCTTAGCACATGAAGTCACCTCTAATAAGATCATAGTGATTAGATTTTCCTACAGAAATAATGCAAAGAAAAATAAAATCAGTTCCTCACGCAAAAATGAAGTGATAAACTCTAGCTGTCAAAGCATTGCAATTTCATTTGAGGGTCTATTTCTTCCTCCAAGTTAATAATAATGGACTTGCCCTGGCTGGTGTGGCTCGGTTGGTTGGGCGGGGCCCTGTACACCTAAAGGTCGCTGGTTTGATTCCCGGTCAGGGCTCAATCCCTGGTAGTGGGTGTGCAGGAGGCAGCAGATTGATGTTCTGCTCTCACGTGGATGTTTCTCTCGCTTCCTCTCTCTCTCTCAAAAAATAAAATAAAATAAAATAAATCAATAAAAATATTTTTAAAGTCAATAATGGACACATTCCCGCATGTAACCCTTCATGTATGACTCTAACAATAGTGCCCCTCCTCTTCTCCCAGACGGAGGCAGCAGCCCTCAACTCCCTACATAGGGGTTGACTGGGGGCAGCCATTGTAATCGTGGTGACTGCGGAAAATCAAGACTGCTCGCAAAGGGGCCTCGGCTGGTTTTCTCACATTGCCCAGATAACAAAAGTAGTGTTTTCTAGAAGACTTGTGAACCCATGTTGACTTCCTCTCACAGATAGCATACATTTTTTATACATTAAAAAATGCAACACTGTCTCAGGTTACGTATTCATCCAAGAAGAGATTATTTATTACTACTAGTATTTGTAACCTAGTGCCACAAAGAAGTGAGATGCAGAACCCTGGAAGGGAATTTTTTCTAAAAATATTACAAGTATTCCCATTCATGTTACGGGGTAAGGAAACTATAGGCTAGCAAAACAGAAATGACTTGATTTAGTTCATTTGGACACTAGGAAAATATTTTCATTCTAATAATCATCCAAGTTATCTATAATGCCACAGGTTATGATTTCATATCTTTCTAAACATGAAGACTAATTTGAACATGAGTGTCCTCTGGCAAGGCAAACATTTCATGTTTTCCCTCCAATCCTGATCTCTGTGTGGGGTGTAAATGGGGGCCAAAATGTCCTAGTTAGAAATTCAGTCTCCTGCCATTTGTTTCTGGTTGCAGTGGGAGAAACTACAGATGACCACGAGTGAAAGGAGGAAAATATTCTGCTCTGTCACATTCCACGTCATCGCCATCACCTGTGTGGTGTGGTCCTTGTATGTCTTAATAGATCGGACAGCGGAGGAGATCAGGCAAGGCAATGACAATGGTAAGAGCACCCCTCTTTTTCTCTCTCTTGGATTCTATGACGATACCCAGAGCTGAGTAGGAAAACCATTCCCCCGGTTTAGATCTTCATGGGTGATACACTAGCAAAAACCAGTACTGGAAACTGAGTCTTCTCCAACTGTGCTCCTGCTCTAAAGCATTAGGTGTATGGGGTCCCAAGCTGAGAGGCGAGATAATGAAGTCCATGTAAACCTTGGTGGGGAGAAATACTTGGATGCCATCCACCACTCCAGACTTCGCAGGAGCTGAATAAGGATCAGGTTCTTCCTCCTTTGCAAAGGCAAATAGTTGTAAAAATGGAAGGCCTTTTTATTTTATTTAGTTCACCCTAGTCACTGCTTCTTTTAGAACATGAATAAGATGACAGATACTCTGGTAGAGAATGTTATAGCTTGTTAATTAATACTGTGTAATAGATCAGACAGTGGTAGGATTAGCACTGTGGTTTGAAATTTTAAACATACTAGGTTTGACTGTCAAGTCTGCAAAGAAGGGTGTTTAAAAGTCATTAAGGCATATTCTAACATTTAACGTGCATAGGTGGTTTAAAATTGTCTTCACTTCTGAAGGTACCAGCTGTTTCTCACCGGGCTCTAAGTGTTACAAGAAACCTCAATCACAGCCGGTAAAATAGTGAGAAATAGTCCCCTAACCCCCTCTTCCTCGCGGGGGAAGGGGAAACACAAAATTAAACCCCTGGTGAATTTGAAAGGAGAAATTGTTCAGATGGTAACTGTATCTTTGCACGGTTATGAAATGTTTATTCATCTCACTCAAAAAAGGAGGAAAATTAAAGAAAGAAAAAGATGAGAGGAAAACAGTTTTAAAAGGGAAAGCTTTGTTACTTCTGTATTTCTTTGGTTTCATAAAAGCAGCAAGGAAAGATGTTGCATTCTCACGCTTTCCCTCATGGTGGCAGCAGTGCGCACCAAAATGTGCTCTCCTGGCGGTCTAGAAGCAGAAGGGGACCTGGGCCAGTAAAAGGGATTGTGAGGCCTTGCCAAATGCCCTGGGATGTGGTTTATGTAGTTTAAGGGGGGTGAGAGGCAGAGGAGGGGTGGTGACGGAGTGACAGATCCCGCTGCTCTTTTCTGAAAGAGAATGAAAGTGTTGTGGTTAGAAACTCAGGTAGGGTGAGGTTTTGTTTGTTTTTTTGCTCAATCTTAACTCATGTCTGCACAATTTATATCAAACTACATTGCTTAAAACTACATTATGCATTGTTCCTGAGGTGCTGGACTTAAGCATGTCTATTAGGTCCTTATTAAATGATTTCCTAGAGGGTAGGACCTTAAAAAAAAAAAAATCCATGTTCCCTATATTAACAGGTACTGGCCCAAGCCAAGTCACAGAAAATGCTCCAGAAACACTGCCTTGTATATGTATGGAGAGACAAAGAGGCATTCCACTACCCTTCCCACCTTCCTATCCCCGACATACGACCTCATGACTCCAGGGTTTTCCTAGCAATCAAGGGCTGACATGATCACCAGAGACTTCATATCTGTAGATGTCTAACTTGGAGTTCGGTGTTTGAGAATCATGAACTTGCCCAGGGTGGCCTTGCCCTCTCCCAGGGGTCACCCCGATTTGGTCCAGGTACATGAGCCTGCAGGGCTCTTTCTGTCCTCCTTCAGCCGCGTGTGAGGGGAAAATTAAGGACACCTTTAAAAAAAAAAAAAACTGCATCATTTCAAAGTCAACATATTTTCCACCCATCTTAGAAACCTTCAAAAATATTTGAAGAGGGATAAACTGCCCAGAACTGAGGTTATAAATCAGCAAAATCTTTTGAACTGTATTAATAATCCTGAAGTGGGGGGCGGGGGGGGGGGTCCTTTTTGTTTTTTTCAATATATTTTTATTGATTTGAGAGAGGAAGGGAGAGGGAGAGATAGAAACACCAATGATGAGAGAGAATCATTGATCAGCTGCCTCTTGCATGCCCTCTAACCAGGGAATGAACCTGGGCAGATATCCGGGAATGGAGCTGTGACCTCCTAGCTCATAGCTCAATGTTCAACCACTGGGCCACACCAGCTGGGCCAAACCTTTTTGTTTTTAACTGGTTGTTCTTTGAGATTAAATATGCATGATGCCCCAAATAGCTCACCTCACTCTCTTTCTGTTACTTGTGAAGGGTAAAAAAATAAAAATACATGGTACTTGAAACTTTAATATCCTGAATTACCCATGTTGCCAACTCTAATGAGAGAACAGATGCTCTTTGTACCTTATCTTCACATATTTTAGAAGAATCCTCCAGTATATTCTTTATGTGGTGAAAACAAAACACAGACCAAGAAAAAAAGTTTTATACTACCTATTAAAAAGACTGTTGGTACAGATTTTATTGTTGCCCAGAATTTTTAAAATGTATACACAATAAAAGATGAGCATAACCAATTGATTTTTTTTCCCATGCCTGACTCACTCATGAGCCTCTATGTATCCCCAGGGCAGGGGCCATGATGCATTATTCAGAGAGAGCTTGGTATTATTAGTAGAGGCTCCAAAATTTTTGCTGGCTGCAGCTGAGTCCAGCAGATAAGAACTGTGGCTCTTAACATCTGTTTCGAGTATGTGTTAAAGATCACTTCCCTGCAATCCATAAAATATTTTTCAGCATTATTGTTTAAACTATTCCTTTTCAAATTAATTACAGCAAACCTGATAAGCACTGATTTGGGCCGGTTGTCAGAGGCCAGGGTTCTAGTTTCGCCTTGGTCTCTGGCTAGTTATGGTGAACAAAACCATTAGTCACTCTGAAGCTCAGTGTCCTCATTTGTAAAACTAACCCTAAGCTCCAAAGGTTCTTTTTATGATTAATTTTTCAAAGACACCATGAACCTGACCTTGCCTCAGATAAATGGAAACACTATGTTTATACAATAAGGCACATATATCATGCCTGTTTACTCACTATGAGTATTACCCTTGAAACAAGTTAAGGAAAAGGTTATAAATATGTGAAACTTCTCCTTTCTTCCTTTCTTTCTTTTTACTTCTTTCTTTTTTAAAGTAATATACCAGCTGGAGAGAAGCAACCAGGAGAAAAGTGAAGAAGAAAACCACCTCCCAGTCTGATCAGTCCTACACACCATTATACAAACACATTTTGTAACTATAACCCAAGCACCCAGCTAAAAAGATCCCAAGTTAACAATGGGGTGCTTTTTCTAAATATGCATTGGTTCTGCGGCTGTGCAATGACAGGTTCTCTTCTGCTGTTGGGGACTCAGAAAGGCTTTTCAGACACACCCAGGTGCCTCCAGTCACATAAGATAGGAGAATTGGAACTTAAAATTACTGCTACATAAGATAGGAGAACGGGAACTTAAAAGTTGGAAGAGACCTTAGAGGTCACTGTTTTAAAGATGAGGAAATCAGTAATTTGCCTCATCTGCAGCTGTATCATAAACACCCACCTGGGAGCTTGTGGTTTACTCGATGGGACTTATAAAAGGAGTCTGAGAGGGGCCAGTGGGTACATCCCAGTTTTCAAGCCATTGACATTGTGGCCTAAAGGTTTAGCGTAAGTGTTTCCTATATCAAACACAATACCCAGAGTTGTCACTTAAATATTTTAGGACCTTTAGCTAACCTTTAGTGAGATTTCTGAGCTTTCCTCCTGAAGGGAATTAGAATTGCAAGGGATGCCTAGGGGCACAGGGTGAGGAGGTGTAGTGCCGACAAATGCTAGGGGTTTGGCTGGCAGCCATCAGGACTTTCTCCTTCCCAGGATTCCTGGTTTTTGTTGCCTGGCATCCAAAGATTGAAGCTCAATGCAGTAAAAATGTCTTAATATAGGCACAGTGAAAGTTTTGCTCTTAATCTACAACCCATTAAGCCAGCCAAAGATGGGTAGCATTTAAATCACTCAGCAACGAAAACAATTTACATTCTTGTAGCAGTTTCTATGTGTTGAGAACTATTAATTCATTTAATCCACACTAAAACCCCATGAGGTCAAGACTAGCATTACCTCCATTTTTAAAGGATGCATTCTTTATCTTTTGCTGTATAATAAACATATCAATGATTTTTACATTGAAAACATGTTTAGATGACACTAAAATTTTTATTAAATTTTGACTAAAGTGACTGCAATCCTAAATTTTATGCAGGTCTGTACTTAGGAATTCTCTTTCTCTGGTGAGATGTGGTATCATCTTCTTCTTCTCCTTCTCCTCCTTCTTCTTTCTCTCTCTCTCTCTCTCTCTCTCTCTCTCTCTCTCTCTCTCTCTCTCTCCTTCTCCCTCTCTCTTTAAAGGGAATGAGGGTGGGGAAGCAGGCTCGTATATACAATCTCACACATCTACCTATTACTTTACCTTGTTAAAAGGATTTTAAATTCTGATTCTTTCACTCAGTATGTTCACTGTCCTCTTTAAAGATTTAGCTACAAGGAATAAATGTCAAAGTACATATCAAAAGTCTAATGCAGTATCTGATCACTTGATAACAGGTGGAAAAATATGAGAGATCATTACAGTGGTAGGAAAGATAATTTCTTCACATACAAATTTAACATCTTTAGAATATTTGAAAGCAATTAAGCAATTCAGGTTATAATTCTTATCCACAAAATTTAACATTTATATAGCAATCTATTCCTTACCCCCAATTATTTTAAAATATGTTTTTATTCATTGCAGAGAGAGCAAGGGAGAGGGATAGAAACATCAATGATGAGAGAATCATTGATCGGCTGTCTCCTGCACGCCCCTTACTAGGGATGGAGTCAGCAACCTGGGCATGTGCCCTGATGGGGGATCCAACTACGACTTCCTGGTTTGTGGGTCCACGCTCAACCACTGAGCCACAGCAGGCAGGCATGGTCTTTTGAAGGGGTCATGGAGAAAAAGATTACCAAATCCATTGATAACATTCTCTCTCTTTTTGCTTCAAGGTGTCCTAGAATGGCCATTCTGGACAAAACTGGTTGTGGTGGCCATCGGCTTCACAGGCGGTCTTGTCTTCATGTATGTACAGTGTAAAGCCTACGTCCAGTTGTGGCGCAGGTTGAAGGCCTACAACCGTGTAATCTTTGTGCAGAACTGCCCAGACACTGCCAAAAAGCAGGAGAAGAGCTTCTCGTGTAACGTAAACACGGACACCAAGGATACGGTCGTGGTGCCCGTGTCACAAACGGGTCCAAATCCCCTGCCCTCCGCAGAAGACGGCCCTCCGGATGTGATGCCGGTGTGATTGATGCAACAGGTGGGAGTTCCTTCAATGAAGATCTTTCTAACCCTCGGCCACAACAAATGACAGAGATGGTCCTGAATTACTCACTTTCTGTATCTTCTCCTCTTTCTCTCACCGACTCATTTCCCTTATTTGGCTTAGAAAGGAAAGGAGGAGAAGACACCAAATGACCAAGACCCCATGCAACAGAGTCTGAAGTGATACAGAAACGTGACAAGTTTGCTGAAGAGTAGTAGCCTCTGAAAGGATTAAAAGTCGCCGGAGCAAGGAATACTTTCAGGCAACGTTCATCATCAGACCAAATGGGCACATGAGTCTTCACAGTAGCAGGGGAGAGTTTAAGAATAAAGACTTGAATTGCAATGTGTATTTCTTCTAAGGTCTCGTAATGTTAACTATCTCATCTGGAAATAGCAAGCATAGTTGGTTTTAAGCTTGAAATTGTCCACAATGTCCCTCAGGCACATCAGAAGCACACTCGGAGGATGCATCTTTGATATTCACACTTTGACAGAGAACAGAATTTGATGGCATTAGTGCAGTCCAGTTGTTTTGACAGATGCATGATTTTAAAAGACACAGTATACATTTGAAGATATTAATACTTGGAATTCTATTTAAATGGTGAACAAAAGATTTTTCAGAGATTTTGGGGGGGATTATTTGGCTGTTAAATATCCACAGAAGTTGAAATCAAGTCTCAGGTTCCATATTTTATCTGGACCCTCTAAAACAGTATAGTCTAGCAGAAGTGTAATGTGATCTACAAGTGCAGGCTACCTATGTAAATTCAAAAATTTTTAGCAGCCCCATTGGAAGCTTTTAAAAGAAATAGATGGAATTAATTTTGAGAATGTCTTTTATTTGACCCTATGTATTCAAGTTATTTCAACATGTCATCAATATTAAAAATTATTGACTCTGGCTGGGTAGCTCAGCTGGTTAGAGGATGGTCACGCAGGTTTGATCCCTGGTCAGGGCACATACAAGAATCAACCAATGAATGCATAAATAATTGGAACAACAAATCGATGTTTCTCTCTCTAAACTCAATAAAAAATTATTGAGGTAGTTTAGTTCTCTTTTTATGAACCAAGTCTTTGAAATTCAGTATGCATTTTATCCTTACAGCATATCTCAATTTGAATTAACCATATGGGCTTAGCACAGCCCTACACTTGGAGACTGAGCCTCTGATTCATTCAACAGTTGAATACTTCACAACAGCAGCTTAATTCACTCTTTCACTCAAAGTCTCACAAATGTTATAATTTTACAAAGAACTAAATCAAATTAAATAGGCTGGTTGAAAAGTTAGATGAAGTCACTAAAGGATGAAAAAACGAAAGTATAGAAAGATACAGCAATCTGCCTGGGGCAAGGTTCTGAAAGTAACTTATTTGCTATGATGAAGCACTTCTGAAGGGGAAAATAACAATTAAATATTTTGTTATTAAGTCAAATGTATAAGGCTTTTTTAAAAAAAAATCCATACAATGTGTCAACTTGACAGATGAATAGTTAAGCATTTAGACTCTATTTTTAAAAGCTGACAGTATTTCCCTTGCTCAGCTGGGAAGCAAAAACATTCGACGGATTCTGTGATAAGTAATAAATTGAGTTGTTTAGGTTTGACAGTTCAGTTGATTATTGTGTTCTTTGCATATTCATGTAAAACTGAAGTGTGAATGATGTTGCAGTGAGCTAGACTAATGATTATAGATATAGTGGCCTGTCAAACAAAGATGTCTTACATTTTAAAGAGGTGATTTATTTTTGTTAGCTGTCATATTTATTATTGTGAAAAGACAACCGTGATGGCCATAAGAACCAAAGCATGGGTATTGCATTGCACAAATCGGGTATCACATTGACGCACTTTGTAATTATCCTTGTGCTTGTTCTTCACTGATTATCATAGGAAAAAGGGGAAAGAAATAACCTTTTAATGAGAAAGATGATATGACTATTAGTAGTGGCTGACACTGAGTCCAACAGTCCTGATTCCTAGAAATAAAGGGAAACAATGTCTACCCTGTGTGTGTGTGTATCCATGTACATACATGAGAAAAACATTCTCATTCAGGCAGGAAACAAGGTTTAAAACTCATCTTTCTTAAGACGTATTGTAGGGATGCGGAATAAAGGCAAAGAGAAAACAAAGTTGAGGTAATTAACCTGGACCAAAATTTCTGTACGAATAAGAACATGAGCGGTGTTAATAAAAAACAAGTACCTTAAACAAACTAAACTCCATGCCCCCCTCCACCCAAGGGATTAACCTTGATTCAACTGAACTGTTAATTTTCCTAAGCTTTTTACTAATCCATGTTTCCTATGGTTTAGAGATGGCAACATGCTGTTTACCAATATTCGTGGGTGGAAAAATCTAGCCACCAGCAAACAAAGAAATGATTTCTCTTTTGTTTGCTCTGGAAAGAAAAGGATTGTTAGCACCACAAATACTGTGTATCTACTGTGCAGACCTAGGCAAGATAGATCAGTGCATAGCTCATTTCACAGTGGCAGATGACTGGCTAAAATAAGGCCTCGTGTATTAAGGGCTTCCCTCAACACTAAGAACACATTTCTGGGATGAAAAGTGAAGGTGAGCATTACTGTATGAATGACAAAAGATGATAGGGTATTATTTTAAAACCATACCTAAATTCTCAACATGAAATTGTACAGGCTTTGACTTTTTTTGCAATGAGAAAATAATAGAGCTCCCTAGCAGGTTAAAAGTCAGTATTTTATTCTGCTATTCTTCTGTTTTGAACCCTGAACTCCTGAATTTAAATCTATTAAAAAATTTTTCTGCAATGGATGTTTATGGTTCCATCTACTAGTAATAGCTCTGTGCACTTGAAACCTAATGTGGATTCTTTTCCTCTAGTTCTGTGTGGCAATGGTGCATCTGCCCTTTCGAAGGAGTTGGCTTTGTAACAGGGCCTGTGTGGACTGGACATACCCTTCAAAGAGAAGAGCTGCTCTCTAGGAGACGCTTCTTCCGAAGCACGTGTCCCTGCTCATGGAAGAAACAAAATGGGATTGAAACAAAGGACTGACACTGAAGAATGAGCTGACAGTTCTATTCAAAACTGGAATTTTATAATCATGAACCTGTGGTATTACCCATCCCATACATCACATAGATTTATGCTGTTAATTTTTTTTTAAATAACTGCCACTTTTATTGTATAGGATCAAAGATTAAATTATAAAGGATTGAGATTCGGGTATCTTTTTAAAAGTAAAGTGCAAAGGGCCACGAAGCTTAAGTACAAACACAAACCAAAATAGAAAAGAAAAAACAAACAAAACAGAAATGATCCCATCAACCTGAGATAGCAATGGACAACTGAAAGAAGATGAGTCTCTATACTGAATGCCCCAGGATTAAATCTTCACTCTCAGCTGCTGGTACATGTGATTCTAGTCCCAGAGAGATGGCCCCATAGTTACATTTATCTTGTGCAAAAGGTCCTTGGGTTCTCCTCAAACAGTGAGGCTTTGGTTCGGAGATGAGCTAATCAGAGCAATGACATTATCATCATTGTCACTGGGGTGAGATGGGGAAGATTGTCCCATCTGCCTGGCACAGTTTACCTAGCCTTGCCTTGCCAATGAATATTTTGGAACAAAGTGGAGCTATTAAAACTCATTATTATCATTATTGTAGTTGTTATGTAATAATGATGTAGGACTCATACTTTAAGAAAGATGAAAACCTTTTTTCTTTCCTTAAATCAGCCCAAAGGTGCTATTTTACATATCAATACAGTTGAAAGGACATCCTGTTATTTTGGGCTGTTTCCTCGCATCTGATGAAAGCCCGCTTTGAGATTGGATTTTGCATTTAAACAAACAAGAAACAATTATTTTGACTGTGTGCAATTTTTGAGGTTGAGCATTTGTACTTTTTTGGTTTTACCTAATTCTCTTGCATTAACACTTTACTGTTTTGTGAATAATGTGTATTAAGACTTATTAAGGAAAAGATAATTATCTGTGAAAGATTTGTATATTAAACAAGTGACTTGTACCTTTTTTTGTGGTTTCCATAGTTTTTTTATTAACTTACCAGAATGTCTGCTGATTTATATCTGCAACATTCAAATGAGGGAGTTATTCAGATTTTTCAATAGTCTGGGTTTTTAATCAGAGTGTGAACATATTTTAAGACCAACATAGACTGACTAACCCATGACACTGTAGAGACTGATAAACATGCACCAACGAGGGAAGACAACAGAATTATACAAACTTTCAAACCCTGCTTTAAAAATGACAACACAGGCAGAGAAAACAGCAAGTGCCAAAGTCCTGACTGGGAAATGTCAAGCAAGGTTCAGCCGGTAAAGAAACCACAAGCCCTTGTTAGGGTCAGACAGTTCATTAGAGATAGCAAAAGAAACCCAAACTATGGAGCCAGCTGTCTATGAGCCTTGCCCCAAGGAAAAGACACAAAAAGGGCCAGATGACAGGATAATGAAATGTATGGGTTGGGGCCCACTGTTCCTGAGATGCTGATTCCACATGCAGCTGAGTGATTTTATAGCCTGCAGCTACACCCCGAAGAGATGACAGGTGGAAACACTGCTACCTCATCACAACCCAGGAGGCAATGACAAACTGGGCCACAGGTCATCCCTGTAAGATAGGGAGGCCAAAGTGGAGTGGCGATTGGCAGTTTCTCACGAGCATCCCATATCGTGTTCCAGGAGGATCACCGGGCATTCTTCTAAAGCTCGAGTTGGCTGTGATCAAACCTGGCCCAAGTGGCCACACTCATGGTCATCAGGCTGCCAGCACAGAGCTGTCCCACTGTAGGAAACAGCTTGGGCATTTTAGGAATGGGCAGAAGGCCAGCGTGTCTGAAGGGCTAGTGGAAACTGAGGTTGGAGAGGCAGTCAGGAAACATTGCAGGCTGCGCTCCGAACCTGAATTTCATTCAAAATGTGATGGATGTCATTGTAGGCTTGTCAATTGTAACCAGTGTACCATTCTGGTGGGGGATGTAGATAATGGGGGAGGCTACGTGTGTGTGAGGGCAGGGGCTATATGGAAGATCTCTTACTTTTCTCTCCATTTTGATGTAAACCTGAAATTGCTTTATAAAAGTAAAATCTTTTTAAAAAGTGATTAGAAACAAAATCATATATTAAAGAAATAGACACATCATTAACAATGTGATGGAATGATACTGCAACAACACTGAACAAAGGAGCAGCTTATCCTAGTGTACATTTTTAAAATGCGCAGCTCTGGAAAATGGGTTAAGTGGAGCAAGAATGGTGGCATGAAGGCGCCAGGAAGCCAAAGGCATGGTGGCTCAGGGGAGGGTGACCAGTGGAGATGGCCTGACATGGGCTGATTTGACATTCTTTTTGGAAATAAGGAACCAGAAATACCCTCTAATTACATTAGGCTGGAGGGAGGGCAGGAAAGAAAGAGAAGAATCAATGATGATTTATATGCTTTTTTTTTTTTTTGGCTTGAGAAATTAGGTGAAAAACTTGGGGAGAATCAAGGTTCCTGAGAAGGCAATAGGGAGTGGGATCCAGAACAGGGGTGGAGCTGGCCTTTGAAAGGAGAAAAGCTATTACACCCATTAAATCTAAAGAAAGTAAGTTTCTGTTTTCTCAATTATGTATAAAAAGTTAACAGCTGAACACTGGGGGAGGTAGTATTAAAGTCAAACTAGAAAGCATGAAAAAGCAGTAAAAAAAAAAATATCTCACAGTTGAAAAATGAGCTTCTTAGGAGAAACCCAGTAGAATTGCTAAACTGTGTTGAGAATCCACTTGAGATTTGGAAACATGAATGGGAAAATGGTCTGACAGTCTCCAGCAAGGCTGAGCTGCTTGGGAGCCGGTAGAAGGGGACAGTTACATGCGCCTTACTTGGTTTGGGTGTTGAAAGAGGAACACTGTGCAGTCAGGCAGGAATGGAGAGCACATGCAAGGAAGCCACTAGGAACTTCAGCAATGGAGAGGGATAGGAGGCAGAGAATGGAGAATGAAATGCTCAAAGTCAAGTTTATAGAAACTTCAGGTGCTAAGGATCTGGGTGGGCATGACCACCTAAAGGGCCTCTGGTGGGAGAGAGAAAAAGACTGAGAAACTTCAAGAACACAGTGTTAGATCTGCTATTCACAAGGCTACTGGGATCACTAACATTATTGAAATAGGAGAGAAAAAACTGAGCCAAGAGCTAAAATCTTCAAGGAATGAGCAAAAGGTTCTTCTGGGAGGTAAGAAAATAAGGAAAGGGGAAAAAATAACAGAACTGCAAGGAACTAAGGGAGACATTATTGAAAGTGGCAGTAGGCAGTAAGGCAAAGAGGACACCTATCCAACCTCTGCCCCTGAAGTATAAGGGACAGGAGTAGAAAAAGCTTGTATTTGAGGCTAGAAAACTAGAAAAACACCTAAGTTTGTAAGGCGAGGAAGTGACTAGGATATTAGGAAAAGAGACCACAGATGTCAGAGTTAGTTGCTCTGAGATTAGAAATGTATCACTGGTCTATGTCCATGGAAGTTCAGCTCACTGACTTAGAGCAGCAGTTGGCAAACTATGGCAAGCAGGCTAAATCCATCCTGCAGCCTATTTGTGAATGGCATTGAACTAAGAATGGTTTTTACATTGTAAAAGGGTGGCAAAACACACACACAAACACACACACACACACACACACACAATTATACAACAGAAAGTACACCTGGCCTGTAACACCTAAAATATTTACTATCTGGCTCTTACAAAAAAAACAAAAAAAAAATTTTGATAGGCCCTAGTTTATACAGAAGTGCTAACAAAGTGAGTTACTATGTCTCTGTTCCATGGCCATGGACTGCAGAAGCCATCGTACAAAGACAGAGTAATCTAAAAGGAGTCTAGATAAGACAGCACAAGTTATTGCTGCAGAAAGGACATGTTCCATAGATAATGACTAAGTATATCACTTAAAAGCATTACTCCAAAGACAAAGTATGTCTTAGGTTACTTTGGTCCAGCAAGAAGTGACATGGCAAGTGTGGTTCTAGAGATGATCAAGTCAATCATTCAACAAATATTTATCTGTTCTAGTTCCAAGCACTGTATCTTGTTACATTTTTTTTTTTTTTTTTTTTTTTTTTTGCTTTGATAGCATAGGGAAAACTAAGAATAAATGCTTGAGGGGAAGAATAATATGTCATTTTACAAGTTACTCACCTGACAGTATGGCTTTTTAAATATCAGACCACACAGCACACTTATTATTCTCTTTACTGTAATTTATGACTCAGTTTTTATAGCTGTTTGAGACTAAATATAAATCCCCCAAAAAAGAAAATTTTCCAATGATTAAAGAGATAGAGACCTTCTTATGTAACCACTAGTGGCCTGGTACACGAAATTCGTGAAAAGGGGCGGGGGGTATCCCTCAGCCCGGCCTGCACCCTCTCCAATCTGGAACTCCTCAGACATCCCTCTCACAATCCAGGACCACTGGCTCCTAACTACTCACCTGCCTACCTGCCTGATCGCCCCTAACGACTCTGCCAGCATGATCACCCCTAAATGTCCCCCCCCCCGGCCAGCGTGCTCGCCCTCAACTGTCCCCCCACTTGCCGGCCTGCTCGCCAACTGCCCCCCTGCCAGCCAGCTTGCCCCCAACTGCCCCCCCCCGCCAGCCAGCTCACCCCCAACTGCCCCCCCCCACTGGCCTGATTGCCCCCAACTGCCCTCCTCCACCGGCCTGATCACCCCCACCTGCCCCACCTTGCCAGCCTGACCACCCTCAACTGCCCCCCACTGGCCTGCCTGCCCCAACTGCCCATCCCTGCTGGCCTGCTCGCCCCAAACTGTCCCCCCCCACCAGCCTGCTCACCCCATACTGTCCCCCCTGCCAGCCTGCTCGCCCCCAACTGCCCCCCTGCTGTCCTGCTCACTCCCAACTGTCCCCCCTGCCAGCCTGATCACCCCCTAACCACCTCTGCCTTGGCCCTGCCACCATGGCTTTGTCCGGAAGGACATCCGGAAGGTCTCCCATTCTAATTAGCATATTATCCTTTTACTAGTATAGATAACCCATACTTTCACACAGATAACTAAAGCAAAGGCAAGTCAGCAGCAGTTACATCACTGCAAATGAAATAATTAGAAGTGAAATTATGAAAATAAATTTTATTTTTAATTTTCAAAAGTAAAAAATCTATAACATTTTTAATAAATTGTTAACATAATTTAGTTGATACCTAGTTAACCTCATATGGCATTAATGTTTTATTCCTTTTTCTTGAAAAGACTTCAATACACTTGCATTGCATCCTTCAGAAATAGACTAAAGGATACTTGCATGCAAGTTCTGTGAAGAACAACCTTCTACTACATCCATGATATTCATGGCACCTGAAATACTAAGTTATACTAGTTGTCATTTAACCTACCTCTTAGAAGAAAAAAATAACACAACTGAAAAAATTGGTTCTCTAATCTTTAGGTCTGTTTCCACAAATAAAACCTATCACTTTTCACAATGAGAAAGTAGAAAATATACAAACAAAAAGAGCTAACCTGAAATCATTTATTCAATTTATCAAAAGATAGCAGATTATGTGTGGAGATCAACCTAAGAATAGACACTGAATTTTTTTTTCTTACCATTTAGCTCAGGTTCAAAGATAATAAATAAAAATAATATACAATCCATTAGTGGATAAGCATTCCATATTATATTTAGATTTAATGTTTAAGAGGAACATTAGTGAAAGGCAATATTGCTATCATCACTGCTGAAGGAGTATCCACAGGACCCTTTCAGAAAACAGGTTGCTGTCCATGCCTCCAAATGTGAGATTAGGTGATCCTAAGTAAACATGAAGAAAAGAAAGAAAACATTTTTTATCCTTATTCATAATGCTCCTTCCTGGCACAGATATTAAGATAAAATCGATCTTAAAGGTCACTATTTTATTTTATGTCACTGTTTCTACTTTAGCAATTTAATGTAAATAAAAAGCAACACTCATTTTTAAATAAAAATCATAACATTGTTTTTTAAGCTGCAAATGGTATTCTCATCTTGTAAGATGAGCTAAATAGCAAATTCTTGTATCTAGACAATTCTTTAACATAATCAATTCTAATGTAACTTGAGGTTCTCAAATTACCTATTTTCAACTCAAGTAAAGAACAATTAGGCCACTGCAGTCATTTCCTCATCTGAGTCACTTGATTCCTCATGTAGCTGTAGCTCCCCTAAATCTTTGTCCACAGGTGTAGTAGTTTTCTTCTTGTGCTTCTTGGGAACTGCATCATTAGCACACATTTTTCTCATTTTAATGTTTGGCAATTTCTTCAGATCAAAATCCCATTCCCTATGCAAAAGAAAGAGTATAGATGGTTGGCAGGCTATGAGATGGGAAGCAAGAAAAAGTCAATATTCAAAACTCTGAAAGTAGCAGAACAAAATTTGTAAATTTACAGCAGATTCAAATGCCCTAGAAAGAAATAATATAAAGGCATTAGAGAGAATCCCATCTATTCAAAACTCCCAAAGCAACATAGGAAAATGTTACACAAAAATTACAAGGAGGCTCTGTTTCATGCTTTTACTCTCCCTAACCTGAACACTTCCATCAATAGGGCTCTATGGTATCAAGAATCTCACAAGTAGGAACTATATCATACCTGGCAACTCTCCAAAATGCATAGTCAGAAAAGTTTTTTCTTTTCACACACAGTGGTAAGTCACAGATAAGTTTCAGTCATCAAACAACTTTTATGGTTATAATAGAAAACTGAGTTTTTCAATCTCAGCATTTACTCTAACAATCCTACATTTATTTACTTGAGGGGCAATGTGAAGATTGTTTTGAGAACTGAACTCCAGGAATACTAAAAATAGTCTATGCTAAATTCTTCTCTCTTTTCTGGCTTTCTTTCAGAGAGGCAGAACATACTTGTTTTAGAAATAAAGAGCACATTTATATATCTAATTAATTAATATTACAGGCAAATAAAGTAATCCTATATAATAAAGAGGTAACATGCAAATTAACCCTCACGCCCTCACAAGATGGCTGCCTATGACCAGGCTGGCAGGGAGGTTAGTGAGGGACAACCAAACAACTGAACAAGCAGGCTGCATGGGGTGACCAGGCTGGCGGTGAGGGGGGAAGTGGGGGGAGGGAGGGCAGTTGGGGGCGACCAGGCCAGCAGGAGGGGCAGTTGGGGGTGATTAGGCTGGCAGGGGGGCAGTGAGGGGCGACTGGGCTGGTGGGGGGGTGCAGTTGGGGGCAATCAGGCCGGCAGTTAGGGGCAACCAGGCAGGCAGGCAGGTGAACGATTAGGAGCCAATGGTCCAGGATTGGGAGAGGGATGTCTGACTGCCGGTTTAGGCCCGATTCCCTGAGGGGTCCCAGATTGGAGAGGGTGCAGGCTGGGCTGAGGCCCCTTCCCTCCCCCCAGTGCACAAATTTTGTGCACTGGGCCTCTATTTAAGGTATAAAAAGAATCTTAAACTCTATGTATCTAAATTATAAATACATATACATGAGCTAAAAAGTAAACTACTTCTTAAATGATCGGTGAACTTTATTAGAGCCAATATTTTATAAGTACTAAATACCAAGTATTTTTCTATGAATTCAAAAGTATAAAATTATAAAATGAGCTTAAAAGTATCAAAGAATATGACTAGACTTAATTTATCTAATTTCAATTAACATAAAATTTCAGACCCATCAACATGATCTAGTTAAGACTAAAAAGGTTAATAGGAAACATTTTTTCAAGACAAAGAAGCCAAGCTGGAAAAAACTGAAATCCTACGCAGGGGTCTTGCTGGTCAGAGTGCTGTTAAAGAGACCACGGACCACCTGGTTCAGAAGACTCAGTCTTCAACTGGTATTACTTTCCATTAACCAACTTCTCCAACAGAGGATCCTGAAAACAGTCTGGGATGTGACTCTGAGCCATCAAATCAGTTGCTTTTATTTCTTTTTAAAAAATAAGAATTGGTGAGGAATAGTGAGATCAGGTTCTTTTAAGTACTACAGTAAAGCATTTTAAAATATTTTGAAAAGGAAATAAAAGTCTCATGTCACTAGCATTTCAGTGTATATCTGGTGTTTCAAATAAACACAACTTGGAAAATTCTACTTTGTCTGATAAAAGAGAAAAGGTTAAAAAAACAACCTGATTTTCTGTCAGCTCTGATGTCTACACTGAAAAAAAAATTTTATGTCTCATGTATTTGACATGCTGTTTCAGGGAACAATAAAAGTGACAGACTCACCTAAAAGTTTTCAGATTACCTGCATTTAGAATATCTGGGATCTCTGGGAAAGAAAATAATTTATATCAATTAGATAATGTTTTCTAAATTACAACATTTTATAGTTTCTTCATTTATTCTATCAGATGCCACAAATAATTGACAAACAGCAAGATCATCCAAAGCAAAACAAAATTCCAAAGCATTGTTATGCTACATGAAAGTAAGTTTTGCAACAATAAAAGGCTTAGCGTAAGGTGACTTAAGAACGCTATTAAATAATAAATTCTAGCATAGAATCTGTAAAAGAAAACAAATCTACAGTAATCCTCTCTTATCTGTAATTTCACTTTCCAAAGTTTCAGTCACCTGAGGTTAACTGCAATTTAAAGTTATGAAATGGAAAATTCCAGAAATAAACAATTCCTAAGTTTTTAATTGAGAACCATTCTGGCAGCTTGATGAAATCTCACAATGCCCCCCTCTGGGCCGACTGGGATGTGAACCATCCCTTTGTTCAGTATCTCAACCAACCTGCTGTTGGCCACTTAGTAGTCGTCTTGCTTATCAGATTTACTGTTGTGGTATCCCAGTGCTTGTGTTCCAGTAACCCTTATTTTACTTAATAAGGCCTCAAAGCGCAAGTCATGATGCTAGAAATTCGGAAATGCCAAAGAGAAGCCATAAAGGGCTCCTTTAACTGAAAATGTGAGTATTGTACATCTATAGCAGATTATGCTGCCAGACCATCTGATTTTTTAAGGCAAGCCAGAAATCTACATTTTTCATGAGAAATCACCAGATTTTTTTATACTAACAATTAATAAGCCAATCAATGCCATTTGCAGGCTATATTCAGGCTTTATGTTTTCATCAGTCTGTGGGCTTTGTAAGCCTTAAGTACCTTTTCCTTTTAAGTGCCTTTCTTCAGACACTGTTGGTAAACTAATGACATACTTGTCCTTAGGAATGGTAAGAAGTGCTAACATGCCCAGAATGAATAATGGATTTCTATATTTCTCAAGAATTACTGCAACAACCACTGCTTGGTTCTACAAGAATTACAAAGATGACAAGGACACAGTATCACCTTCTAAAGAAACATAGAGTTGGAGATAGTAACTCTATAACAAAGCAAACAGGTATGTGCCAGAGGCAAGGAAAAACTTTACTTTCACAGTAGAAAGAAATGATGTCACTGTCACAATGGACAGTTTTGGGGAATGTAGAAAAACAAAAGAATTGAGTTAAAAATGATTCCATATACTCACAAAAAAAGAAAATCAAAGGAAGAAAATCAAATTAAACTAAATAGAATAATAAACCTTTGAAGTGCACCACAAGTCTGATACTGCTGTGTATGTCAGAAAGAAAAAGGAGCATGGCAGTGAACACACCGAGGCCATAGCCTTCATACTGCTGTCGCTCCCGCTCCATCGTCTGTTTGATGACTGTCTCCCGGGAACAGTGCCGCCTTCCCTGCCTGTCTTTGATGCTGTTATGTAATTCAATCTGCTCCAGCTCACTGCTGAATCGATTTAAATACCTGAAAAATAAGAAAATGATCTGAGTTACAAAGACTGCATTTTTGGCTTATGCTATTTCATTGAAAACATAATTCCCAGCCTTCGCTTGTCTAAATCTTTACTAGTAAATTCCTCTGAGTTCAAGTCTTTAGACCTCAGACCTTCCCTGGATAACTCAACCATTCTCAAAATTTTTGCAACCAAATCACCGCCTGCTATTAAAGTATCTATTAAACTACAGATGCTCATTTTCAACCACCTCCTGAACATCTTTATTTCAAAGTCCTGTAGAGGCTTAACACATCAAAACTGAACTTGTCCTCATCCCTGACCCCACCCATCCCTACCAAGCCTGCTCCATCTCTTTAGCACCCTATCTCAAGAAACAGTATGACCATTCATCCAACTGCCCAAATAAGGAATAAAAGTGACCTCCTTCATTCCTCTCCCCCTCCCCACCTTTTATGCCATATCTGTTTTCACTAAAGATTGAGACTCTCCCTTCTTTATATCTCTGGAAACCTCCCCTCCCCTCCCCTCCCCTCCTCTCCCCTTCCCTGCCCTTCCTTTCCCTCCCCTTCCCTTCCCTTCCCCACATTGCTACTAACCAAGCAGAGGCTACCACCATCTCTTGCCTGTAGTATTTGTTTCGTAAGCCTCTCAACCGTCTCCTGGCTAATGCCACGTCTCTCAGGCCATTATCCTCATTCTCACTACTGCAACCTTTCTCAAGTTTAAACATGATTGATCATCTCCAGTGCTTGCTGTAAAAGCCTCCCATGGTTCTGAATGTCCTTTGATAAAATCCAAACTCTTGTAATGATATCTGAGGTCTTTCATGAATTGTTGTCACTTATCATACCTGTCACAACTCCCTCCTTGAACCTGTTATTTCAGTCATATTAGATGCCTGCCAGATCTCTATCTATGGCACTCTCACCTGTGGGCCTTTTAGATATTCGTCTCTGCCAGAGGCTCTTCAATCTGCCCTCAACCTGCTGACCCCTACCCTTCAGCTGTCGTTTCAGATGATATACTCCCAAGAAGCCTTTACTGACCCCAAGAAATTGGATTAACTACCACTGTAAGATGGTACGAATGGTTACAACCTGCTAAAGTGAGGAGGCCAGGATATCAATCCAAAGTCCTTTTTATTATAAAGCCCGTTTGCTCTTCTATAAATCCAGAACACAACTGTCTCTTGAAGAACCAGAGTGAAAATTTCCCTTTTCTGACCCTTTTCTCATAACATGCCCATGTGTACCTTTCAATTAATTCACAAGCATCTTTCTTTGAATATCCTCCTTTTTGGGGATCCAGATGATTTTGAAACCACTGCAGTTTTTCACCTATAACAAATAGTACCAAAATAAACACCACAGTCATCATTTAAGTAAAGAGGTATTCATTTTAATTTTCAACATCAACGTGTTTATAACAGTATCAAATTTTATTTCCACGCTAAATATAAAACCTCGTGTGGGCTCAAAGCTAATTAAGCCAGTCTGTAAGAAATTAAATTGTCACATTACATTTGGGGAAGAAACAGGAGTGAGAGGGATGGTTCTCTGTATATATTTCTTATCCAATATGGATGCAAAAATTTTTTAAAAAGAATACTTTAACAGAACATGAAGTTCTAAGTATTTAAAAAGCAAAGGGTAGAACTTGTCTAAAAAAAAAAATGAGAACATTAGATTAATAATGAAAATGGTATCTGCAGAACATTTTATAGGCAGCAAGCACTAAGTCAAGAGCTTCAGAATCCTATAATTAGTACTATTATTATTCCCACTTACAAATGAGAATGGTTAAGTAACCTGTTTAAGGCCTCAAAGTTAGTAAATACATTAAGTGTACAAGATCTGCCAGATACAAAGAGCTAATGGACCTCATTCTTTTGAGTAAATCAGATCATCAGGGTCACTTGCAGTGATTTATCAAAATTAGAGATGAAGAAATGGTCCTTCCCCAGAGATTGATAACCCACTTAGAAATACTACTCCATTACCTTATGAAGTGTTAGGTAAGGGTTCAAATACCTTTAATTTTAGTAATAAAGCCTAATAGTCACTATTTTGAAATTTCAGACTTATCAGTAAAAATTTACTAACAGTAAATTTGACACCCTCCCCCCAAAAAAGAGATTGTGATACTGAGATATAAACTGAATATTTGGAAACATTACATATGGACTGCTGTTTCCAAAATACTTAGGCCATAATTCTAATGGTTAGGGAGCTAGAATTAAACTTCAGCCATAGAAAGATAGATAGACAGACAGACAAAGGCAAATAGGTAGACAGGTAGGTAGATAGGTGATTATAAACCAAACAATTTTTGAAAAACAAAGTTAGATATTATTAACAACTAGAGGCCCAATGCACAAAATTCGTGCAAGGGGCTCAGCCCTTGACGCTATGGCTTTGTCCGGAAGGACATCCGGTCTAATTAGTATATTATGCTTTTATTACTATAGATGTTCTAAGAGTTTAACAATTGATTTTATTTTATTCTGTTTTAATCAAGCCTGGTAAAGAAAATTCACTTAGATAAAAATAGTATTTCACTAGGAAAGTCAAAAGAAAAATAGGTATAGGGCAGAATTTCACTATACTCTAGCAAAAATGTTAAATAAGTAAATCCACTTACCAATAAGATTGAGACGCAATGCCTTTTCATTCTTCAACCTTGGAAGAAAAGGTGCATAAATATGTTAGAGAATTTCCAAAGCATGTTTTTAAAATCTGTCAAAACAACAAAAAGAAAAACTGCCTCAAGAACTTTAATTCAAAGATCATTCTTTAATACACATGAAATTAATTTTATTAATATGGAAGCAATGAACGTCATGCTTTTTAAATCACTGGAATGAAATGTTATTAGAAAATTTTTCTTAGCTCTTCAATGACTAAAGGATATGTAACATAAGTTTTATACAAATAGAGAGGAGAGCTTGACTAGATTATGAAGTTGAGATGGATTTTGTAGAATATTATGCACAAGAGTGATGACGTAATTAATACCTTCTAGAAGACTTGAGTTCTGCCACCAAGACCAAAATACATTACTGTCACTTTTAAACTTCCACAAGAACAAAACAGAATGTTTACTGTTCATAAATGTGAAAAAAAATTATAACAAAGAAAAAGAACTCATTTATTCTCAGAAAAGTTTAGACCGTGTGTATCTCCTTTGTTGATATTCTAAATACTAATTCACCCAGAAGAAAGCTTTGTATAGCTGGTGTTTGCCACACTATATGCCACCCACTAAGAATACAGTCCCTGCCCTAACAAAGCTGACCAGATTTACTCTCCTACTTTAAACAACTTGAAAACTGGATAATAAAATGAAGCCTCTTTTATAAAAAACATTTTAACCATAGAATGGGAGAAAATATTCACAACCTAAATAATTAACAAAGGATTTGCATTCAGAATACACAAACAGTTCTTCCTACTTAATGAGAGACAACCCAATATTAAAATGCACAAAAGATTTCAACAGGTGTTTTTTTTTTTTCATCAAATCAAAGGCATACAAATGACCAATAATCATATTAGATATTAACATTGTTAGCCATCAAATTACTAAGTGTGCAAATTAAACCACACTGAAATACTACTTATACTGAATAAATTTAAAAAACTGGTAATACAATGTTTTTGAGAGGATATGGAGCAAATGTAAAACATACACTGGTGGTTAAAATCTAAAATGGTATGATCATTTTGGATAAGACAATTTCTTACATACTTAAATATTATACCTATCATATGACCAACAATTCTTAAAAACTTAACTAGAAGCCCGGTGTACAAAATTCGTGCACGGAGGGGGGTTGTCCTTCAGCCCAGCCTGTACCCTCTCCAATCTGGGACCCCTGGAGGGCAGTCGGACATCCCTCTCACAATCCAGGACTGCTGGTTCCCAACTGCTTGCCTGCCTGCCTTCCTGATTGCCCCTAACCGCTTCTGCCTGCCAGCCTGATCACCCCCTAACCACTCCGCTACCAGCCTGGTTGATGCTTAACTGCTCCCCTGCCAGCCTGTTTGCCCCCAACTTCTCTCCTCTGCCGGCCTGGTCACCCCTAACTGCCCTCTCCTGCAGGGTTGATCACCTCCAACAGCCCTCCCTTGCAGGCCTGGTCCCTCTCAACTGCCCTCCCTTATAGGCCTGGTGCCTCCCAACTGCCCTCTCCATCTTGTAGTGGCCATCTTGTGTCCACATGGGGGCAGGATCATTGAACACATGGGGGCAGCCATCTTGTGTGTTGGAGTGATGGTCAATCTGCATATTACTCTTTTATTAGATAGGATAGAGGCCTGGTGCACGGGTGGGGGCCAGCTGGTTTGCCCTGAAGGGTGTCCCGGATCAGGTGGGGGTTCCCTTGGGGCGTGGGGCAGCCTGAGAGAGGGGCCTGTGGTGGTTTGCAGGCTGGCCACACCCCCTGGCAACCCAAGGGGAGGCCCTGGTATCTGGAATTTATTTTCCTTCTACAATTGAAACTTTGTAGCCTGGAACGGAGCCAAACCTGCTGCTCCCTCAGGCCGGCAGCCATTTCTGTTGCAGTTAATTCACCTTCTATAATTGAAACTTTGTAGCCTTAAGCGGAGACCTGGGCCCGGCCAGGGTGTGCGGAAAGCTTTGCTTCCCCTGTTGCCGCTGGCAACCCTGACCTGCTCTCTCAAGCTCCATTCTGCCGCCATTTCTGTTTGAATTTGTTTACCTTCTATAATTGAAACTTTGTAGCTTGAGTGAAGGCTTAGGCTGGCAACGGTTCACGGAAAGCTTGGCTTGCTCTGTTACCTGGGAAACCTTGCTCCCTGTGGCTGAAGCCATCTTGGTTGGGTTAATTTGCATACTTGCTCTGATTGGCTGGTGGGCATGGCTGGTGGGCGTGTCGATGGTACAGTCAATTTGCATATTACCTTTTTATTAGGTAGGATTTCTTATATTCTTAAACATACAACATCTATCATATTACCCAGAAATTCCAATTCTAGGAACTAAAAGAAAAATTAAAATATATGTCCACGTGAATGTTAATGGCAGCTTTATTTATGATAGGAGGGGCTGGCAAATATTTTCTTAAGTGGCCAGATAGTAAGATGTTAGGCTCTGCGGACCATGTGGCAACTACTTGCCTCCACCACTGTCGCCTGAAAGCAGCCAGAGACAAAGCAAGAGGAACAGGCATAGCTACTTTCCACTAAAACTTTTTTTTATATAAAAACCAGTGTTGGGCCCTTATTTTGCAGACAATATTACCTACAATACGATTTCATTTATAGGAAACATTAAGAAAGACAAATCTCATCTATCAAAATAAAGAGCAAATCAGTGGTTGCCTGAGGCTGGGGTGAAGATTGACTGGGAAGAAGCATAGGGAATCTTTTGGGAAGATGAAAATATACTATACACTGATTATGGGGCTACATCAGTTTATTATCAAAACCCCAGACCGGTACATTTAAAATATGTTTGTTTTATTGTATGTTATTTATACCTCAAAGTTGATTTAAAAAAAAAAAAAAAGATGCTTCAAAACTGGGCAGAGAATGGCTTTGAGAAGAATTCATTCCTTTTAAATAAGCCTGGAAGGAAGAATCTAGTGAGAGGTCAGGCTGAATGAACTCAATGAGGGCCTGAACCAGAAGAGAATGAGTTGGGATAAAGAAAAGTAGAGAAATATGAGATTAATTCTCAAAAGTACTAGTAGATGTTTCCTAGATTCTTACCCATTATGCTTAGTTTTCCTTTGTTAACTTTTCATACTAAGTCATTTTCATTTGGTATTTAGAATTCCTTACTACATACCCTGTGGGACAAGATATGACAGTACATAATGAAATGTTGCTATGCTGGGAAATCCTGAAATAAAACTAAAATCATTATATAGAATAGCCATTTGCTACTATTATAAATTTATTATAAATTAAGCATTGCTTGAAATGTGCTAGTCTTCAAACCATACCAGTTTCTTTTAATATGAACAGAAGCAGTATTTCACATAGTTCTAAATTAGAGCATTCAAATACTGAAGATGAGAATATGTTTGAACTCTTAACTCTGTTGTTATTCACTCTTTCAACATCTTTAAGTAATCAGAGGTCATCAATAAGAGTCAATGTGATCAACCCAGCAGATCGGGTTCTGTATTCTCTACCACTGGATAAAGGCACTGCACCCTAACAGATGTCCTCCCAGATCCCTGCCCCCTCTATTTCTCCCTAAAAAGAAGCCTTAGGAAGTGGTACAAAGAACCCTGGGTTCTGTGAAAAAAGTATGGATATTCCAAGCTGCCTGGCTACCTTTGTTCCTTAGAAAACCAAGTGTCTTTGGTAGGCAGAAAGTAACAAAAGGTGGTAATATCTTAAAATGGTCCCCACTGATCTTGCCTCTTCATATTCATGTCCTCACTCTCCAACCCATAATCCTTTTATTTTTTCTTCACTGCACTCATCACAACCTATTTAAATTTATATGTCTGTTTTAGGTAAAATCTTTAAGTGCTGGATTCTTGTTCACTGTTTTTTCTTTAGTGCATTAGTGCACAGAACTTACTTAACATATCTCTTATTTATTTATTTATTTATTTATTTATTTATTTATTTATTTATTTAGTAAATCCTCACCCGAGGATATTTTTAGAGAGAGTCGAAGGGAGAGAGGGAGGGAGGGAGGGAGGGAGGAAAGGAGGGAGGAAGGGAGAGAGGGAGGGAGAAAAAAGAGAAACACTGATGTGAGAGAGAGACATAGATTGGTTGCCTTCTGCACACACCCAACTGGGGTCAGGGATAGAGCCTACAAACCAGATACATGCCCTTGACGGGGAATCAAACCATGACCCTTGGTGCTCGGGCCAACGCTCTATCCACTGAGCACACTGGTCAGGACTAATATAATTTTTAAAGAAAGAATACTAATGAAGAAGAAATGTATAAATGGGCTTTTCACCAACACACAATACAAATAATAAAAAGACACTTACTTTTCCTTTTTTTCTTGTTTGTGGGCCTCCCTCGTAATTTGAGCTGCTTTTCTACTATATGGATGGATGACTTTTTTTTCTCGGCCTACACTTTTTCCCTTTAGTGCTTTAGGCTAAAAGGTAGGAAAACATATGACACATATAAGTCAGATATATAACTGATTAATGTCAAAAATTTTTCTTCAGAAATAAATGTTAAAAATAGTAACGTAACAGGAATACTTTGAGCCTGAAACACTACACCAGGATTCAGAAGATAAGCCAGATCTATTAAATAATTCAAACAGTCTGTTTCCATGGTCACAACAGAAATGATATATCCAGAACTATTCTCTATGATGTAAAAAAATAAAGAAACAAAAAGGGTCAATAAAGCCAGCTCTTCAGCTGTTCCCTCTTCAAAGTAGGTACAGAGAATGCCGAGAGTGAAGGGACTTACAACTGGACATTTGTGTTGCAATTAAGAAAGTTAAGGGGGCAGAAAGAACATAGGATATTAATAGGAGCTTGACTGGAGAGGACGCACATGGAACAGAGTGGGCAGTGAATCAAACAAAATCAAAGTTGGGCACATAGGAAAATAGGAACAGAGGAAATAATAGGAGCCGTCTCAAAATTAGCACCCCCCCCAAAGGAAACAAGTTATTTTCCCATTCAAGCCTTAGGCCAGGTACCATAATTCATTCAGTTCTCTAAACCTAGACATTTCAGGAAGTCTATTCCTACTAACTCTGTATCCTATTACACCTATTTATTATTTAGAAATTGGGTTTGGCTTCCTATAATAGAAACCCAAAATAACAACGGCTTAACCCAGATAAATTTTAGTTCTCTCCTGTAAAAAGCTGGAGGCTCTGTTCCACAAAGCCCTCAGAGATCCAGGCTACTTCCATCTTATCATCTAATATCCTTAGGCTATAATTTTCTATATATACCTATACAGGGTGTCCAAAATAATGTATACACACACTTTGAGTAATATAAAGGCAGTGTTTATTAAAATACATTTCCTTTTCATTTAACAGCTATCAGCTGTTAAAGTGTGTATACATTTTTTGGGGACACCCTACAGTTCAAGATGACTTAACAACAAGTCTAAACTCCAGCCAGTGAGAAATAGAAAAGAAAATCAAAAGGCATACCCCTTTCCTTTAAGAGCAAGATCTGGGAAGTTGCAGTCTTCTGCTTGCATACCACTGACCAAAATTTAATCAGAGTTGTATGAGAGAGAATAATAAATAAAATCTTTATTCTCAGAAAATATAAATTGCGGTAGAAGAGTCTATTAGGAAACAGCTAGCAGTCTCTAACATACCTAATATTCAAAAAGGTCAAATGTTTCTAAAATACCCTCTTCAAAATATTATCATTGCTTTAATTCAGCTTCATGACCTTTCATGACTAGGATGGCCTTTAGGTTCTCACTGCTAGTCCTTTTTCCACGGAAGTCACAGAGCTTACTTTTCTACACTCACTCACTCTACTAGCTGACAGTTAGGTCCAAGTACTTAACATGGAAAACAATCTACCCCCAACCTACTGCTCCAGCATTATCTCTCTTCCTTCAAAACATCCACCATCCCATTCTTACTAAACATTCTAACTCTTCTGTAAGTTCTTGAAACTGTACATGTCACCTCTGCCTACAAAATACTTTGCTTTGTCCTTTCATAGGACGAAGCTCACAGTAACTTCCTTTGTAAAACTCTCCAGACAGAATTAATACAAGGACCACCAATTCCTCATTCACACATGTACCTATTCCTTCAACAAATATTTACTAAAAATTCCCACAAAGACTTGTTGCTTGCTTCTTGATAACCCTGACCCAGAATGGCACTGGAATTGGTTACAGGTGTAAGGGAAGAGTAAAACCATCATAAACAGTATGTGGATTCTTTTGAGTGCCTCTGCTCGTGTGGAGGTGAGGGGCAGGGAAGAAAGGAAGGTGTGATAAAAAAATTTTTTGAATGAAGTTTACCTAGCAAATATGTATTAAGTAAAAACTTTCAGAACTCATGGTAGGTTGCCTCTAAGATGGTCCCCAATGAATTCCACCTCCTGATATTCATGTTCATGTCTAATCCTCTCCCTTTGAGCGTAGTCCTAGCGACTCGCTTTTAGTAAACAACATTTGGCATAAGCGATGAGATTTCAACTCCAAGGTTAGGTTTTGAAAACAAGGACTTTGGCTTCTGTCTTGCCTACTCCTTTGACTTTTACTCTGATGGAAACCAGCTATCATGTGGTGAGCTGTCCTATGGAGAGGCCTATGTGACAATTACCTAGAAGCTTCTAGTGAAGAACTGAGGCCCTCAGTCAGGCAGTCCAAGAGGCACTGAATGTACCAAGAACCACATGAATGAGCTGGGAAGTGAGTGGATCCTCCCCAGTTGTTACTTGGGGTTAACCAGGGATGGGGAACCTTTTTCTGCCAAGGGCCATTTGGATATTTAACATCATTTGTAGGCCATACAAAATTATCAACTTAAAAATTAGCCTCCTATATTTGGTCAAACATTTAATTAACTCACCCCTAATGCCTTGGCAGGGCCAGACCAAATGATTTTGCAGGCCTTATATGGCCCTTGGGCCAGACATTCCCCACCCCTGTTAAACTAAAGCCTCAGATTGTACCTCGAATACAACCTTGTAAGAAACCTAGAGGCAAAGACATGGTAAACCATGCCTGATCCCTGACCCACAGAAACTGTGAGATAATAAATGCTATTGTATTAAGCCATTAAATTTTGGAATAGCTTGTTACCCAGAGAGATAAACTAATTCAAGACCAAAAACCAAAACAACAATAAAAACAAAGATAAGATGTGCTCTTTAAAAAGATATCTTTGTTTCATATCCTAACAAATAAAATTAAAGTCATAGGAAGAAAAAAAGATGCTCTCTGAAGCTGCTAAAACTTAGCAACTACAGTTAGGTCCATAAAAATGTTTCTTTAAAGATTTATTTAGAACAAGAAATACTCTGATACCCTTAGAGTATGAAAATGTCCTCAGAGCTTTAGAAGATCTCAGGTAAAGAACCTTCGAGACTTAGTACAAAGAAACTGAACATGTATTCTGACTCAACTGTGCTTTAGGATTCCTTATAATAACTTATTCATAAAAAGGTTTCCTCAAGGCAGGATATGTATATTTAATAAGGGAGAGAAATAACACTAAATTTCAAAACATTTTCCTATTTTTCAGTATATCACAATAAAATAAAATAAAAATGCTTCAACAGGGAAACTGAAGTAAAACCCTGTGAATAAAATGTTAATCTATTAAGCAGTCTATTCAATATCTCTTAAGTAAAAAGCAATTAGTCTCTATTGGTTAGAGGTTCTCCAAATGAATTTTGTAGAGCATCTGATGATTCATGAATAATACAGAATATAAACATATAACAAAACTAGGGGAGTTAAAAGTGCATTTTCAATGGAAGATTAACATTTTATGTTTTAAAAAGTACCAAATTTAACTTTCAAAGAGATAGCAAAAATAAAATTTCTTTTCATAGGCATAACTAATAGATTGTTCTGAATAACTGACTACATCATACTTCAAAAAGTTTCTGGCCCAGAAGTATTCTAGTCAGAAAACTTGTACTGAAAGTATCTTTTCTCCACAATCTTTAGTGATTACTTCAGAAAATTCTAAACTATTCTTTGAATTCAGAATTGAGAGTTACAGAAGAAAACATAGTTTATTCAAAAAACAGCAACAGACCGGGTGAGGCGGCGCCCCTGGGTCCGGGCGAGACCAAACCAGAGGGAGTCGGACCTGCATTACCACCATTTGTCCACCATCCAGAACTGAAAAGTCAGTGCCAACATGTACACATAAGGAACTGGTGGACATTGAAATTGGGTCTCAAAAGAACTGTTGGTCCAGAAAGAAACTCACTACAGACTGATTCATTTGCCTGTCAGCATAACTATTATTGGTCGTCTCACATTCGGTTCTTATGACACATGATCTCGCTCATCTAGGGGAAATGATGAACAACATAGACTGATGAACAAGAACAGACCCAGAAACAAGGAGGCATCCATCGGACTGTCGGGCCTCAGAGGGAGGGTAGGGGAGGGTGGGGGTAGTGGGGAGAGATCAACCAAAGGACTTGTGTGCATGCATACGAGCCTAACCAATGGTTAAGGACAACAAGGGGATGGGAGCATCCGTGGGTAGGAGTGTGGGATGGGAATGGGGGGATGAGGATAAATATGTGACACCTTAATCAATAGAGAAATTTAAAAAATAAATAAATTTAAATAAATTAAAAAAAAAAAACAGCAACAGAGAGGTATTTCAGGGGCAATATGCTTCACATATTCCTGTTAAAATAAAAAATAACATAGAGAAACTGGGGTAGAAAGGTGGCTGTCAGGGATGAGGTGGGGGGTGGGGGGAGAAATGGATAGGTGGCAATAGATACAAACTTCCAGTTATAAGATGATTATGTTCTGGGATTTAATGCATGGTTACTACAGTTAAAAATATTATAGTATATACTTGAAAGTTACTAAGAAAGTAAATCTTAAAAGTACTCACAACAGGAAAAAAAGGTAACATGTGAAGTGGGGGATTGTTACCTAAGTTTACTGTGGCAACAATTTCACAATATATATGACAAATCATGATGTATATCTTAAACTTATACAATGTTATATGTCAATTACATCTCAATACAGCAAACAAGCAAATAAAAAAAACAAAACAAGATGTTTAAGCTGACTTGCTATTATAGCTCACATTTATAGGTGTGAAACCAACAGCACACAATTCTTGTCAATAAGGAATATATAGGTAGTCAATTATAGTTAATACCCACAGTAATCAAGGAAGGACAATGGCATATGTTTTAATGGTTTATAATCTAGCCAAATAGAGAAGCACATTTAAACTCTAATAATGGGCTTATCCTAAAAAAAAGAAGAAAAAAAAAAAAAAGAGTATATCTATGCCTGCCTAGTAGCCTAGCACACACGAAACTTAAAAGCACTAGAATCTTTTTTTAAATGCAGAATAAAAAGTGTTGCATGGGATAAATTTGAAGATTCATGTTAGTTAAATTTTGATATAAGGAAAAGATATGAACTTGTGAAGCTCTAGGATTCACAATAAACAAAAATAAATGAACAAAAAACAAAAGTGGACAACTACAAACTGTATTGTTACTATTGACTACTATTACGAAAGTTAATTACAACAACTGACATTTACTAAATACCAGACATCGGGATAACTGGTTTACACAATTCTCTGAGGTAGCCACTATGGTTTCCCCAATTTAATAGGCATGACAACTAAGAGGGATGTAGTAAGTTCACCAAGATCATAATTTAGTAAAGATAACAGGTGCCAAACTCAGTCCTCTGGGATGCCATTGCCCACATTCTGAGCTGCACTGAAAGAAGTTTAGAGTAACTGATTTAAAGGTGTAGATGGAAAACTCCCAGTTCCAAGCTGGGTTTAAGTACAAGAGAGGGCGTAGCAGAGTCACAGGAGATATACCAGAAAAACGAAAGGACAGGAAATGTGCCAAAGCGAACAGATTTATATGCCACTCTTTTGACTCTTACCAGGCAATACACTCCTATCCAGCCTGACAAAAGTGAAGTTCTGATAGACAAGGACTGCGGGCGTATGCCAAGCAACCCGAACCACTCACATACAATGCCATTATTCATGTTTTAATGTTCCATTCTGAAAAGGAAAGGCTATAAAAGAAAATTATAAGAGGCTGGAAATAGCACAAGCGTAGTGATAAACAAAAACTGAATTTACACAAACATGAATATAATCGAAAGCCAAAAGACTGCAGACATGAGAGACAAAAAGAGCCCCACAACAAAAACAAAGGGTCAGTGAAAGAGGAAAAAGACGTACGTTGTAGCCAGAGTACCCCAAGTTTTTATGATGGTGTTTATATTAAACACTAGTTATTATAAAACATGTTCCTATTTAAGAATTATTCTCAAGAACATAATTATAAGTGAAAAAAGCAAGAAACAAGAAATAGTTTTGGATTGCAAACGTAAGTGGTAACCATAAAGGAAAGCAGGGGAATTATAAAGACAGAATTTGGGTACTGTTGACCCCTGAAGGGCTCCTGATAGTTAATCAAGAAGGGGAACACAGAGGCTTTCAAACGCTATGTTGTTTTACTTCTTTAACTGGGTAATGGACAAACAAGCGTTCCTTATACTGCTCATCTTTACACGTAAGTGTGCTTTATATAAATACTCTTTCACATCTCAGTTTTTAATGAAAACAAGTTTCAGTGCCCTGGTGGGAACGGGGGGCGTGGAGGCAGGGCTTGGGGCGAGCAAGGGTCCCCGGAGGGCGGTGAATGGAGACCCAGGAAGAGGCGGCGGAGCCCACGCAGTCTACACGGGCAGGAAGGGCGGCACGGGGGTATGGAAGCAGCGTTTTGACGAGTTTTGCCGAATAGCGAGAAAACGTGCAACTGCGGATCTGCCGCGACGGGGAAGAACTTAAGCACGAGGGAGGCGAGAAGGGGCAGGGCGCCCTGCGAGGGCTTGGGGACTCAGAAGCAGAGCTTAACGGTCCGGACGCCTGGCTGGGACCCTCCTCCCGGCCTCCAATCTCTGGGCACCCCCTGGGACAGTCACTCGGCGTGCTCCTCTCTCCCAGCTTCCCCAGACCACCCCCTTCCTCCCCCATCCGGAGCCAAACGGGTTCAAAGGAGCGGGAGGGGCCCACCATGGTGACGTCCTCTGCACTCCACGTCGGGCAGCCTCACCGACGGCGGCGCCTCAGCTCACACAGGGGTTCCTGGCAGAACACACGTGGGGCCCGGAGAAGCCGGGGCGGACCCGACCGGAAGGGGAGGGACGAGTGCGTTGCTCTAAAACGTCCGGGGGAACCGCGACCTAGTCTTTTTTCGCCCGCGTTGGCTTGGAAGCCCTAGCCCAGCGGCAGCCTCCTCTCGGAGAGATCCTTGCGAAGCGAGATGGCCTGGAACTTGGGCAGGAGGGTGCCCTCCGGCTCGCTGACGCTCCAGGCTCGTGGCGTCCAGGCCAGGACGCGGATCCTGGGCAGCAGCCCAGGTGCACAACTCCAGGGCCGCACTAGCTCTTCTCTTGGGGCACCTGCCTGGCAAAGATTGGCCTGTTCCCAGGAGGGCGGCTCAGGAATGACAAAATGAATCCCCCTGGTCCTCCTCTCCAATCCAACACTCAGTCACCCAATAATTACCCAATAACTACCCAATAAAATACACCGAGTGGCCGGATTATTATGATCTCTGAACGCATAATAATCTGGCCACTCAGTATATATATTAGAGAGCCGGTGCATGAATTCGTGCATGGGTGGGGTCCAGCCAGCCTGGCCAGGGCGAGGGGACATGGGCAGTTGGCCCGCCTGCCTGCTGGTCGAACTCCTGGTCGAGGGGACAATTTGCATATTAGCCTTTTATTATATAGGATATACATTGAGTGGCCAGATTATTATGCATTCAGAGATCATAATAATCTGGCCACTCAGTGTAGTGTGGAGACATCTTTCGAGATATTTCCCTGTGCTTTAACAAATACAAAGATATGTGTGTGTTTGTGTAGACTGGTTAAGTATTTGTTATATATAGATATAGATATAGATACAATGGGAATACATGCTTCATTTCTAGGATAACCATTAAAAGAATAGAAACAGTGTACCTAACTGAATAGAACACAGAGAAAATAAATGGAATAATTTTTTAAAAACACATTCAAAGCAGGAAAATTTAAAAAAGAGAGAGAAACAGGAATGTAAGAGAAATGGAAAATAAAAATAGGGTGGTAGATTTAAATCCATATGGTTGTGGACTAAGTGCCCTAATTAAAATATTAACGTATTATATTGGATTTAAAACACACAACTATGTCCTGTTTGTAAGAGATAATCTAAAATATAAGGAAACAAAATTTAAAAATCAAAGATGGAACAGGTATGCTAAGCAAATACTAATGAAAAGAATGTTAGTATAGATATATTAATGTTAAACAAAAAAAGACAAAGTCAAGTATTATGGTAGTTAGAAAAGATTACTTCATAAAGATAAAATGTTTCAATTTTAAATATATGTGCTTAATAATATAGCTCTAAATATATAATGGAAAAAACTGATAAATTTTCAAGAAAAAGAAACCAACTGCCTTGGTGGCAAATTACCTTTTTTAGTAATTAATAGGAAAAAATCTGGTAAAATGTTAAAAATGCTTTTGAAAACAACCACAACACAACTTGACCTAACAGGTATATTTAGAATACTATTTCCAGTGCTTGCAGGAATACATTACCCACCCCCAAACCTATTGTCTTACACAAGAATCTTATCCTCACTTGCTCCATACTTGGCCTACTAAACTAATTCAAAACATGGAAGGAAAAAAATGAACTCAGCATCTGTATATTTCTTTTACAAAATTTTATTTTAACAAAACTCAACAGTTCAGATAAAATATAAGTAAACTTAAGTGTTCCCAACCTCTAAATGCAACTCACCTCACAAAGTGAATATGTGTATATATATTTTTTTCCACAAATCATTGTAGACCTCTGGAGTAATCATTAGGTGTGTTGTTTCCTCTACTAAAACCAAGTAGAAAGTGAACTTACCAATTTTGCAATTTATATTTTCTCTCCAAAGCTATTTTTATTAGTGATGCTGATAGGTTTTATTTCTATTTGAAGTATACACTACAATAAATACTTTTCCATACTATTTGAAAAAAAAACATTAGCAAATAAATTACACAAAGGTAAGATAAAACATTTAGTTTTAATAGATTTTAAATCAAGGATCAAAACTGGCACCTTGAAGATATGTTTTGTGTTATGGGTTTTTTTTTCCAACGAAGTGTTCAGAAATTTAAAAATTTTAAATGCCTTTAGATGGGTTTATATTCTCTAGTTTGTCACAGGACCTTTCTCATATAATATCTGACAGCCATAAACTCATGGTACCTTTCTAGCCCAGTAGGCACTTGAGTTTGCTAATCCCTACTCCGTGTGGATAAACCAAAAATAATATATGAATAGTTTCTTCCTATTTGCAGAAAACTTTTGACTGTCTTCCAAAATGACTTCTAAAATGAGTAATGGACATTTTTCCAAGACAACTAAATTTTGGACATGTTGACTTAAAAATATTTGGCTTGCCTTTTGTAAGTGATAACCTCTTCTTAGTAGGGAAAACAGAATGTGGTATCATGTCTGATTTATTTGGCTAAGTTGTGTTCACAGTCACATTACATAATTTTACATTATCAAATTATGCATACTCTATACTTATATGGTTATTTTCAATTGTATACTAGTACTTGTAAATATAAACTAAAAGACGAAAATGCTTAAAGGAAATATTATTAAAAATTAATACAGCCGAAACCGGTTTGGCTCAGTGGATAGAGCATTGGTCTGCGGACTGAAGGGTCCCAGGTTCTATTCCGGTCAAGGGCTTGTACATTGGTTGCGGGCACATCCCCAGTGAGGGGTGTGCAGGAGGCAGCTGGTCGATGTTTCTCTCTCATCGATGTTTCTAGCTCTCTATCCCTCTCCCTTCCTCTCTGAAAAATCAATAAAATATATTTTTTAAAAATTAATACATAACTTTCCACACTTTCTTTTAAAAATATCACTTTAAAATACTTTACATGTCATTTACAAAATATTATTTTATTTATAGTATAAAAATCCACAGTCTTATAAAATGACAACAGGAAATTCATATTCACTACCTAGGTTATTAAATCTCCAAGACCACATTCTTTTCTTAACAAAACTGACCTTTTGGAATGTTAAAGACTTTCTATTTAATACTTTGGGAAATAGTTGTGCAATACTTTAAATCAGTGGTCGGCAAACCGCGGCTTGCAAGCCACATGCGGCTCTTTGGCCCCTTGAGTGTGGCTCTTCCACAAAATACCACGTGCGGGTGCGCACGGACAGTGCAATTGAAACTTCGTGGCCCATGCGCAAAAGTCGGTTTTCGGCTCTCAAAAGAAATTTCAGTCTTTGTACTGTTGATATTTGGCTCTGTTGACTAATGAGTTTGCCAACCACTGCTTTAAATGAATGGAAGAATTTGCAAACTTGAAATGTAAAGCAGATCCTATTTCTCTGGTCTTTTTTCATATGAACATTATCTCATAGATCATGTTTAAATTATCATGTTTACTAATTGGATTTATTAGAATTCTTCTCAGCCAAAATAATAGTGAGCTACCTTTGTTAATATTAACTGCTTCCCAGTCACTCCCTAGTTGTTTGCTATGAATGGGTGTTTTTTTCCCCTCTAATTCCTATCTTTACTCCTAGTCCAACTCTACTTCGTTTTTCTTTTCTTTTCCTTTTTCTAAAAGTATAAGTGAACATTAATTTGCAAAGGGCACTGGGAGTGATGAATACAAGATGACCTCTTAAGGACTTTTCTTTCCAACATTCCTTCAGCAAGTATTAAAATCTTGTGAATGTCATACCATTATGACTTATTTGCATATGTATCCTTGAAAATAACAAAACTAGTTTAAATAGCAAATGACATTTAAAATATTTTTTCTGAGTTATAATGTAAGAGACATATAAAGAGTCGCAAAACTCTTTAGTTGTTTACAACCTGATTGAACACTGAAATCGTCTGGGGAGCTTTAAATATTACTGCTGCCCAGACACATCACCCAGAAATGTCTGGTTCAGAGTGCATCCCAGACATGACATTTTTAAAAACTCCCCAGATAGCTCTAAAGTACAACCAACGTTAGGAACCACTAGTCCATCTACAGATGACTATTTACAACTTTGACTACACATTAGAATCAATGCATGCATTTAAAAAATATAGCTTCCCAACTCTACTTCTAGAAATTTAAGTTCACTTTGTCTGGGGTAGAACCCAGTATTGTGTTTGTTTGTTTGGTTGGTTTTTGTTTTGTTTGTTTGTTTTCAGTGTCGTGATTTTAATGTGAAGTCAATGTTAAGAATTATTACTCAAGAATCAAGATGTTTAACATCAAAGCATGGGAGATGATATACTGTCATTGTGTTTCTTTTTTTTTATATATATAACAAGCTATAACCCTTGCCCAGTAGAAGAACTCAATGACATAAATTCAGTTTTATAACTAAAGTAAATAAATTAATTTTGTTTTTAAAAATTAATATTTATAGTAACAGTAATAGTATTTTAGGGTATACTGGGGGAAATGGCAGTTCTAGATACCCTGCCATTGAGCAGTTTTGGATTTGATCTTGTAATTTTTGGTCGAATTTGTCATTGTAGTTTTACCTCTAAGTTGGAATCTTCTATTGCTCTAAGGACGTCTATGTTGACATAGCATCTCCATAATTGGCTAGATTGAAAGCGACTTTCGATAATTTCTATCAATGCTCTGCTGTAAAGAGTGATGTTTTCAAAACAGAAGCAATGCATATGAAAGAACCACAACCTCACGAATAGTTTCCTATAACATATGGATAGAAGAATAACTCCCTTTGGAATGATGCGTAACATGAGGAAAGGTATCAAAAAACGTAGCCATTGTTAATAATGCTGAACATGCAAGTAACAAAGCAAATATTTAAAACCCACTCCATTGGGCTTGGAAGGAGGTGGTCACGTGCAGAAAGAGCAGCAGAGTCACAGTCACGTGGCGGAAGGATCCCGAGGCAGGCGGTGCGTCCTGGTGGTCAGTCTCGAGACAAAGTCTGGCACGCATGCACGCATGCACGCACGCACGCACGCAGGCACATGAACCCTGGCTGGACAGTTGCTGACCTCCTGACCTCGAGGAGGCGGGGCAAGGACGTGGGTGTCACGTGACTTAACGTGACTGACTTAACGGCCTAGGAGCTGCCGCCAACGTCTGCTCTGCGGGAACCATGGACAGTGCCACCGTGGCCGACGTGGCCGACGACCCCAAGCCCGACGCGGACACCGTGCAGGTGCTGCGGGACCTGGCCAACCGCCTGCGGATCCACTCCATCCGGGCCACGTGCGCCTCCAGCTCCGGCCACCCCACGTCGTGCTGCAGCGCCGCCGAGATCATGTCCGTGCTCTTCTTCCACACGATGCGGTACAAGCAGGCGGACCCCGAGCACCCCGACAACGACCGGTTCGTCCTCTCCAAGGGCCACGCCGCGCCCATCCTCTATGCGGCCTGGGCGGAGGTGGGCGACATCAGCGAGGCGGACCTGCTGAGCCTGCGGAAGATCCACAGCGACCTGGAGGGACACCCCACGCCCAGGCTGGCGTTTGTGGACGTGGCGACCGGCTCGCTGGGGCAAGGGCTAGGGGCCGCGTGCGGGATGGCGTACACCGGCAAGTACTTCGACAAGGCCAGCTACCGCGTCTTCTGCCTCCTGGGAGACGGCGAGTCCTCCGAGGGCTCCATCTGGGAGGCGCTGGCCTTCGCTTCCCACTACAGTTTGGACAACCTCGTGGCGGTCTTCGACGTGAACCGGCTGGGGCAGAGCGGCCCCACGCCCCTGGAGCACTGCACGGACACCTACCAGAAACGCTGCGAAGCCTTCGGGTGGACCACTTACTTGGTGGACGGCCACGACGTGGAGGCCCTGTGCCACGCCTTCTGGCAAGCAGCGCAGGTGAAGAACAAGCCCACGGCCATCGTGTCCAAGACCTTCAAGGGCCGGGGCATTCCAAACGTGGAAGACGCCGAAAACTGGCATGGAAAGCCCATGCCGAAAGAGAGAGCGGATGCCATCATCAAATTAATTGAGAGCCAGATACAGACCAACAAGAACCTCACACCGAGGCCTCCTGTGGAAGACTCGCCTCCCATCAGCATCAAGAATATAAAAATGACCTCTCTGCCTGATTACAAAGTTGGCGACAAGATGGCGACTGATAAGGCATACGGCTTGGCTCTGGCTAAACTGGGTCATGCAAATAAAAGGGTTATCGTCCTGGATGGCGACCCAAAGAACGCCACCTTTTCTGAGATATTCAAGAAAGAACACCCTGAGCGTTTCATTGAGTGTTTCATGGCAGAGCAAAACATGGTCAGTGTGGCCCTGGGCTGTGCCACACGCGATCGCACCATTGCTTTTGTCAGTACCTTCGCCGCCTATTTGACCCGAGCATTTGATCATATCCGCATGGGAGCCATATCCCAAACCAATATCAATCTGATTGGTTCCTACTGCGGGCTATCCATTGGTGAAGATGGACCCTCCCAGATGGCCCTGGAGGACCTAGCCATGTTCCGAAGCATTCCCAATTGCACTGTTTTCTATCCAAGCGATGCCGTCTCGACAGAGCATGCTATTTATCTGGCTGCCAATGCCAAAGGGATGTGCTTCATTCGGACTGGCCCACCAGAAATTGCAGTTATTTATGCCCCAGAAGAAAATTTTGAGATTGGACAGGCCAAGGTCATCCGCCACAGTGTCAATGACAAAGTCACAGTGATTGGAGCCGGAGTTACGCTGCATGAAGCCTTAGCAGCTGCTGACCATCTTTCTGAACAAGGTATTTCTATCCGTGTCATTGACCCATTTACCATTAAACCCCTGGATGCTGCCACCATCATCTCCAATGCAAAAGCTACAGGCGGTCGGGTTATCACAGTGGAAGATCACTACCGGGAAGGTGGCATTGGAGAAGCAGTATGTGCAGCTGTCTCTGGGGAGCCTGACATCCTTGTTCATCAGCTGGCAGTGTCAGGAGTCCCTCGAAGTGGGAAACCTTGCGAATTGCTGGATATGTTTGGAATTAGTGCCAGACACATCATAGCAGCTGTGAAACACACTTTGATGAATTCAGATAGCTGTGTTCTTTAAAAGTCAGTCTGTTGAGTTTGGTCTTAAAATAGTTAATCTTTATTATTGCATTAATGCTAGATGTTATCAAACCATTGTTTATATTATTGTACATTTTTAAAACGTTGAACACCTTTCTTTATTCCTAATTCAGAAATTCAAGTTAACTACCTTTCTGTTAAACTGTGACTATGTACACAAATGCTACGTTCATTTTTGAATAATTGAAGTATAACTTCACAACAACAGCAAACAAAACAGCTATGCCTAATACAAAATTTTCTGAGAAGGCTATAAATAACTGTGTTGGGAATCAAAATAGAGGTAATAGTTTCTTAAATGTTTGTAATTTCCTTGTAAGAAAATGTGAATTTAATTGTAGTCTTAAGTAGCCCAGGTTTTGAAGCAAATTTGAGCTTTTATGTAATGCATTCTACCTGAAGCTTTCCAGATATTGACTGCAGTTTCCTTGAGATTTCCTCAGAAGTTAGAATTCATCTCTCCTCCGTAGTTAAAGGCCATAGAGCAGCAGTGAAGGTTCTTATGATGAATCATACTGCTTTCTTAAAGAGATGAAAGCATAACTAGTTCTAGTCTGCATACTACACAGTTAGGTGAGGTTTCAAAAATGTTTCATTTTTTTCAGTGACCAAAGCAGATTGCTAACTAGCTTATATTCATCTACTAAGATTACTAAAGTGAATGTAATAAAGAATTTTAAAACTTCAGCTTTACTTAGTTTGTGCCATGTATGTGTGATTGGTCTTCTTCTTGGTAAGGAAGAAACTTCTGTCTAAACCAGAAGCAGAAAGAGGCATGTCTCTTAACAATAATCCTGGAAAAAGGTTTGAGCTGCAGATAAGTCGCCAGAGAACAACGTGTGGACTGAAAAGCCATCTCATGCAGACTTGTTACTTTTAGGTGTAAAAACATAAATTATATGGCTAGAATACAAGAAAAGAGTACTTATCAGTCAGGTAAAGTTAAAGATGGACCAAGTTTCAAAACTAAATTTAAAATTAGTCTGTATCTGGTATATTAGGTCATTAGTTTCTTATTTTATTGCCCTTAAGTGCCCTTGTTAAGTGCACCAGGCCTCTAGGATCCTCATAGGATCATTGTACAAATTTGGAAAATTCAAATAAGTAAAAAAAGTACTTATTTATACACACACACGGAAAAAAATCTAACTGTATTTGCTAGCACACAATCTATAACTGTGGATCTGCTAATATAGTCATTCCAATCAAATATTATATATATCCATAAGTGTGGTGGTATTGAATAACAAATCTCCATCCTTATTTTGCAAACATTAGAGATAACATTGATTCAGACACAGCATAAGATAGATAAAATGCTAGCACAAAATTATAATTTGAGTGTGCATACTGGAAAAGCGCTTCAGCTTTTATAGCTTACTAGAGGCTCAATGCACAAAATTCGTGCAAGGGGCTCAGCTCCCGCTGCCACGGCATAGCCTCTGCCTCAGCCCCCACTGCCACAGCTTCATCCGGAAGGTCATCCAGTCTAATTAGCATATTACACTTTTATTATTATAGACTAGAAGCCCAATGCACAAAATTCTTGCAAGAGTAGGCCTTCCTTCCCCCGGCTGCCAGCACCGGCTTCCCTCTGGCAGCCGGGACCTGGGCTTCCCTTGCAGTCCTGGTTTTGTCCAGAAGGACGTCCAGAAGGACATCTGGTCTAATTAGCATATTATGCTTTTATTATTATAGATAACATGTATGTAAGGTTCAAAACGATCCATTTGCAGAAAAACATGCATAAAGACATCTTTAATAATGACAGTAGATCAGGCATGTGTGTTTTTATAATTAATGAAATCTCAAAGACAACCAAAAATGTTTTTTGTAGGAAGATGGGGAAGCTGTTCAGAATCCATCCTGTAAAGGTTCTGTTTCATGAGTCATCAATCAGTAGCTATCAGCCCAGAGAGAAGAAATAAGAAGCGGGAATTAACTTGTGTCTATAATTTTTCAAGTAAGATGGAATCAATCCAATCCTAGCTAATAAAGAGGGAATATGCTAATTGACCATCACACCCTCACAAAATGGTGGTGCCCACAGCCAACAAGGAGGAAATATGCTGATTGACTGTCACGCCCTCAAAGATGGCGGCACCTACAGCCACAAGATGGCAGTGCCCAGTCCCCTCAGCCCCGCCAGGGCGGTAGGTGGGTGGCACAGCTGGGCCTGTCCCTGGGTGGGTCTGGCCACTCCATGTGCCTGCCTCCAGAGTCCCCCAGTCCCCTCAGCCCCTCAGCTGCTCAGGGCCACCCAAGGCTCAGGTAACCAGAGCCGGCTGAGGCTTGCACTGCTGGCAGTGGCAGCAGCAGAGGTGTGATGGGGACGTTGCCTTCCCCTGATCACTGGGTTGCCTCCCAACCCTGAGGGCTCCTGGACTGTGAGAGGGGGCTAATTGACTGTCATGCCTTCAAAGATGGCGGTGCCTACAGCCACAAGATGGCTGGGCTGAGGGATGCCCCTATCCAGTGCATGAATTTTCATACACCAGGCCTCTAGTTTTGTTATAATATTATCTAACCTTAAATCCCTCAAGTGTTTCTTCTGGAGTGTGGGGTATACATGTGGCAGCCAATCAATGATTCTCTCATCATTGATGTTTCTATCTCTCTCTCCCTCTCCCTTCCTCTATGAAATCAATAAAAAATATATATATTTTTTTTAAATTGAAAAAGAGCCAAGGAAGGATGACCCCCTCCAACTCATTCTAACCTAAATATGTTAAAAGGACTGGAAGGGGGAAAGCTGGAGATGGAAAAACCAGCTAAGAATCTACTGCAGACAGAGAAACCAAGATGGAGGCATAGGTAAACACCTGAAATTGCTGCCTTGCACAACCACTTCAAAACTACAACTAAAAGACAAAACGGACATCATCCAGAATCACAGGAAGGCTGGCTGAGTGGAAATTCTACAACTAGAAGGAAAGAGAAAAGCACACTGAGACTCGGAGGAGGTGCGGAAGTAAAGTGCAGAGGTACGGAAGCACATGTGTGCAGAAAGGGCTGGCAACTGAGGCCATGGTTATCTTTTTCAATCAGGAGGGAGACACAAGCTCCCAACTGTTCTGAACTCCAGTTCCGGGTGAGACTCTGGGGACCCAGACTCATATGGGGAGAAACTGGACTGTCTGGCTTCAGGCGGAACTCAAGGGCAGCTTTCTCTTAGAGGTGCTTGCAGCAATTACCACGGGACACTAAGACCCGGGGGCCTCTTAGGGCAGGCTGAGGATCAACCATAGCTGTTTGCTCCACCTTGTAGATTTCCTGAGATGCCATCCCACACAAACTGTGTGCAGAGGCTTTTACATGTGAATGGCCTGACCCTGTGCAATCTAAAATTACCTAACAAACTGCAGCTGGGTCAAAGAGCCCCAGAACTTCCAAAAGAAAGCCAAAGGCCCCACAGCAGCTTGCATTGCTTTACAGCTGGGCCTCATCTGGGCACCTCCAAACCCCAAACAAAGAAGAGGAATCTGCAGAACTCTCCATAGCTCCTGCTGGGTGGCCTCAGGCAGAGGCTAAATTTGCACCCCTTAGAGATCCAAGAGCCAGTGTACCCAGTGGTCAGAGTGGGACCATCCAGATTACAACTCCTCAGATCCATAAGGGACACACTCAAGGGGCAGACTCAGTGAGCACCAAAGCCCCACTGAAGCAAGTCCTGCCCCATAAGGGTGTCTCCAGCACAGTTCTCCCAGCGTAGACACAGCTGATCCTCACAGCCAATTGGCCTGGAGGTCAATTCCTTCCGGTGATACCAACAACAATCAAGGCTTAACTACAACAAGACTGTGCACACAGCCCACAAAGGGGTGCACCAAGAGTGTCCACCTCAGGTAATTGGGGAGGCTGAGCCACTGGGCCCTATAGGACACCTAGCACACAAAACCACTCTATTAACACAGGGAAGCAGTCAAAATGTGGAGACAAAGAAACAGGTCACAAATGACAGAAATAGAGGAAAGCAAACTACTGGATATAGAGTTCAAATCCATGGTTATAAGGTTTTTCAAGAATTTTCTAGAAACTGCCAATAAATTTAGTGAGTCCCTTGAGGATATGAAAAAGGACCAACTAGAAATTAAGCATACACTGACTGAAATAAAGAATAATATACAGAGATCCAACAGTAGACTAGAGGATCACAAGAATCCAGTCAAAGATTTAAAATAAAAAGAAGCACAAAACACCCAACCAGAAAAGCAAAAAGCAAAAAGAATCCAAAAATATGAATATAGTGTAAACAGCCTCTGGGACAACTTCAAGTGTACCAACAACCGAATTATGGGGGTGCCAGAAGAAGAGAGAGAGCAAGATATTGAAAACCTATTTGAAGAAATTCAGAAAACTTCCTCCACCTGGTGAAAGAAATAGACTTACAAGTCCAGGAAGTGCAGAGAACCCCGAACAAAAGGAATCCAAAAAGGACCACACCAAGTCACATCATAATTAAAATTCCAAGAGCAAAAGACAAAGAGAGAATATTAAAAGCAGCAAGAGAAAAACAGTTAGTTACCTACAAAGGAGCACCCATACAACTGTCAGCTGATTTCTCAATAGAAACTATGCAGGCCAGAAGGGAGTGGCAAGAAATATTCAAAGTGATGAATAGCAAGAACCTACAACCAGTATTACTCTACCCAGCAAAGCCTATCATTCAGAATTGAAGGTCAGATAAAGAGCTTCACAGATAAGAAAAAGCTAAAGGAGTTCATCACTGCCAAACCAGTATTATATGAAATGCTAAAAGGTATTCTTTAAGAAGAGAAAGAAGAAGAAAGAGGTAAAGATAAAAATTATGAACAACGAATACATATCTATCAACAAGTGAACCTAAAAATCAAGTGAGTTAAAAAGCTGATGAACAGAATAAACTGGTGAATATAATAGAATCAGGGGCATAGAAAGGGAGTGGAGTGACAATTCTCGGGGGGGAAGGGGTGTGGGGGGTGCAGGAAGAGACTGGACAAAAATCGTACACCTATGGACGAGAACAGTCAGCCGGAGGGTAAGGGCAGAGGGTGGGGTGGAAACCGGGTGGAGGGAGCTATGGGGGAAAAAAAGAGGAACAACTGTAATAATCTGAACATTAAAGATTTATTTAAAAAAAGATTTTCTTCTGATGAACAGAAGTGTTCACTTTAATGTAATCCTAATTATCATTGTTTTCTCTTCTGTTAGCACTTTTTGTGTCATGTTTAAAAAATCTTTTGCCTTCACCAAGGCTATTGAAGTTATTCCCTTGTGTTTTCTTCTGCAAACCTGATATTTTTATCTTTCACATACAGATCTACAATTCACCTGGAAATATGTGTGATGTGAGATTTTGGGAGTCAATACAATTTTTGACACAATTTTATAGCACCCTTAAAATTTCCTTTCCCTCACCATAATAGAATGTTATCTTTTTCATATATCAGATGACTATACATGCATGGAATTGTTTCTGTTCCACTAGTCTATTTCTTTATTTTTGTGTCCATGCTACAGTATCTTAATTATCACTGCTTTTTCATGAGTGATAACAGTATTTTAAGTCTTCCATATCCTCCATATCCTTTTGTTTTCAAGATCGCTTTACCCATTTTTGGTCCTTTGGATTTCCATACAAATTTTAGAAATAGGCTGTCAATTTCAACAAATATTCAATTATATCTTGATGCTAATTACATCTAGTTTATATTCCCTTTTAACATCCCATTTAAAGAGATCACATTATTAAAAATGCCTTAGCAAGTTAAATTAAAGAGATATCATTAAAGTAATTTTAGAAAGTTAGGTTCACAGTCTTCAAACTGAGAGAGATGTACTTTTGGGGTGTTTGGGCAGCCCTTGGAAGTAGGTCCTGAAGACTTCCCAAGTCATATGTAGGCATAGAATATTTTTAATGGAATCTATTTCCAGATCTTTAAATCCGCATGTTTTTTACTAAAATTGATATGCCTGAGAATACCCCTGTGATTTTTTCCCAATATCCTCCTTTATAATTTCAATTGCCCTTCTTTTCAGAACAAAGCCATACCTTTCACCCATCCTTACTGTAATCATTCATTGCTAGTTGTGAAATCTTTGGAGTGCAAAACAAAGGAACATTGTGGTAGTTATTTCAGTAAGAAACTGTTCTCCTTCTTACCAAGTTTTTTTTTTTTAATTTCTTTATTGATTAAGGTGTTACGTATGTGTCCTTATTCCCCCATTACCCCCCCCCATCCTCCTCACTCACGCCCTCACCCCCCTGTTGTCTGTGTCCATTCGTTAGGCTTATATGCATGTATACAAGTCCTTTGGTTGATCTCTCCCCCTTACCTCCATCCTCCCCTACCTTCCCTCTGAGGTGTGATGGCCTGATCGATGTTACTCTATCTCTGGATCTGTTTTTGTTCATCAGTTTATGTTGTTCATTATATTCCATAAATGAGTGAGTTTTTTTTTTACCAAGTTTTAATTGGTTACATTGTAAAACCAAAGCTGTACCTGGAGTGTCTTATCTGAGAATAGTGGTCATCAAATCAGGTGTGACAAGCCATTTCAAGGAACAGATACTGATATACTTGTAAGGCCAATGTCTACAAAGTCCTTCCAGGAAAACTGGTTTTGTATAGGGAAGAGGAAGTTAAGGAACCTAATAAATATAAAGCCCATGAGAAAAGAAGATTTCATTCCAGTTTTTAGATACTATGCTGAAGATTGGCAGTTTCATATAGTTTAACCTAATACTATAATATGCTGATGCAGATTATGAAAATATTGCTTAAAGTATTATGAAAAATGACAAGTGTTGAGTGTTAGGCAGCAAAAAAAAAAAAAAAAAGAAAAGAAAAAAGAAAATGGGAATATTGGATGAGAAGCATATATTCCATACAAACCGAAAATCTCTTAGGCTTGAAGTATTGTGTAACATGGCATATTCCAGGAAGTATAAGAAGCCTATTGTTAAGAGGTCTTAATTTAAGTAGCCATACTGGGTTTAAATTTCACTCCATCACTGACTTGCTGTAAGATCTCAGGCTATCAACTTCTCTGTTCCTCAGTTACTTCATTCCTTGTAAAATGAAGATAACAATAGGACCAATGTCATAAGGTTATTAGAATATTAAATTAGTTAAATGTATAAGGCTTTCAGACCAGTGTCTGGCAAAAAGTAAGCACTAGTCAATGTACGTTTTTATCATTGAAGGATTAAAAGAGAAGAGCCCTCATCGTAACTTGCATTCCTGAAACAAATCTGTTTCTCCCCTTTTCTTGGCCCTCTGCTCAGAAATGTCTGATTGCATCATATCCTGACCTAACTCTCCACAACTTTGCTCCATCAATTTTCTCTCTTTACACTACCTTCTGTCTCTACTTAAGGATAGCAAAACTCTCTTCTTCCCTGAGGAAGCCTCATACTGAAGTCAGCTGGAGGTGAGCTGACACAATGTGCCACAATTTTCAAATCTTAATGCGTGGCAGTTGGCAAAGGCCCACCCACAGTGCAGAATTGCAAGGCCCCTGGAGCCACTGGTGTGACTCATTCAGTAGTCACAACATTTAACTCACCATACTGCCTTCAGATCCTGTTGGGATTTTTCAGCATCAAAATTGGCCTCATATCATCACCACAGCTTCAAAAATTTAAACTTTCTATTTTAAAATTGCACAAGATAATGCATACTTATTTTAATGGGAAAAATACAGATTTTTATTAATAAAAATCCAATGACCTCACACTTCTCAGCCCATCTATTTTCTCATCCCCCTGTGGTAACCACTGTTAGTAGCCTGATCTTTTCAGTCCTAGCCCCTTCTCCATACTCAGACAAATGGCTTTTCCCTCAGATGGTCTTACTTAGATATATAACACATGTAAATTTTAAAATTTATTTTCTAACTAAAATGGAACCATTTTTCTACCCATTACACTGAAACTTTCTTTTTATACTTACAGTATACTATAAACATCTCTTCAGATTAGTGGATAGTTACAACTTACAAGTTATACTTTTTATAACTCCAAGGCATGGGTATAACATAATTTATCCAGCATTCTCCAATTAGTAGACATTTGGGTGTTGCCATGCTACAAAATCAGCCATATATATATATATTTTATCTAAAGGTGTGTTGGTTTTTTCTTTCCTGGAGGTGAGATAAAAATAATGGGGCTGCTGAGTCAAAGGGCATGTGTCTTTTAATATTTACAGTTATTGACAGATTACATTCCAAAAATGATTTTAGAAAGTTTCCCTCTGATTTTTCTTAAGCACTGTCAACAGGGGATATTTTTACTCTTTTAATGTTTACCGATTTAATGAGTTAAGAATAGAATCTCACTATGGTTTTATTTTGTATTTCTCTTCCTACTAGGGACATTGAAGATAGTTTTACATGTTTGTTGATGTTTGAATTTTAGCCTCTGTGAGTTGTCTGTTTAAATTCTTCGCTTCTTATTTTCTTCAATTATTTTTCTTCTTATTATTAATCAATAAGAGCTCTTTGTATACTGATAATACTAAATATTAAAGCAAATTTTAAAGACAAACAATAGAGTCAGAAAAAATTACAGTGAGAGCGATGGCAAAAGCACTAGCAGCACTGAGCACTTAGAAAACAATAAATATAGTTGAATATAATAAATGCAATCAAAGATGTCTCTTTTTTCCCCCATGGCTTCTGGATATGCTGTCTTACTTAAGAAGATCTACGTTTCTCCACATAGATCAAAATCAAAGGCTGTGCAAATATTCTCTGAGATTATTTCCAATAATTTGATGGCTTTATTTTTATACCAGACATTCATTAATTTAGATTTTTAAAAATATTGCTTGTAAGTTGATCTTTTTTTCTTTTAATGGAGCTGTAAAAATTATCAGTGCTTGATATTTTAAAGAGTTCTTGTATTCAGATTACATTTCCCAAGAGAGCTATCCATTAAAACTAAGTTAAAACCAGTTACAGAAATTTGAGAGCTGGGTTTTCTTTAATTTTGGTATATCTTTATTTCTATAGTTCCTAAATTTGGTGATCTCTTTTTACTTCACTCTGAGCCAAAATTTGTTTTAAAAATTTTTGGCTATTTTGACTTGTCTATAAGATCTGAAATGAGAAAGCCCAAATCTCACATATACTGTTTAGCTTGTGACAAGGTATTTATTTGACTCTAGTAATTTTTATTTTCCTCATCTTTGCTATTACCTTAATGAAATATATAACATGGGGATATTGTAAGAATTAAATATAGTAATGCATGTCAAGAAAATAGCAAAGTATTTAATAATAATAAGCTTTTAAAACAAATACAGCTATTAAATTAAACTCTATTAAAATATTTTCCTTATTATCTGAGATAGACCTGTATGCCTGCTTTAGAACCCAAACAAAAGAAATTTCTGGCCCTGGCCGAGGTGCCTCAGTCAGTTCATGCAGCCGATTGAAGTTTCTTTCTCTCTTTCCCTCTCCCTTCATCTCTCTCTTTAAAAAAAAATTATAAAATATTATATATATATACACACACACACACACACTAGAGGCCCAGTGCACGGATTCATGCACCGGTGGGGTCCCTCGGCCTGGCCTGTGGGGATTGGGCCAAAACTGGCTCTCCAACATCCCCCAAGGGGTCCCAAATTTCTAGAGGGCAATTCTTGGGTGACACACCCTGGAATTGGGCTCCCTCCTCTCTGGTTCCAGCTGCGTCACCCAAGAACCACAGTTGCCAAGTCACAGCAGCTCAATAGTTCCTGCATTAAACGTCTGCCCCTGGTGGTCAGTGCACATCATAGCTACCGGTTGGAGCATCTGCCCCCTGGTGGTCATTGTGCATCATAGGTACTGGCCAGCCAATCAGCTGGTTGCTTAGGCTTTTATTTATATATACTAGTGGCCCAGTGCACGAAATTCGTGCACGGGGGTGGGAGGGTGTCCCTCAGCTCGGCCTGCACCCTCTCTAATCTGGGACCCCTTAGAGGATGTCCTCTTGCAATCCAGGACCGCTGGCTCCTAACCACTCACCTGCCTGCCTGCCTGATTGCCCCCAACTGCCACCCTCTCCAGTCTTCTCGCCCCCAATTTCCCCCTCCTGCCAGCCTGCTCACCCCCTACTGCCACCCCCCTGCCAGCCTGCTCACCCCCAACTGCCCTCCCCTCCTGGCCTGATAGCCCCTAATCACCTCTGCCTCAGCCCTGCCACCATGGCTTTGTCCAAAAGGACGTCTGGAAGGTCTCCCAGTCCAATTAGCATATTACCCTTTTATTAGTATAGATTATTAGTATAGATGTGTGTGTGTGTGTTGTGTGTGTGTGTGTGTGTGTGTGTGTGTGTATAACTTTCAGATTATTACAAGGACAAGATATAATGAACTGAAGAGTATTGTTATTTTTTAATATAATTTTAGCTTAATTTGTTTTTTTCTTTTAAAATTTACTTCAAAGGTAACGCCAGTGATTCTACTTATTTACCATATTTTAGTTCTAAAAGTTGTGAATTTTGACCATGGTCAGTTTGACTAATTTGATATGCTGCATGTCCTACATTCTTTTTATTTTGAAAATGTGTTTAAGATAGATGGTTGGGACAACCATTACATGCTTTTAAATAAATATTTTCTTGATGATTATATCCACTTCAATTTCTTTTTTTAAGTTTTATTTTTCAATTAGAGTTGACATTCAGTATTAATTTATATTAGTTTCAGGAGTACAGCATAGTGTTTCAATCCCCCTGATAATTCAAGTACCCATCTGACACCATATTATTGACCATATTTCCTATCTTGTACTTTACATCCCCATGACTATTTTGTAACTACCAATTTGTACTTCTTAATCCTCTCACCTTTTTCATCCAGTCTCCTCCTTTAAATTACTGAGTAATCTCTGTATCAGTTTGCCATCTACTGACATTCTCAGACTTTTATAGAATTGGATTTTTCTAAACCTAGGAATTTCATTCGCCACTGGGGAGAATAACTTGGTTATTCTTCTGTTTGAAAGTAATGCACACCACCATATTCCTGTTCATTCTCCATCCCAACCACTTTAGATAATGGGTTTTCATTTCTTGGCATTGCTGGTTCCTTTGTAGTTTAATCAGGTAGGCACATTCACTTTAGCACTGATTTTTTTTTTTACCCTAGTAGTAAAAGTCTCCATTTAAAATTGGTATAGCATAGTATAGTCTATCATTTTAGAAGAAGCTTTTAAAAACTTTTACTTATAAAGCAGAAAAAAATTAGTACCACCCTCAAATCTTGCATCAAAAAGAATATACTACACAGATGGATTCTAACATATATTCTAGATTGATTTTGTTTACTGCCAAAGAAAAAAATGGCATCTGTTATACTTCTGTTTTAATCAAGATTTTTTTTTTAAAGTTCCAAACAAAAAATAGAATTCAAACTGAGGAAAAGGAGAATTTATTGCCTTTTCTAAGTTACAACTCCAGGAGTAGAAAAAGCTCATGGGGTTAGTGCCAAATGATCTGTCTTCCCATCTCTGGGCTCCATGTAATTCTATGATAGATTTCTTTTCTATTACTTTTTTTCCAAGAAAAAAATGGATGATTTTATTATATAAAATGCTAACTTTCTTTTCATAAAGGCTCTGCTAGTGTGATGACCATAATGATCACCAATTGTACCAGGTTTATATGTTACCAGTTTCAGTGCCAACACACACACACACACACACACACACACACACACACACACACACTCACACACCATTTCTTTTCCAAGAATTAAAACACCCAGGGCTGACTTCCCTGGCCCCCATACAGATATCTAACTGTGATATAGTAACATTGGTTGCTTTTCTTTGTTTACTCTGTGAACTTGGCCCTTCGGTTGCAAATCAACTGGCTATATATTAGTGGGTCTATTTCTAGACTCTCTCTGTTCTGTTCACTTGAGCCTATGTCTATGTATGCTAGTCCTACACTAGAGCACTAGGGTTAGCCTTCAAATTGGGTAGTGTAAGAGCTCTATGTTTATTTTCTTTTTGCAAGATTATTTTACCTACTTACTGTAAATGTTGATATCATGTGTTTTAAAATTTCTACATATTTTTTTATTTTCCAGATATGTCCTGTTATATATATTTTAATTTAATACCATATTAGAAAAATATGCCATGTTTGGTTTTAATTCTTTATTTTTATTATCTTTATTGAGATATTGTGAATAACTCACCATATGATCTAACCACGTGAATGTTGCATGTGCACTTGAAAAGAATGCATTTTCTGTCATTTGGTGTAGCATTCTGTAAATGTCAGTTAGTTCAAATTTGTTGATAGTGCTATTCATATCTTCAATAACTTCACTGTCACAGCAGGCCACTAGCAGTTAATGCCACTATACAGAATAATTTGTAACCTAGACCTAATTCTTTCCTCTCCAATAAAAACTGGCCATAGCAACTTCTCATGAAGGCTTAGATGAGGAAAGAGCAGAACCAGCAAAAGTGTGAACATCCTGTTTATGTATCTTCCTTGGGCTTTCAGGAGATACTCCAAATAAGTATCCTACTTAGAATGCTACTATGTACAAGCTACATTTTTAAATATATATTTTTATTGATATCAGAGGGGAAGGGAGAGGGAGAGAGAGATAGAAACATCAATGATGAGAGAGAATCATTGATCAGCTGCCTCCTGCCTGCCCCACACTAGGGTCTGAGCCTGCAACCAGGGCATGTGTTCTGACCGTGAATCAAACCATGACCTCCTAGTTCATAGGTCAATGCTCAACCATTGAGCCATACTGGCCAGGTTACAAGCTACATTTTAAATCTCATAATGCTTAGCTCTCAATGATTATGTCAATTCTTCATGTCTTCCAATGTCCAATGACCAGATGTTCAAGCCAAGAATTGTGTCTCCAAAGGAGACTTACTTTCCAAAAGTGGCTTGAATTTGTTCAGAATTCTAAGACATTGTTATGATTTTCCTATCAAAGTGAGCCACAATATTCATCAAGCATATTTATGGAGCACTTAAGCATCATCACATCTCTTGGATCAAGGAGGCAAAAAATGGCAGAGCTGCTTAAATGTTAGCCTGTATCATCAGGGAAGTCTTTTCTAGGTGCCAATAAAAGCTGAAAAGTCTTTAGATCATCCAGTAAATATGATGTATGTTGTTTCCAAATACTAAGCATTGTGGTCTTTTAGTAAAGAGTACAAGGTTGCAGAAATATGTACTTCATTTGATAGGTGAAGTTATAATATGTTAAAGACCACTGTACCCCCACTCCCCTGAAACTTCAATGAGGTGAGAAATCCCTGTATTTTATAGGGATTCATCTTTCATCCTCTGTATCTCACTATAGCATTTAGAATATTTACATTTTTTCCTGTTCAGGTCCAATTAGCATAGTGTCTTCGGTATCATAAGAGGTCCTGTGCGATGGTGAGATGATCCAATTCCTGCTTATTAAATGACAGCAAAGAGCCAGGGTTGACATAGTTCTGACATAAAATGCTAAATGTCCTGCTATTTCTTTCAGGTCAAAGTAAATTGCTTCCAGAGGTCTTTGCTTCTTAAGAGAAAAAAAGTCATTTGTAAAAGGTGTGATGAACTCTGATGTTATGCCCCAGTGAAGATAGCAGCAGCAATTGGAGTGTGACTTTCAGATTAAGCTTATTATGATCCACTGCCATTCTCTAATAGTAAATCAGTTTTTCACATTGGCTAAAAGTAACATTAAAGAGAGATATGATAGGAGTTATTTTTTATTGCCTCTCCCTCTCTGGAGGTTATAAGGTCTGTGAGGGCAAATAATCTTATTTATTGTATCCGCTGCTGTATTTACAATACTCAGGATGCTACTTGGCACTCAATCAAATGTTTGTTGACTTAATGAATCCTATCTAATAAAAAAGTAATATGCAAATTGACCATCACTCCAACACAAAAGATGGCTGCCTCCATGTGGACACAAGATGGCTGCCACAAGATGGCCAGCAGGGGAGGGCAGTTGGAAGGGACTAGGCCTGCAAGGGAGGGCAGTTGGGGGCAATCAAGCCTGCAGGAGAGGGCAGTTAGGGGTGACCAGGCCAGCAGAGGAGGGAAGTTGGGGGTGACCGGGCCTGCAAGGAAAGGCAGTTGCAGGGGACCCAGGCCTGCAGGGCAGAGCAGTTGGGGAGACCAGGCCTGCAGGAGAGGGCAGTTAGGGGTGACCAGGCTGTCAGGGGAGGGCAGTTAGGGGCAAACAGGCTGGCAGCAGAGTGGTTAGGGGGTGATCAGGCTGGCAGGCAGAAGCAATTAGGGACAATCAGGCAGGCAGGCAGGCAAGCAGTTGGGAGCCAGCAGTCCTGGATTGTGAGAGGGCAGTTGGACATCCCTCGAGGGGTCCCAGATTGGAGAGGGTGCAGGCTGTGCTGAGGGACACACACCCCCGTACACAAATTTTGTGCACCGGGCCTCTAGTATTTAGATATAAATAAATTGGAAGGTGTATGAGAGAATTACAAGAGGATGCAGTTAAAGATACAAATAAGGGATCCTAACTTGAAGGCATTTTTATGCAAAGGATTTTAAAATTTATTATGGTAATTTATTATGTATTATTTCTAAACTAGTAGCCCTATGCACGAATCCTGGCACCAGTAGCTCTCTGCGGGGCCTGGCTGCTCCAGGCCCACTGCACAGAGGCTCTCCATGGCCCAGAGGCCCATCAGTGCCCCAGCCTGGTCAGAGACCCATCCGCGGAATGCTTGCCTCATCGCCATGGCGACGAAGCAAGCATTCCACCAGGCTGCTCACGCTGCCCGCACTCAGCATCTGCCCCCCAGGACTGAGGTACTCTGGCGGGGCTGAGAGGACTGAGCACCGCCATCTTGTGGCTTTGGGTGCCGCCATCTTTTTTGATGGAGTGACAGTTAATTTGCATATTACCTTTTTATTAAATAGGATAAGCTTTAAAGCAACGTGATGAATTATACTTTAGAAATATGATTAAAATGTTAACATGGAATATAGTTTAGTGGTTCTCAACCTTCCTAATGTTGTGACCCTTTAATACAGTTCCTCATGTTGTGGTGACCCCCAACCATAAAATTATTTTCATTGCTACTTCATAACCAGTTTTGCTACTGTTATGAATTGTAATGTAAATATCTGTGTTTTCTGATGGTCTTAGGTGACCCTGTTAGCAGTTCTCAACCTGTGGGTTGCGACGCACAGGTTGAAAACTGCTGCTGTAGAGCTTAAGACCAACGGAAAACACAGATATTTACATTACGATTCATAACAGTAGCAAAATTACAGTTATGAAGTAGCAACAAAAATAATTTTCTGGTTGGGGGTCACCACAACATGAGGAACTGTATTAAAGGGTCACGACATTAGGAAGGTTGAGAACCACTGGTTTAGAGAATAAAGAGCCTGCAGATAGGAAGGCCTAGGACCTTGGATAAATTACTGATAGTCATCCAGGCCTTCATGCAAGTCTCATGACTCAATCATTGTTCTGTAATGAGTTAGCTTAGTATTCACTTATGATAAAAATTCTCAGAATAGAAATCAATTTTCTTAACTTCCTTAAAAATATCTATGAAAAATTACAACAAATATCATACTTAGTGATTAAGTGTTAACTTATTTCCATTATGGGAGAGAAAAAAAACCTCTGTCAAGGATACCTATTGAAAAAGACAAGAGGCAGTCCTGGCCGCTACCAGCTGATTGCTGCCTTGGCACTTGTGGCAAGGCTATGCTGTTTCTTCCTTAACATAAACAATGTCATAGAACAACCACATCAGCCAAGGCCACTCTGTGAATGACTGACAGAGCGAGCAAAACCAAGGCTGTATTCCTTAGTTCTTCTGAGGACTGCAAAATATAAGAACACCATGAAAATCACAAAAATAACCAGGCATAGTCCCTCTGCATGCTACGTGAGCAACTGCTGTTTCTTATATTAATTACACCTTTAGCCCAACTCCATTCCACCCACCTGCTAGATGAAAAAGAAAATACACAATCATAGAATTGCCCACTTCAGAGCAAAACACACTTCTTTGGTTCCTCTTCAAAATTACCTAACATGAGCCCCCACCCTACAACAACCCCCTCATAATACCTGACGGAGATACCCCATTGTTCTCCCATGGGGTATGATTTCTCTGGCAACAAGTAATAAACCCAACTTTGATTGTGGTGTTTCTTGTGGTCCTTGGTTTTGGGCATCTACACTATTTTATTGCAAATATTAAATGTTACTCAAAGAGTAAAAAAGAGGAAAACATATTTTCTTAACAGGTTTGCAAGAGAAACAATATCTCCAGGGTAGTTAGATTTCACTTACAGTGAGAACGTGAAGGGAACAGCCAGAAAAATGACTCAGGATCCAAGTTGCCACTGACAGTTGTGTAGGTTGCCTTCTTCCAAAGGGCGTTATGCACAGGGAGCAGGGGAGGCTCAAAACTGGACCCCACTCCTCGACCTGTGTGCCTTGACTTGGAGCTCTCATACTGGGAGAGAGGAGGACCTTTGGAAACTTGCATGGTGGCACAGTCTGACAGCCATGGTCCTCTTGAGGTTAAAATTTTGCCGTGAATTTACCATGAGTTACAGAATTTTATGAGGATGAAAATTTGGAAGTCCTGAGTTTCATGAAGTGGCTGAGGTAATCGGAGATAAAATATATGATATTTGTGACATGGTCAACCCTAATTGCCTCAAGCAGAATGTGGCAGTGAGGCTGTGAGATCTGGCTTGAGGCACCTTTTGCCAGGAGCATGCAGAGCATGGCCCCGTAGAGGCCAGGGGAGGGGCAATCTCCCATGGAGCACCTGTACTTGTGTGTCTCTCTCCTAATGTCTCTGGACAGGAGACATTCTCGGATACTCAATTCCTGCCAAGTGAGTCATAGAGGCCAGGGGAGGGCAGTCTTACATGCAGTGTGGGAAGTGCCTGTCTGCCCTCTGTAATTTATACTGTTAGAGGGGTGGTGGCCAGGGAAAGATCACAGAGAAGGGTATTCTTTCTTGCTTTTACCCATGCTTTCTCCTCCTCTCTGATTGAATATACTCCTATTAGGTTTGACAAGTAACTGACCTTCCCTCAAACTCAATTCTGGAATTAGCTCTTCAGTGAAGACTTCACTGCCTCCTGAATTGAGCTGGCACCTTCCCTCTTTGAAACCACACTATTTTATTATGAGACAGATTCAAATTCATACCTTGGATTTATTTACATGTTTCTTTCTCCTTAAGAGTACATTATATCTTTTATTTTTTATCTCTATCACTCAGCACAACATCTGACACATAATGGTGTTTGGTTGTGCTGAGTAAATTAAATTGGACTGAATTGATTTGAAGATAAACTAATGTGATGTAATGGAATGAATATGGGATCAGAGGGCAAAAAAACCAGTTTTCTAGCTGTGTCTATGCTAACTACATTCATTCGTACAAGTCTCTTACCCTCTCTGTACATTATTGTTTTTTAAAGAGTAAACATGAAGGCACTGGTTGATCTTTAACATCACTTTCAGTATCTGTAACTCAGTGATCCAGACTGATGTCCCACATGCGTGGCCTTTTTAGCTGAGTTTTCATAATTTGTATAAAGAGCGGTGATGCCTTCCTAGGCATAGAAGATCAAAGTGTTCCTTGATAATAAAGCTTTTGCTCAAGTATTAAGGGCTAACTAGGAAATCTGGTTAAGAACATTTGAACATTTCCCAAGACTACTGGATCTCTCACACTGACTTAAAAACAAACAGGAGTATAATTTGTCAAGCTTTTATCTAAGTAGAATTCATACAATGACCTTGAGGTCTATTGAATTACCTTGAATAAAAAAAAATGTTTACATCACTAGGCAAATTGGAACCTGTGATTTAGTGGAAAGATTTTAAAGCTTATACACATACAAAGAACCTGTGTCATTAAAGAATAATTCCCTTTCCATATTTTGTATTAAAAAATCTTTGGCTGCTAGGAACCACTTATCATAATAATGTGATTTAAATGAACTAAATACCAACAGTAGCTCTAACATTATAAAGATGATGTTTATAAATGATTGAATTGCCTCTAAATTGTTACCACAAAGAACTATACTAATGAGTAAAACAAGGACATTTTCATTATCAAAATTATGTCATTTTCTCAAACTGCTTTTATAAAAAGATAGGTGATTTTTTATACAATTAGGTGGATAAGACAACAGTATGTTTTTATGTAAAATAATTTAAAAATACAAATAATTTTCAATTTTATCAACCATTACTGATTTATAATGTCTGCATCAGGGCGGTGAGGAATATGTCATTATAGGTGGTGTTTGCAGTCTTATATTAATTATATAGTCTTACGTAATGGTAAGTGTATTGGTCAATGACAAGGGCAGTTTAGGTCATTGTTTTAACCTTTAATAAGTTATTATTGCAATTCAGTATGAATATGAATAAAGCATCAAAACACTGGAATTTTTACAGCTTAAAAAAATGCTATCATTATATTAAAACTAGAGGCCCAGTGCACAAAATTCATGAACTGGGGGTGAGTCCCTCAGCCCAGCCTCTGCCCTCTCGCAGTCCGGGACCCCTCGTTCCTTACCATCTGCCTGTTCGCTGCTCCTTACCGCTCAGCTTGCTGCTCCTTAGCACTGCTGTGGAGGCAGGAGAGGCTCCTGTCACTGCTGCTGCACTCGCCAGCCGTGAGCCCGGCTTCTGGTTGAGCATATGCCCCCTGGTGGTCAGTGCACATCATAGCAACTGGTCATTCTGGTCGTTCTGCCATAATGGTCGCTTTTATTATATAGATGACTTTCAAGTGTTTTATTTTATTTTATTTTTTAAAATATATTTTTATTGATTTCAGAGAGGAAGGGAGAGGGAGAGAGAGATAGAAACATCAATGATGAGAGAGAATCATTGATTGGCTGCCTCCTGCACACACCCCACTGGGGATCGAGCCCGCAACCTGGGCATATGCCCTGACCAGGAATCGAATCAATGACCTCTTGGTTCCTGGGTCGACGCTCAGCCGCTGAGCTACACCCGGCTGGGCCTTTCAAGTGTTTTAAATTTTTATTGTGTGAAAAAAAACTGCCTTTGAGTAAAGAATTTCATTTGTGTAAATACTAGGTCTTAGATATATTCAGGCTGAGATTTGAAAAGTGATTATTGTTCTCCAAAAAAAACAGAAAATATGTCTATTAGTTTTGGTGTAAAGCCAATATAAATGTGCTAAACCCTAAAAATATTTCAGTACTGAAATATTTCCAGAAACACAAATCACTTGTTCTTAGTAATCATCTTTTTAATGAAGACCTGTTCCATATATGACACATTGAAATCACATATCCTAAAACCCAGGAAAATTGGTGTAACTATGGGGACAGGTGGTCACCATCACCCTCTCAGGTGTCCCTGACTCTTTGTATTAGTTCCCTACTGCTACTGTAACAAAGCCCATGAACTTGGTGGCTTAAAAATAAAACAAATTATGTTCTGCAGTAGTTAAAATAAGAAGTCCCAAATGAGTCTCACTGAGCCAAAATGAAGTTATCAGGCTGCATTCCTTATGAAGGCTCCAGTGGAAAATTGGTTTCCTTTGGCTCTTCCAGTTCCCAGAGGCCACCTGAATTCCTTGGCTTACAGCCCCTTCCTCTATCTTTAAAGCGCATCATTCCAATCTCTGCTCCCACCATCATAGCTCCTTTTTCTGAATTTCACACACTTGCTTCTCTCTTATAAGGACCCTGTGATTATACTTGGCTTCCTTAAATAATTGACCCAGGATAATTTCCCCATCTCCATATCATTAACTTAATCACACCTGCAAAGTCCCTTTTGTCCTGTAAAGTAACATATTCACAGATTCTGCGGATTAGGACATGGACATCTTTGAGGGGCCATTTTTCTGTTTTCTACACATAGACCTTTTTGCAGTGTGGTGATGTCTACTGTTTACTTGTCAGAAAAAATGTTTTTAAATGCATGGAAATAAAATACATATGTATACAATGGAAAAAATCATTGAATTATAATAATCAAAATATTTAAAATGCATGCATTAGTAATATGGGTAATTTTAAAATTCTTGTGTTAAATAATAGTTGTAATGGCTAATAACTATAATTTCAAAGTAGTAAAGGATAAACAATATTTACAACAACTGTTTGTGATATAAAAATATCTGTGATTTTCATTGTGCTATTAATAGCATGTTGTCTTTTTATTTAATTTTCTACACATTAATAATAGGAACAAATGCTAAACTTCAATTAGAACTTAAAGCAAAAAATGTAATTTTTATTTTCCCCCATGATCTTGGATTGAGTGTTAAGAACCTCTGTTACACATACTCAGCAGAAAGAAAATATTTATGACTTGTCAGTGTGTGTGTGTGTGTGTGTGTGTGTGTGCTTGAGAGAGAGAGAGAGAGAGAGAGAGAGAGAGAGAGAGAGAGAGAGAGATGAGGCCAGAAAATTGCTATTATTCTACAGTTCTTTAACTGTATTTGCTTTTTCCTATCATTCAGTTACTAACTGAAAAGTAAATAAACTAATTATGGACATTCTTTATCATGAATCTATTTCATGAGATTCTCATTATCCTGAACATTAGACACTAAGGTATTTATAGAGGCATGAAAATTCTTCTGTGTGTATTCAAATTTTGACATATCATGCTGATTAATGTTAATATTTATTAGCAATGAGATTTCCATAGATGTATGATATAGCAATTGTTGTCTAGGAGCTTGCATTTGACTTAACACACAGAATGTACATATTCTGCTACATGAACACCATTATATTCATTTTGGATATGTTGTGGTTTAATTATTTATAAGTTTTGTTAGATAATTTTTTTAATATTTTATAATGACAAGCAAGCTATATCCTTGCAATCCAAAACAAAATGAAAGAGTTAAAAACTATAAAGGCTATGGAGGCTAGTCTAAATTGTGATGTGGCTGAGAACTGGGTGATTTAAGGCTGCTGGACTGATTTTTATAACTGTTGGAATAATTCCTTCCTGGACTAATTAGGCAATCTATCATAAAAACCCTGTTCCAATTTAATTTAGACACTCTGGGAATGCTTCACTTCATATCCAGTAACACACTGAGAAAGAAATTCTTTTATGCTTTTGAGATGATACAATTAAATTGTAGCCACAGGCTTATTAAGAATGCTTCTCTCTCCTAAGGCACTTAATCAAAGAAGAAAATATGTGACTTTCGGGTAAGATGGCAAAATAATGCATGTTTGTTTAACTCCCCTACATGCACTTTAAATGGAAGTAAATATCCCACAAGCAAATAAATAAAATAAAATCTAAACAAAATAAAACAAAACAGAAAACAGAGAATAAATTATTTCTATATTGAAATTAGGAAACAACTACAATTTCATACGAACATGTTAAATAATGCCTGCCTCATACAAAACAATTAGGACCAAATTGAAAAACAACTCTGAGATATGGCACGGATCCTTAATTTTGAGTTTAGAGTAACATGCTAGAAATGGGAGAGTTCAGGAAGACCTCACTGATTGGCAAATTTGAAGGTGTTTGGGCAGAGTGTGTGTCTCAGTCATGGGCAACATAGAGAATCTCTGCTTGGCATGTATTTCTTCCATGCAGAGCAGGTGCAATTCGGGTTGGGCAGAAGGAGAGCACCTACCACCGCTATGTTGATATGTTTGCCTATTCTGCTGGAATATGTGCTTGCTGCTTTTTGGGAAATATTCCTCACCCAGCCCACCAGCAATGCCTGGTACAATCCAGCCCTATGTCCCTTTTCTGGCCTGGTCTCATAACGCACATGCTCTCCTAAATCTCCATTCAGCTATATAATTCATCAGAAGTCTGAATAAAGCACTATCTGTATGCCAACCTCATCTTTCTCATGGTGACCCTGGTGCTTGGTATGAATTTCTTCCTATGGTTCTTCCAGGAATATGTCCTGTTGCAGTCCTACCCAAACATCAAGGTCTTCTCAGAAGCAGCTTTCTTCATGATCCTTTCTTACTCCACTGACTTTTTATAGGACTGCCAAATAATGTTCCTTCCAAGAAGTCCTTGATGCTCCATTCTTTATGGCATCTCATGTTTTCCCTTATAATTTCTATTTATGATGTTAATTTCTTAAGGTGAAAATCATGGTAGCTTTGTATTTATTTCCCCTATATTCCAAAGTACAGTTCTTTGCACAAAATAATTATTCTGTGAATGCTGATGCCTCTATATTTTAGTTTATTTTTTTCAAATTTGAGAATCAAATAAACAGGAAGAGCCTTCCACTTCTGAAAGATATTTTTCTCTGAACAGTGCAAGTCTCAGCACAGGAAGCGTATCTTTCAAGGTCCTGCAATTTGTCATCATGACGCAAATGAGTTCCTCAGTGCCCTTAGACTTGACAGTCTCTCACATAACTACAACCCTTAACCTTGAGGTCTTATTACAGCTCAAGTGTCTTAAATTTTCTCTCTCAAATATCAATTATCTTACATAAATTGCTTCACCTTTTCTAAATATATTGCTTATATATCATTAAGTCGTTTGACAACATTATAAACATAATTGTTTTGTAATGTTTCTTGCTCAAATCATTTTTACAGTTGTATTTTACTTTATTCTCCCTTCTAATGTACTATTTCACCCACAAGGGTATCTGTAAAGGATACATAGTTTAAGAACATAGTTATTGGAGGAACAGCTGTGAATCTGTCGCAGAGCATTAACATCTCACGTTCATCTGTGTACTCCTCCCCTACTTGACTCTTCTACCTTTTGTTCAGATTAAAGATTTTGTGTTTTTCATTCCCCAGATTTTTTTCTTAATTTTTCATTTGGAAATAATTTAAATTACATAAAACTTGCAAGGATAGTTCAAAGAACACCACTTAAATACACACACACACACACACACACACACACACATATATGCCTGTGGGGTCTGGCCAGCCTGGCCAGGGGGAGGGGACATGGGTGGTTGGCCGGCCTGCCTGCTGGTTGAACTCCTGGTCGAGGGGACAATTTGCATATTAGCCTTTTATTATATAGGATATACACTGAGTGGCCAGATTATTATGCATTCAGAGATCATAATAATCTGGCCACTCAGTGTATAATGTATATCTATAATAATAAAAGCATAATATGCTAATTAGACAGGACGTCCTTCTGGGTATATATATAACTGTAGTAAATAAAATAATATATAATACAAGGTTTTAACTATTTTTCTATAATTTTCCTACTACTTTCGTGATTCCAAAATTGTTCCATGTGTATTTGAGATTCTGCATAATTGGCAAAAAAAAAAAAAGGGGGTGGATCTAATGGAAGGGACACAAGTCTGAGAGTCAAGAAAGTCAGTGGCAATCACTCAACTTTAAGAAAGTCTTCAAAATCACTTGCTTTCTTGATTTTGAGTCTGTTCTGTGAAATGAGACATACCATGTAAACTTTTTGGTCTTTGGTTCCCTCTTAAGAACTTCTTTTGTGAACCATAGTTTTCTGGGTGCTCTCCTGGCACTGCATGTCCAGCAATCCTCTGACTTAATTCTTTCCCATAGGGTCAAAGAAGTCTGTTTGCATTCCAGAAGTCACACTGCCAAGAAATGTCAGAGCAAGCATCTGAACTCAGATTTGATTGCAAAATAATTGTTTCTAACTGCATATCAGCTCTAAACCATCCATGTCATTTAAGCACCAAAGTACTTCATCATCTGGTCCCATCATGACTATTAATTCTGACCCTAATTGTTTCCACTGATTCTCTCACTGTTCCCTTTAGTCTTCTCACCTTCCTACAACTACAGACCTCTTTCTGACCACAGTAAGTAAGACTTACTCATGGTTTTCCTGTCCTCACCTCTTTATCTCCATCCACATCTCCATCTCATTTGCCTTCATGGCCCATCTCTTGCTCTCCTGAATCCCTTTCACATCTACAACCTTCACCATCATTTTAGTACTTAATTATATTTAAAATGTCTCCATTAAAAAATAGTGTCCATTATTTCCAGTGCATTGGGCATAACTTAATGGCAAGGATTATGCTTTGGCCCCAAACCAGTTTGGCTCAGTGGATAGAGCATCGGCCTGTGGACTCAAGGATCCCAGGTTCGATTCTGGTCAAGGGCATGTACCTTGGTTGCGGGCACATACCCAGTAGGGAATGTGCAGGAGGAAAATGATCGATGTTTCTCTCTCATCGATGTTTCTAACTCTCTATCCCTCTCCCTTCCTCTCTCTGTAAAGAAATCAATAAAATATATTTTTAAAAAACTCTCTTTAAAAAAATTATGCTTTGTACATCTTTTTTACCATCCTTTAATGTTGACCACAAAATAAAAGCTTAATTCCTACTGATTAAATTCATTTTGGAAATTAATATGCAAATTATTTAAAAACTTGGAAACATGACACGAACATATGTCAATATAATTTCTGAATTTTGGTTCTCCCTTCTCTTTATCCAATAAGATTTTATGCAATGACTTGTTAGCTTTCAGTTATCTTTCTAAAAGCATAGTTTTTATTGTTGACTGTACACCAACAGTGAGTCAACTTGTCTATAGACTTTTAAGGTAAGCTTCTCTCAATAGTAATGACCAATACTGCCCATTAAATACCTATAATAGGCTAGACATTATTACAATTTAATTCCATAAAGCTTCAAAGAAATGAAAATTACTTCACCATTTTATATACTTCATCTGAAATCCCCAAACAACTTATCAGGACAGCTACTACTTATAGATACAGCAGCCAAAAACCAATGATTTGTGCAAGTCTACTTCCAGGAAAGACAGATGTTATTATTGCAAGCCAGTAAAATCTTATTTCAAAGTCTCTGATATTTCATCCATGCCATATTTCCTCATCTTGATATTATGCAATGTAAAAACTATATTAGACAATATAAGGCCAATAGATGCATCTTAGTGTATATAATCCTATATAATAAAAGCCTAATATGCTAAGTGTCTGACTGTTCATTTGACCATTTGACCAGTCACTGTGATGCACACTGACCACCAGGGGGCACACACTCCAACTGGTAGGTTAGCTTGCTGCTGGTGTCCGGCTGATTGAGACTGGGTGAGATGGCTTGGACATGTCCTGGAGCCCTCCCATAGTCCCTCCCTGGCCCTGATCATACATCAGTAGGGTCCTTCAGCCTAGCCTGCACCTTCTCGCAACCCAGGACCCCTTGAGGAATGTCGGAGAGCTGGTTTCGGCCCATTCCCCACAGGCCAGGCCGAGGGACCCCCACCAGTGCACAAATCCATGCACCAGGCCTCTAGTATACATATAAAGTATAGAGAAAATCAGTATTTTACATTAAATATTTTTCTTCTTTTGCTGTATTTTCAATATTATTTCTATTAAAGATTTTTATGATATTTTAAATTGGTGGTAGGTAGGAAAGAATGTAATATAAACACATTCAAAGTCATACTCTCAGTAAAATGCACCAGAGCCAACAAACTGCAGATAGATTTAATTATTTCTTGGAAACTTTACAGTAATAACTCATTGTAGATCATGCTTGTGAGATAGGGCATTAATTAAATTAACAAGCCAGGAAGCCACATATCCTGGAAACTAAAAAAGATCAAGTATCATCTTAGAAACCCTAACCTGTTCATGAGATACTGTTGTACTGACACATATGTTACTAACTGATAAGGAATTTCAAAAAGGCAGTGTGGAAAGTGGATATTGGTGTGTGACCAGGGAGAGGTGCCCTGATTCCAGACTTATTCTAACTGGAAAATAGAGAAAATCAATTTATGAAAGTACCAAAGCTTTTCAAATATGCCTTAGGAACACCTCATCTTATGGGTTATAATAATAAGTTCAATGGGTAACATTTTTCTATAAAACTTACTTTCCAGATTCACCAGGGAAAAATAGTCTTTTCAGAAAATTGACTCATTGTTAGGGTAGGACCGTGGTCAGCAAACTGCGGCTCGCGAACCACATGCGGCTCTTTGGCCCCTTGAGTGTGGCTCTTCCACAAAATACCACGGCCTGGGCGAGTCTATTTTGAAGAGTGGTGTTAAAAGAAGTTTAAGTTTAAAAAATTTGGCTCTCAAAAGAAATTTCAATCATTGTACTGTTGATATTTGGCTCTGTTGACTAATGAGTTTGCTGACCACTGGGCTAGGATAATATCAGTTTCTTCTCCATTCAAAATAAATAAATTTAAGTCATGCTGTGGTCACCTGGAGCAGACTCTCACCCTCACACTACAGATTAGGACTGAGTAACAAAACAGTGGAGTTCTGAGTACATTTATCTTGTCTGTGAGCTGAAAAATGGTCTGACTCTAAAGGAAAAAATTATATGTATCTTTACATCTCTTCCTTTTATGAGGAAGAATAGAAAGCAGAGTCCTAAAAGTATATAGTTTTATAACTGAAAGAAGAGAAACAAAAGTTTTATGTTGATTTTGATGAAATGTTCTCTAACAGCATTTATTGTCCTTGTTTAAATAAAAAATGTACAGGATAGTTATACAATATTTATTCATAAAATATTTCTTAAATTGTGATTAATACATTTTCAAACACAGACATTTTTGTTCAAACACTCATTATGATTTACTACAGAAAATTCTAAATTAAATGCCCCCCCTGAAAGAGTCTCCACTGACAAAGGAATTCTTTAATGGTGCCAATTCTTTTTTTTTTTACATTTTTTTTATTGAGGTATTATATGTGTACATATCTTACCATTGCCCCTCCACCCCCCACCCATACATGCCCTCACCCTCCAGAGTTTTGTGTCCATTGTTTATGCTTATATGCATGCATACAAGTCCTTCATTTGATTTCTTATCTCCCCCACCTCTCCCTAACTTTCCCCCTGTAATTTGAAAGTCTGTTTGATGCTTTACTATCTCTGTATCTATCTTTTTGTTCATCAGTTTATAATGTTCTTTACTATTCATAAATGAGTGAGATCTTGTGGTATTTTTCTTTCATTGACTGGCTTATTTCACTTAGCATAATGTTCTCCATTTCCATCCAGGTTGCTGCAAATGATGAGAATTCCTTCTTTTTTATGGCAGCATAGTATTCCATTGTGTAGATGTACCACAGTTTTCTGATCCAGTCATCTGCTGATGGGCACTTAGGCTGTTTCCAAATCTTAGCTATTGTAAATTGTGCTGCTATGAACATAGGGGTGTATATATCTTTTCTGATTGGTGTTTCTATTTTCTTCGGATATATTCCCAGGAATGGGATTACTGGGTCAAATGGGAGTTTCATTTTCAGTTTTTTGAGGAAACTCCATACTGTTCTCCACAGTGGCTGCACCAGTCTGCATTCCCACCAGCAGTGCACGAGGGTTCCTTTTTCTCCGCATCCTCGCCAACACTTGTCGTTTGTTGATTTGTTGATGATAGCCATTCTGACAGGTGTGAGATGGTACCTCATTGTTGTTTTGATTTGCATCTCTCGGATAATAAGTGACTTTGAACATGTTTTCATGTGTCTCTTGGCCTTCCTTCTGTCTTCTTTTGAAAATATTCTGTTTAGGTCTGTTGCCCATTTTTTTATTGGGTCATTTATCTTCCTTTTATTAAGTTGCATAAGCTACCTGTAGATGTTGGAGATTAAACCTTTATCAGTGATAGCATTTGCAAATATGTTCTCCCATGCAGTGGGCTTTCTTGTTGTTTTGTTGATTGTTTCTTTTTCTGTAAAAAAGCTTTTTATTTTGATGTAGTCCCATTTGTTAATTTTCTCTTTAGCTTCCATTGCCCTAGGGGCAGTGTCAGTGAAGAAGTTCTTTTGGCATATGTCTGAGATATTGTTGCCTGTGGATTCCTCTAGTATTTTTATGGTTTCCCGTCTTATGTTTAAGTCCTGTATCCATTTTGAGTTTATTTTTGTGTATGGTGTATAATGGTGCCAATTCTTAATCTTCTCTGATGGATGGCTTTCTTCAGTTACTCACATACATCACTTTCATCCACATGATTTCATAAGAACCCAGCTACATGTAGCTAACAGACTTTGGGTTTCAATTATGTTGAGACATATTTGGTTCATGACATTAGGGCTAAAACCTGTGGTTTTGTAATGTTGTTACTCTGTTTGGGGGTAAATGAACATAAAAGATAATGTTCTCAGCCAAACACAGATGAAGATAGAAATCTGCTTGCCAGTTATAATAGTTATGAATATAGTCAAATTGCCTTTGCTCATCAAAAATAAACCACTTGATTATGAAGTCTCCTGTTTAGGGGACTTTCTGGGAGGTTGTTTATAGATTCCCTGTGCTTTCCCTTTATTTATAGTTAAGCTTGCTACCTCCTTCAGTTCTTTATTTTACCTTGACAATTTATGCAATTCCATTTTATCCCGTTTCTAGTTTAGGAATCCCTGGAAATTCAGATTTATACTAGAGTATGATAGATTCAAATCCGCTAACATTGACTCTATAATACACCTAATCTCAAGAAAAATACTAGAATAGTTTTACACCAAGTCAAATTCAGAACCAGATTTCTCAACTCTATTCAAAATGAATGGGCTCCTCCTGATTTGTGTTTTTAAAAAAATATTTTTATTGATTTCAAAGAGGAAGGGAGAGAGAGAGAGATAGAACATCAATGATGAGAGAAAATAATTGACTGGCTGCCCCATACTGGAGGATTAAGCCCACAACCCAGGCATGTGCCCTGACTGGGAATTGAACTGTGACCTCCTGGTTTATGGGTCAACACTCAACCATTGAGCCATACCATTTTGTTTTTAAGAGAAGAATCTGGAATGAAGACAAGACCACAATTTTGTCAGTGGTCACAGCTCTTTATAAGTGCCACTTGATTTTAAGATCAGATGGACATTTGCTGTGTTATTAGAAGCAGTATCCATCCGATAACCACATAATAGATTAATATTTTGAGGAAAGATGTTCCCAGAGATAAATGGCTCAAATCTTTTATAAACAAATTCCTCTGAAGAAATTCTCAGTTTTCTCTTTAATATTCTCATCACGATAAAGATGTGGTCTGCCAGAAAAGAACTTCATTGGTGAGAAAATAGTCCTACTTAATAACACAAGTATTTTCTAATCACAATTTTTTTTAAACTGGTAAAAAATGTTAGTCCCCTATTTTTCATTTTGAGGATGGAGAATGAGAAAACTAGAAAGACAGAACAACTTTATCCAGATTGCATAGTTTCTTCATGATAAAATCAGGATTACACATGCTGCAAAGAGCTGACTTTTTGCATACTAATAAATTTATTACAATAGAAGATGATAACTGTAATGCTTCCAGCAACCCCAGTACTCTAATCCAATATCTATAATACCCAATTTTTAGCAGTAACATCTGATACATGAAATAAAAATATGAGAAATTTGAGCAAAATGATATAAATAATCTTACCTGATTAAATCTGGAAAGTTGTCCTTACTCCTCCTTAAGAATATTTTTCTAAAAATGATTTGGATATTCATGTCTGTTTAATCAGAGTGTCTGTTACCTGCATACTTCTCAATAAACATTGACAAGTATTTTTTCAATTGTTCTCATTTTCACTATTTCTTGTTAACAAAAACAAAAGTTATTACAAAATACCCCATTTATGGAATGTTACAGCTTCCAAGACTACAGCATTTTGTACATTAGCCATATTTTTGGTGGATGTTTATTCATCATTTCACTGTTCTAAGTAAAAATGTCTCCAAATCATAATGTAAGATGATTCACTTATTACCTGCCCATTGGGCATTGATTCATGTGCACTTTAGTTTCATATAATTGTCCTTTCTTGTCTGAAAATGTATCTGCTCTATTAGTAATAAAGAACTTTATTAATGTATTATGTGTAATTTGTTACTAACCGGTATTTGTCATGATCCAGTTAAAATTGGAGCAATGCATCCGATCTTGGAAGCATAAGGATGAATATAGAGCTATGTTTCCTACCTATTTCAAAGGGTACCCTCTCTCTTTATACTTTGTATTGCAGTTGACATGCAGTATTATATTAGTTTAGGATATAAAAGGATACCATTTCTCAGAGTAAATATGTGATTAAAATAAATATCACTGAACTTTAAATTGTTAAAGTTAATTTTTTCTAAAAAAGACACATGCATAAAATACTACATTTTACAAGAACGTAGGGGAGATAGGTAGTGTATAAATATAGTTGAAACTCTAAAGTGTGATAAGTAATAAACATATAGTACAAACTAAATAACACAAAGGCAAAAGGACTGAGAAACTAATTTTTTTTTCATTGGGAAAATACATGGGAATGTTAGAATGAGCAATCAAGTTCTAAGGAGATTTATATTTGGTTTAAAGTGCTGTTGCACTGAAAGTTTCAATATAAAGTCCAGTAGAATTGTCCTTTAACTTGGAATTAGGTTATAAAATCCAGGTTAGAACTAGAGGTCAAAGATAAAGTTTCAAACTGTAAAAACAAAAATGGATGTGATAGCAGATGTGGTTTCCACTGAGGATGTAGAAGAACTAAAAATACTACTTTACAATTTTAACATTTTGAAAAATACCATTTTTTGGTTTTGAAGACAATTTTTCCATTATTTAAAAAAATATATGTTCTTCTATGTTGGATGTAGAAGAGATGTTTTACAAAGCTAAGGACTTAAGGGTCCAGTTTGATTTCACCAATATAGAGTTCTTTCAGTATCTTTTTAGGACATGAAGTTGTCTCTGAAGCAATAACACACAAATAACTGGCAAAATGATTGTGTTGAGTATTTTTCTCTCTGTGCTGGTAATAGTGGGGAACTAAAAGCACAAACATTGAAGTCAAAGCCTGATTCCAAATCCTGACTCCAGCAACTTAGGTTTTTAAAGCTTTGGATAAGTTATTTCACTTCCTGTGAGCCTTAGCTTTCATTGTAACAGGTGGATAATAACATCAACCTCAAAGCTGGTGGCAAGAAATTAGTATTATGACAATTGTGCTTAACATGATCATTATCACTATTATTACGAAGTGACAAATTTGCTCATTTGGAATTGGGAGTAATGGTGTTAAATAAGCATTATAAAATACAATCAAGGTAATCAAATATAGGCCACTTGGCACATTTTTAAAAACACATATTTTTTTAATTTCAGAGAAGAAGGGAGAGGAGAGAGATAAAAACATCAATGATGAGAGAGAATCATTGATTGGCTGCCTCCTGCATGTCTCCCCCTGGGGATCCAGCCGCAATCCAGGCATGTGCCCTGACAGGAAAGGAACCCTGACTTCCTGGTTCATAGGTCGATGCTCAACCACTGAGCAACACCGGCTGGGTGCCTGTTGCCACATTTTGACTGATCCATGTTAATAAGAAAATAGAGAACTCCAAATAATGACAACACCCCTAAGTTTCAAGAAAATGTGTGGATACGGTTTAAATAATCAATGACTAAATTCCAAAAAGCCCTTAATTTAGATGTTTGTCAAATTAGTTTATGCTAAGCAAAAGGCACAAGTATAAAACATACTTTTTGTTATCTCTAATTTTTATGTAAGACCAAGTAATTTATGAAGATGCATCATTTCCTTTTTTGTATCTTACAATTTAAGCTTCTAATTTCATCTCAATTTATGATTATGACTGTATGAGACACACATGCACGCATTTATCTCATACCAAGTCTGAGGTCAAAATCAGTTAGTCTAGGCAAAGCTGCAGTAACAAATAAACCCATAAAACTCAGTGGTTTAAACAAGAAGATGATTTCTTCATTTTATAACAGCTCAAAGCAGGTATTAAAGTCAGCATAGTGGCATTCCTTCATGTATTTACTCGTTAACCAAGCTAACAGCTCCTGCCATTTTTGATAGGTTACATTCAAGGTCAGTTTGGGCATTGCCATCCTAATCATTCAGAAGGGGAAAGAAGCATGGAGAAACATGCTTAAGGAGACTTAATTAGTCACCTTTGAATGTGACCTCCAATTACGCTGAGTGGCCAGATTATTATGATCTCTCAATGCATAATAATCTGGCCACTCAGTGTGTGAATTCATGCCCGGTGCATGAATTCGTGCATGGGTGGGGTCTGGCCAGCCTTGCCAGGGAGAGGGGACATGGGTGGTTGGCCGGCCTGCCTGCTGGTCGAACTCCTGGTCGAGGGGACAATTTGCATATTAGCCTTTTATTATATAGGATATACACTGAGTGGCCAGATTATTATGCATTCAGAGATCATAATAATCTGGCCACTCAGTGTATATACTATTGGGAAGTATATACTATTTGTTTATCCAGACAAACCTGACTATAGGGAAATGGAGTCTTATTCTATGCGAAGGAAGAAGAGGACAATGGGTTTTAATGAACCTCTAGCAGCCTTTGACACATTTTAAAATGGCAAAGCAAACATTTAGTTGCAATGGTTTCTGCATTCACTGGTTACTTTGGGGATATTTGTCAGAGGCATACAATTTTCTGTGCTTCAATTTCTGGACATATCACCTCCTGATAAAAAAAAGACACTGTATCTTAAGACCTGATGTACTACCATTGGTAAATGTTGATAAGAATATAAGGGACAAAAAGGAACATATGTCTATTGTTTGAAAATTGAACCTAAGTGAAACCCATTAACCCATGGCAATTTCATGTTCTCTGAGGTCACCATGGCAATGGAAATAAATCAGCTTTTCATGGGACAAAATATGTACTTCAAAAATATAATTTATATAGGGAATAATTTGTTTTTCATTTTCATGTCCATTTTTACAAAATGAATGCCCTCCTGATTTTAACCTCTTTTTTGCAGTGTTGGTACTGTTGTCAGTGAATGATGTTGCAATTATATGCAATAAGTAGTGGGTCAGTCATTTTACTGTTTACACTTACGTTTGGTGAAAATTCATACAAAAGATCTCCATCCTTTTTTTACTTAGGTAAATTTATATAGAGAAGCAAAATAAATTGATACATGAAAGAAAAATATGAATCCATTTAGGACAAAATTTTCTAGCTAATTCAATGGCTATGGAGCCTGAACCTTGAATGTCACAGAAAATGGCCTTGGTTTTCTATTTTCAGGTGAAGTTTCATACAAAAGCTCTGATAGCTTGTCACTTTGCTTTTTTGCTACTCTCTAAACTCTGTCTAAGACTATACATTATCCTAAATCATTTTTGCGTGTTTAGTATTCACTCAACCTAGCAACTATCTGACATTTATTGAGAACCTGATAAGTATAATATATATTAGAGGTAGGTACTTTATGGGCTACAAATAAGTACAAAACAAAACAATATTCCTATTCTGAAGAAACAGTCTACCAAGAAGTCTAAACCACAAAAAGCTAATTAAAAATAAATTACAGCCCTGGCTAGTGTGGCTCTATGGTTAGAGCATTGGCTTGTGCACAGAAGGGTCACAGGTTGGATTCCTGGTCAAGGGCACATACCTGGGTTACAGGTTCATTCCCCAGCCCCCTTTTGTTATGTATATCCTGTTACTTATTAAATAATTCAATTTGATCACCACCATGTATAAGTATTTAGCTAAATGCTGTGTAACAATGAATAAGACATACCATACTTTCCGGCGTATAAGACGACTGGGCATATAAGATTTTCCTGGGTTAAAAAGTCATCTTATACACTGGAAAATACGGTAATTGTAACAGGAACGATGGAACAGAGGGTGGGGATTGTTTCAGAAAAGGTACCATATTTTCTGACATATAAGACGACTTTTTAACCCAGGAAAATCTTATACGCCCAGTCGTCTTATACGCTGGAAAATATGGTAGTTCCTGATCCCAGGAAGCTTATAGCCTAGAAAGGTGACAAACAGTAAGTTACATCCATCACCATAATAGTTTCAGGAATCTTTTTCTTATGATGCAGTCTTTTAAGATTTACTCCCTTAGCAACTTTCAAACATGTGATACCGTATTATCTACACTAATAAAAGAGAAACATGCAAATTGACCGTCAATCCACTATGCCCACCAGCCAATCAGGAGTGAGTCTGCAAATTAACCCAACAAAGATGGCGGCAGCCATGGAGCTGGATTGAGCAGGAGGCTTGGGTTGCCCCCAGCGATGGAGAAAGCCAAGCTTCCCACCCGCCCTGGCCACCGTTGAAGGAGGGGCTGGGAGCCTGGGTCACCAGGGGGTGTGGCTAGCCTGAAAACAGCCCTCAGCCCCTGACCCAGGCTGGCCACACACCCCCAGTGGGGACCCTCACCCCATGGGGGCGTGGCTGGCCTGCAAACCACCACAGGCCCCTCTTCCAGGCTGCCCCATGCCCCAAGAGAACCACCACCCTGATCTGGGACACCCTTCAGGGCAAACCAGCTGGCCCCAACCTGTGTACCAGGCCTCTATCTATACTAATAAAAGGGTAATATGCTAATTAGACTGGGAGACCTTCCAGGAGACCTCCTGGATGTTCTTCTGGACAAAGCCATGGTGGCTGGGCCGAGGTAGAGCCGGTTAGAGGCCAAGAGGGGAGGGCAGTTGTGGGTGATCAGGCCAGAATGGGACAGCAGTTGTGGGTGATCAGGCCGGTGCGGGGGGGGGCAGTTGGGGGCAAGCAGGCCAGCAGGGGGGGCAGTTGGGGGCGACCAGGCAGGCAGGCAGGTGAGTGGTTAGGAGCCAGCAGTCCCGGATTGCGAGAGGGATGTCTGACTGCCGGTTTAGGCCTGATCCCTGTAAACCTGCAGTAGGACATCCTTTGAGGGGTCCCAGATTGGAGAGGGTGCAGGCTGGGCTGAGGGACACCCCCCACCCCCTGTGCACAAATTTCATGCACTGGGCCACTAGTTAACTATTTTTTTTTTTGTAGCTGAATAATATTCCTTTGTGTGTGTGTGCGTGTGTGCGTGCGTGCGTGCGTGCGTGTGCGTGCGTGCGTGTGCGTGTGTGTGTGTGTGTGTACCACATTTTATTTATTTATTCATCCATTGCTGGAGACTTAAGTTGTTTCCATATCTTGACTATTGCAGATAATTCTGTAATGAACATGCGAGTGCAAATATCTTTTTGAGTTAGTGCTTTTGTTTTCTTTGGATAACTACCCAGAAGTGGAATTGCTAGATCATATAGTAGTTCTAGTTTTAATTTATTGAGAAAACTTTATACTGTTTTTCATAGTGGCTGCACCAATTTACATTCCCACTAACAGAACTCAAGGGTTTCCTTTTCTCCACATCCTCACCAACACTAGTTATCTCTTGTCTTTTTTATGATAGCCAAGAAATAAATTATTTTTTATATTTTATTATTTGTTTAATATATTTTATATTTTTATTAAATTTATTGGTTAATAAAAGTATATAGGCTTCAGGTGTATATCTATAATAATAAAAGCATAATATGCTAATTAGACCGGACATCCTTCTGGATGACCTTCTGGACACAGCTGGGGCTGTGAGGGAAGCCCAGGTCCCGGGGGGCCAGAGGGAAGCCGGTGCCAGCAGCCAGGGGAAGGAAGGCCTACTCTTGCACAAATTTCATGCATCGGGCCTCTAGTAATAGAAATAATACACCATCTGCATATTGTATTCTGTGTTTGCCATCCCAAGTCAAGTCTCTTTTCATCACCATTTATCCCCCCTTTATCCTTTTCTACCTCCTCTCACCCCCTTTCACTCTGGCAATCATCATCCCTGTTGTCTGTGTCTATGAAGGTTTTTTTATTTTTATTTTATTTTTTTATTGAGGTATTATATGTATACATATCTTACCATTAAATGAAGGTTTTTTTAATTGCCTAATCCCTTTGCTTTTTTCACCCAGTCCCCCAGCTCCCCTCCCCTCTGATGGCTGTCAGTCTGTTCTCTGTATCTATGAGTTGTTTCTCTTTTGTTTGTTAGTTTATTAGATACCTTTAATCATGTTAGAATTTTCTTTTTAACTGTCAATTGATTTCTTAAATGCTAGTGGGATATAAGCCATGTACATTTTGGCTCACACCCAAAAACATTAAGCATTGTCCTAAGTAATTAAAACGGCAGTCCAGGTATCTAACCATAAACCCAGTGTACAGTGTGATAAAGACTGTTAGTGCTCAGCTATCTCCTGTTCTTTCCTTCTCTAGCACATGAGAGAAAACCATTTTTCCAGTCTTTTTCACTATTTAGGTCATATCACTAATTCTGGCCAGTGAGATGTGAGAAAAACTAAAGTGAATTACTTTCAAGCTGAGCCTTTAAGTGTAGGTTTCTACCTTTAGATTCTCTCTCCCTTGGCAGGGAGACCCCCAAATGGCATGTATTAAGATCCCAGAGTCATCACAAGATGGAAAGGTACTAGATTCCTCAAACTCATTGCATAAGATTGAAATAAGACCATTGGTTATTTAAAGCTGCTGACATTGAAGATTTTTTAAAAATATTTTTTTATGATTTTAGAGAGGATGGAGAAGGAGAGAGAGATAGAAACATCAATGATGAGAGAGAAGCATTGATTGGCTGCCTCCTGCACCCCCCCCCCCGCAACACTTGGAATCAAGCCTACAACCTGGGCATATGCCCTGTCCAGGAATTGAACCGTGACCTCCTGGTTCATAAGTCAATGCTCAACTACTGAACCATACTGGCTGGGCAAGATTTAAGTTTTTTTTGGCTACTGTAGCAGAGCCAAGCATGAATTATCTTGACTAATACATATAGTCAGAAAAATTAAACTATATCTATATCTATATCTATATCTATATCTATATCTATATAGATAGTTATATAGATATAGATAGATATAGATATAGATATAGATATAGATAGATATAGATATAGATATAGATATAGATATAACTATAGATATAGATATAGATATAGATATAGATATAGATATAGATATAGATAGATATATACTAGTAAAAGCCTAAGCGACTTAACGACTGAACGACCGGTCAACCAGTTGCTATGACACGCACTGACCACCAGGGGGCAGATGCTCAATGCAGGAGCTGCCCCCTGGTGGTCAGTGCACTCCCATAGCCAACCTCCTGCAGCTGGCCAACCTCCCTTGGTCCCTCCCTCCTGGCTAGCCGGCCAGCCCCCTCCTTAACCACCCCCCCAAATCAGCCCGATCACTGGCCAGGACGAGGGACCCCACCCATGCATGAATTCATGCACTGGTCCTCTAGTATAAAAATAATACCACATATTGACATTCCAGGGTAAAAAATATGAACCAGGATTATGTCAACAACATATGTTTTGTACCTAATGTTAAACAGAACCTCTATGTACATAAAGATATATATCCACAACAAATTTTAAGTTAGGTATTACTAATCCCATTTTTTATAGATGAGGAAACTATGATGTAATGAGTTTTTGACTGGCTCATGTTTATAAAGCTAAAAAGAGCCAGAATCGAGCTTTGAAGCCAACTCCACTCTCTTCACTTACTACACTTAGCCGTCATGTAATGAGAAAAGGTGTCATAGGTTCTATCTATCCCTTATTACTTCTAAGAATTTTTTAGACAGGTAATTTGGTATCTGATTTATTTTGCATAAGAGACTCTGAGCATTTTGCTGTCATATCTTATATTATTTTACAGGCTTAAGAATTTTCATCATTCTGTATGGAGTAGTTATTAAACTCATTTTTTTTGCATGTCACAATTTTTCATTTCATGCAATTCCAATATTTTGTGAATCTAAGTCCCCAAATTGCATTGCTCAACTTCTTCCAGCATGATAGTATATGTAGCACAGAGCTGCATGGTGCTCCCTTCATGGTTGTTCATCACTCACTATACAGCAAGCATGTCAAACTCAAAGGCTAATAGGCCAATGAACAGGTTTAAGTTTATGTGGGCCGCAATAAAACAAAAGCTTCAATCTTCATAGAAACGTAGGTTTATTTCAATAGAGATATGCTGAATACAAAGGGCTGAAATAAATGAGTAATTGTTAACATAAAATAATAGAACATTTTAATAAAAATTAACATTTTTTCTTGAATATTAACTTACCAGACATTGAATAACTGCACAAATTAATAAGCGTAACGCAAATAAACCTATTTTTCTTGTTTTCCGAAAGCAAAATATTTCCTGTTGCGCACACCAAACAAGTCAGTGCAAGACTAATGACGTGGCAATCGGCTGCTAAAATATTCACTGTCGGTATTAGTGGAGAAATGTGCGCCTGCGTGTAAGTCGCATAAGGGAAATGAATGCAACACGATGATAGTAATCAGTCATTAGTGAACATTGTCGTTCATTATTAATAATTATGTGTAGCAGAATATTGTAAAATTAAGTTATGAAATTTTTATTAAAATGTTTCTTACATACCGTTATATTGGTTGGGCCACAAAAATAATCGTGTGGGCCGCATGCGGCCCGCGGGCTGAGAGTTTGACATGCTTGCTGCACATCCATCTCAGGAAGCAGACATTAGGGCAATTAAAATCTGAGTGCTTCTTGTGGGGCTCTTTCTTTGTAGGGCTGCTGCAGGTTGGTAGCGTTCCTCCGCTAACGGCTCCACTTAGGTAGTGCTGCTCACAACACACCTCACTTTTCTGCTCCCTCTCCAAGCACCGTCAAGCCTGGATGTGACAGCAATTTTTCCTATTGCAAGCCCTGGGACACTGCATTATCCCTAACTGATTTCTCTAAATCTTGTTAATGTCTTCATAAAAAAAATATATTGAAATATCTTCTTGCATCTTGTGCTAATGCACCATCTTTTTCCTTCCAGGAATCTGACTGATTCAATAATGCGACAGTTATATAATTTAAATGCCTATTAAAATGAACATTATTGTAATACTTGACAAGCAGAATTCCAACATTGCATACTAGTTTTTCCTAAACTGTTTTCCTTGATGGTCTAAAGTTCCATAACCTACTAAACGTTGTTTTTCAAATGGGGAATTTCTTTTAAAGATACACCCATTAACATTTCACAGAAGGCTATTAGCACACCTAAAAAAAGAATTTGCACAAAAAGTCTCTAAATAATTTTATAATGTTAGGTATAAAATATCTCTCCCTCTTTTGGTTAGCTTTGTAAGTTTGCTAGAACATAGTTGTTTTAAAAATAACTGAAGTTTTTACTCTATTAAAATATAAAGCCATAGTAGTTTTTGTGACAGAAGCTAGCTTTATCATGATGATATTAAATATTCTATATTAATCCACCCAACAACACAATAAGGTAGCAGCATCCCATTTTGTAAATGTAACTGAGTGAAAATAAGTCATATAAATTTGCCTAGAGATTAAGTAGTGGAAAGTATCCAAACTTATGTCTATTTGATTTTAAAACCTATGCTCTAATGTGGTTTCAGTTTAAAGAAAAAAAATTTAAAATTTCCTTCCTAAATGTAATATTAATTCCAAACTATTACAAATATTCCAGTTCTTGGTAGATTTTTATCATCTCTAAGAGTAGGTAGATTTTTATCATCTCCTTTCCACTAACTTCTTTTATTAAAAAGAAGGAAAAGGAAAAAAGAAGGAAAATAATATTGTATTTAATAAAAAAGGGCAACAAAACAATTAAATGTCAAAATTTTAACACTGACTATTAATATTAAATTAGTTCTCCAAGCTTTGTTGTTCAGGCTTCATTCTTTAAATAATTTAATTTAGAATGAAATGACCAATGATAAACAGCTGTTTTATTTTGTTATATTCATTTATCAATAGTTATCAGATTAACTATTAATTGATATTATTGGGTTATTAATTGAGTTGATATCAACTATTAATTGATATTAATTAATTGATTGACATTAGAAGGAGAAAAATTTTGAAAAGAATAATTTTTAAAACACTATTCTTGCCTGGCCAGTGTGGCTTGGTGAACCAGGAGGTCACAGTTCGATTCCCAGTCAGGGCACATGCCAGGGTTATGGGTTCGATCACCCATAGGGGTCATGCAGGAGGTACTGATCAATGATTCTCTCTCATCATTGATGTTTCTTTCTCTCTCTCCCTCTCCCTTCCTCTCTGTTAAACAAGATTTGTCAAAATTTACAGTAGCCCACTTGTGAAGATGGAAAATGGAAAACTTTTTGGAAAGTTTCCATATGTTTAGGCCATTGCTAAGACTGATGGAGTGAAATGTTAGACTAGATCTATCTTGCTTGTGACTAATCAAGGTCCATAAATGTTTTAATTTACTTCTCTATCCTTGTGTCTTCTTGATGGATAACTTGCCATTACCCGGCTGTTGTGAATGGAAAAGTACAAGAACCAATGGCCAAATTCAAAACTACCCTTCTTTTGGATCCCAGCAATTGGTCTATTTTATATCCAAAACTAGAGGCCTGGTGCAGGAATTCGTTCACAGGTGGGGTCCCTCAGGGCAGCCTGCAGGGATCAGACTCCAGCTCGTGCCCCCAGGTTCGCAGCCCCAGCTTGCGCCCTCAGCCTCGCAGCTCCACAGCCCCACCTGGCACCACCCCCTCACCTGCTCCACCATCCCGCCTGTGGGGCAATCAGTCAGGGCTGGTCATCATCTGTGGGGTGATGGGTTACCACTCACACCTGCCTTGGCCTGGCGCCGCCCACTCACCTGCTCCACCATCCGCCGTGGTCCCACTCTCGTTGGGGCCCATTGGGGCTGGCAGTGCCTCCACTGCCACCTGCTACCAGCACCCCATCACCGATGCCCACCATGTTCCACGCCGCCCTCTGATGGTCAGCACACGTCATAGCGAGCAGTCGAACTCCCAGTCGAACAACCACTTGAGGGGACAATTTGCATATTAGGCTTTTATTAAATAGGATAGGTCCAAACTTAAGCTTCTCCACTTCTATACTGGATATACCTGTCTCAGAAAATGTATTTTCCCCTTCTTTCACTAAAATTTGTTGAATCAATCAGTCTGATGCATCCTTTTTCTTACCTATTTATGTTTACTTTATGGATCCTTCTTTTCTACTAAATTTTAAACAGAAGCCTAAATGTAACTAATTTCCAATGCTCCTTAATTAACTTCCAGCTGACCTTTCCACTTAGCAGATAAATTCAGTCTCCTCAGTATAAACATGCAGTTATGCTAATTCAATGTTCTTCTGAATTAGGCCATATCCATGTTCAATGAAATTTGATGTTAAGACTATTTTGTGTCTAGAAGTATTGCTGTGGTCTCCACACACATACTGTATATTAATTTTTGAACTCAGTAGCAAAGTTTGATATTTAGTTTGCCAGCTTCATTGCTTAAACTGAATTAAAGAGCTGGAATAAGCTCTTTGGAAATTGGCTGTGAATTTTAATTTCTAGCTTTCACCAAATCAATATTTCCTTGGAAGTTTTTAATAAGCTTACTTTAAAAATTGCCCAACCTGATTTTTCTCTATTTTTTCTTCTCTCTCTCTTCTCTCTCTCTCTCTCTCTCTCTCTCTCATTAAGGATCAGTAGCCCTCTTCTCACCAGATAATTATTATATTGTCAAGGAATAAAAACTAAAAAAAAGATCTTATTGTTGATTTTGTGATTATATAACTGTACTAGACTTAGGAGAGCAATTCACTTCAAGATTAATAATTTTATTAGAGAGTAGGTCTCATTAGAATTTTCTCAAGATTGTATTCAGAAATACAAATATGTCAAGAAAGGGTAGAATTAATTAGTATATGCTTTCCAGAAGTTAGGATAAAATTTATTTATTCATTCAACATTATATTATGGGCCAGGCATTCGCCCCTCCCCCCCCCCAATGATTTATTATATACCTAGCTGTTTGGGTCTGAAGTGTATGTTGCCACTTTTTTTTCTTCCCAATCATTCACTTGAAACTTTTAAGTTCTGAAATCCAGAATGTGAAAAAAAAATTAATGGGTAAAGGTGATTTTGATCTCACCACATTGGTAGACTTTTCACCTTTCTAATTGCATTAACCTAGGATATCTCTTTCTTCCTACTATATTCTTAACTCATTTTAAAAGTGAGAAACTAATTTAAAAGTGCTGAACCTCATTTGCAAAGTTTCAGTCCTTGATTTGGGCATCTCCTAAAACCAGACTACCATCTACTTAGAGAGAATCCATTTTAAAGGGGGTCACTCTGGTTTTGAACCTAATTATGTGCTTTCATGTGATGAAATCATCAGGAAATTCTATATAATCAGGAAATAATATTCAGTAACAGTAAACATTGTCAAACATGCTTATGAAACTTCATCTCCTTTCACCCTTTTGTTGTAACTTGTGGGCATTCCCAAGGTTCATGGATATGCCTGTCATTACTAATAATTCACAACATAACATCTGATTCAAAAGTTCTTAGATTTGAGGCAGCTTCAATCTAAGAAAACCAGAATGAGTAGCAGCTGTAGCAGGCTACTGTTGAATGCTGACACCTCAAATACGATGAGGGCATCAATAGATAAGACTGACTTTATTGCTTACTGCGAGAAACAACACCAGCCCTACAGAGCATTGCCAGTGTCTGGGCTGGGAAAAGTCTATTAGTTTGTAGGGTAACAGTGTCCCACAAGCTGAGAGGCTTAAACAATAGAAACGTATTATCTTGCAGTTCTGGAGACTAGATTCTGAGATCAAGGTGTCAGCAGGGCTGGTTCCTTCTGGAAGCTGTAAGGAACAATCTGCTGCCTTCCTCCCCTAGTTTCTGCTGTTTTGCTGGCGCTCTGGGAGTAAGCACACCCATGTTGGACTAGAGCCCACCAGAATGAACTCATTCAAACTGATTGCCTCTGGAAGTTCCTATCTCTAACTATAGTTAAATTCTGAGGCCCTGGGCATTCAAAATTCAACATATGAATTGGGGGTGGGGAGGTAGGGAGACACAATTCAATCCATAACACAAAGTAAGGTCAACATTTGTCGATAATTTGGAAGTTTCACTTAAGGCTAGTGTTTCAATGTAGGAGACTAGATTGGTGTTGGGTAGGGTCATACAACAGTCTAGGATTGGAAGAAAGATCAAGACATGCATATTGAGGTGTAATATTGACACTCTCCATTGAAGAGGTGATGGGTCCTAAAGGAAGTTCTTGTCAAGTACAATCAAGTAGCTTGGTTGGACAGAGCCTCCAGGGAAAATATAATGCTGATAAAGGCAGTGAAATAGCAAAGTCGTGTTATTGTAGGTGTTTGTGGGACAGTAGTTTTAGTCCTCAGTTTCCAGGAGTGATGGTCTTGGTTCTCACTCTGAAGACTCAGCTTTTAGGGAAACAACCACCTCCCCAAAAAGGAAATTTATCTATTTGTTTATTTTTACTATTTTGCTTGGGAAAATGCTTACATAAGCAGTAGATAGGATTAAAAATAATGCATTTAATTATAGAACCAGATTATGTCCATTTTGCTCCCTAAGGATTAATATGAATCCATTTCCATTAGAGTACGGACAATACAAAATTTTTTAAAAAATCACTTTTAGGGCTTCTACAGATTACTTTTTCTGAACCATTAATAGAGGGTTCCAGCTGTGTTTGTTAACCCCTATTAACCAAAAACCTTGAATTGCCATGTTGCCATATGCTAAACTCTGAAGCAAACTGCTTTCATGTGTCTCTTTTCTCTGCTCAAATGATTAATGGAAATGAGAAAATGTGAATTTTCAGTGCTGGACTTAAATCAGCACTTTCCAAAATATGTTTCACTACTATAGTCAGTTTGAATATTTTTTTCAAAAATCTTACTCAATCTTCAACTGGGAGTTCTGTTATGTGGAACACTAGCATGATTAGGGATATTAACAAGTAGTTGGTAAAATGTTCTCAAAGTTCAAATAAATTTAGAGGAAATTAGATCAAGCAAACTGAGACAAATTTCTTGACTGCAAGATATCTCAGACATTTTAATATGCTACTGTTATCATATTATCTTTTGCATTTATTGGTTATTATTAATATTTAGCATAGTATTATTATTTAGGATATATTGTTGTGAATTTTTAAAACAAAATATAGTATACAATCTCCATTACTTTTCCCTCTCTCCCCACTTTTTTAAATAGAACATCCTATATTGGTTGAGATTTAAGAGAATGAACATGGTAGCTTAGTTTAATATGCCCGCAAGCACTACTTTTCTACCCTGTTTTGAACTGAAATATGTAACCCCTCGTATTCCCAATACATCCATTAATTCTATTCAAATCTTAGATTAAAAATTAGATTAACCAGTATTCTTCTGAAAGGGCACAAAGAATATCTCTTTAATACCAAATGGAATAATTCAGTACAGATTTCTCTTATCAGTCAGTCACATGTGTCTTTTCAAATGTCCACTAATGAAATATTCATTACTTAGTATCTGAATGTGCTCAAGACTCAAGTTTTATAAGGACTTCTGATCTTCTGAGACATTTTCTCTTGTTGGAAAATATAATTAAAAACAAAACCTCCTCTCAATTCAGAAAACCTTTGCATAATAAAGGTAGAAGAGAAGAAAAACAACCTTATTCGTGAATAAACATTAAACTAGTATATGACACATATCACAGACAATCAGTTAAAGGACTACAAAGATAGAAAGAAATGTCACCCTTTTATACAGCAGAGCAGATGCAACCCATTGCATACATATTCCCAAACAATAACTAGTCTTCAAGAAAGAGGATTTGAAAGCACCATTTGTCTCACATAGTTTATCTTAAATTCACATGGTAACTGCGGTGACCATCTGTGTCAGCTAATTGGCTTTATCCAAGAAAAACCGTGGTTATGACAGGAAGTAGTTGTGCAACTGGGAGCAAAGAGCCTGCTGAAGTGAGGCTCCTTCCCTCCCACAGAAATGAGGGAAGGGGTCGGGGGGTGGGGGGGGGGCTCTCTCTCCCTTGATTACATTTTAAAGAGAAGTTTTCTAGATCCCTAAGAAAGAGGTTTCTGGGTCATAGAGCTGACAAGAGGCTTTTTATCTTTAAAAGGTTTTATATACAAAAGTACAATATGATGACTATAGTTAACACTGCTGTGTGATATGTAAGAAAGTTGTTGAGAAAGTAGACCTTAAGGGCTCTCATCACAAGGAGATTTTGTTCTTCTTTCTACTGTATCTATATGAGATGATGGAAATTAACCAAACCTAATGTGGTAATCATTTCACAATATATGTAAATCTAACCATCATGCTGTACACCTTAAACTTACACAGTGATGATGCCAATTATTTGTCAATAAAACTGAATATTTATATTCATTTCAAAGGGACAGAGAAAGAGCTCATAATTACAGGTTTTCTAAAGGAAATGCTTTAAGAGAGGGGGAGTCCCTTCCTATATTTTCAAAAGGGAGAATTAAGCCTCTTATAGTAAATTTGTATTTGCCTTTATACTCTCAGTGGATGACCTCTGTAGTCATATATATATATACTAGAGGCCCGGTGCACGAAATTCGTGCACGGAGGGGAGTTGTCCCTTAGCCTAGCCTGTACCCTCTCCAATCTGGGACCCCTCAAGCGATGTCTGACTGCCCGTTTAGGCCCTCTCACAATCCAGGACTGCTGGCTCCCAACTGCTTGCCTGCCTGCCTTCCTGATTGCCCCTAACTGCTTCTGCCTGCCAGCCTGATCACCCCCTAACCACTCTGCTGCCAGCCTGTTTGCCCCCAACTTCCCTCCTCTGCCGGCCTGGTCACCCCTAACTGCCCTCTCCTGCAGGGTTGATCACCTCCAACTGCCCTCCCTTGCAGGCTTGGTCCCTCTCAACTGCCCTCCCTTGCAGGCCGGGTGCCTCCCAACTGCCCTCTCCTGCTGGCCATCTTGTGGTGGCCATCTTGTGTCCACATGGGGACAGGATCTTTGACCACATGGGGGCAGCTATATTGTGTGTTGCAGTGATGATCAATCTGCATAGTACTCTTTTATTAGATAGGATAGAGGCCTGGTACAGGGGTGGGGGCCAGCTGGTTTGCCCTGAAGGGTGTCCCTGATCAGGGTGGGGTTCCCTTGGGGCGTGGGGCGGCCTGAGCGAGGGGCCTGTGGTGGTTTGCAGGCGGGCCACGCCCCCTGGCGACGCAAGCAGAGGCTCTGGTATCTGGAATTTATTTTCCTTCTACAATTGAAACTTTGTAGCCTGGAGCAGAGCCAAGCCTGGGGTTCCCTCTGAGGCCCGCAGCCATTTGTGTTGGGGTTATAATTGAAACATTGTTGCCTTAAGTGGGTGGGCCCGGCCAGGGTGTGTGGAAAGCTTTGCTTCCCCTGTTGCCGGCAGCAACCCTGGCCTGCTCTCTCAAGCTCCATTCTGCCGCCATTTGTTTGAATTTGTTTACCTTCTATAATTGAAACTTTGTAGCTTGAGTGGAGGCTTAGGCCTGCAACGGCTGGCAGAAAGCTTGGCTTCCTCTGTTACCTAGGAAACCTTGCTCTCTGTGGCTGTAGCCATCTTGGTTTGGGTTAATTTGCATACTCGCTCTGATTGGATGGTGGGCGTGGCTTGTGGGCGTGGTTTATGGATGTGTCAGAGGTATGGTCAATTTGCATATTTGTCTATTATTAGATTAGATATATATATCTCCTACCTAATAAAAGAGTAATATGCAAATTGACCCTAACTCCGCTACACCCACAAACCATGCCCACAAGCCACACCCACCAGCCAATCAGGAGCAAATATGCAAATAAACCCAACCAAGATGGCTACAGCCACAGAGAGCAGGAGGGAGGCTTGGGTTTCCCCAATAACAAAGGAAGCCAAGCTTTCCGCCTGCCCTTGCTGGCCTTAGCCTCCACTCAAGGCTACAAAGTTTTAATTATAGAAGATAAACAAATCCAAATAGAAATGGTGGCAGCTACGGAGCTGGAAAGAGCAGGAGGCAAGGGTTGCCCCCGGCAATGGAGGAAGCAAAGCTTCTGCAGCCCTGGCTGGCCTAGGCCTCTGCTCCAGGCTACAAAGTTTCAATTATAAAAGATACACAAACCCCAAAAGAAATGGTTGCCACAGAGTGAGCAGGAGGCTTGGCTCCGCTCCAGGCTACAAAGTTTCAATTGTAGAAAATACATAAATCCCAGATACCAGGGCCTCTGCTTGGGTCGCCAGGGGGCATGGCTGGCATGCAAACCACCACAGGCCCTTCACCCAGGCCGCCCCACACCTCAAGGGAACCCCCACCCTGATCCGGGACACCCTTCAGGGCAAACCAGCTGTCCCCCACCCATTCACCAGGCCTCTATCCTATCTAATAAAAGAGTAACATGCAGATTGACCATCACTCCAACACACAAGATGGCTGCCCCCATGTGGTCAAAGATCCTTCCCCCAGGTGGACACAAGATGGCCGGCACAAGATGGCCAGCAGGGGAAGGAAGTTGGGAGGGACCAGGCCTGCAAGGGAGGGCAGTTGGGGGCAATCAAGCCCACAGGGGAGGGCAGTTAGGGGTGACCAGGCCAGGAGAGGAGGGAAGTTGGGGGTGACTGGGCCTGCAGGGAAGGGCAGTTGGGCGGGACCCAGGCCTGCAGGGGAGGGGAGGGCAGTTAGGGGTGACCAGGCCTGCAGGGGAGGGCAGTTATGGGCAAACACGCTGGCAGGGGAGCAGTTAGGCATCAATCAGGCTGGCAGGGAGTGGTTAGGGGGTGATCAGGCTGGCAGGCAGAAGTGGTTAGGAAAGCAGGCAGATGAGCAGTTGGGAGCCAGCAGACCTGGATTGTGAGAGGGATGTTCGACTGCCCGTTTAGGCTCAATCTCACCAGGATCGGGCCTAAATGGGCAGTCAGACATCCCTCAAGAAGTCCCAGATTGGAGAGGGTGCAGGCTGGCCTGAGGGACACCCCCAACCCCCAACCCCCGCACCCGTGCACGAATTTCGTACACTGGGCCTCTAGTGTGTGTGTGTGTGTGTGTGTGTGTGTGTGTGTGTGTGTGTGTGTGGTCTTTTTTATTGGTTTTTCTTGGTGTTATATAAAGAATATGGCTGCACACAATTTACAATAGCTAACATTTGGAAACAACCTAAGTGCCCATCAGCAGATGAGTAGATTAGAAAACTGTGGTACATCTACACAATAGAATTTTACGCTGCTGTAAAAAAGGAGTTCTTACCATTTGCAACAGCATGGATGGAACTAGAGAGCATTATGCTAAGCGAAATAAGCCAGTCAGAGACAGATAACTATCACATGATCTCATTCATTTGTGGAATATAATGAGCAACATAAACTGATGAACAAAAATAGAATCAGAGACATAGAAGCATCGAACAGACTGTACAACCTATGAGGGAAGGCAGGGGTGGGGGGGTTGAGGGGGTAAGAGATCAACCAAAGGATTTCTATGCATGCATATGAGCAAAACCAATGGACACAGACAGTAGCGGGGGTGAGGGCTTGTGCTTGGAGGAGGGGATAGTGGGGGAAAGGTTAATAGGGGGAAAAGGAGACTCATGTAATACTTTAAATAATAAATATTTTTAAAAAGAATATGACTGCACATTCTTCTGAAGTATTTTTAAGTTTAGAAAGGAGTTTTTGTTGCTCTATAATGGAAACACAAACATGACTTCAGTTTGTCTACTACCTTTACATTTTCAAAGCACTTAAACGCTGATTATTTTAAGTGACCTTCCTATTACTACTCAGAAACAGATATTAAAATACCTTTTTTAAACTTAGGGTTAAAAATAAAAATACAGAATACAATGATATAAGTGGATCATAAAATATTGGTGACAGCATGATGCCCTGGAAAGAGCGTGAGAGATTTGGGAGTTGCTTCAATGCCAAAAGAGAAACTCTGGATTTACATTTGAAAGTCATTTGATAGAAAAAGGGAACCCATTGCATTTTGGGATTGTTTGAGAGGGAATAGGACTTAACCTAGTGGGAAGAGCATAGACTTTAGAACGCAGTGAATCTGAGTTTTAATTCCACATTTACCCTTCCTGGCTCCTGCATGCGTTGGGAAGCTTGGATCCTGCAGAGAGGTATAACATGAAGACAAAGATACTTATCTCCCAGGATGATTGTGAGAACCAAAGGAGGTGTATGAACAAAGGGTCTGACAGCCTGACTCAGATTAAGTCCTAGGTGAAGGCTATTCCTTTCACTCTTTTCAAGAATTCTAATTAGTGGCAAAAGCAGGACTAGACTTTGGATCTTCTCATTACGCCTGTGCTCCAAGGTCCTTCATCTAGTCCAAGCTATTATACTGTTGTTAATGTAGTATAACATATTATACTATAATATAAAAGGAGTTGCAAAATTTAATCAATTTGCCTACACAAAGGTTTTACTTATTTTTCTTACTTACTTTTTAATTTAACTTAGTTTTCACTTACAAAATTAGCAGCCTATTCAGATACATATTTCCACCAAATTTTGACAGATTTTTTTCCCCACTGCTGTTTAATAGTTTAATCTAAAATGTTTTCTAGTCTTCTGTTCTGAAGACTATAAGCATTAAATGATTATATAATGAACAAAATGAACTAACAAGCAAAATAAAGACAGACCCCTAAATAGAGAATGGGCTGACAGCTGTGGAGTGGGGAGTTGGAAGGCTGGGTAGGGGGCATGGAAGGATTGAGCAAATAAGGGTCAAAAAAAAAAAAAAAAGAGAAAAAAACCTCAGGGACACAGACAACAGTATGGTGATTGCTAGGAGGAAGTGGAGTGAGCGAGGAGAAGGAGGGCATAAGGGGGATAAATGGTGATGGACAGAGATTTGACTTGGGGTGGTGAACACACAATACAGTGTACAAAAGAGGTGTTGTGGAATTGTGCACCTGAAACCTGTATAATTTTGTTAAACAGTGTCACCCCAATAAATTCAATAAAAAGGAAAAGTACAAATTATGTAAAGTAAAGCTCATTTATTTGGATTTATGTTTTATTGTTTATGATGCAGAGTAAGGATATTTACTATAAAAAAGGATTTTACTCCATATTATATAGGAGTAAGACTGAGTGAGGTCTTGTGCCCTTTCCAGCTTCTGAATAGAAGGCTGATTTTATTATCCTTTCCCTGGTGATTCGGTGCTTTGCTGAACTGATGCAGACTTTTTTATCCACTTACATAACCATCAACTGCCACAACTCATTTCCAGGCCTCTCAAACTAGAACTGAACCACAAAACTCATTAGTTAGAATATGTGAACTCTGTCATCAAATGGCAATTGGAAATTGTGTGGTATGTAATCTTTTTCAAGACACGCATCCAAATACACATTCAAAATCAAGCAAATAAATCTACTGTTTCAGTAAAACAGTGACCAGAGATACAACTCTGAAAATGTCAGAAGAAGAATTATGTGGATATCTTTTAGCTGGAGAAAAGAAATACATTAGCTTTTGCTTCATTTTACAGAGGGTAAACCAAAAAAGTAAATAAAATGAAATTACAGTTTCTCTTTTTAAAATAAATTTTTAGAGAGAGAGAGAGGGCAGGAGAGGGACAGAGAGAGAGAAACATGAGAGAGGATCATCATTGATGTGCTGCCTCCTGCACTCCCCCTACTGGGGATTAAGCCCCCAACCCAGGCATGTGCCCTGACCTGGAAATGAAACTATGACCTCTTGGTTGCTGGGTCGACGCTCAACCTATGAGCCACACTAGCTGGGCTCTCTTTTTTAAGAGTTTATTTTTTAGTGCTTTGGCATTAAGAAATGAAGAAGAAATTGTATTCAAATGGTGAACAACAAGGTAACAATATTCATTGTGAAGCAAATGTGTATTTGAGTTAAGAGAAAATTCTAATAGGTTATCTCTAAGAGATAATATTTCCTATTAAATTATACTACATGTATAAAATTGAGAGCACTTTGCCATAGATCCTAGAAGTAAATTTATTTTGCTACTCTCCTCCAAATAAATATTATTAGAATTCTTCTGCAGTGATAGCTTGAGATTCTAGCACATTTTAATGTTATTTGAATGCCTTCTTAATTTATGTCAAGTTTTCTTATGATACAAGGATCTTAACTGGGGCAGTGTCCACCACTGTGGATTTAGTCATGACTGGAAATGTCTAGAGATCTGCTGAGTTGGGTCCAATCAGAACTGACTATATATACCCAGGAGCTGAGGAATTGTTGAAAAAAATAATTTAAACTACATACATCTTTCTAAATTTCAGGCATATTTTGTCATGCCTACCAAAACGATGAGATTGCCCAATGAAACTATCTTTGCAGAAGGGCTGAGAAACATTGTTAGTGCTTAGTCATTGAAGAGGAATATAAGTTCTGTGCTTGATGAGTGGTACTTAAACCTCCTCAGCCAACCCCACATGCAGTATGGGTCTTGTGAAGAGTGTAGGATAGAATATGTACAGGCAGTCTCTGTTTTACACAGTAGTGCAGGACCATAAAGAAACCTTCAAGCTGAGACCAGGCAAAGAATTCTTAAAAATTAATGGTAAAAGTTAGTTATTCTGAGATCTTTTAAAAAATTCGTTAAATGATTATAAAGAATTTTTTTCTATTGGTTATAAATATGTAGGGAAATGACAAATATTAAAACAAAAATTTATTTACTTACTTACACTCTACTGCAAAACATTAGACACATTCAGAGTTAACATGGTTTATTTCTTTGGAAAAACCTACAAGGCTAGTCTTAAAAGTGCTTGCTCGTTGTATAACTTCTTGTATAACGATACAAAGTAAGCATCTTTTCTATGCCTTTGCAAGTTTTTGTACCTTTTTTAAATTTAAATTTTATGTATCAGTTGCAGTTTGCATTCAATATTATTTTGTATGGGTTTCAGGTAGACACTCATATACTTTACCAAGTGTTCTCCCTGATATTCCCAGTACCCCCCTGGCACTGTACATAGTTATTATGATATTGTTGCTATATTCCCTGTGCTGTACTTTACATCTCTGTGACTATCTTACTTCTTTCTAAATTTGGATAATCTCCCAACATGTTATCATAGTGGTTTCCACGTCGTGAAATACCTCTGAGAGATTCTTTAATGTGGAGTTTACTGTTAGTGTCATGTCCCCTGGGAATTTCCCTCACGACCACGCTCCTCATTCATGTTGATGAGTTCACCTTAGCAAGTCCCCCTGGATACAGATCCAGAGTCTCTCAAACAGCAGCAGTACCAACATTCTCATTATTAGCTATTTCTTCTGCAACCCTATTTAGGTTTGATTTGAATTTCACTTCCAGCATAATCATTTTTGTTTCTTTGCTGTCCTTGCATCTTTATTGGCCAATTTCCTCTTTCAAGTATCCACTTTTGTAAAATGTCAGAGGGGTTTATCACCAGGAGACAAGGAGGCAATGCAGCCACAGGCATTGCTGTCTGGGCACTAAGCGAATAACAGGCTTTGGGAGCAGTGATGTGATTGATCACTAATGATGATGCACATCTGTTATTTACACAGTGATCTGTGGACTGAGGAGCCAGCAGTGAAGTCTGTATTTCATGCAATTATTCAAAGTTAATATACCAGGGTAATTAATTTGATCTGTGCTTTTGGGGAACTAGGGTTATTTAACTAAACCATAACTGAAATTCATGTGTAACAGAACCACGAAAAGAGATCATTGCTAGTACTGAAATAGCTGCTTAGTTTATATCATACATTGGGGCCCAAGCAACACTACTTTGGGACATTTCTAACAAAGAGAAATGCAAAAAGAAAGAAGAATGTTTTGCCCTAACTGGTTTGGCTCAGTGGATAGAGCATCAGCCTGCGGACTGAAGGATCCCAGGTTCGATTCCGGTCAAGGGCATGTACCTTGGTTGCAGGCACATCCCTAGTAGGGAGTGTGCAGGAGACAGCTGATCGATGTTTCTCTCTCATTAATGTTTCTAACTCTCTATCCCTCTCCCTTCCTCTCTGTAAAAAATCAATAAAATATATTAAAGAAAAAAAAAAAAGAAAGAAGAATGTTTTTCTTTCCATCTAGTTGTTAAGATTCAGCACCTCAAGTGTTCAAGGCCTCTAGCAGGGAGACTCACTATGGCCAGCAAAGCAGAGTCGCTGCGTGCGTGACTGGTTAGAATAAAAAGCTCTAGGAGAGCAGGAACCAGGCCAGTTTTATAATCTGTACCCTAGTGCCTGGCACAATGTGTTCCTCACAGACATTAAATAAATGTTTGTTGATAGAATGAATTCATTGATAAGTATCTGTATGGCTAAAATTTTAATAAAAAGATTGAAGCCTAACAGAATTTTGTATTTAATAAAATGATATATCATAGATTGGAAACATTTTTTAAAGCTTCAAGACAAAGATCTAAGGTTAAAATAAATGGTCAAGTAGCTTTCAAGTTTCCCTCTGACTCAAGAGGAAGGTTATCCATTCGGATATTTGGAGCATATTTGGAGCTTTATTGCAAGACGTACTGTTCTTTCCACAGAACTCTCAGTCCCAGAGAAGAAAATGTACTTAGGCCACCATAACACCTGCTCTCTCTCTTTAAGTTGGGAGTTTCCTTATCTCTTTTGAAAAATGTCAAAAAAGCAGATTATATGCAGAAAGTAGGAGGCAGGCAAAATTGAGGAAAAGACATAGACCATCAAGCGTGGCCAGCATGGCCATTACACCCATCTCAGCATATTCACCATTCCCTTAGTGTGAGGGACTCTAAACCAGTGTCAGCCCCACTCTATGCTGTTTGATAGTCAATTGTGCAGAGTGAATCACACTTTACATAACAATAGGGTTCTCATGCCATGAATACATAGATGGGGAGAGGTCCAAAGGGCTAGTGCAGTCGATACTGTGTGGTTTCAAATGGGCAGAGTAAGAAAATATCACTTTATGCAGAATGCTGCTTTAGTAAGATTTCTTTCTGCCTAGAAAAACTAAGCATCACATTACAAAGATGGGTAATATTGAAAAAAATTTTAATTTAAATTTGAAATCATGTTTGTTTCAAAACTTCCATATTTTGGTATTATTTTATGAAAAATTATTTTCTTTCTGCCTAGAAAAACTAAGCATCACATTACAAAGATGGGTAATATTGAAAAAAATTTTAATTTAAATTTGAAATCATGTTTGTTTCAAAACTTCCATATTTTGGTATTATTTTATGAAAAATGTTATATTTGGCTATCATTAAATGCTCTCTGCTTCTGTTCATTAATGCTGTTGAGTGGACAGCATGTAACGTTCTCATGGCAGGTGCCGTCAGTGGATTATAATGAAGGCACAGCCTCACTCCTCCTGGTGGCAGCACATCTCAGTTACAGGCAAAGGACGAAGTGCTTGTTGTTGCAAACTCAAGTTCATAACAGAAAAGGAATGTCATGGAAAACCCTGCCCAGAGGGCATCGCACCAGTTTTATTATTTACTTTCTCTTAGAATACCATAAAAGAGGAGAAAAAACATTTTTTAAGGTCCCAAACACAATCTTTATGCAATGTTTATCTCCTGAATTCACATTCCTAGGTTCCATTACTATCTAATAACACTTAAAACTATTTCGTAGCTTTTAAAACTCCTAGCTTTACATGCAAACTTTTGAGAATATAAAGATTAATGTACTTGGGGGGGGGGGGGACAAAGGTATTCTTTGGTTGCAATAAACACTTTACATTTCCAAAAATCATACTTTTTTATATTTAAATTCAGTGAAAGAGAAATAAAGCACACAGTATTTTTTATTCAAATGAAGCCTCCACATTTAAAACCAAGTATATCTATTCTTTTAGGCCAATTTTGTAAAATATCATAAAATTTCTTTGTCCAGAGAAAAAGATCAGTTTTAACGCATCAGGGTAAAATGCCAGTTATATTTGTTTATTAGAAATACTGCTATCTTTGGAGTTTTAATAAAAATGGTGACTAGAGGATACCGGTTGATGAATTGTTAAAAATTTAGAATAACTTCAAATAAAACTGAAGTCTCCTAGCAGCCAGTATAATTTATTATATGGAACAACAACAAAAAAAGCAACCAGAGGAAAACGTGAGAGTACAACAGCAAAGCATGTCATTTATGTGTGGCCTTTTGAGAAAGGGCAACAATATTTAGCCTAATCGAGAGTCAATAGCCATCAGAATAGTTTATGGCTGAGAGAAACAAAAAAACAACTGTCTATCAGAATAAGCAAATATTAGCTTTAAAATTATTTTATCATCTCCAAATAGGAAAGCACTGTCAACTGTACCTTCTTCTTCGTAGTCGTCCACACAGTTATCGCTTTAATCATTGTCAGTGGCATCATTCTATAATCAAATAGACATGCTGAAGGTTTACCAAAAGGATTTATGTCTTAGTGATTTGCATTAAACAAATCATGCTGCTTGCTAAATGCCCATACTTATGCCTTTTCACACATCATCCACTTATTATTCAAAAAATATGATGCACTGAATCACAGCAGATCTCTATCAAAATGCCAATTCAGTCAACACTGTGGAGCTATTATTCATAAACCTTTCTATCATTCTTATTTTTTTTCCTGATTTCAATTTTTTTTTCTAGGATAAAATGAATACTACCAGGTGGCATATAAATTTGCCTCAAAGCTATCATCATTACGAAGTGTAAGAGAACACTATTAAGAACACTGTTATTTGATGATTTCTTATTATTTGGACTACAGACTATCTGGGAAAGCTTGAAAACCTTAGCTATATTTTTTTTTCTCTGTGACTCTATGTTCTGTATATTTCTACTCCAAAGTGTAAGGCACAGCTACTTCTGTTTAAGAGCACCACTACTAACCAAGTGTCCACATAGTTCTTACTCAAGCCTTCTTGTCCATCCCAGTGGCACAAGCAATCTGACTCACAAATGATGAGAGAAACTGCCTCCTGCAGAGAATGGAAATGAATTGGTTCAATTTCATTTGATTCATGGCATTTTCAAAAAATATATATACAAAACAAAATACATACATGTGGCTAATTAAAAGTATTCCAATAGCACAGGAGGGTAACACATGAAGGAAAATGTTCTTCTCTAAGGCTATTTTCAGTCTTTCTAACCAGTTGGGAGTCCTTCCAGAAACTTCTCCAGGCACTCATGGATTTGTCTCTATGTATGTGTGAGAGGTCATTTCTTTCCATTGGTTCAAGCCTGTATTTGTTTCCTATTGTTGTTGCAACAAATTACCAAAAACATTGTGGGTTAAAGCAATAAAAAGTCATTACCTTATACTCGTAAGTTTCGAAGTCAGAAGTCTGAGGTTGATTGACAAGGCTATGCTCCCTCTGGAAGCTTAGAGGAGAAACCATTTCCTTGTCTTTCCCAGCTTCTACAGGCTGCCTGCATTCCTTGCTCAGTGGCCCCGTATCCCTTTGACTTTTGCTTCTGTTGTCACAACCTCTCACTCTGACCCGTTTGCCTCCTCCTCCTAAGAATCCTATGATCAAACTAGGCCTGAGCACTCGGCCCACCTAGATAATCCAAGATCATCTCCCCATCTCAGGATCCTTAACATTCTCACATCTGCAAAGTCCTTGTTGCCATGTAAAGTAATTTATTCATAGGCTTCAGAAATAGTTCAGAGACATCTTTGGAGGGTCCTTATGCTACCTACAATAATGTAAGTTGTTTTCATTCAGGGCCTGTATTTTTCTTATTTTATTTATTCCTAATTATGTTATCTTTTTGTTGTTGTTGTTATTTGTGTTGCTGCTGATTATAATTTATACTTAGATTGTCATCGAACATGTGTTTTTGGTACCTGGGAAAATATGACTTTTTCAACAACAGAGCTCTCTAAAGATCCTCAATTAAATGTACAAAATGAGCTGTCTGCCCTGAAACCTCTTCAAATCCAAAGATACATTTCCTGGAAATATCTACCACTCCATCTTCACGTTACTACAGCAGCACTAATTGATTACTTCCTCCTGTTTCAAATGCTTTTCTGTTCTTGTCCTCAAAATACTATTCTCTCAAGGTTTTCCTACTTCATTAACTGCTCCTCCTTTGTCTCCTTTGCTGTTTTGGCGACATCCCCTCTCCAAGTGTATGTACAGTTCTTACATTGCTAATCTTCTCTAGATGCATGTATTCAGCCTCTGGATAATTTCCAGTCTTTAGGCTTTATATGCCCAGAAAAGTCCTAAATTTATGTATCCAGCTCCAACCTCTTCCTTAATTCCAGACTTGAAAATTCAGCTGCTTTTCTTGGCATCCCTACATGAATGTCTAATTAGCATTTCAGACTTCAATGTCCAGTGCAAATTTTTTAAATTTCTATCCAGCACTCCTACCAAATAATCCTCCCACCTCCAACCTTCCCCCGTCTTAATAAATGATCCAGGTAATCACACACACACACATACACACCACAAACATATCTGACTCCTCTTCCTCTCTTACATCCTCATCCAGTTCAGCATCAAATACTGACAGCTCTATTTCTGAAAAGTATTCAGTATCTCTCCACTTCTCATCACCGCTATTATTAACATTCCAGTCTAAGACACCATTTTCAAGCATTACTACAATATCTTCTTTTTGCTTTCACTCCTTCTGTGGTCTTTCTCAAATATTTAACAGGCCATATTACTTGTTTAGCCAAAAAACTCTGGTTTCGAGCCTCACTCAGCCTAAAAATTCCCCATTGTTTGGCATTTGAGATTGTTTGGTATATTGTCTCTAAGAGCCTCTCCTTGAGTAGGTACAGGGCACGTGGTGTTCTTGGAGGCGGAAACTTTCTAGACGGTAAAAGAAGTATTCTATGAAGAGTTTTAGGGTGTAAACAAATGATCTGTCAGCATAGCGTAAATGACAGGTAGATCAGGGAAGATACTAAGAGCATGTGCTTGGATTGTGTCCAGCGATGTCAAAAATGTGAAACTTGGTGGGAGTAGCTACTTCTGAGATTCCATTCTAATTCCCGGTGTCAGAAAAGACCAAAGATCCACAGATTAAGGTTCAGACTGACAGAATCAAAGCAGGGAAGTTTGCATGCTAAAGGAAAGTCCTGGGAACCAGCATATTCATCACATGGAATCAGAGAGGACCCAAGAGAGTAGGCAAAAACCAAGGGCCAGAATTGGTGCCACTTGGTTCTGCTCCCCTTTTTGGTCTGTTAATTCTACAATCAATGTCAGCTGTTGGAAGTTCTGAGTTTCATTTTATTTAAAGGGGTAATTTCACTTCAAAAATCAATTTTTATTTCTTTTTCTTAAACTCTTGTCATATTCATCACTCTTCTAAATCTCTTTTTCCATATCACTTTTCTTTGTAGTTTTAAAATGTTTAAAGTAATTTGTTAATGAAACCTCCAATCAATAGAAAAAAACACACACACATACACAATAGGACTTCTTCCATTTTGATGTTTTTCAAAATAGCTATGTGGCCTGAGTACTTTATAAGGCCATAATGTTCTGTCCCATGTACAAGTGTATATTTTGGCCAGTTTGTAGGCTTTTAAGCCATTAGTATATTAGGGCAGTTCAATTTCTCATGACTCACATTCTCAAAAAGGTCGATTACTGTCTTTAACCTTGTCTCCTAGACAGTAAGCTGAGCAGAGTGACTGTTATGGTGTCTTACATCAGCAAAAAGATTTTGCCCTGGAAAACTTACTGTCTAGAAGATAACGTTAAAAACATTCACATTGAAATATTCCATAATACTATATTTATGCAGAGATAATTTCACTTGTACCCCATTCTTAACTATCTTAATTATAATCTTAAAATAAATGTATTCTAGAGAAGCAACCAGCAAAATGATCTGTATAATAATGCCTTACAACTGATGTCCAAAACATTTTTACCTACATTTTGTCTTTGATGTCCAGAAGAAGACTTTATGCTAGACCCTGACCATTATGCTGTTTAGAAAAAAGAGAGAGAGATAGAAATCAACAATGTTTAGGAGCTTGCTATTAAGTGTCAGCAATAGAACTGGAGCCCAGACCTTCTGATTCTTAGTTCAATTTTTTTATACTTTATGATGCAATGGCCACTAGTTGCTTAGCCAGAAAGATACATGAGAAGATATAATTTAGGATATAAACGTTATTGCATTGCAACTATTACGGTATCCATATTTGTACCCAATGAAGATTCCTTTTCAGTTCATGCCCAATAAGAAAATTATTCCTGATGCCAAATTTTGACAAAATGGAAGGGAGGATAAAGTGTGTTCTAATGACAGCCATGCGGAAAGAACAGAGAACAGGAGGGCATCTGGCCAAAGAACAGGAAGCACTCAGAGTAGAGAAAACCCACCAGTCACAGCAGCTTGGCAAATAGAGAGCTCACATGTAACACTGGCAAGAGGTATTCTGCAGAGCATAGTGGAGAAAATGGAAGCCTCACAGACAATACAACAGGTAATGACTCTGTACTTTAAATGAACTTCGTGCCATTGTAGACGTAGAAACTAGTTATTTTCTACAGAGTTAAACAAGCTTTCTCCTAAAAGTAAATGGCATTCAAACACAGACAGATGTGGGAAAAGAACAGTAGAGAACACGCATAAGTCTCAGCAGAGTTAAGCAACAAAGGAAACGTAGGTACGAAATGGCATCAGAAGCAATTATCATGCCATCATTTGGTTAAGGGTTTTCTCGAATTCCCAAGGAAATGGAAATCGGCATCTCATTGTAATTATACGGCTTTTGGGGTGATTTCTACATGTATCTAATTATATGTTTGCAATTGGAAGAGTCTTCCCCAGAGGATGAACTCTCTCTTTAGTATTGTATGTGTGGGTTGTGCCTTGCACACCTCTAGGGGGCGGCATTCATAGACAAGGTTGTGAATCATCTTGCTTAACTGCATTTTAGCTGCTCTTGTGAATGAATGTAAGACTTACATCCACTGTTCATACTAACTATATGTGTGTGTGGTATGTGTATCTTCTTAACCTGTTTCAGCTCGGTTATCATCTCAGAAAGACTTTCTTTCACTACTTGATTTAATATTCTATCCAACCTCAGCCAAGCTCCACTTTCTTACCCAATTACATTGCCTTCAAAGCACTGTCCACCACCTGAGATTATCCTGTTCATTTTTTCATGTTCATTTTCCTGCTTCACAAGAGCGCACATCTTCTCTGCGAATAAGCCATAGGTACAGAGAAGCACTGGCACATAATGGTGATCAACAAATATTTGTCAGATAAAATAAATGAATATAATATCTCATTATGTTTTGAAGGTTAAATGAGATAATGAAAGTAACATCTGGCACAAAGTGTCTGGAACTTACTAAGTAATTTTTCATTTACTTGTTTGGGTTTTTTTGTTTCTGCATTTATTTATTTGTGTTCCAACATTCTAATCACTGCTTTACCTACAAGCTCGAATCCTTTGTCCTCTTTTGCTTCATCATGCTTGCTGGTTAAATCCAGCTCTTCATGTACTCCCTGCTGCACCCACACACACATCTGACCGATGCTGGAGAAAATTACACCACCTTGCTGCGTGGGGTCTCTTTAGAGTCATGACTGTAAAACTCAAGTGGAGCCCTGAGCTGCCCAGCAATCCAGGGGCATTGCCCTGGTTCATTTTCTCTCCCACTCTTTCTAAATGATTTTTTTATTTCTTCTCTCTTCTGAAATCACCACCATATCTTTCCCCTTCTGCCTCTTATTCTATTGAGAAAATAAAAGCAATCAGAAGAATTCCACAAACTTTGCTAAAACGTGCTTATCTATCTCCATCTGGATAGGAACATGCTTCTGGGTGTGGGGTCAGTACTCACACAGGGATCCACACTCACCAGGGCCCTGCTCTTGGGGGTTAATGCTTTGTGATCCTTGTCTTAAGATACAGTTCTAAATTTTTTTATCTTTGAATTTGTAAGAAGTCCAAAAGAAAAAAGGAGCACACTTCAACAGCTTGGAACCTGGGTCCTGCTTCATATCACCTCTCTACCGCCTCCAATGGGTGGCTGGTCACTCAGTTCCTGCCCCAGGCCATTCTTCCCCACTCCTGCACTCCTTTATCTTCCCCACTACTGCTGCCATCGTCCACTAGGGCTACATGTTGCATTGGGTCAGCAATCTGCATTCCCTGTCAGTCTCCACCCCATGTGGAACACCTGTGCACCAGTGCAACGTGGGTCAGGGCTAGGCACACACCTGTAGGATCTTGGGCAGAGCAAAGCAATAGCTGGTCTGGCAGCTCCACAACTCATTCTGAAGGCGTATAGGTGGGAGGCCTTCAGCCCTCTCTTGATCCCAGATCTGAACTCATTTCAGGGAGATTGCCATCTCTTGGGGATCAACCATTGGGATGTTTATTTTATGGGTCAGCTTGGCTGGGCCATAGTGCAGTCAGACATTATTGTATTTCTCGCTGTGTGTGTTCTGAGGTGAGATTTATATTTGAATTGGTGAATTTTAAGTAAGTCAGGTTGTCTTCCGTAATGTGGATGGGCCTCTTCCTATAAAGGCCTCAATAAAACAGAAAGACTTTCTCTGAGCAAGAGGAAAGTCAGCCAGCAGATGGCGTTTGGATTTTGTACTAGTCTGGCTTCACCAGAGAAAGAGAATGAATAGAATATATAACGATGTGTAAGAAGAGATTTATTATGGGAATTGGCTCATGTGGCTACGGAGGCTGAGAAGTCCCATGATACGCTGTCTGTAAACTAGTGAACTAGGAAAACTGGTCTAATTCTGAAGGTCTGGGAACCAGGGGGCTGCTGGTGTATGGCCTGGAGTCTGAAGGCCCAAGAACGAGCTCTGATGTTCAGTGTCTGAGGACAGGAGAAGATGCATGTCCCACCTCAAGAAGAGAGAACCTCCAGGTATTAAATACTCCCCACCCACATTGGTGAGGGTGATCTTGTTTACACAGGTGACTGACTCAAATCCTAATCTCTTTTGGAGTCACCTACAGACACACACAGAAATAATGCTTTACCAGCTATCTAAGTATCCCTTAGCCCAGTCAAATTGACATGTAAAAGTAATCATCACAGACTTGAACTGCAATATCGGCTCTTTCTGGGTCTTCAGCCTCCTGGTTGGACTACTCTACAGATTTTGGATTTGCCAGTCTCCGTGCACACATAAGCCTATTCCTTGAAATAGTTTTCTTTGTATTTTATAGATACATCTACACGTAAACATTCTATTTCTCTGGAGAACCCTAATATACTTATCCACCATGGGTTGGAGAGCCAGCTCCTGGAAAGAAGAGATTGACTCTGCCCTTGGACAAGACTCTGAATTTTCATTTTTCACTTGGGCCACAAATGATGTAACCAGCCATGATCTGTCTCATACATTCTCTGTCTTCTTTTTTTGTTCCTATAGATGAGTTTCCATATCAAGGTAACCCATTCACTTATGCACCAGGCCCCATTTGTTCTTCTCTGCTCAGGACACTGCTTCAACAATTCTTTCCACTTTATCTTGTGTGATTTCCATCCTTCTACTGAATCATATCCACCATCAGGCCAATTTTCTCTCATCTTTGAAAATAATCCTGTTCTGATTCCATTACCCACTGTGGCCATGCCTGATTTCTCCACTATCCTTTAGACCAACGATTCTCAATAGAATAGTTTATACTAGCTGTCTCCAATTCTTCCCTTAATCTAGAATTAACTAACTGGCATTGGAGTTTATTTGGTTATTCTACCGGTCCCTAAAGTACTACATGTATAAGGTTCCTATAGCAACTCCCACTATCCAGTGCTGATGATCATCTCCGCCAGCTTTAACATGCCTGCTGACTTTTTGCACATGCTTTCCCAAGGCAGTCAGAGGGAGTGAGTAAAAATAGAGAGTGCACCATTACACTGAATAGCCTACAACTACCATCTGTACAGGGAGCACATTGACAAGGATGCAACAAATATAATCTTTAGCCAAGCTGATAGCATACCTCATCCACATATCTTATTTGGCAACTTTTCTGAAGCAGTACAGAATGCCATATCTTCATTTTCTTTTCTTTTAAAAATTGTTTTTATTGATTAAGGTATTACATATGTGTCCTTATTCCCTCATTACCGCCCACCCCCCATTCATGCCCTCACCCCCCTGGTGTCTGTGTGCATTTGTTAGGCTTATATGCATGCATACAAGTCCTTTGATCTCTCCACGTACCCCCACCCTCCCTTACCTTCCTTCTGAGGTTTGACAGTCTGATTGATGCCTCTCTGTCTCTGGATCTGTTTTTGTTCATCGGTTTATGTTGTTCATTACATTCCACAAATGAGTGAGATCATGTGATATTTATCTTTCTCTCACCAGCTTATTTCACTTAGCATAATGTTCTCCAGTTCCATCCATGCTGTTGCAAATGGTAAGAATTCCTTCTTTTTTACTGCAGCATAGTATTCCATTGTGTATATGTACCACAGTTTTTTAATCCACTCATCTGCTGATGGGCACTTAGGCTGTTTCCAAATCTTAGCTATGGTAAATTGTGCTGCTATGAACATGGGGGTGCATATATTCTTTCTGATTGGTGTTTCTAGTTTCTTGGGATATATTCCTAGAAGTGGGATCACTGGGTCAAATGGGCATTCCATTTTTTTTTAATTTCCCATGTTCAAGGAGAAATAAGTCCTATATCTGAAATAAAGAGCAACCTATCAGGGTCTCTGTTCAGTTGGCATTTCAGTGTTTTCTAAAAAGAATACCCTGTTAAATGAATTTATCTTTCCATTGACACAAATGCAGTGAACAGCAGGAAATAATCTCCTACCAGAATAATTAATATTTGCTCTTTTGTCTTTAAAGGTAATGTTGGTTTTCAAGGTAATATTGGTTTTCTTTCTTTCTTTTTGTTTTCTGTGTGCTCAGAGACCAAAAGCTATAATTGATTTGGGTTGGAGGCTTTTCAATGAGTGTTTTATAATAAGGCATTTATTCTAGGGAGCCACCTGCCCAAAATATTCAGATCTCAGAGTTCATATTTACGATTTCATTTATACTGGAGAATAGAGGCAACAAGAGTACAAAGAAGCAGACAAGCCAAGCTATAAGCAGGGTGAACACATGAAAATCTACAAGACAACATGAAAGAAAATGAGGCAAGAAGTGATCCAGCAACATAAAACCCAGAGATCAAATATGCACATGGCCTCAGAGGGCAAATAAATATTTGATAACAATCAGTTATGAAAACATCTATCTCTAGTTGGAAAAGTCCTGCTGCTTTCTTTCCCATCTCTCTATATATAAAGACTTGCCCTCTTTCTAATTATGTTTTTATTTTAATTTTATGAGTTAACATCTTATTCTCAACATTCTATAACACTCTCTATATACATATACATTTTTCTTTTATTTTAGATTCTCAGCCTGATTGAACAGAAGGTACAAAGATTTCCCATATAACCCCTGCCCTTACACATGCATAGCCTCCCTCATTATCAACATCTCTCACCATAATGCTACATTTGTTATGACTGATGAACCTACATTGACACATCCTTATCACTGAAAGTCCACAGTTTACATTAGGGCTCACTCATGGTGTTATATATTCTATGTGTTTTGACAAATTTATAATGACATATACCCAACATTATAGCATCATGCAGAATAGTTTCGCTGTCTTAAACATCCTCTCTGTTGTCGATTCACCTTCCTTCCCCAACCTCTGGCAACTATTGACCTTTTTACTGTCTCCATACTTTTGCCTTTTCCAGTATTTCATATTATTGGAAACATAATAAGCTTTTTCAGGTTGGCATATTGCATTTAGTGATATGTACTTAAAACTCCTCCATGTCTTTCTAGATCACTTATTGTTTTGTGCTAAATAATATTTCATTGTCTGGATGTATCATAGTTTATTTCTTTATTCACAGACTGAAGGACATCTTGGTTGCTTCCAAATTTTCTGTTATAAATAAAGCTGCTATAAACATCTTCGTGCAAGTTTTTGTGTGAACCACTCTTGGGTAAATACCAAGGAGTGTGATTGCTGAATCATATGGTAAGAGTATATTTAGTTTTGTAAGAACCTGACAAGCTTTCTTCCAGAGTGGCTATACCATTTTGCATTCCCACCAGCAATAAATGAAAGTAACTGTTGCTCCACATCCTTGCCAGCATTTGGTATTCTTAATCCTTTGGATTTTGGCCAGTCTAATAAGTGTGTGTGGTTCACTCTTTATATTTTTATAATTTATTTCCCTGGTATTCTGCTTGTACCTCTTGGGAACAGAAAATTTTAATTGCTCACGTTTGATCTCTATTTTTTTCTTTTGTATTTGGCTGCCCCCTTTTTTTCTCTCCAAATATAACTCTTTCAGCCCACACACAAGAAAAAAAATAGAAAAGGAAAAAGAACCAAAGAAAGAAACTCTGACATTCATACATTGACAAGGATGTAAAAACATCCCTCTACCCAAGGATGAGGCATATCTCATGTACAAGTCTTATAATTGACTTAGCAACTTATCTGAAGTACTTTCAAAGGCAAAGGGTGAACAGGATCTAAGCTCTCTCTTAACAATTGCTTACTTTTTAAAATTGAATTTATTGGGGTGATACTGGTTAACAAAATTATACAGGTTTTGTAACCAGAAAAGTCAGTGTTCATGCTACCAAAACCAATAAGTAGAGACAAGGATCAAGTCATTATGGGTGCTTTATTCAGATGGCCAGCAATCTAAGAAGACAGCTGGTTATGTATCCTAAAAACACCATCTTACCTCTCATCACAAGCTGACCCCTTATTATAAGGAGGAGAAAGGTGTAGATAAAGGATTTGGAATTCAGGAGAAAGTAGGTAAGGGATTTGGAATTCAGGCAAAAAGGTCAATCAGATAAAAGCTGCAGTCCATTGATTTTTCCGAGCATCCCTTCATCTGCTGACCAGTGATTCTTTATCTGCATCCTGGGCTTTGGACACTATCTCCCTGGTGCACGATGTCTCAGATACTGCCTTGGTCAACTGCAGTCCTCCTGGGGTACAAAGGTCGAATTGCTTGCAGGTCTCCTGAAATCAGGGCAGGTCCAGTCCTACATTCCAGTCCCTGGAACAATAGCTTTCTACATGCATTAATTACCAAGCCTATTAACTATATAACTAAAGTCAAAAATTTTTTAGCTTCTTGAGTTCCCCATCAGTTTCAGTTGCACAATTCTATATCATCTGTAACCTGTACACTGTACAATTACTTACCTTTTAAACAGAGAGTAAGGATATGTTGGTGCTGAGATTCTTTTTCAATGTAAACTCCTGAGAGGAATGTAACTTGTGTTTATCAGCTTTAAAAACAGCCGCTTATTAGGTACTTATGTAATGCTGTTCAGACATATACATATGTATCTGTATATACATTACCCTGATAGTAAAACCAGACAAGGTCACTCCTAGAAAGATTACAGGCCGATATATGTGATAAACAGACGTGCAAAAATTGCACGATAGTCCAAACCACTATCTTTGTTCTCAGTGACTCCCAACCTGAGATGTCAGGAGAGTTCATGTCAGCACTCTGATTCAAACAAGACAGAAACCAGTCCCTTGAGCAGCCTCCTGAAAAATCCAAATGTTGGATTTATGGTCTAGTCCTTTCCTTTCCTCCCCAGGGAGAAACCGGGAGATGGGGGTCTCTCCCAATCTTATGGCTCTGTGCCAAGGGGAGAGATTTTTGGTGACAAGGTGTGTCTGGTTTCCCTACCAACTATGATGTGGCAGTTTTCACACTCACCTGGGATACAGGAACCTCGCCACTGATTTCTGGCTTTTTCACAAAGGAAATATGTCCATGGATTGTCATGGAATTGGTGGGTTTGTCCATAAGAAGTCCAGGGCTTCTTAGTCTGCAATCTTGCTGATGTTATCTTCTCTAAAAAAATTAATCTTAACAGTCCCCTGCTTGGGTAGTCTGACTACTTGCACTTTTGAAATTATATACAACTTTCCATGACTATCCTATAGCTAGTTTTGTGCACACTTCTGTTTCTTTCCTTACTAGAAAATGTATTGGAATAAAATTTCTGGATCAAAAAAAAATAAACTGTTTAAGGCTTTTGAAAGGTATTTCCAGATTATATTCCTGAAAGGCTGCATGGATTCATAGTTCTTTGAGAAGTATATAAGCATTATCAGACAATATGTAAAACAATATGTAAAACACCATTTAGGAATTAATAGGGTTAGATATAGGAAAGACATCAACATATGGGAGAAAAGAAAATTGAGTTGAAGTGCAAGTGAGCAAGGACAGAAAGGGAGTACTAAGCCTCTTATCGATAGGACATGGAGTTGGTTAGTCTTCAGATGTAGAGAACACAGATTAGTCTGCTGTCTGTTAATTTATTGTGTACTTGAATTCTTGTGCAAACTTTTTTTCTGAACATTCCTACCTTATAACATTTCAATAATCAAAATGCAGTTTTCTTGGAAGCAAGGACATGAACACTCCATCTTAAATTTTACTCTTAATAAACCAAACTCTGAGTCTCCCATAGTCCCCCTTTCTAATCTATTTCCATTAGTACTGAAGCCATTGAGATAAGATGGTGGTTAAGAGTCCATTTAGCTTTTGGCCAAAAGTAATTTGCTATTGGAATTCAGTGTAGATTCTGCTATAATATAATCCTTTCCTTAGTGTAGGGAAAATTGGACAATTATTTGGGGATGATTTATAAAGAAAGCCACCAAATAGCCAGTGCCTGCTAGCTTTTCAATAATACAGCTGTCACAAACCCAAAATGTCTCTTTCATCTACCTGAAATTTTCTTTGTTTTTCTGTTTCCTTTTCTTGGACCAGGCTGAAATCCTATGGGAAAGAGAAAACTAAAACACTAATAGGAATAATGTACAAAGTTGAGAAATGTTTCTGTCTCTTCATTAATAGCTCTTTTCAATCTTCTTAATTTTTGTATGTGTTTGGCACAGAAGCAAATACACATTTTTGGCTCCAGCCTTGATCTGGAAATTGCGAAAGAAGGATAAAGGGAAAAAAGCAATACTCCTTGATTGGAAACCCTTCATTGATGGGAAAACTCACACATGCCTGGGACACAGTACCAGAAATGAAGCCCAGAAGAGAGAACTTAGTATCTTCGAATTATTTCTATGTCTGTGTATAGCCACCTCATGTGAGCTCTGGTTTTCTTAATAGTGAACAAAAAGAAACACGGTGTATACACTGAGATTGCAATATCCTTCCATTTGTAACTTCTGTTTAGGTAATACTGATAGTTCTTGAAGTTCTCAGGCTGTGTACCTGTTCATATTCAGCCTGAACACTGTAAGAGTTCTGATTTTGGCCAAACACCACTTATATGAAAAGATAACTCATGCTAACCTAGTAGTTACTCTTCTGAGAATAATCAGCTGACCTTGCCATCATACATAGTCCTTTGGGAAACACTGCTAACCATCGTTCTTTAATACCTGGCATTGTTCACTTTCACCAGGATGTGACCAATAGAGGCAAAGTTGGACAAAGTCAGTTTTTTTATTTAGGACGAGAAGGTGCCAGGTGTGTGTGTGTGTGTGTGTGTGTGTGTGTGTGTGTGTGTGTGTGTGTGTTTTAAAGACAATATAGGTTAGAACAAAGAGAGAATAATGACATTGAACTCAGACAACTGAGCTTAAAATCCTGGCTCTGACAGTAGCAAGCTGTTGACATGTGTAAGTAATTCAATTTTTTTGTTATTGTTGTTTTTGTTTGTGAGTTTTTTTTTATTATTGATTTCAGAGAGGAAAGGAGAAGGAGAGAGAGATAGAAACATCAATAATAGGAGAGAATCATTGATTGGCTGTCTCTTGCATGCCCCTTACTGAGGATTGAGCCTGACACCCGGGCATGTGCCCTTGACTAGAATCGAACCCAGGACCCTTCAGTCTGCAGGCCTACGCTCTATCCACTGAGCCAAACCAGCTAGGGCAGTAATTCAGTTATATAAGCCTCAGTTTCCTCATCTCTAAAATGAGGATAACACCACATTAAGTTGTTGAAACAATTAATGGGAAATTACAAATGTTAAAATTTTGAGTTCAGGAGAACATCTTAACTCTCCCTTTCTTCAGATTTCTGATTAATCTTATTATACTGGTAAGAAAAAACGATGACACATCACCAGTGAGAAATTTAAATCAGATAATCTAAATGGTTAGGTAGGTCCAGAAATATCTGTATCTTCCTCGTTCCAGTCTATTTCTATGTCCTCTGGGACATATTTTTTGTTTTAAGGGCCAATGGACTCTTTTTCAATCATTCTTAAGAGTAAGTTTTCTTCCAATTTACTGGCAAAAGACTGCATTCAGTTTCACAGCGTGAAAGAGGAAGAAGTCTTTTGTTGTTCTCTCAGATACTGAATCTAGCTGTTTCTTAGGAAAATAATTCATTGTGTCCTAATGGGTAAACGGCATTCATGTGCTCTACTCCTGTTCAGGAAATGAAGGTCCCAAATCATTAAATAAGAGGCAGGTATGATGACTGGAGTCCAGACAATATGATTGCCAGCAGGTCAAAGATTCTGAAGGGAAGAAAATACAGGGGATTTCAAATATCTGAGCAGTTATAGTCATCGCCTTGTTGGGTTTTTGTGAGAATACCCATGTAGCCAGTTGTGAACAGCGTTTGGTAGAAAAGTCCAAGTAGTATTTCTGATATGACAAACACATAAGATCTTGTTTGTATATATGACCTTAAAAACAAAAAAACATTTTGAGAAGAAAAGCTTATCAATGAGAAGTTAATTCATAGGGTAAAGGTGAATGTACAAAGACTAGGCAAATTTTAGGAATTCTTTTGTCTTATACTAGTATACGTCCTCTGTTCATTGTGTGCATCTGTTTAATTCTGACATTTAGAAGTGTGGAATTGCAGAATCAATCTTTCGTAGTGGTGGTGGTGGAGGTAATAACGGTGGTAATGGCAATAGAGTTCAGTTTCTACACTTGCTGGCTCAGGCATTCTATTAGGAGCTTTCCATACCCTGGCTCACTTTTTACAATGTCTAACAGCAGAAATAGGACAATAGATGGATAAGACATTCAGTGTAGGCTTCTCCATACAGAAACTGTGCTAAGTCTCTTAGATAAATAACCTCCTTTCGTTTTCATTTGAATTCTATAAAGTTAGTGTCATTTTCTACTTTATTGATGTGGGAACTTATTTAAAGATGTGTTAAGCAACTTCCTGGAGGTGTGAATGTATTCTGTGTATTTACAAAGCTTAAAATTAGTGCTACTAAGATTTAAAGATCCATGAGATGACACAGGCTGAGCCTGTTGTTGTGTTGTTTTTTATCATCAAATTGCATTATTCAGATATTTTTATTATTGTCTTCGCTGTTTTTTTATATGGGGCCAATTCAATGTACCAAGTATTTTACTAGACACTTTATTATGTGATACTGATTGATATATTTCCTATATTATGCTCTTATTCCCATTTAATAGATGAAGATACTGAAGTTCAGAGAAATGGGTCTCATAGGTGAAGGTTACACATCAATTGAATGACAATGGTGAGATACTGATCCAGGCCTGTATTTTTCTCCAAAGTCCATGGTTTTTCCACTAAACCTGACTGCCGAGTCGACCCAGGTAAAAAACACACACACACATTAATGGTGACCATCCTTTTTTAGGTATACAGATATCTAGTACATAGTTAAAATAAGTTAGATTAACCTCTAAGACTAATGAGGTAGTCATACTAATTGTGAAATCACTAAGCTGCACTGACATACAAAGATAAAAATACCAAAATTTGGACACTGATGTTGTATTTTGTTGCCAATATTCACTAAAACCCCTGGCTACTCATGTTTGAAATACCCCTCAAATTTCACCTTGTAAATTCAAGTGAAGTAAATAAGACATAAAATGTATTTTATCATAATGATATGTTGGACACCAGTATGTAGTGCTACAGGAGTAACATGACAAGTCTTCATTTATTCATCTAATTTGATGTTTTGTACACCAAGTATAGATTTTGCATATAAATAAATATGAATACTTTTCCCCTGAAATTGGCAACAAGACAGGGTGCTTACAACCACCAAATCTATTAATATTATACTGGAGAACTTAACCAGTGTGAAAAGTAAAGGACAATAAACCAAATGTATGAGCATGGGAAAGGAAGAAATAAAACTTTTAATTTTGAAGATAACATGATACTATCTGTAGAAAATCCAAAATAACCCACATATAAAACAGAATTTGTAAGAAAAATTAGTATGTTTATTGGTTAGAAAGCCAATAAAGGCATGGGTTTATTTCTGGGTTCTCTATTCTGTTCTATTGACCTATATGTCCATTTTTATGACAGTACCATGCTGGTTGATTACTATGGCCTTGTAGTATAACTTGATATCAGGTAGTGTGATTCTCAAACTTTGTTCTTCTTAAGATTGCTGTGGCTATTCAGGGTCTTTTGTGGTTCCATATAAATTTTTGGAACATTTTTTCTAGCTCTGTGAAACATGCTATTGGTATCTTGATAGGAATTGTATTAAATCTATAAATTGCTTTGGGTAATATCAACATTTTAATGATGTTAATTCTTCCTATCCATGAACACAGTATATGCTTCCACTTATTTGTATCATCTTCTGTTTCTTCCTTCAGTGTTCTATAATTTTTAAAGTACAGGTTTTTTACATTCTTGGTTAAATTTACTCCTATGTATTTTTTAATGCAATTGTAAATGGGATTATTTTATTAGTTTCCTTTCTGATAGTTCATTATTGTGCATAAAAATGCAACTAATTTCTGGATATTTATTTTGTATCCTGCTACTTTTCAGAATTCATTCATCAGATCTAGTAGTGTTTTTCTTTTTTTGGTGAAATCTTTAGGGTTCTCTTTACACAGTATCATGTCATCTGCAAATAATGACTATTTTACTTCTTACTTTCCAATTTGGATATCTTTTATTTCTGTGGCTAGGACTTCCAGTACTATGTTGAATAAGAATGGTAAAAGTGGAAATCCCTGTCTTGTTCCTGATCTTAAGGGAAATGCTTTTAATTTTTGCCCAATTTAGTATAATGTTTGCTGGACATTTGTCATATATGGTATTTATTATGTTATGTTCCCTCTATTCCCATTTTACTGGGCATTTTTTATCATAAATGGGTGCTAGATTAATTTTCTTTAAAAAGCATTGCTCTGTCCACTTGATTTATAAGACTTTTTAAAACCTCAAAAAGTCTCTTGACAATTTTACATCCCAGGAAATGCTTAAGGGCTGTGGAGTCCTGTCTTTTGAATTGAAAATATCAAGGTTTCACCTGATCTTCCTGTCTCTGTGAGAGCTTACCCTCAGTCCCTGGACCCTGCTTTGCAGAGAGGAATATGGCATTTTATTTTCTGTTGAATAAGGACAATTAGCTAACACAGATGTCAAGCCATTTCAAGTGAACTTAGGATGAACTATCTAGAGTAAATGGTTCTAGCAAGTCCTCCTATGGCAGCCCTAGGAAATGAATGCATCTATGTATATACTATATTATTACTATGTAATTTCCTTTTTATAGTTCTTATTGTTTGCCCATCACCTGCCACTGATTCATTGCCACCCAGAAGGCAAACATCAAAGGAACAGGGATCTTTTTCATTGGTATCACCCAAGTACCTAGAAGAGTTCCTGGTACACAGTAGGTATTCAATAGAAATATGAATAAAATCACCCTCATATATGTTGTTCATCATTTAATTGTTGTAGTTGCTTTTTGTACATTTCCCAGATTTTTATTTTCACTTAGTGCTTTATTATCTACTAGAGGCCCGGTGCACGAAATCCGTGCATTGGGGGGGGGGGGTCCCCTCAGCCCAGCATGCACCCTCTCCAATCCGGGACATCCCTCTCACAATCCTGTACTGCTGGCTCCTAATCGCTCACCTGCCTGCCTGCCTGGTTGCCCCTAACTGCCCCCCCTGCTGGCCTGATCGCCCCTAGCTGCCCCCCTTTCTGGCCTAGTTGCCCCTCACTGCCCCCCCTGCCAGCCTAATTGCCTCCAACTTCCCCTTCTGCCAGCCTGGTTGTCCCCAACTGCACCACCCCTCACCCTGCCAGTCTGGTTGCCCCTAACTGCACCCCCCCACACCAGCCTGGTCACCTCTTATTACCTCCCTGCCGGCCTGGTTGCCCCAACTGCCTCCCCCCCACACACACCTGCCTGGTGGCCCCCAGCTTACACCCCCCCCCACCAGCCTGGTCACCCCACACAGCCTGCTTGTTCAGTCATTGGTCGTCCCTCACTAACCCCCCTGCGGGCCTGGTCGTAGGCAATCATCTTGTGAGGGCATGAGGGTTAATTTGCATATTACATCTTTATTATATAGGACAGTAATGGGCAACATAGCTAGCAGGAATGATTTAACCACTAAAACACAATTTCACATCTCTTTCTGAATTAAATATTTTAAAATAATTGTTCAAAGTAATGATGTTAACTGTTTATAATTTCATCTCCATTTATTTCCCCTAGCCATGCTTTGTGACAATACTATGGAACAAGAAATCAAATCAGACACCAGGAGAGAATAGGAAAAAAAAGTTAGATAATCAGCTCTTGAGCAATGGAAAGTTGATTGAACATAAATTGTTTAGCTCACTAAGCAAGTCTCCATGGAAGAAATTATTACTCATAATAGTCATCTAAAACCATTAATCCTCTTCTTAATGATTTCTATCCACCAACCCATTCAAACTTCTCAGTTTTCAATTACTAAGAACATTTAGTCATTTCTGGTTAGGGAAGATAAATTGCTTCCTCAGCATTCAATAGTTGAAGAGCCTCAAATTAGTTTATCCAGTTTAAAGAAACTCATCTATCAGCAACCATAAAATCTGTGAGGTTTGAGAGTTATTGTACGTTTGCTCATGTAAGTTACTCTAACAGTATAAAATACCTATGTATTTATATTTGCCCTTATTGGTGATTTCCCCATCCCCTTTAGCCACTAAGGTTAAACCTTGCAATTGATTGCCCCAGTAAAAGTGGAAATACCCATTGCTTTTATATAAGAGGTAGCTCTTCAGCTTAGACTTCAGTGTTTTGGGTCAGAGAAAGACAATAGTCTTACATCTAAGCCTTGAAAGGGGAAGGTTTTAAATCACAAAAGCTTTGTTTTTCAAAAGCAAACCTTGATGTTCAAAACTTAGGACATTCTACTCCTCATATAGGTCACCAGGAACTGAGTAATGGTTTTACTGTAAGTCATAGGGCAGAGAAAAATGAAGATAGGGGACATTCTTAGTAGGCAGGGAGAAGCAGAAAGCCTTCAAATAAAAAGGAGGAGGGGAGGGTGAAGCAAACGGGAACCAAAGTTTCTTCACTTTTCCTACCTGCCATCATATAAAAACTTGGGGCTGACACTCATGTAGCACCAGATGGATTAGAGGGAAGCTAAAAGCAGAGGCTTGCACACGGCCTCATATTTGAAAATCTAGAAAGGGCCCTAACCAGTTTGGCTCAGTGGATAGAACGTCAACCTGTGGACTGAAGGGGCCCAGGTTCGATTCCGGTCAAGGGCATGTACCTTGGTTGCAGGCACATTCCCAGTAGGGGGTGTGCAAGAGGCAGCTGATTGATGTTTCTCTCTCATCCATGTTTCTAACTCTCTATCCCTCTCCCTTCCTCTCTGTAAAAAATCAATAAAATTATATTGGAAAAAAAAGAAAAGAAAATCTAGAAAGGGTCTGGAAAGCAGAGTGCTTTTGTAGCAACACGAGGTGAACATGCAGCAGATATGGCAGCTTATAGTATTTGGACCAAGAAAGCCATGCTGTCTCTCTCAGTTCCTGGTGACCTATATGAGGAGTAGAATGTCCTAAGTTCTTGCTGAGTTCTTGATGAGTTTAAAGTTCCTTGAATAATCCCCAGACTTGGCTGGGGCAAGACCCCCATAGGACACCCCAGGCTTAGGAAAGAATGGACAATGTGGCCGAGACTCAGTGACCATAGTGAGAGATTATATCTGAATATTAGCAGGGGAGGGGCATTCTGGGGCTGGACTCTCAGGCCCTGACTTGCTGAGAACAGACCATAACCAACACAGCACAGGCAGAGGCTGATGTACCTGGAGACCAGGCAGGATGACTACTGTACTGGACTGGAGGTCAGCAGGAACCAGCGGAAGGTACCAAGTGGACCAGCCATTCCCAGCTTTCCCTCTGTGGAGACATCAACTAGGGCAGAAGGACGAAGGGGCCAAAGAAAGCCAATATGGAGATGTTGGACTTTCAATTGATTAAAGAACTATCAGACTTACCTATTACTTGCAAACTAAGTTTGTTTTGTTGTTTTCCCTTAAGAACAGGAATCAAAGCAGGGAATGGTTATAGGAACTAAAGACAGCAATGTGAGCCATATGTGCAAATATTCAACTATTTTCAGGAGTCACTTGAGAAAAAATCCACAAAACTGGCAAAAAAAAAATTCAATTGAAAAGCTTGACCTCAATTTAGTAAGATAGTATATGAGACCTCAGTATTGAATCAGCATAAATTATATTAATCATTCTATATCTTGCTCCCCCCAAAATTAACTTTTTTTCCATGTGGACACTAAGTATTCTTTAAAAGTATTCAATATTTGGAAGTTCAGGTTCCATTTATACTTCACATTTTAGAATATAAAAGATGTATATAAAATCAATCTTCACTTGAAAGTGTTAATGCTGTGGTATAAGTCTAGAAAAAACTTAAAACCTATTTCTATTTGGTAAATTAATTGTGTATTACTAGGACAATGGAGATAAATTGACAATTTGAGCAAACATCAATAATAGGAGATAAACACATTCTTATAAGAGTTCTAAAACTGTACCCAATGTTTGCAGTTGTAATCCTGACTTGGGCATACATCTGTCATTTATTTATGATTTGCTAGGCATACTAAACATTTTATGTATATTCACAAACCAAACATCTTAAGAAGCCAATGAAATAGCCTTAGCCAGTTTGACTCAGTGGATAGAGTATCGGCCTTCAGACTGGAAGGTCCCAGGTTCGATTCTGGTCAAGGGCATATGCCAGGGTTGTGGGCTCAATCCCCAGGAGGGGGCGTGCAGGAGGCAGCTGATCAATGATTCTCTCTCATCATTGATGTTTCTCTCTCTTCCTCTCTGAAATCAATAAAATTTTTTTTTAAAAAAAAGGAGCCAATGAAATAGAAATGAAGATCAAAAGGTCATAGATATTCCTCACATTTTTAATTAAATGTTCCTCAGGAAAAAAAAAATTATATAATTTGAAACAAAAAATACTGAGTTGGTAAATACAACTTTTATTTTAAACAAAAAAATACAATGCACTTGTTTATAAGGCAAAGGGAAAAGAAAGGTAATATAACTACTTTTTAAGATGAAATCACAGATTGGACTGACACTGACATTATACAACTAAATGAATTCATTGTACTGTAACACAAAATTGCCTTTCGTATGTGTGCTATGAACTGACATTCAAGTTCATAACTCATACAGAAATTAAATTCATAAATTAATAAAGTTTGTTTATTATATACACAAAGTTATCATGAATGCATTTTAGATTATCCTAACATTTGTTCTTTCCTTGGTAAAACAGTGAGAATTATGACATATGAAGACAGTGTATAAGGGACAGCAACTCAGCTTTGATTCCATTATTAAGAAATCCATATAGAATCGGATTAAGACAACAAGACATCATGCCTAACAAATGACAAATACAATATACCAACTTGAAGTGCCTATTTGAAATAAGGTTATCATTAAAATCAGTTACCACATGGAAAAGGTGCAGTGGCATCCAACTAACAGCAAACACCAGTATCAGTATGGTCAGTCTGTAGAAAACACTGCGAGATCTCTTTTTTATTCTCATGATAGAACGATTTACTCTCATGTCATGAGCATCTGAGTTTTCTTCAGGTTTCATCTCAAAGCAGGTGGGGACTCCGGGTATGCACTTATTGGATGAAAAGAGCTGACTTTTCACAGAGCCGAAGTTTTCTGGAAGTGTGCTTGAATTGTCTTGAGGAGATCTTGCTGGAACAGGTAACACACATACCTTCTTCTTGCTGTATCTTCTTCTGTGTTTTCTGATGAATGAATAACTCCATTTATGGCTGCTGGAGAGTTTCACCTGGGGTCCACTCTTTTTGGATGGATGAAGAGTTAAGTTGATCATCTCATTTTCTTCTAACTTGATTTCTTTGTTGGACAATCCACAGCTTATACTCCTGCAGACACTGGTATGACTTATAGTTAGACAAACTAAGGGCAGAATATATTGTACTAGCAACAAGGAGATAGTAAAAGCAATTCTGTATGAGTCAGATGGCCACGATTCAACACATAAGTACTTGCTGCTCAGCAACGATGAGCCAAAAGTTTCCTGAAGTTCCACAAGACTGTGAAACACTGGAAGGGGAGAACAAATCGCAAAACCTAGTGTCCAGACAGTAGCTACCAGGAAGTAGCCATGGTTTGCTGTTAGATTATTAGATATAGGGTGCTTTATCATATGATACCTGACAATGGCAATTGATATTAAAATTAAAGTTGAAACCAGAACTGACACACATTGAAGGAAAGGCATAATATGACACATGACTTTGCCAAACATCCACTGATCCAGCAAGACAGAGGTCAGTGTGAAAGGTGAGCAGAACAGCACAATCAAGATATCAGAGAAGGCCAGATTCCCTATGAGGAAGTTTACTGTAGTATTCTGATTACGCTTTCTCATGAGAGCCATTAAAATAAGCAGATTCCCCATGAAACCAAGAAGACTTACAAGTGTATAGAGTCCAATCAGAAAATACTGGAAGTCATCTACACTGCTTTTATAGTCATCCCAGACTGGGAAATCGGAATTCCGAGGGGCAGCAGTATTGTTCTCTGTGGCAAGTGTCTGGTTGTAATAATCCTGGAGCTCTAAATCCATAGTACAGTCCTGCTTGGAATAAAAAGACATTAGTTAGCAACTTGAAAAAAATTACATGACAGCTATAAATTAATCCACTGAGAGGAAAAGTAAATGTTACAATTTGCTCCCATTATCTTATTAACCTCTTAAGAATGTTTAGTGAGGTCTTTAATTGGTTCCAAGTGCGGTGCAAGTATCAGCCAGTAACAATTACAGTAAGTTTAAGTCTATAGTCACTTCTATGGGATATTAACTTGTGTCAAAATAACAAACTTGGTTTTTTAAATTAATGTAGGAAGTAATGTAAGGCAAGGAAAAGGCAAATGTAGATAAGAACTTCAGATACTCAATTTGCAGTAGCTCAGTAATATTCTTCTCCAATCAAGGTACCTAATACACGGTGTAGTCATGTAATTTGTCTTAAACATTCCTTCCTTTCCTGCTTGAATGAAGATCACACTTAAGAGAGACCTATCCTAGAGTATTCCTTGGTCTACTCAATTGAATATGAGCTCCTCTTTTCAACCCACATAATGCTCCGTTTATAATTGCCTGATGCTACATGTCACAATTTGGTTTGCATTGCAATTATAATGCAAACCATCTACCTTATTTATTTTTAAGCAACAGAAAAGCAGAAACTGTCCCTTACCTAGGTATCTACCATAATACATGGCACAACTAACTTCACCAATGCAAATGTTAAATAAATATTTATGGGAAAATACAAAATTCAAACAAAAACCTAGCATCCTAAATATGGTCTAGTTCGTAAATTGTTAAAATTAAAGCTTCTCAAGTGCAGAAACACTATCTCTGTACCTATGTGTATACAGTAGAAACTCGATAAATGTTTATCAAGTTGTACTGCTGACTATGTGAGCACAATGCTGGAGGGCAAAAACATCCCATGATCAATTCTCAGTCCTTGAGATACGCCAGATTCTCATGAATTAACACAGCTACTGACCAGCTGTGCTGCTGGTGCTTTTAAAACAAAATTTGCCTGTTAGAAATTGAAAATAGATTGTAGCTTTAAAGAGATTCAATAAGTTCATATTGTTTAAGGAAAACATTATAAAGTCAAATGTAGAAGTTGTAAAAACATAACACCTCATGAGTTTTTCATTTGAAAGGAAAATAAGAAGATTATATTATTAATATCACAATGGTATTACTTATTTACTGTTGTATACTAGATTTGACAGTACTTCCTGATGAAGCACAAAACTGCATATACCGTAATATAACAATGAAGGTAAAAGGAACTCCTCCTCCATTTTAAAAAAGTAAGCACTCATTATTTAATAAAAATTTCCCACTCAAGACAACAATAGTTCATTCTGATGAATATACATTATTATAGAGACCCTGATATATATGTGTCTTAGAAAGCAATATATATTTATCTACTTATTGCCAGATCTAAGTTAGATAATTACAATTAAAACTACAAAGATACATAGAAATTTAAAATAACAGTAAGCACTATTATCTTCAACTTAGAGGTCTTGGTCCAATACATTTCCAAACAGGAAATCCTATTGTGTATATACATTCATTATAAATAACTTTAACTTTGGTTTTACTTGCAAGTTTCAAATAGGCACCATTGTGCTATGAGAAATATTGAAACTAAGTTTTTCACATCTACAACCGATTCTATGTTCACTGAATTACTCTCTGGTAGCTAATTACATCCCTTTAAAGATAAATTAATTAAAAAACCCAGGATTTTACTCATTTATTCTTAGATGCTAACCAGTAATTTACATTGATATTACCTCAAGTGAGAAAGTATAACTGGTTTAAAAGTGGCTCGTAAGGCCTACTGAATCATCTTATTCATCACATTACTATACTATGGCCTCCCTGCAGCTACCTGGATAGTAATGATGCTTAATAGAGTATGTCGTACATAGAGGATGCTAAGTAAAAATGTGTTACTAATCATTTTAGAATAGTTTCATTTCCCCAGCTTTAAAATATCAGAAATGAATCATCCTAGGAATATGGGCAAATTCAGGTTAGAGTGTGATTCTGTGTGTGTGTGAGTGTGTGTGTGTGTGTGTGTGTGTGTGTGTGTAATTAGACAAGTTTTCAAATGGTCCCAAAATGAAATGAGAAGACACCTACATGGACAAATGTGATAGGTTAACACTTTAAAAATTTAAATTAGATATCTTGATTGATAAAGGCTATCACATAAGCAACATAAAACAAAATTAGCAAAACATATTTACAACATGTTTTTATTTAAATGAAAAAGAAGTACATCAAATTATACAGTTTGTCCCTAAACCTTTTCTATTTTAAATATATTCACATAAAATATTGAATTCATTAAATTAGGAAATTACAGCTTTTTTTTAGTAAGCAGATGAAGGAAATGCCATCCTAAGGATTTAATGAACATAGGAAAAACTGAGGGTAACACATTTTTCCCCTCCCTAAAAGGCACTAATCTATATATAATTTAAAGAGGAGGTCCCTTTCGTTAATGAATAGCTAAGAAAGATTAGTTGTTCCTTTCTTTATTCATTCAACTAGCATTTATTGAACAACTAATATGCCATGTGCTCTCCTAGGCTCTGGTGGCATAAAAACAACTAATATAAGGTACTATTTGAGGAATATTCGATGAGGGATCAATTAAAGTTTACACAGTGAGTAATTGCAGTTATAAGTGTCTGAGATATAAAGGGCCCTAAATAGATGATTGATGAATGAATGAATGACACTCTCCTGACTGCCAGTGACCTACTGTTTTCACTACGCATGGCCACTTGCACTGTTCCCAAATATAATGGATACTTACCTATTGATAGATTAGTAAATTATCATTTTTTCTTATGTTTATATGTCTCCCAACATTCATTAACTCATTTTGTTTTGGTGTGACTATCTATGTAAACTATCTTCTCCTGCTCTTTCTCTAACCCCACGCCACCTACACACAAACATACACACACAAAACACCTGATATGCTCTGCACTAAATGAGCATTCTGTGGATCTTTGCTCCAATGAAGGACTTCTCACAACTAAATGATGGATATTGAAAATGGGGGGATGGGGGATGCTAAGCAGTTTCTTTAAAAGTGCCTCATTACCGCCAGGGGATATTTTAAACATTAGGAAAATGGAAAATCTAAGGTAGAGGAGAGGAACTGTTGGCAGCAAGAATGGCACCAGGTGTAAGACGGGTGGGGTCAGATCTAACCTGGGTTCGGCAACCTTCGTACTTGGGTTCTGGCTAGGAAAGAATTCAGAGCCAAGACTCAAACTATGAGAGAACATTCCTTTAAAAGGTCACAGAGGTAGAAGTGAGCTGTAGAAGAAATGGGCTCAGGAAACAAGTTCCAGAGGCAAAAGAGGGGCCCTTGGAGCTTTGGGAGAGAGAAGGGTAAAGATATAGAGAAAGAGGAGAGGGGAAAGGTGAGGGCCTACCCCCTGGAGGGAGAGTGCTGGGTCCTCTGTCCTAATGGCTTTTAAGGGTGGAGATTTTAGGGGCGGTCCCAGGGGAGGGTCTCAATAGGTTACTCATTAGCTTTCTAGGTGTGTCCTTTCAGGATCACTCTCCACTGACTGGTAGGCGCCAGGGCAGGGGGGGGGCGGGTGGTCATTAATCAATGCACGGGCTTCTGAGGTCAGCCCTAGTGTCACTTGTCTGGTTTTGCTGCTTTTCTGGGCCAGGAACTGAAACACAACTGAGGCCTAGATATATTTGATGTGAATAAGAGCCTCATTGTCCTGGGGGCTTAGTACTTAAGGGCTATTCTCTGGCCCCCTAGTTCACCCCCCCCACCTCGGGGGTCGGGGGTGTCTAACCTGAATGACTAGCAACAAGCCAGGGGAGGAGTGGTCTGGAGAGGGACAGATGGGCCAGCCGTCATCTAGGGGAGGAAAGGTTCCCCTGAGGAGGTCCCTGTTTTCCCAGTTGCAACGCACCAGGGGTTTTCCGCCCTGGTGACTTTCTGTACCTGACCTCTGGTCCTTTTCCTAAGCATGTCTGTCTAACGGCCTACCACATAACCACTTTAAAATGAAAGGAAAAAAAAAAAGCACAAAGAATTTCTTTCCTTAAACTTACCGCTTCGCTTCCCTTTTCCTGAAAAGCGCAATAAGCAAACTTATAATGGAAATGCCAATCTGTGGAATAATTCTCTGGTTTCAACAAGTGTTAGAATGAATGTGGTACAGTTTTATACTACATACATATTTTATGCATAATGAAAGATTCCTAGAGGAAATGTGAAATATAACCAAAGAGAGAATGTTTTCAAAATGAAATATCATTTGAAAAGAAATCTGATATTGACTGTGCGAAATCAGTATGGTGGCTAAATAATGTGTAAATAAAGAGATACTGTTCTTCTCTTTTACATCTAATTTTATCTCCCACCACCTGAATTACCAGGCTGAACATCAAACCTGAATCACCTGAGTAAATTGTGGAAAAAAAACAAATTCTTTATCAAATTGTGGCAATTAAAAAAAAAAAAAAAGCAGCGTCTTTGGAAAGACTTACTGTAATTTTTAAATTTAAAAAAAAATAGACCTATATCTGTCAACAAGACAAATGAAATCTTCTGAGTAGACTTTAAGTATGTTAAGTAGATAGTTCTCAGAAAGAATAATAGGAGGAACTGCAGGGAGCTCCAAGGATAGTAAGAGGCTTAGCTTGTATATTTAAATAATGCTTATTAGGATAACTTCCTGCCTAATGAAAATGCAAATCTTTCTTCTCACAATGGGTGCCATTCACACAAAAGAATAAAGTAAATGTGAATTTCCCCTCTAACAAGGATAAAATATCGGCTCTTGCTTATTTTGCTGTGATCCTGAAACAAAAGGCGAGATTCCGGGTTCTCAAATCTTCCCACGATTTATTTTTTAAAGCCACAATCTGGCAAAAACTTGAACTGGGAGGATAAATTCAGCTCTGCTTGCTGCTCCACTGACAAACAGGCAGGCACGCGCCACCCTCTCCCCTCAATTCCAACAGCAGAGTTCCCCTTCCCTTGAGAAATGTAAAATTTAAAATGCATTCGGGCTGCACAGCCCTGCCTAAGAGTGCTCCAGGCTATCTCCCTGGTCTAAGGCAAAGTCTCCTGGCTTCGCTCCAACAGGATGAATGAATGGTTCCGTTTCTTTCAATGATAAACTACGGGTCGGTAAATTTGGGGATAAAAATGCCCTGTATCTGTCCTTCGAGGTGTATGGATGGATGTTAAGGATGGCATTTGTCCCAGGAGGCCACCTTGCAAACAGGAGCGCAAACCTGGGGGCGCAGCTGCCTCCGGGTGGCGGGCCAGCTTCGCGAGGCGCGGCGGCCGGACGCCCCGAGCCGTGCGGGGTGGATGGCACCGCGGACCTCGCCCGAGCCGGGCTCAGGCTGGACCCCGGCCGAGGAGACCGTTCCCACCGGGGACGCTAATGGGGCAGCACCCGGCTCGCCGCGCCAGGGCGAGAGCTTTGTCCTCCCCGATGCCCCCGCCCCGGCTCCCGCACGGATCCCACGCGCGCTCCTCCCGGGTATGGCTCGTGCCTTTCCCACGCGGGTGAGTACCTGCCCCGCACGAAAGAATTCTGCCCCGTCCTGCTCCCCGCCCCGCTCCCCTTTCACGCCCTGCAAGCACCTGCTCCGCCACCCAAACGCCGGCTGCCCCCGCTCCGCCGCCTGGGGCTTCCCCACCCCGCCTTCCAAGGAGCCCAGACGTCGCCCTAGGACCGGGGATCGGGAGCAGCTCCCGGAGCCCCGCGGGACTCGCCCTTCCCTGCAGGAACCCCCCGCGGAAGGGGCTGCGGGAGGGGCTGAAGCCGTACCTCGGGGTGCCCCGGCCGCTGTGGGCGCCTCGCCTCCCGGGAACTCAGCAGACCGCGGTGGCTCCTGAGCGCGGGCGCGGCGGCGGCTGGAGGAGACCTGGAGGTGCGGGGAGGAGGAGGGAGCGGGGAGCGCGGGGGGGGGGGGGGCGGGAGGGGGGTAAAGAGGTGCCTCGGGAACACGTGACTGTTCCGGCGACCCCCCCCCCCCCTACCCCAAGACCCTGCTCCAGGGCGCCTGCTCGGCGCCGGCCTCTCCCCAAGCCAGGGCGGGGGCATCCCACCCCCTACCTTGCTGTTTGGGAGAAGCTGCAGGCACCCCGGATGGCACCCGGTCACCCAGGCCTCTGGTTCCAAGTTAACTTGCTGAACAGGAAGATTTCCGCCCGCTCTGACCCAGGCGGGTGAAGTGAACTCCAAAGAGTCTTGAGCTGATCTGGGTGGCGGTGGTGTCTCTTCAGAGCTTAGGCTCCCCGAGAAAAAGCTGCAAGGCCCCAGGTTTGCTTTTTGTTTGGAAAAATGAAAAATAAGACCAAAACAGAACGTTGCTCTATCTTGCACCTTTTTGGAACGAGGAAGGGAGACGTCTAGGTAGGGAGGCTGCCCTGAATGAGGATGGCACACCCAGGGGTCCGGGGGGTGCGCGGAGCGGGACTGGACGAGGAGTGATCCCCGGTCCTCAGGAGTAGCAGTGTGGGTGTGGGCAGGCGTGGAGCTGGCGAGTGAGGGTGAACTGGGACCCACGCTTTTCAAGATTATACTCAGTGACAGAAAGACGACGAAGGGGTAAAAGTGTTGCCATAAATTTAAAAAGACAGAGGGGAAGAAAGTAAAACTTGGCCTCCTGTTTCTCCTCAATGTGATTTCCATCCCCAATGTTTCCATATTTGTACTGTGCAGGTTTGCCTTATTTTTAGTCATGAGGTGTGCGTGTGTGTGTGTGTGTGTGAGAGAGAGAGAGAGAGAGAGAGAGAGAGAGAGAGAGAGAGCGCTGTCTTTGACTACAGCTTGCCGGAGAAAGGGTGTTCTTATTGTATACTTTAAAACGGAAAACAATTAGCGACAGTCACAGCATTGTGTGTCTGCTGATGAGTGCATCCCTGTGGATTGACACTGTAAACTGGAGAGGCCTGTATCCTTTGGAAGCAATGAGACTTGTAAACCTAATTCCTGGGGGCAGCAAACTTTGTTACCCAGGAAGCAGGCAAAAATTCTTCTGTTCTTTTTCTGGTGAATTTTAGCATACTCAGGTGATCTGTATAGGTTGTTGTTATATCAGATAGCTTTTAAATACTTCAAGTAAATCCAGTTCCATTCTTTTCCTTTTGGTTTCTGGAATACTAGTATATTTCCCCCCCAATGTTAACACAGTAGGCAGCCTGAACAGGCCCAGGGGATTCTGCAGTGGGGGAGGGGAGGGATGAAAGTGTTAAGGGTGATCAGTGAGAAAACAAAGCTTGGTTCTTAGACTTTCTTAACTCCAACATCTGAACAGTTAATGTACTACACATTGTCACATAACTTTCCATCCTTCCATTCCTTCCTTGCACAGTTATAATACACTAGAGGCCCAGTGCATGAATTCATGCACCAGAGGGGTCCTGCCCCATTTGGGGCGGATCCAGGCTGGGCCTGTCAGGAGAAGGAGGGGGGGGGGGGGCGATTGCAGGTCAGAGGCCAGGGGAGGGGCCTTGGGAGGTTGGCCAGCCATCCCCACCCCTGATTGGTGTGGGGGGGTGATCAGGGGCAGAGCAGACTGTGGGGAGTGATTGGGGTGGTGGGGGCCCATCGGGGGCAGAGCCTGCCTGGGGGAGGGGCTGCAGGAGGTTGGCCGGCTGGCCTCGCCCCCTATTGGGGTAGGGGGGGACAATCAGGGGCAGGGCCAGCAGGGGGAGGGGCTGCAGGCTGATGGGGTGGGAGAAGCCAATCAGGGGCAGGGAGGCTGGCCAGCTGGCCCCACCCCCAGTTCAGGCCAGTTCACTGGCCGCAATAGGCGTCATAGCGACTAGTCATTCCAGTCGTTACAGTGTTCCAGTCATTACAGCATTCTGGTCGCTGGCCTTTTATATATATAGATACCCATTTCAAATACACATTGGCTTTATAACAACTTTCAAAGGAAACCCATTGTGACTATTTTCCAAAAAAATTGTCTATGCTGTAAGCTTTTGTATTTTAAAAATAAAGATAACTTTTATTTTTTCTTTTCCACAAATTTTCTTGTATTTTTAATGATATGAACCTTTAGGTTGAAGTAACTGTCATTCAGATGAAGAGTTTGATTAACCCACCATTTTCCTCCCCATCACATACACATGCAAGTCTCAAAAGAGGAGTCAGAATTTCTTCTTTAACTACATTCAATATACAATGAGTAAACAAATTATTATTAAGCGTCCTCTTGGGGGAAGAAAAAATTGTCAATTTTAAAATTCCAACAGCATGCTACATAAAGAGGAAGATATGAAGATATATATTTTTTTATCTTCCAATTTTCCAGGAAGGATTCAAGACTGATCATCATCAGTTTTTGGAGAACATAATCCTTTGCTCCTGTTTTATGGAGTAACATTCAAGCAGGGAGAGTGCTACCGAAAACAGAAATAGCAATGTCCACCTCGTCAGTGTTTTTCCTATTCTCTAATTATAAAATACTCATTTGGGAAATTAAGTTGGATTTTATGTGTGTTACAAAATTAAACTGGCTGTTTCCCTGTAGTAGTGGTTTTATATCAGTTATGAAAGGCAGCTTATCTATAAAGGTGAAAGTTAAAATCACTGGGGACTCCTAAGACAAATTATTGAATAATAAAACATTCTCCAGACAATGCCTGGATAACATTTCTCTGAGGAACATAACATGTCTGTTGTTTTTGTCGAAGTTATTGCTGCATTTTAATAACAGCTACCATTTGTGAAGGATGGTTACTAAGTGTTTAGTTATAATCTCAAATGATATATGATCTTATTAGTTACAGGATAGTAGGGGTAAATAAAGTAGAGAAAATAGTATGATGATATTTTATGCATTTTTTCCTGTGATAATCTTTTTATATTCAGTAAGAGTAACATTTCCTTATCCACTTTTCTATCATGGTAAAGTTAAATCCTTAATTCTTAAAAGATGTATAAAGAGCCATTTCTGCATGTTATCAAAAATATTTTATGATGCTCATTGCTTCATTGATATCTTTGGATTAGTAATACTTTGTCATATAATCACTATATAAAGCTTAAAACAATGAACTAACTTATAATTGTGAAGTAAATACAATATTTTTAAGGAACAAAAGCTATTTTTTTAAAAAATGATAAAGCAAACCCAAATTATTTACATGCATAGAGTCCTTTTCCCAGGTAATTTAATGATAGTTTTGAGGTCCTCAGGGAGCACTATAAACATTTCATTGCTTTCTTCTAACTACACTGTGCTGCTTAAGCAAAACTTTATCTTTCCTTTTGATGCACTAATGATTACATCATTAAATATAAAGGAGTGACTGATTTCCAGAGAGAATGTGCAGTTCTTTTTTATAGTTTTCCATCTAAAAAATATATACACAAATATGTGACACACACACATATTTTATTATATACTAGAGGCTCAGTGCATGAAATTCTTGCACTGAGGGGGGGGGGTTCTCTCAGCCCAGCCTGTGCCCTCTTGCAATCAGGGACCCCTCAGGGGTTGTCTGCCTGCCAGCTTGGGGGAGCGGGCCTAAGCTGGCAGTCACACATCCCTCTCACAGTCTGGGACCCCTCACTCCTTACCACCCACCTGCTCACTGCTCCTTACCACTTGGCTCGCTGCTCCTTAGCGCTGCCATGGAGGCAGGAGAGGCTCCCACCACTGCCACTGTGCTCACCAGCCATGAGCCCAGCTTCTGGCGAAGCAGTGCTCCCGCTGTGGGAGCTCACTGACCACCAGGGTCAGCTCCTGCATTGAGCATCTGCCCCCTGGTAGTCAGTGCATCATAGCAACCAGTTGTTCCGCTGTTCGGTCGATTTGCATATTAGCCTTTTATTATATAGGATTATGTACAGTATATGTTATATTATATGTATTTGTGATTATATATATATAGTTATACAATCACATTCATATTTGTATAAGGGACACTTGTCAAAACATCTGAATTGCAGCTAGATGTTATTGCAAATTAATGATGTGGCTTTAATCCAGAACCTGATGTTTTTAAGTTTCACTTTCTTGGCCTAAAAATGAAATGTTTTCACTAGCAGATCTGGAGCCTCCTTTGAGCAATGAATATCCATGACTTCATGCCATTAACAAGCATGCATTACAGGCATATGTGTGGAAAATAACCTTTTTCAATCTTCAGAAAAATTTAATAGTCATAAAATTGTTTGTCTTCCCTTCATATTAGGAAAAAGAAGAAAAAAAATATTGTTTTTTTCAATTAATACTAGCACACTCTTTTACCTACAGCTATAACTATATAATATTTGGTTCCTTCCTTTAAAAGTTGTGGGTATCTTACAGATCAACAAATCATTCTTTAGCTAGTTATATTATTTTTAAAATTTCAGTCCAAAATATATAGAAAAAGAGAACATGGGTTCCCTTGGAAAAATAACATTCTATCATGTAAATCCACATTTAGGCTGTATATTTTCTTTTGTGAATCAAAACTCCTAACAAAAAGTAGTATTGTTGGGAAGTATAGCCCCAATATTGGTGTTGTTTTTTTTTTTAAATAAAATTTTATATCCCAGCTAATTTTTCATGGTTAATTTTTTAAAAAGCTAGTTGTAAATCTAATTATAGCTTTACTTTATTTAAGTGGAAATGAAAGGGAAAGTTTATTTATTTTTATTTTTGTTTTGGTATATTGTTTTGAATAGTCTTTAAAAAGAATATTTAGAGAACTGTTCAAAGCATAAGCCCAGAATTAAAAGTTGAGAGGGTTGAATAATATGCTCTTCAAAAGTACATCTGTTTCCATGTTCTTACTCTTATTATTCTCACAGGTAATTCAGCTTTAAAAGTATATTATTCAGCAGGTAGAATACATTTAAAAGTGTATTATTCAGCAGGTAGAAACATTTTCTTTAATAGATATTTATATTTTCAAAGGCAGTAGGGTCTATTATTTGAGCTTAAACCTAATAGGGAAAGCAAAATCAACACATTAGAAAATCCAAAAATATAAGAAGAATCATCACAAGAAAAATATAGTAGTAAGCCTATATGTGTATAAAATGTATACATGTATACAGCATTATGTGTATATATAATAGCAATAATCCACCATAGCTAAAATGCCAAAGACATTTTTTAAATGTTTGAGATGAACAACTGGTCTTGACTTGTGATGATCATAATTTATGTAATCCTACCTTATTTCTTGTTCTTAAATCCTTCAACAACACTTTTCCAGTATTTTATGATATGCCCAACATTATTCTAGGCTTTACGTTTTAAAGGGTGAAAATAGCAGCTACTGCCTTCCAGGGACCACAGTGTAGTTGTAGGTCTCTGTAAATAAATAATAAATTGCAATATGGTGTGATAAATTATGTGTTAGAAATATTCTTAGAGTGCTGTAGGAATAAAAATAAGACAAACTCAGCTTATGGGGTTTTTGAGTAGATGACAAGATATAAAAGAAGGTTTCATAGTTAAGAAGATACTTGAGCTAAATTTTAAGGAATTGGTGAGAGTTAAATCAGCAAATGGAGGGGGTGGGCAAGTGAAAGTGCGAAAATGGCTTGAATGTGAGAGTGTAACATCCGAGAAGTGCACATAGTTCATTTCAGTGTGCCTGAAATGTGTGGGAAGTGGCAGAGGATGATACTGAAAATATTGGTGAAAAGGGACATTGAATTGCACTGGAAGGAAGGATCTGGAGAGCAACTAGATGTTATAAGCTGGAAAAGGATATAACTGGATTGCTGTGAAAGCAGTTAGTGGTAGAGAGATCATTTAGTAGAGAAATAAGTAGAGCTTGATGGGTGTGAAAGAACACAATTGAGAGATATTAAAGGAGTAAAATGAATGGGAAGCTGCACCCAATTGAATTTGAGAGTGAGAGAGGGAAATGCTGGGGACAATTCTAAGATTGGGGCTTGTGGGATACAGATCATGACAGTGACTATGATCCAGTCCACTAGCTGAGAAACACATTTCCAAGGAAACGGGAGGAGATCTGTACTTTAGATTGAGAATTAGGGTTAGGAGCATACAAGCATGTAATTGATGGCAGAGGGTGTGATTACTAGTAGACATTAAGAATGGGGGTGGGGGGAAGGAGAATATTAAGAATGAAATCTCCAGTAAATTTGGGCAATTAAGGTCAATCAAAGAAGGGGCAAGACCACAAAAGGCAGTAACACACAGCTTTATTTAGATGGTCTTGGATAGGGTTGCATGACAGGGAAAGTCTCTCCAGGCAAAAGACCTTCCAGAGACTACAGTGTGGGGTTACCACCCAGAAGGGGGATAGGACAAGGGAACTCATGGGGGAGAAAGGGGAAAATAGAGAGGAGGCCTAGGAATCTAGGTCAGCAAGGTGGGTAGATTTGGCTCAGAGAGCTCCAAAGGGCAGCAGTAGATTGGTGTCTTTATGGCTACAGGGTTTGTCTTACCTCTGGGTATGGAAGTAGGCAGGCTAAACATATATTTGTTTGGACTACATTTAAAGCAATTAGATGTGTGAGAATTTGAGTTTGGTGCTGTCTGGATTTGGGCTAATAACCCTAGCCTGCTGTGAAGAAGTAAAGAATATGGGGACCATTTTAGGCTACTACACAGGTGCCATCTCTGACCCAATTATATAACAGGATCATAGGGAGAAAAACACATAAGAGGTTGATGGAGATATTTGATCCTGGGGGAGAAAACTGAGGAACAGCCAGTAAGGAAAGAGAAAAGCCTATAGTGTAGAGTTAGTGATGTCAAAGGAAAAGAAGATTCCAGGAGGATAGGATGGTCAAGAGAGTGTAATACAACATAAAGAACAAGTGGAACAAGTCTTAGTTGTGTCTATTGGCTTCAGTCATTGATGTCTGAGGCAGACACAGTTTCAGGTGGGCTACATTTGAGGAGCAAATGAGAGGACAATAAACGTGTCCTATTCTTGGAGAAGCTACAAGGCAAGAGAAGGCAGGCAGAGAAGCTATGACATGAGTGAAGGAATTAGAATGGAAAAAAGTGAACAATTTTGGTTTTGTTTTTATTTTAGTGTTAAGCCAAGAAAATGGAATCCTATATAATAAAAGGCTAATATGCAAATTGTCCCCTTGACCGGGAGTTCGACTTGGGAGTGAGACGGGCCTGCCAACCGCCTGAGGCCCCTCCCCCTGGCCAGCCCGACCTGATCACGTTATCAGCCTGATAGGGGTGGGCCAGCCAGACCCCACCCGTGCATGAATTCATGCACCGGGCCTCTAGTTATTAAATAAATAGGTGTTATAGTTATGTTACTGTTGTTTAACAAGCCTCCCAAAATCTGGTAGAATAAAACAACATGGATTTTATGCTCATGGATTGAGAGGGAGAGCCCAATGATGATGGTTTGTCTCTGTCCTATGATGTTTGGATTGCCAGCTGAGAAAACTCTGTGGGTTAAAGTGACTCAAAGTCTGGGGCCTGAAACAGCTGTGCTGGAGGATCTGCTGCCCAATTGAGGGATGTAAAAATTAGGGAGTAAATACCCTATGGCTTATACTCACTTTGGAAGGAAGGGAGGAGTCCATTGAGACTGAAGGTATAGGGTAGAAGGCTGAAGAGAGTGGTGACAATTTGAAATATCTTGTAAGAGAAAAATTGGGAGTCACCCAAGCCCAAGAATTTCAAGGTAATATTTGAGGCTCAAGTCAGGGATTGAAATTGTAGTTGTAATCATCTGTGCAACTTCACCTACATGCTATGCTAGCAGGAAGTGGTAGCTAAGTAGTCTCCTGTGTTGAGAAGAGTCAGATTATGCCAGAGCCCATTCTTGGATATTTATCTTCTTCCTAGATTTATATGTATCTCGGGAAAGAAAAGCAACAGCTAGACCTTAAACAAAGGAATGAAGAGAGGATAATTTACCTAAGCAAAGTGATACCTGGGAACACTTCATACCACCTCTGTGCCTATTAGTGATCTTATTTAGGTGCACATAAGGAACATTTTTGCTATCTTTGGGAGAAATTGCCCTATCTCAGGAAGTGCTGCGTTGTGAAGGGGTCTGGTACCAATCTCAAGCCTGAGATTTCAGAGGTGGGAGTGGGCTGGGGAGTGGGAGTGAGGCAAGATGAACAGTGAGAGATGCTTGGCACAGATGATGGAAGATTCAGTGGTAGCATTCATACTTTCCCTTTTTAGTAGCCAATCCTACTGCACATCTCTTTGAAAAGAGATATGAAGGGAATAGTAATAATTATAATTTAAAAACAACAATAGTGAAAATGCCAAACGTCTTTTCATTAGGCATGCAACAAAAACAAAACGCTACACTTTTGTAAAATAGCATTATACTTTTGTTGAATGTCCAAAGGGTGTCTGACCAGATGAGATCTGCAGGAAAATGTTTGGATATTTACTAAATAATTTTTAAGATCCCAGTCCTCTGGAATCTTGTTCTGACAGTTTTAAAACAAATGCTCTAAATTTGTAGCCTATGTAACCAAATGAGAACTTTTGTGGAAGTGCATTCCTATTTCAAATCAAGAATAAATCCATAAATAGCAGCTGGTGTCTTCTACACTAGTAAGTTAATTGAATTGTTTGTCTATGTACTTGTATACTACCATTTTAACTATATTGTTATTTCTTTCTACTAGTTACTTCTCTCACAAAGACAATTGAGTAAAGTGATTGTATAGGCTATTTGTACGAAGCAATTTAGTTAAACTCTTTACTGACTACATTTCAAAGATTCTAAGATGAGGCTTATTTATTTAACATTTTAATACTCTAACTTTGAGATTAATTTACAATTAAATGTATGTTATGGCTTTACTGGAAGCATTTTTGTTCTTTCTTAGTGGTCCATAAAATAACATTGCAACTTACACTGCATAGGATTAAACTTTCAAAGAAATGCAGTAGGGAAGTCACAGAAAGAAGGGAAAGCTGGCACATAATTAAGTCATGGAATGTGAACTGATTCACCAATATGCTGCATAGTAAGTTCTACCCCAGTGGAATTTCTCCCTTATCAATATTATCTATATTCTAGTTTCCCAATTACATATCCAGTTACATGCCTATTGAGATTTTTCTGAATGATAATTTATTATAATTTTCCCATTTCAAGCCCTAATAGCATTTCAGGAACCTTGACCTCCCAGTAGAACTTACCAGGTGATCAATAGAGCAATTGCAGTGAATAAATTATTATACCAAGTATAGTGACACGCCTTTAGACAATTATTGAATCATGGAATTTAAAAATTAAGCCCATGAAGATGTTCCATTTGTAAAAGATAAAACTAAGATCTACACAGATTCAATGAATAGATTCTATCCCTCTGTTTAAATGACAGAACAAGATGATTGCCCAAGAGGACATGAGAATAGGTCATTAATTTAATTATCCTAGTCATGGTTTATAGGTCAGGCTGTCATGAAATTTCAGAAGGAAACACACAAAAAAAAAATGCAAAAAAATTCTCTCTCCCTAGCAAAGGTTTTTATTTGGTTTAAATCCCAAATAGGAAAGTATATGACTGACCACTTAAGAGTAGAAAAAGAAATTATCTTTATTTAATACATATCTTCTCTTCAACACATCTTTTGAGGAATTCAGATTACTCTTTGACATGTATCTTCTGAGGAACTCAGACTATTTTATTTCAAACTTTCCAAGATTATCCTATATAATAAAGATGTAACATGCAAATGATCATTATGCTGTGAAGCGTAACAACCAACCGCATAACGACCGGATCATGGATCAGCAGGAGGGTGGGGCAGCAAGCTACAAGTGGGCAGCGGAGAGCTACAGGAGGGCAGCAGTGAGCTACTGGCTACAAGTGGGCAGCGGAGAGCTACAGGAGGGCAGCAGTGAGCTACTGGCTACAAGTGGGCAGCGGAGAGCTACTGGAGGGGGCAGGGCAGCAAGCTATGAGGGGGGCGGGGGTAGCGGGTATGGGGAAGCTATTGGAGGGCGGCAGTGAACTACTGGCACACGGATTCGTGCGCAGGACTACTAGTATTATAAGAATATCTTATATTATATTTGATGATTTTACTATGCTTTATTTTACTATTTTACACTTTGGAGAGAGTACTTACTAAATGATATATTCCTAGAGAATGAAATGATTTTGCTGTTGCTGGGGAACATTTCAAAACTTCTGTTTGTAACATAAAATTTGACATAGAAAAAGTCCTTGAGACCAATAATCTTTCAAAGATTGGTATTTGATATGACTATCTCAAGAATGCAGCTTTATAAATTTGCCTTTGGGGGACACTTTATAAAAATTAAGTTTATAAGATGACAAAATACCTTTTTACAGACATGCCTTTATTAGTATTCTGGGAAAATACAGAAAGGAAAGTAATGTGTCCAAATTAAATTCTCAATTCCAAAATATTTGCTGATAAAGCAAAAATGTTTAATAAAACGTGTTCTTCATAGAGAATTAAATTATTTCATTTGTAATTCTTGCAATAGACTGAAAATAGCCAATTTGATGACCAACACCTTAGGATAAACTTGCTTCTAAGAACAGAATGTGACTTAAATGGAGTGAACAGAGGTGAGTGGGAACATAAATGAGTTATTGCTCTTTAAAAGAACTGAAATTCCTAAATTATGCCTTAATTTTCATCCTTGATAAAAAGAAGAAAAGGAAAATACATATTATACCATACTATTCTGTTTAACCATTAATGGAACATTTTTAAATGTATGCTCATATCTATTCTAGTACATTTATTAGATAATTATGATATGTTAATTCTTGATCATGTCTCTTCCCAACTATATAAAAAATGTCTAATGACAACTGCCAATGGAAAAGCTTTCCTGCAACAAAAAGGAGAGATTATGTACATCATTCTGTATAAATAAATGAGTTATGGCTTATCTTGAGGTGTAAATAGTGTTTATTCAGCCTAACAACCAGGAAAAGAAAACATTTCTTAACAGTGTCTTGGAATTTTGTTTAGCTTTTAGTTTTGAAGACAGAATGCAATCATAGTTGTTATGCAATAAAACCTTTATACATACCCTAGGGTAGACAGTGTCCTGTATCTTTATTCAGAAGACTTTAGTTTTTGACAGTTGAATTTGGAAAAAGTTTCATTCATCTACATCAGTAAATAACTGAGGTGTGTGAATGACACAACTTTGACTTTTCAAAGTAGAACAGAACTGTGTGAAACATCTGAGATCAGCAGATTATTAATTAGCCTGAATTATTGGGCACCATGATGGTTTTGCACCATCAATACTCTGTGCACACTCAATTCTTTTCTTCATAATGTTCAGTACAGTTGTAGAACACCGAGGAAATGGCATTAACTCTTTGACCACCCTGGAAATGTTCTGTTCATCATGCTCCCCTAAAAAAAAAAAAAAAAAAAAAGGCAGCCAGACTGTGGGAACAAATCGATCGGACTCGGTGCATTTTCTCAGTGGAAAGAAAGGTGGGCTAAAAGGCCAGATTCTCTATCCGATTCGCTTCTTTTGCTTTTTAAAAGTCTTCTCTACTTTAAAATTGAGGGGGGGGAAACCTCGGCACTGGCATAAGAAAAATTTGAACGTCACAAGAGAAAGCAAGAAGCCTACAGTGGCATGTGGTGGCTGTGAACTTCACGTTTCCTCTTCCCATGGCTAACCACCCCTTTCCTTCTGGAGTTGGGCGTCTGCCGCGGGTTCTCAGAGCGGTATAACTTCGGCCACAAGATGGCACCGACCTGCAGACAAAGGGGCGCCGTGGCACGGACTTTCCAGATGCCCGGCCACACTGCCGGGCCTTGGCGGAGGCCAGGACCCCGTGGGGACGAGGGCTCACTTCCCTCCACGGCGTGAGTCTGTGTCTACCAGCGCGCGCCGAGGCCGAGCAGTGTGCGGATTTCATTGCATTTCTTTCCGGAATGCCTAGGAAACGCACCCCCCCCCCCCCCCCGAGGTGCACCCCCAAGGTTTAGGTGTTTGTGGGGGGAGCTCCAGGCGCCCTCCCGGGGGCGAGTCACGTGGCCCGGGAATGAGGTGGAGCTCGGCTTTTAAGGGGGCGTCTCTGCTTATCTCCATCAATCGTTAGGGTCTGAGCCAGAGAAATACCAGCGGATCTTTTCTCCCCGCCCTGCTGGCTCCCTTGCATAGCTATCCTTCCCGCCTCGATAAGCTGGGGGGGCGGAAAAGACAAATCCGACAGAGGGTGAGTTTCAAGTTGACACCTTTTCGGGGACTTGAGAGAAATCGCTCATGGATGGGAGGGAGGGATGGGAGAGGAAGAAAAAGCACGCGAGAGCCCGAAACTGGCTCTGGGGTCCGAGGTGGGGCGAGGAGGCTGCCTTTTTGTTCGGGTCCCGGCGCGGGCAGGTGCGGAGAGCTCCGAGAGACCGGGCAACTGCAGGACTCCTGCCTCCGGGAGGGACGCAGGGACCCGGGGCTGGGCGCATCCGCACGCCCGGCTCCGGAGGATTTCTGGACGGGGTCCGAGTGCTCCTCTCCTCGGGTTCTCCGAGCGGGCGGGCAGGTGCCCTCACTAGGTGTCTTCCCCTCACCTTGCCCCGCTGCCGCATTTTTCTGGAGCCTCTGCCAGGCGGCTGCACTGGAGTTTTCGCGGAGGAGCCAGTACTTGGATGCTCGGGGGAGGGTGGGCTTGGCGGGCCGTCCTGCTTCGACTCCCTCCCTCGGCACGGGGGGGGGGCAGGCGGCGGGCAGGGGGGAGAGGGGGCTCCAGCTCCCCCCTGGGACACCTGTGGGTGCCTGCGACTGGGCTGGAATGGAGCCCACCCCCCTGCGCTGGGCCCTCTCCTCCCATTTCCCAGTTCTAATCGTCGAACTCTAGCCGCGTTGAGAACAGTGATGCTGGGGGCCTGGCTGGGTTAGAAGCTTGGGCTGAAGGAAGGTGGGGGGTGGCTTAGGAAGGTGGGTGCTGTGGTCCCCAGGTAGACGGGCGGGAGGCGTATGGTTTTAAGGACTGATGTTGGGCCAAAGACAACTGGCCCAGTGTGGACTCTGCTCGTTAGTTAGTTTGGATGTTTTCTGCTTTGCCAGTCTCTCCTCATCATGAGCAGAGTTGCTCCCTAGTAGATGCATGGCAAAGGTGTGTGCTGGGGGGGTGGGGCGGGAGTTAGAAATGAGGAAAATTGGGGGCAGTTAACCTAGCTACACAATTATAAAAACGGTGGGCGCCTAAGCAGCAGAAACCTCGGGGAGAAGAGCCGGGAGTGCTCTTGGACATCCCCCACCCCCCTCTTTTTTCTTTCTTTCTTTCTTTTTTTTTTTTTTTAAGAGCTCTCAGATTTGCCATGCCCGCCTGGACCCTAGGGGACAGCGTAACTTGCTAGGTGGCCTACAGGCAGGGTAAGTGCGGCGTTTGTCTGTCTCTCTCTGCTTGGATAGAACCCGTGGCTGTCGGTTCCAAGACTCCAGGCTGTCTCCCGATGAAGCAAGAGAGAACAGAAAGCTACCCAGCTCCGGTCCCCACCCAGGACTATAGATCAGAGCCCTTTGGCGGGTGACTGTGATGTATCAGTCTTCCTTATTGTTTTAAGGCAGCTGTCTGTTGAACGAGCCCTCCTTGGAGAGGAAGGAACAGAGAATTATGTAACTTATGGAGTTAAACTTGCGGTAACTTTGGGAGGCTGCGTGTGCGAGACTGATATTTCTTTTCCAAAACAGACGAGGGGAACAGCTGATTCTGGGACCGTGAACACATTTATCTGCAGCAGGCTGTGAAATGCAGAAAGCTTGTGTTTTCAGGTAGTAGCAGCACCAAGATCAGCAAGGAAGGGGTGAAAGGCCAGTGTTCTAATCGGGAAGGAGAAAGAAATGTCCGTTTGGAAAGGGGCTAATGTGCCAACTGGTGATGGATGTGGTGTCTCTATTTTGTCGGTAAATGCACATGGCAGCTATGAGGTTTAACAATCTTTAATTTTTGCAGTGTCTGTAGTTGCATATCTTACTTTAGAAATATATGTTGAAATAATGAATATTAAAGTATTTTTTTGCAAAGGTAATGTAAATCCTTTCTCTCCTAGTATTGTTTTCTGACGATTACTTTTTCTTGGAATTATACTAAGGTAGGCTGAAAATATAGTACATTTTATTAATTGTAGAAATGTTTTATCCAACTGGAATGACTGTCCAACAATGCACTTAGCAAAGGAGGTTTGCAAATACTTAAAAAAATAGTTTCATTCTCTTTATAGCTAAGTTGACTTCTTAGTAGGAACAATGCTATTCCCCACAGGAAATGTCCATCGAATATAATTTTAAAGATATTAAAGTAGGGTTTCAGTATATTTACCTAAAATCACATGTAAGAAGGCTATCTTTGTAGCACATACATTGTGATAGTTTAACAAATGTTTGAATTAATTCCCATATGTATTGAATTTTGTCGAAGTCAGAGGATGTAACTTGTCTATTTTTCTTCCTTTCTTCTGCCAACACCTTGGTCTGCACCTTCATTATCTCTCACCTGGATTAATGCACTGGCTTCTTAATGAATCTCCCTACTTCTTCTCTTTCCTGTTCTTAAGTCTGTTGAAAACAGCAGCTAGAGTAAAATTTGTAAAACAAGTTATGTAACTTCATGCCTTTATTGAAGACTCTTCCGTGATTCCTCATCTTTCTCAGAGAAAATGTCAAAGACTGACCCATGGAATAGGTCCCTACACCATCTGTTCCTCCTCTGTTTACCTTTTCCAGTACTGTTTAGCACACCAGGTATACAGCCTTAAGGATTTTATATTCTATCCATATGGGGTGCAATCCCTGAGATCTCTGCATGGCCTCCTCCCATCTTCTCAGACAAGTGGAGGCCTTCCCTACCACCCAGGAATAATTGCAATTCCCAAAAATTCTAGTTCCTCTTCCTTGCTTTAGTTTTCTCCATAGCACTTATTATCATCTGGTATACTATTTTTCTCTCTCTTCCTTTCTTTCTTTCTTTCCTTCTTTCTTTCTTTCTTTCTTTCTTTCTTTCTTTCTCTCTCTCTCTCTCTATTCATTTATTTATTTATTTTTGTCTTTCTCTGCCCACAAGACTAGAAACTAAATGAGAATGTCACAACTGTCTCCACTAAAACCATGTCTGATACAAAATAAGTGTCCACTAAGTATTCATTGGAGGAATGAAGTTTCTTTTAGAAAGTTTCTTTTTTTAACACAGAGTGGAACATTTTTTCCTACATACATGACCTAACTAAAAAAATAAATAAATAAAATAAAAAATCTATTGGCCTTGGCTGGTGTAGCTCAGTTAGCTGGGCATCATTCACCAAAAGGTTGCCAGTTTGATTCTTGGTCAAGGCTTGTGGCCAGGTTGTATAGGAGGCAGCTGATCCATGTTCCACTGTCACATCATTTTTTTTCTCTCTCTCTCCCTCTCTCTTCCTCATTCTCAAAAAAAAATCAATCAAGAGCCTTGGCTGGTTTGGCTCAGTGGTTAGACTATCAGCCTGTGCATGGAAGGGTCCCAGGTTCGATTCCCTGTCAAGGGCATGTACTTCACATGCAGGTGCCCCAACCCCAGTAGGGGCATGTGGGGGAGGCAAGCATATTGTTGGTTCTTACATTGATGTTTCTCTCATCCCCCTTCCTCTCTCCCTTCCACACTCTTTAGAAATCAATGGAAAAAATATCCTCAGGTGAGGAGTAAAAAAAGTAAAATAAAATGGATAAATAAAAATCAATAAAGAGAAAAAAATTTACAATCTATTGAATTAGCGTCCATTTTGCTTGTGAAAAGATGGATGGAATTCAGCTACTGGTGTTAAGACTAATTCAGAGAAGAAGCTGCTGTTCCAATCATGCATCAGCTGTCAGTCAACACATAATTGTCCTTAATCTAATATTTGAAGGCTCTATGAGGTATGTACAGTACCCACCAAAAAAAAAGTTTATATTATAATTGAGAGGAGCCAATTAAGGATTTGAGGAACTAAATGGCACTTTGAAAGATGGGTAGACTTGGATTGGTAATGAGACAGAATAACCAGCGAGAGGAATGGCAGGGGTAGAGGTTGTAGATGTTAAAACAAGCAAAGAGCACTAGTGGACTGTGAAGAGACTGGCCTACGTGGAACAGAGCATTCACAATGGGGTTATTAGAGCAAGGAGTGAAAAGCGGAAGAGAGGCAGACTGTGGAGGTCTTCAGGCTGAGGCATGTACTCGATAGTTCAAATCTCATACTTGGGCACTCATTCACCTGGTGGTACTCAGGGAGAGGGAGCCATGAGAAGTCATAGAAAAAAGAGGATACACTTTCTTATTCAGCTATGTTTACTTTTCATAATGAGAAAAACGCAAAATTAACTGATAACTAATGTTAAATATCTTGGTAACAGGAAGCATGATGCAAAGTTTTCTTGAATTCTTTTTTTAATTATTGTTTAAAATTGTTTATATGTTTTTATTTATTTGAGAGAGAGCAAGGGAGACTGAGAGAGAGATTAAACGTTAATGACGAGAGAGAATCTTTGATTGGCTACCTCCTGCACACCCCCCTACTGGGGATCGAGCCCAAAACCTGGGCATTACCCTGACCAGGGATCAATTCCTGACCTCCTGGTTCATGGGTTGATGCTCAACCACTGAGCCACACCAGCTGGACTTCTTGAATTCTTAAGTAAGAGATTTCCAAAGAATGTTTAAATTATTACTTGTTTTTTCAAGGTTTGTTTTCAAAAACCTAGAGACAGGTCATTCTCTCTTGCCTTTGATATTCTTGGGAGAAAAATTGTTATTACCACCTAAGTTTAGGAGTCATTACAGTTTGTTGCATAGAGGAGAGAAGAACTATATTTCTAATAACATTCACAGTTAAAATCATTCCACTACTATCCCTAGTTTTAATTACCTTCTCACATAATGTTAGCAACCTTTATTTTTATTACTTTTGTCTTTAAATTCAAGTTGTGGTTGTAAAATAAGAAAACACTCCACATCCTAGAAAGCAAAACACTTCAAGTAAAGGTTCATTAGACACCACTTAAAAGGCAAACATATTGTTGGAAAATTAAATGTCTTATCTTCTTTTCAAGGGAAGTAAATCTGCCTGATTCCTTTATTATCTTCACATAAGCGAGAAATAAACAAAATTCCCTTTCTTCACATAGGCACAGTGGCCTGTTAGTTAACATGAGGAATCTCATGTCATATATTTACTGAATAATCTAGGGTGAATCAGATATCTTTTTTTTCAAAGGGAGTTTTTAGTCTTTACAAAACTATGGTCTGTATTTTGTTGGTAAAAATGCTGTGAAGGATCAAAATGATAACCAAAATTAGATCCTGCATTGTATCTGTATACAATCTAGAGGGGAGGGAGGATATTTATTAAAATAGAACCTTAGAAATCCTTTGAAAGCTTCTGACAGAATAATAAACTCGTATAATCCTACAGTTAGAAAGAGCGTCAGAGCTATCCTACACAAATGCAAGAACCAGAAAGTCTTACAGGTAGTAGTTATAAACTTGGGTGTATAGACACTTGCTACATTTGCAGGCAGTTCATTCCATTTGATTAAACATTTGTTCCTCATAATGATGTGAAATTTGTTTTCTTTTAATATAATATACTTCCTTTGGTTCTACTTCTAACTTATACATGTAGATATAATATTCCAAGCCCAGTTTCTTAGGCCAGATGCTACTCACTCAAATATAAGAAGACATCTATACCATTCCTGTTAAGTTTTTCTGGATTACACATCTTCTATTCCTTCAGCAGCCCTTCATATGACAAGGTTTCTTGATGTTTCACTGTATCAATCATTTTTTAATATATTTGTGTTAAATAAAGTCTGCCTTAAAGCGAAGTTCAGTGAATGGTAGAGCTATTATTACAACTTGATCTCCACAAGAATTCTTTCATTTCTATCGTAAGAGAAAGGATTGGGTAGTTTTGTTTTTTTCTTTGCTTGTTTCATATATTTTTCTTATGTTTTAAGCTGTGCATTAAGTTTTTTGTTATATATTCATATTCTTACAGTGTTTAGGAATGTGCTGATAGTACTGTTTATATTAAGAGTTTGAACATGAGATTTACATACACCTTACTAATGCAGAGACCACTCACTATGTTTTGCTGCAACTCAATGTGTAAGCCCGTCCGATGAAAAATTTTGAGATTTTTTTTCAAAATGTTTGCACTGTGGCTGCTATTTTAAGAAGATATTTATACAAATTTCATTTTGTTTATTTATTTTAGTGTCTTCACTTTAAACAGTGCTATGAGTTAGAATTCATTTTGCCTGCCCTCAATAAAATTAGTAATGCAATTGGTCATTTTCTCTTTACAGATTGTTCAGTTCAAGGGGATGAAGAATTCAGCATAATTTTGATAAGTGAATGCCAATATGGGGAATAAGAATAAGCTGAACATTTGATCTGCTTTGAAGAAACATACTGTCCATTTGTCTAAAGTGATTGATAATAACCAAACCAATCAAGATGAATTCAACAGTAGTTTTCCAGGTTGAAAATCATTCAATCAACTATAATTTTTCAAAGAATAATTCCCAGTTTTTGGCTTTTGAAATTGATGATTGTCATCTGCCTTTGGCCATGATATTTATATTAGCTCTAGCTTATGGAGCTGTGATTATTCTTGGGGTCACTGGAAACTTGGCCTTGATTGTAATCATCTTGAGACAAAAAGAGATGAGAAATGTTACCAACATCCTGATTGTGAACCTTTCCTTCTCAGACTTGCTTGTTGCCATCATGTGTCTCCCCTTCACTTTTGTCTACACAATAATGGACCATTGGGTTTTTGGTGAGGCAATGTGCAAGTTGAATCCTTTTGTGCAATGTGTTTCAATCACTGTGTCCATTTTCTCTCTGGTTCTCATTGCTGTGGAACGACATCAGCTGATAATCAACCCACAAGGGTGGAGACCAAATAACAGGCATGCTTACATAGCTATTGCTGTCATTTGGCTTCTTGCTATGGCTTCTTCTTTACCCTTCCTGATCTATCAAGTCTTGACAGATGAACCACTCCAGAATTTTACACTTGATGGCTACAAGGACAAATACGTATGCTATGATAAATTTCCCTCGGAATTTCATAGGTTGTCTTATACGACTCTCCTCTTGGTGCTGCAGTATTTTGGCCCACTCTGTTTTATATTTATTTGCTACTTCAAGGTAAGAAAATTCCTCCCTCCCTCACCATTTCCATTTTTTATCTTCTTTCGAAAGAATTCTTCATTAAATGTGTGGTTCTGTTTGAACTCAATTTTTTTTCTTCCCTCTATAGATATATATACGCTTAAAAAGGAGAAACAACATGATGGACAAGATGAGAGAAAACAAGTGCAGGTCCAGTGAAACCAAAAGAATCAACATCATGCTGTTGTCCATTGTAGTAGCATTCGCAGTCTGCTGGCTGCCTCTGACCATCTTTAACATTGTGTTTGATTGGCACCATCAGGTTATTGCTGTATGCAACCATAATCTCTTCTTCCTGCTCTGCCACCTCACTGCAATGATATCCACCTGTGTCAACCCCATATTTTATGGATTCCTGAACAAAAATTTTCAGAGGGACTTGCAGTTCTTCTTTAACTTTTGTGATTTCCGGTCTCGGGATGATGACTATGAGACAATAGCCATGTCTACCATGCACACAGATGTTTCCAAGACTTCTTTGAAGCAAGCAAGCCCAGTCACACTTAAAAAAATCAACAACAATGATAATGATCTGAAACTGCTGTAGCCTACGGTCCCAGCTAACATCTGTTTCGAAACAAGCACAACCGGCAACATATTTTATTGCCTGTTCAACCAAGGAATGGGGTTGAACTCATTGAGGAAAGACCAAGGTCTCCCTGTCTTGATTTTCACTGCTTTTCTTGAAGTTGTCACAATTACATTTGGAACAAAACAACATATGGGCTTTGTAATCTTCTGACAATAGTTTTGACCAGACATCCTTGAAGTGCTTTTTGTAAATTTATGCATATACTACAAAAACTTTATATTGTATTTGTTGGAATGAACTTTCTTTAAAGTATTACTGTTAACAACTTTAGAAGCACAGCATCTGATATTCTCATTACATTAAGCCATCCTGATTACATTGTCACTAGATTGGATGATCCTGATGTAATGATAGGCATTGTTTCAGGCTGTTACAGAGGTGACAGCATGCAAATAGCATCCAGGATGTGGAGGTAAAAGAGAGTCTATATCTTGCATACCTACAGTCTAAAGTCATTCAGGAGCTATTTGTATTTTTTTTAATTTTAAGCAGGATTTAATTTGCTTCTAATTATCACTTATGATAAAAAGGCATACAAGTATACTTCTCTGTGAATACAATGGGGGATTGGGCCACCCACAAGAGTTAAGTGGGAAAGCAGTTCCCTAACTTCAAAACTATTTTGGTACCCAACAATCAAAGGATTTCAAAGTAATTAGTTTGAATTATGTTTATTTGAATTGATGGTCAAGGGGTTTTCCATTCTTCATAAACTGTTCAGTATTTGTCAAATTCTCAAGCTTTCTAGCATAAATATACCTGCAATTCAAAAAGCATTTACAGCTCACAATGTATAAAAACACTAAGTGTATTTTCCATACATCAGTGCCCATATAGCATTTCATTTTTACTTTTCAGTGTCCATCTTCAAAAAGAACACCAAGATACAAATGCTAAAAGAATATTCACCCTGGCTAGCAGGGATAAATACCTTAAAGCTGAACACACTTCATATAGCCCATGTTGATCTATATAAACTATGTAGAGTCTTTTAAATAATGCACTATATAGGATCTTGAGTAGTTGTGTCATGTTAATACACTTAATTTCATGTATCCTGTAATCATGATTGAGCCTCAGAATCATTTGGAGAAATGATATTTTAAAGAACAAGACATAGCTTTGATGTAGTACACAAATAAAGTATTAAATGTGTTTATTTTAGAAGGGTAGACATTTTCTTTATTAAAATTGCTTTTGCTTTTTCTCAGTCTCTTTTGTGTCTTCTCTCTGCAGCTTATTTTCTTCTTCTTTTTGTGGTTTTCTTCTTCCCTCCCATGGTATTCTAATAGCATCCTATATCTGCTTCAGAATGAAACATTTTCTACACTTGATGGCCCAGTCTTCCTTTGCTTCTTGAAGACAGAGGACAGTTTTACATGAGTCTATGTCCCCAATGCATTTAGCACAGTGCTAGTTACTTAGAAGTTTTTAAATATTTATTTCTAAAACTAACACATGAATAAGTAATGACCAAATTCCCTTCCTCCTCATTTATGAGCATATTGACTTTATATCCTGACATTTGCTTGGACTCATCCTCCTCAGTTCTTCTTTACCAAGGAGGTGTTTTCTCTTTTATTAGGTTATTTTCCCACTTAAACTAAGCAAAAAGGACAACAGTGTAAATTTTAGAAATTTGCATAATTTGTCTTGTAAGTCAAGCCAATAGCAAACTTTTAATATTGAATGTAACCTGAATTCAAATTATGCCTAAGAATGACTTTTAGTTAACTGTACAAGAAAAAAATTCTAAAATGAACTTTGAATATATAATGGAAAATATCAATTTTTTTTTTTTCTTACCAAAACCTGGAGTTTAAACTATGTGATGTTTTGCTGCTTTGAGAGTCTAACAGGAAATGTTGTCTTTCTCTACTTAGGTGCTACTTGAGAAAAGCCTTAATACATAGGTGCTTTTTTATAAGCACATTTGCTAAAATGGCCATTTATAAGATTTTCATTCAGCTGTGTAGGCTGCTGATTCCTTAGCTTTACACAATTAATGAGCTGACTATCAAATTCTTCTCTTTTATCCAAACCTGTGGATGAATTAATAGTAAAGTTCAAGGTCCATAACAGATCCATTGTAATGCATGAAGAAATAAATGCCCATGTTAAATAAAAGCTACAGAACCACTGGATTTTCTTAAATCCAAGAACAAACGTAAGTTATTGGCTTAATACAAGAGCATAGTTATAAGGTAACATATAAATTGAGAATAAAATGATCATAGCTAGAATTTTTAAACACTTAGTATGTGCTAAGTACTATGTCAAGTCCTTAAGTACCTCTGAGGATGTGTGACTAATATTGGCCACTTCACATAAGAGGAAACTGAAGCTCAAGTTGAAAAATTTGAGCTACACACTGAGCAACAAGTGGAGCAGAAATCAAATGCAGGTCTGTCTAGTGTGAGTAAATGAATCAATGAGCTGAACCTAAGGTAGTTTTAGAAAATAATTTATTTTATGTCTTTACAAGTTACATTATTAGAGCATAACAATACCACCCACCTTCTTTCTGATTTTAGCTGCCATTGGAAATGGAGTGAAGTGGAAGAATTGAGAGAAACTGGCCATTATGATTATTTGTTTCCACAATTCCATTTTGAATTGGAGGATTCTGCTTAAAAACAGAAGTTGACTATTCATATTAGCTTTATTTATTTATTGTTAACTGGGTAGTCTCATCTCCTTTTTTATTGCACAACCTTCCAAGGAAATATACATAAATGCATATTATACTATACTTTCAAAATTTGACAGCCAAATGCATAGATATTTTCCCAATGAAATTGTTTCTCCAGACATACAGCAAAAGTGGTAGAAAGTGGTAGATTTAAACTGGGGTTATAAGGATAATTCGGGCCTTGTTCCTTCACTGCAATTCAGTGAGTTTATGGGTACTGCTAAGTCCTTCATCACAGCCAGACCTGCTTTTCTCAGGAGTTTAGGATTCTACTGGAGAATGTATTGTTCTGTGAGACACAATTCTTTCATAGGTTCCATATTTTCTTCATCTACTTATCCCTCTGGTCCATCAAACACTACATTAGACTTAAGAGTCTGAAGCCTTCTAGCTTTCTAGGGCAAATTAATAAGATTGCCTAAATTTCTTTCATTTAATGATTCCTTTATTAATATACTAGAGGCCTGGTGCACAAAATTTGTGCACTGGGGGGTGGTGGTGTCCCTCAGCCCAACCTGCACCCTCTCCAATCTGGGACCCTTCGGGGGATGTCCGACTGCCTGTGGGATCGGGCCTAAACCGGCAGTCGGACATCCCTCTCACAATCTGGGACTGCTGGCTCCCAACCACTTCCCTGCCTGCCTGCCTGATTGCCCCTAACCACTCCCCTGCCAGCCTGATCGATGCCTAACTGCTCCCCTGCTGGCACAATTGCCCCCAACTGCCCTCCCCTGCTGGCCTGGTTACCCCCAACTGCCCTCCCTCCCCTGCAGGCCTGGTCTCCCCCAACTGCCATCCCCTGCTGGCCTGATTGCCCTCAACTACCCTCCCATGCCGGCCATCTTGTGGCAGCCATCTTTGACCATATGGGGGCGGCCATCTTGTGCGAGGGCATGAGGGTCAATTTGCATATTACCACTTTATTATATAGGATTTGTGTGTAAGTGTGTGCAACACATTGCATGGGTATGAATACATACATAGAAATGTATAATTCAGCTATGGTTTATTGCTATTCATTTCCTGATTTCTTATAAAAACTATCACCTATATAGCACTACAACAACTGCCCTATAAAGAACTACTATTGTTTTCCTCATTTCACAGAGAAGGAAAGTGAGGCATAGAGAGGTTATGTAAATTGTCCAATGTCACTGAGCTCCTAGATGACACCCAGGATTTAAATCCAGGCCATTTGGTTTCTTTAACAGGAGTCTTTAACCTACACTGAAAACCTTCCCCACATGCCACACTGCCTGAATTCACAAACCCTCCCCCTCCAATCTTTCCATTATTGGATCTACTCAGAACCTCACTCAATATGCAGTCCAGGCTGCCCCAATTCTCATCAATCTCAGAAAGGTGAAAAGTAGATATTTTTCAGAGCTGTCCTCAGAGTTCTAACACAAATTCCTAATTGTGGTAACTTAGGCACAGTTGCAGTACTGAGACACAGATCTCTGCCACCCAAGGATTATCAGTGCACACCTGTATTCCTTTTCTCCAGTTCTCTGTCTCCTCTGCCTTCCTGGTTTATACAATCTCTAGTTTTTCTGGTTTCCCAGCCAATGCCTGAGTCATCTTCTAGGATTATTTTCCCAACAAGTGGGTAGGGTTTGAAAACTCAGTAGGTTCTTACCAACCTTCCTTTTTGGAGCCAGGAGTATTACCCTACATGGTCTCTTACTCTAGACGCTGGCTGAGGAACCGCCATCTGGAAAATAGTATGGAGTATTTCTTTTCTCAAGAAATTAAAAATGGAACTACCATATTGTATGGTAAATGGGAACATGGGCCCCTTCCCATGCTCCAGCTCCCCCTCCCACCCTGTGGGAAATACAGTGAAGGCCGTCTGTAATCGGACTGTGAGATCTTGGGAACCTGGCCAGAAGAAAGGCCACAGAGAAACTGCTTCTAGATGGGAGCATGCATTGTAAACAGCGAATGTTTTGATCTTACACAGGCCTGTCCCCTCCATCTGCATGCCCCGTTTTTCTCTGTTTTCTGTATCCTATAAAACCTGGTGTTGGGAAAGTCTGGGTGGCTGCAAAACAATAGCACTGGCCAGCCACCCCAGGTGCAGCCCTTCCACAAGCCAGATGGGACTTAGCCGTTCAACTTCACCAGTGGCAGCTGGTGTGGTGGTAAACGTCACTGGTTGGCCACCACCTGTGCGCTTGTAAGTCCAAATAAATGCATGTCTTTCATAGCCAGTCCTCTGGTTATTTCTTTGGGAATCCGGGAACGATATGCTGAGGTTTTCTGGGACCACAGCACTTTGCATAACACATATGATCCAGCAATCCCACTTCCGGGCACATATCCAAAGGAAATGAAATCAGTATCTCAAAGAGATATCTGCACTCCAATGTTCACTGCAGCATTATTTACAATAATCAAGGTATGGAAACAACCTAAGCATCCATCAATGGATAAATGGATAAAGATGTGATATATAAATGGGATATTATTCAGCCTTAAGTACGAGGAAATCCTATCATTTGTGACAACATGGTTGAAGATTGAACCTGGAGAACATTATATACTAAGTGAAATAAGATAGGCAAATTCTTCATGGTACCACTTATCTGTGGAATATTTTTGTTAAAATGAATTCAGACAAATGGAGAGAAGAAAAGTGATTGCCAGGAGCTGTGGGGTGAGGGAAATTCAGGAAGAAGTTAAAGAGTATATAAATTTTCAGTTTAAGATGCATGAAGTCTTAGTATAACATGGTGACTATAGCTGATAACACTGTATTATACAATTAAAATTTGTTAAGAAGCACTGGCCGGTAGCTCAGTTGGTTAGAGTGTTGTCCCAGTACACCAAGGTTGCAGGTTCAATCCCTGGCACATATAAGAAGCAACCAATGAATACATAAATAAGTGGAACAACAACTCTCTCAAATCAATACATTTAAAATTATATATAAAAATTTTGCTAAGAAATGAGATCCTCAATATTCTGACAAAAAAAAAGAAAGAAAGGGAAATAGATAAAGTGATAGATATGTTAATTCAATGGGGGGATCATTTTACAATGTTTACATATATCAAATCATCACATTGTATACTTTAAATATCTTACAATTTTATTTATACCTCAATAAAGCTGGAAAAAATAAACCCAAGTACTGATATCTAACTTTATTTAGAATACTGTTAGGAAAAAGGAAGAAAACTTAATCGAAAAATGGACCAAATATTTGAATTTCACAAAAAAGGAAATATAAATTGTCACTCAACATATGAGTTGTTCAGTGTCATTAGTAATCAGGAAAAGGCAAATTAAAACTATAATGAAATACCATTATACACCTATAAGATTGGCTAAAATGGCAATAGTGTGAGTTGCTGGTAGGACTGTAAATGGGTATAGCCACTTTGGAAAACAGTTTGGAATTAGCTGGTAAGGTTGAAGATGCGCATATCTTATTATCCTACAATTTCATCCCCAGGAACAGAATTGACAAAAGCTATTGCCCATTTGGATCCGAATACATTAAGGGTAAAAGAATGTCCATAGCATCATTGTTCTCAATTATCCCAAACTAGAAACAATCCAAATATCCACAGATGGTAGGATGGATAAATAATAATAGTATATTCATAGGTTGGAATATTTTATAGCAATAAAGCAAAATAAATTCTAACTCTATTCCAAATCTTCCACAGCTAATATTGAACAAATGAAAATACACAAATGATAATACATTTTGTATGATTCTACTCGTATGCTTTTCAAACAAACCACAAAACTTAAACTACATTTTTTAAAGATGCACAGATAATTAGGGAAACTACCGAGAAAGTGATTACTGTAAAAGTCACAGCAATAGTTATCTCAAGACGGAAAGGAGTGGAAACTGGAGGAAACAGTGAGGTTGAGGATGTCTCAGACTGTAACATATTTTATTTCTCATATTGGGTGTTCTCTTCTTAATTATTCATCAGGTTCTTCAATGATACCTTATGCCTTTTTCGATATGGGTGTAATGTTTCACAATTTTGAAAAGGCTAAGAAATAGCTGTGTATGGGGCCAGGTAGGTGCTTAAAGCATTGGAGGGACCACTCTGTAAAGAACTTATTTTCTGGCCACTGTGCTTTACATCTAAAACTAATGCAGAATGGTCTTGAATGTAGACTATAATTGAAAAGAAAAGGAATTTTTAAAAAGCCTGCTGAAGCAGAAAATCTTGTACAAATACCATTGAACTTGAATAGCATAAGAATTTGGGGGAAATAATTGAAAAGACTAAATCACATAGGTTTGGCTTAGTAATGAAATGGTATATATATATATATATATATGTATATATATATATATATATATAACTACTAATGTGTGATATTTATGTGTGAGATTTTTTTATTGTCAAGTGGTGGGGAGTGGTTGGTGATTTTGAGGCTGCTTTTTCAGTTACAATAAAACATTTCAGACAATAATCACTAGAAATTAGGGAATGACAATACAGTTTTGCTGCTGGTGAAACGAACAATGACGAGCCTTCGGGCAAGGCATGGTGAGGGAGGTTTTAATTAATCAGCATGTTTATTTTAGTATAAAGGACACTCCCACCACTTCCTGTGTCCAGAGTCTATTATTGATATCTCTATGGGTGACATATCTTCCAAGACCTCGCTCCTTTCTTTATTTGTTGTCTTGAGTGTTTAGGAAAGGGTTTTTATTTAGCTCTGGCTGATTCTCACATGAACTTTCAGCAAGAAGAATCTAATAAAAAAGGATAAACTAAAAAAGGATTTCTATTAAAAAATAAAAGCATGGGCAGCATGGCAACAGATTTGGTCATAAATCCAGGAGCCCACTATGTCAGGAATAAAACATATTTACACATTAAATGAAAACATTGTGAACAAGTATACAGAAAATAGAGCTATCAACAATAATATAAATGAAAACCAGCCCTTATCTAATTTGACACTTAGAGAATCCTTCACCTTTCACCATCCAGGGAAATAGAAAAAGAACTAAATGACAAATAGAGGTGTTCTTTTCATCACCTCTAGATTTTTCCTTTTAATCTTTATTCTGATTATTGGGTCACGGTTCAAACAAAAAATGACTTTTCTGAAATAAGAGCAGATTTTAGCTCTTCAACACAGTGCAATAGCCAACACCTTAATAATAGCAAAACTGTATTATTATCACTTAATACCTGTCAAGTGCCTTACATATATGATTTCCTTTAATCCTCATAAAATTTCATATCATAGGCAAGATTATGCTCCCCATTCTTAGGAAGAAACTCAGAGAACCTGAGTATTTGCACACAGCAAACCAGAGTCAGAAGGCAGTCCCAGGAGCCTGATTCCAAAGGCCACAGTTAAACCGCTACATCATATGAGATGACAAATGCCTCCGGTCATCAAAAAGTCTCAAGGGACCCCACAGAGCTTCCTGGCACTTCTGAAAATGCATCAAATATGCTGCTTTAATGACAGTCCATAGAATAGTGCCTGGGCAGCATCCTTCACATCTGGAAGAAATTATGGCAGATTTTAGAAGCACAGAATTCATTCCCAGAAATCTTATCCAGGCAATCTATTACAGCAGATAAAGAATCAGAAACATTTCTAGAGATCTGCAGCAATGGCAAGATTTTCAATTATAAAAGCATTGAAACGCTTACTTTGTCTCATCTGTGGCTCTGCCTTCATCCCCCGAGGCTATATTCCCACGTCCCTCATCACTGCACTTTTCACATTAGATGCCATTTGCTTAGGTTTCTCTCCTCTCTACTAGATTTTGAAAACCAATAAAGCAAGGAACTTCAAATTCTTATATTTCCAGTACAGAATCTGGAATATCGCAGACATGATAAATATTTCTAGAATCCAGGAATAAGCACTAATATAACGTGTTAGGTGCTATAGGAGATGATTTTTTTGTTATCACATTTATTCCTCCCAAGAATTTAACGAAGTGAAATACTTAAACATTAGCCTTATGTTTAAGCATATAATTACAGGCTCATGTTTAACTGCAGATAATTTGCTCAGGGCCATGTAGGTAATAATGGTGAAGTCAGAATTTGAATTCAACACTGATTCTGGAGATTTCCCTTCTCAAATTCTGTACTTCCCTGTTCTCATGCCTTAAAATTAGTAACTTTTATTAGGAAAAGTTGATCATATTTAACTAGTAGACTCTCTTTTTATATAGCTTTATGATCATTTTCACTGTTTTCGCTAGCATGTATTAATATTCCTTTTGAAATAGCTTTAATTTTCTACATGGATAATTCCTTAAGAGTTAGACCTCTTAGCCCCATTGTAACCCTCTTCTGTGCCCGCATATGCAGAGAAATGAAGAATGCTTGTTCTTTCTGGATTGCAAAGACTGAAGAACTGAGTAGTGAAAGTAAGTGCATGCTGATTGTGTGTTAGATAGTAAAATATAATGGCAGTGGAGTTACAGAAAACACAAATTATTCTTCTGAATTATAGTCACTTCATTTTTAATAATTCCAATATAATCCCTAGCTATTTAAGGAAACAGATTGATTGATGCAAAAGAACACAACAGTTTGAGGCAAGTAGAAAATGAAACCCGTTCATCATTTTGGAAGGCTACAAAGATAGTGACAGACTTTATAGGTGTGGTTGCATCCTGGATTAGCTGTTTTTATTAAAGTTTTTTTTTTTCTATACAGTTTGCTTCTGTATTTTATTTTTAATGAGAAGTTAAAGGAACATTACCAGAGCTGTGGGAACAGTTTCACACTTCAAGTAAGAGCTTGGGGAAAACATCCAACTATGTATTTGAAATAAAACACCCCACTCATTCTGGATTTTTTCCAAAACTCAGTCACAATAATGTGAACTTTTGAGAACTATAAAACAGTTCTCTCTAAGGTTTTAAAATTCAAAATAAATTCAAAGAAAATGCTTACCAAGAATTGCTTACCCATAGCAATTCATGGGTTTCAAGGTTAAATTATTTCTGTAAATAAAGCCAATGAAATTATGACACTGTCTAACCATTAGGCCAAGATTTAGCAAGAGCTGTTAATGGGTTCTTTTTCTATTATCTCATTTACTTCCTGCTCAAACCATTACACACGAAAGTTTAAGAAAATTAAGTAGAGGCCTTAATTAGGAAGGACAGAATTAGGAAGGCAATTAGGGAGGCAGAAAAAATAAACCATTTATTCTGGGAGATTATGAATTACCCATGATTGGGGCTATAAAAGCAGAGAGTCGACAACCTCTGTTCAGAATATAGTGGAATATTGAGGACTAAGTCATAATTAAAGTCTTTTTCCAAATCCAAAGATCTGCGATTCTAATGCTCATTTGTGCTCATGGCTTGTACTTCCCTGCTGTCAGGTCATTCTACCCTCTCTTAGTTTTACTTTAAAAAAAATATATTGTTGAAAGTATTACATATGTCCCCCATTTTCCACCACTGACCTCTCCCAGCCTGCCCCCACCACCCCACCCCCCATCCCCCCACCACCCTATTGTCTGTGTCCATGGGTTATGCATATATGCATACAAGTTCATTGGTTGATCTCTTCCCACCCCCCACCCTCCCCTACATTCCCTCTGAGGTTTGACACTCTGTTGGATGCTTCTATGCTTCTGGGTCTATTTTTGTTCATTAGTTACATGGTTTCACTTTTTAAGAACAGGGTTCACTGTCAGCCTTTGACTCCTGCCTGGCTGGAAACTATACCTCTGGGCCCATGAGCACCTCTGTCCAGATGGTAGTTTAAAATGGATGGAGAGCAAAACTACCACTGTGCTTGCTCTTAGAATTCTATCCAGAGATTACCTTCCCTGGTCCTCCTTCAGTCCCGATCCACTTATCTATCTACTGTACAAACATAGCTAGTGAGAGGAGGATTGGGAATCAAACCAAGGTCTGGCTCCAAATCCCATGTTCCTATTGCACCATATAGCACCCATTGTCCTAGATGGTTGGCAACTGGGCAGTGGAATTTCAATTTGCTGCTGCTTAGGCTGTGGTTCGGCTCGGAGCCTGGCAAAGTTGCCTCGCCTAGAGCGTGCATAGGTCAGGGTCACGGCCAAGCCTGGTTTTCACAGCTGAAAAGATTCTCTGGCCCATCATCCAGGCCAGTGGTCGGCAAATTCATTAGTCAACAGAGCCAAATATCAACAGTACAACGACTGAAATTTCTTTTGAGAGCCAAATTTTTTAAACTTACACTTCTTCTAACGCCACTTCTTCAAAATAGACTTGCCCAGGCCGTGATATTTTGTGGAAGAGCCACAGTCAAGGGGCCAAAGAGCTGCATGTGGCTCGCGAGCCGCAGTTTGCCAACCACGGATCCAGGCTATCACTAATGTCTTCAGGGTATCAGCTGTGTCCTTTCAAAGAAGTGGAACTATGTTCCTGTTGATAACATCCCACACACGGGAATCAAGTGAAATGAAATTATGACACTGTCTAACCATTAGGCCAAGATTTAGCAAGTAAATGTGTGTGCCCGCACTGGATTGGAGAAATCACAGAGCCACTGAATTAAACTTAGAAAATATCTTGGAAGTTTTTTAGTTTATAATTTACTTTTTAGAGATGGATAAATGAAGGCTCAGCAGAGTCCAAGTAGCACAATCTAGCTGATGCTACTGCTGGGACCAGGGCTCCAGTCTGTCCTTCCTACAACATGGTCCTTCCACACTCACCATGGAGGCAACTGTGGGTGAGTAACCCTCTGAGTGTGTCGGAGGGGAAGCAGGCACTGACTTTTCCACCAAAGTTCAAGACCAACAATAAGAGTAGAATAAACTATTAATACACTTCTCACAAGGAAAGCCATTCAAAGAAAAGTGCTCAAAACAATGCGAAAGCAGATAAGATCAAAGAGCTGCTAGAGGAAAAGAAAGTTGTAAATTTAAAGTAGTTGATGATAAAACAGCTTAGGTTTGAACTGTGCAGGTCCACTTATATACAGAAAGTTCAATATATATGTACAGTACTATAAATGTATTTTCTCTTCCTCATTATTTTAATAGCTCTTTTCTCTGGCTTACTCTATTGTAAGAATACAGTATATAATACATATGACATACAAAATATGTGCCGATCAACTGTACATGCTATCAGTAAGGCTTCTGGTCAACAGCAGGCTATTAGTTGTTAAGTTCTGGGGGAATCAAAAGTTATAAACAGATAACTGTGTTGGTAGAGATGAGCACTCATAACCCTTGCACTGTTCAAGGGTCACCAGTATATAGAATTTGAAACACCTGATCTGACTTCAGTAGGCACATTCTCAAGTATTAAATGTTTTTTAAAAATATATTTTTATTGATTTCAGAGAGTAAGGGAAAGGGAGAGAAAAATAGAAACATCAATATGAGAGAGAATCATTGATCAGCTGCCTCCTGCACACCACCCACTGCGGATGGAGCCTGCAACCCAGACATGTGCCCTGACTGGGAATTGAACCATAACCTGGTTCATAGGTCAACACTCAACCACTGAGCCATGCTGGCCAGACTGATAAATGTTTTTGTTGTGTGTTTTTAAAGTATACATATATATATATATTTATTATTGATTTCAGAGAGGAAAGGAGAGGGAAAGATAGAAATATCAATGATAAGAATCATTGATCAGCTGCCTCCTACACGCCCCTTACTGGGGATCGAACCTGCAACCTGGGCATGAGCCCTTGACAGGAATCTAACCTGGGACCCTTCAGTTTGCAGGCCCAATGCTCTATCTACTGAGCCAAACCAGCCAGGGCTGAAAAATATTTTAAAGAACGTCTCAAATACTTTTCTTCTTTGCAGCAAATTTACCTATAAATATCGGATAAAATCTGGCTGTAGGAAAAATGAGGATATAAGTTAGCTAACGCTAAAAATATTTTAAGCAGTGCTAAATATGGCAACAAGAGCATGATGTGAGTCCATTATTCAAAAAACAGGCTTTACCCTGTGAAAATTTCAGCCCCAAATGAAAATTTCAGTCAACAGTATAGGTGAAAAGGTATCATAACAATGAAAAAATGAAGGCATTTCCCCCCCTAAGGTTTAAAACAAACTCTTATGACATAAAACTATACACACATTGTACCAATGTAAAATTTTTACTTTTGATATGATATAATCTATATATATAAAAGCCTAAGCAACTGGAACACCAGAACGACCCATCATTCTGACAGGCACTGACCACCAAGGGGGAGATGCTCAATGCAAGGAGCTGCTCCCCGGTGGTCAGTGCACTCCCACAGCCAACCTTCCGTGGCCAGCCAATCTCCCCTGGTCCCTCTAGTAATTATATAAGATGTAACTGTTGGAGAGAAGTTGGTGAAAGGCAAGACATCCTATGAATCTGTAATTATTTCCAAATAAGAAGTTAAAAATACTAACTTTTGAGGAAGTTAACTAATAAAAATAACACATAGTTATTGTACATCATTTCATGACCTATTAATATTCATATTATGATCAACTGTGATTACTTTAGTGTGTAGTTGGTCTCTTGCTTCTGCTGTTACATTGTTATTTTTTTAGCCCAAGTTAAGCACTATCAGGAATACAAGGTAGACTCATTTCCAATATCAGCATCAAAAGCAAATCACTAAATGTCAAATATATTTTTCCATCAATTCAGGCTGTTATTTATACAATTTAGATATCTGAACCTTCACATTGGTTCATAGTTTACTTTGCCTAATGTTCATTCAGAAAATTAATCTCAAAGCACAGAAGACAGTCCTCTGCATTGGTTCATTTAAAGATTGCTAATGTTGATAGAATCTTTTTTTATGTTATATATTGTGACTAAATTCTGTTCTTAATTGAAATGGCAAAAGGCCTGATTTTAGACATTTTTAATTTTATAAATATAGTCTAAATGAATTATGATTCCTATGTCACATCCATAATGTTCAGTTAGTTAAGGACATTAATATGTGCTTCTAATGGAATGTTGGAGTTGGAAAAGACCAAAAGAGTCATATAACCCACACACCACGCTTTATAGACGATAAACCTCAGGCTTAGTAAGATCAGATGACTTACTTGCTAAAGCTACACGTTATAACTGACAAACCTGGCACATCTTTATCATTATAAACAATTTGAAGCTAAATTTTGTTTGCCTGAGTTTTAAGAAAAAAATCACCTACCCCACCTGGCAGCAAGTGATGTACTTTATCTGTGCCTCAGTCTCTATACCTATAACATGAGGATACTAATAGTGCAGTTGAAGTTTTTCTGAAGTGGTTTGATACTTTTAATTCTAGACATGCTAGATTTTAGCTGAGGTGATTTTATAGAAATTCTAGATATTCTTTTTTAAATTAAATGTATTGGGATAGCATTGGTTAATAAGATTATATAGGTTTCAAGTGCACATTTCTATTACACATCATCTGGATGTTGTATTGTGTGTTCACCATCCAAAGTAAAATCATCTTCTGTAACCAAAAATTTGACCCCCTTTACCCTTTACTATCCCCTACCACCCTTCCCTCTGGTAACCACCATACTGTTGTCTGTGTCTATGAGTTTTTGTTTGTTTGTTTTTCTTACTTGTTCATTTGTCACTTTTAGTTTTATATCCCACATATGACTGAAATAATATGGTTTTTAACTTATTCTCTCTGATTATTTTGTTTAGCATGGTATTCTCAAGGTCCATCCATGTTGCTGCAAATGGCAGTATTTCATCTTCCCTTATGGCTGAAGAATATTCCATTGTATACCATTTATGTACCACATCCTCTTTATCCAGTCCTCTATTGAAGGACACTTGGGTTGTTTCCATGTCTTGGCCACCATGAATACTGCTGCAATGAATATAGGAGTACATATATCTTTGTGAGTAAATGTTTTCACGTTTGTTTTTTTTTTGGTAGATACCCAGAGGAGGGATTGCTGGGTGATATGGTAAATATATTCTTAATATTTTGAGGAACTGCCACACTGTTTTCCACAGTGACAGTACCAGTTCACATTTTCACCAGCAATAAATGAGGGTTCCTTTTTCTCTACAACCTCTCCAACACTTGTTATTACACGTCTTCTTGATAATGGCCATTCTAACAGGTGTGAAGTAGTATCTTATTGCAGTTTTGATTTGTATTTCCCTAACAGCTAGTGAAGTTGAACATCTTTTTATACATCTGTTGGACATTTGTATGACTTCTTGGGAGAAGTGTCTGTTCAGGTATTCTGCCCATTTTGTATTTGGATTGTTTGTTTGTTTGGAGATGAGTTGTATGGGCTCTTTATATATTTTGGATAGTAACCCCTTGTTGGAGCTGTTGTTTACAAATATTTTCTCCTATTTGGTTGGTTGCCTTTTTGTTTTATTGGCAAAACAAAAAGGCAACTTTTCCTTTTCTTTCTTTCTTTCTTTCTTTCTTTCTTTCTTTCTTTCTTTCTTTCTTTCTTTCTTTTTTAATTTCTTTATTGATTAAGGTATCACATATTTGTTCTCATACCCCATTCCCATCCCAAACCCCTCCCCACGCATGCCCCCACCCCCTGATGTCCGTGACCACTGGTTAGGCTTATATGCCTGCATTTAAGTCCTTTGGTTGATCTCTCCCCCTTACCCCCACCCTCCCCTACCTTCCCTCTGAGGTTTGACAGTCTGATCAATGCTTCCCTGTCTCCGGGTCTGTTTTTGTTCATCAGTTTATGTTGTTCATTAGTTCCCCTAGATGAGTGAGATCATGTGATACTAGAAATACACTTATAAGAACCGAAAATGAGACAAGCAATAATGGTTATGCTGAGAGGCAAATGAATCAGTCTGTCGTGAGTTTATTTCTGGGCCAACAGTTCTTTTGAGTCCCAATTTCAATGTCAAACAGTTCCTTATGTGTACATGTCAGCAATGATATTTCAGTTCTAGATGGTGGACAAATGGTGGTAATGCAGGTCCGACCCTCTCTGGTTTGGTCCTGGGCAACCTGCAGTGACGCACAGCTGCTGACTGCTAGTATGGCAAGGCGTCATCAGCGTCTTCCATCTCTGGACTGTTTCTATTCTGTCTTCATGGCTGGAGCACTCCTGTCAATTCCTCCCTGTTGCAGGAATCCACATGGTCTTGGAGTTGTTTTCTGAAAATATACAAACATATTCTCGACCAAAAGTTAATAAAGGAATCTTTTCTATAAATTTGACTTGGGATCCTTTTTCATTTTTTGCCCAAACGATTTTCCTTTGGCTTGTTTTGACACCATGTGTGTTTTTCATGGGTGTCTTGTTGTTAGCATTACAAATGAAAGTTAATTTTCTAAAGTAAAAATTTTCTAGATGTAATTTACTTACAGGATATTTTTCCTTACATGATATTCTTCTACTATCCCCCCATTTTTGATTTAAATATTAGGAGACTTTTGGAAATTTTATAATGTAGTCTTGATGGCTTTTAAATTTTAATTTTTTGCACGAAAATATGACTGCTTTAGGTTCATTACATGTTACGCAATTTTACCATGAGATGAACTACCAATAAAAATTTTAGTTAACACTTTAGGAACAGCTTTTTGTCCAGTACAATTAATTTTTCTAGAATATTTGCTTATTTCAATTAGCCAGGGTAGCTGAATGGATAAGAAAACATGACACATATATTTGCTGTCTACAAGAGACCCACCTCAGAGCAAAGGATTCACACAGACTTAGAGCAAAGGGATGGAAAAACATTTTTCAGGCAAATGGAAATGAGAAAAAAGCTGGGGTTGCAATACTTATATCTGATAAAATAGACCTCAAAGTAAAGGCCATAATAAGAGATAAGGAAGGCCACTACATAATATTAAAAGGAGCAATTCAACAAGAAGATATAACTCTGGTAAACATATATGCACCCAATGCAGGAGCACCCAAATACATAAAAAATCTCCTGGAAGATATCAAGGGAGAGATCGACAACAATACAATCATAGTAGAGGACTTTAATACACCACTGACATCACTGGATAAATCCTCTAGTCAAAAAATCAGCAAAGAAAGAGCAATTCTAAATGACAGACTAGATCAGATGGACCTAATGGACATCTTCAGAGCATTTCACCCCAAAGCCATGGAATATATGTTCTTCTCAAGTGCACATGGGACATTTTCAAAAATAGACCACTATTGGGTCACAAGCAAAGTCTCCCCAAATTCAAAAATACTGAAATCATATCAAGCATTTTCTCAGACCACAATGGCATAATATTAGAAATAAACTACAATAAAAACATTCCAAAAAATTCAAACACTTGGAAGCTGAATAGCATGCTACTAAACAATGATTGGGTTATAAATGATATCAAAGAAGAAATTAAAAACATCCTGGAAACTAATGACAATAAAAACACAACATTGCAAATCCTATGGGACACAATGAAAGCAGTTCTGAGAGGGAAGTTTATAGCTCTACAGGCCTACCTCAAAAAAACAAGAAAAAATGGTAATAAATCATCTAACTCAACAACTCAAAGAATTATAAAGAGAGCAACAAGAAAAGCCCACAGTGAGAAGAAGGAAGGAAATAATAAAGATCAGAGCAGAAATGAATGACATAGAGACCAAAAAAAAAAAAAAACAATACAAAAGATCAACAAAACCAAGAGCTGGTTCTTCGAAAGGATAAACAAGATTGATGAACCTCTAGCCAGGCTCACCAAGAAGCAAAGAGAGAGGACCCAAATAAACAAAATCAGAAATTAAAAAGGTGAAATAACAACAGACCCCACAGAAATAAAAAGATTGTTAAAAAATACTATGAACAACTCTATTCTAACAAACTAGACAACCTGAAGGAAATGGACACATTCCTAGAAAAATACAACCTTCCAAAACTTACTCAGAAAGATTCTAAAAATCTCAATAGGCTGATAACTATGGAAGAAATTGAAGCAGTCATCAAAAAGCTTCCAGCAAACAAAAGCCTGGGGCCAGACGGCTTCACAGGGGAGTTTTACCAAACATTCAAGGAAGAACTAAAACCTATCCTCCTCAGACTATTCCAGAAAATTCAAGAGGAAGGAACACTTCAAAGCTCCTTCTATGAAGCCAGCATCACCCTAATACCAAAACCAGATAAAGATAACACAATGAAAGAGAATTACAGGCCAATATCCCTCATGAACATAGATGCCAAAATCCTCAACAAAATTCTAGCAAATTGAATCCAGCAGTACATCAGAAAGATCATACACCATGACCAAGTAGGATTTATCCTGGGGATGCAAGGATGGTACAATATTCACAAATCAAAAAACGTGATACATCACATAAACAAATTGAGAGATAAAAATCATATAGTCATATCAATTGATGCAGAAAAAGCATTTGACAAAATCCAGCACCCTTTCTTGATAAAAACTCTCAGCCAGGTGGGAATAGAAGGATCATACCTCAACATAATAAAAGCTATATATGACAAACCTACAGCCAATATCATACTCAATGGGCAAAAACTAAAACCATTTCCTCTAAGAACAGGAACAAGACAGGGATGCCCACTCTCACCACTCTTGTTCAACATAGTGCTGGAAGTACTAGCCATTGCGATCAGACAAGAAGAAGAAATAAAAGGCATCCAAATTGAAAAAGAAGAAGTAAATCTTTCTTCTTTCTCTCTCTTTCTTTCTTTCTCTCTCTCTCTCTTTCTTTCTCTCTCTCTCTCTTTCTTTCTTTCTTTCTTCCTTCCTTCCTTCCTTCCTTCCTTCCTTCCTTCCTTCCTTCCTTCCTTCCTTCCTTCTTCCTTCCTTTTTTTCTTTTTTCCATTAATCCTCACCTGAGGATATTTTTTTTCTATTGAGACAGAGAAACAATAGACAGAGTGGGGGAAGGGAGAGAGAAAGGGAGAGAGAAACATTGATGTGAGATATACATTGGTTGGCTGCCTCCAGCACATGCTCCTACCAGGGTGTAGTCCCATTTATTTGTTTTTGCATTTACTTCCCTTCCTTGGGGTCAAATTCATAAAATCTCTAAGACCCAGGTCCATAAGTTTAGTACCTCTGTTTTCCTCTAAGTAATTTATTATTTCAGATCTTATACAGTGGAAACTCAGTTTTGGAACTTAATTCATTCTGGAAGGCTGTTCAAGAAGTGATTTGTTAAAAAACCTAACCATTTTTTCCCATTAGAAATAATGTAAATTAAATTAATCCTTTCCAGACCCCCAAATGATTCCGTTTTAATCTTTCTTATACACAGTACATGTCTATTGTACTGTTGAATCTATAAATAAAACTTTAAAAACAAAAAGGACATGAAATGTAAATGATAACTTAGCAAAAAGGAAATGAAACATATACTAAAATGGTGACTTATTGTACATATTTAATAATATGCAGCAACAAAAGCAAAAATAAAACACATGAAAATATTCATAGCACAATTTTCTGAGATGTTAACAATGTAAGGTTTAGCAGTAAACTGACTCATATTCGCACATTCTCTCCTTTATCACCTCAAAGACATGTGACTGATCATACAAAAATCAGCATGAAAGGGTTGTCAGGTCAAAAACCAACATTTTGTTTATTGTATCTTATCAAATGCTTTTTCTGCATCTATTGATAAGATCATATGATTTTTAGCCTTTATTTTGTCAATGTGGTATATCACATTGATCAATGGGCACATGTTGAGCCATCCTGTGCCCCTGGAATAAACCCTACTTGGTCGTGATGTATTTGTGTGTGTTTTTAATGTATTGTTTTTGTATTCAATTTACTAGCATTTTGTTTAGGATTTTTGCATCTGTATACTTGATTTTATCAGTATTCGCCTTATGTGTCTTTTCTATTTTAAGAACCATTATCATATGACACATTCCTATTTCAAAATTGAAAATGTGTATTGCTAATGAAGACACTGCAATTTCTGTGTCTAACATCCACTCTTCTTCATCCAGATTTGGAGATAAAGATTCTGGCCAACATTTTGCTACTTTCTGCTAAGGTCAGGTAGATGCACAAGTCCTCTCAGAAACAATCTTTTCCTAAATAATCTAGCCCCTGCTTATCTCTACAACTACCTTTAGTTTCTAGAACATTCCAGGGGCTTTCTTTTTTCCATCTTAGGGGTTTTGCTCATGTTATTCATTTGATCAGAAATGTTCTTCCAAGCTCTCCTTATAATATCTTTCCTCTCATCCTGCAGGTCTCAGTTCAGTATCTCCCACTTAGGGAGGCCTTCTATTGTCATTCTCAGTAGGTTCCTTTTCTGTTCATCTTTTACTAAGCTCTCTTTTTATACCTTTTATAGAATTTTACATATTCTAATTATTTATTTCTTTATTGTCTGTGTTTTGTACATTTGTATTTTCTGTGATACCAAGGATCATATATGTTTTGCTAAAAACTTTATACTGGGTACCAAGCATATGATTAGTATAAATAAAATTTAATTAAGTAAATAAATGTGGATTAAAAAGCCCAAGGCATTGACCATCTTAAAAGGCAATAATTCATGAATATAAATGATTGCAATATAAGTAAATATATACCAAATGCCATATAAAGGACAAGCTAATTTTCCTGGGAACATATAGTGTAGAAAGATGTGAGGGCAACATTAAAGAGTATTTGATGGGAACTATAACCAAGATGGCGACATAGGTAAACACCTGAACTTGCTGCCGCGCACAACCATATCAAAACTACAACTAAAAGACAAAACAAATATCATCCAGAACCACGGGAAGGCTGGCTGAGTGGAAATTCTACAACTAGAAGGGAAGAGAAAAGCGCATTGAGTCCGGTAGGAGGTGCGGAGGTGTGGAGGTATGGAGGCTGACGGGCAGCCATTGCTGTTTGCTCCGCCCTGGTAATTCCCTGAGACCCCGCCCTACCCAATTTACAACCCCACCCAAGCTGTGTGCAGAGGCTTTTGCATATGAATGGACTGGTCTTTTGCAATCTAAAATGACCTAACAAACTGTAGCTGGGTCAGAGAGCCCCAGAGATTCCAAAAAAAAAGTCCCAAGGCTCCACAGCAGCTTGCATTGCTTCACAGCTGGGCCTCATCTGGGCACCTCCAAACCCCAAACAAAGAGGAGGAATCTTCAGATCTCTCTGTAGCTCCTGCTGGGTGGCCTCAGGCAGTGGCTGACTTTGCACCTCCTTGGAGATCCAAGAGCCAGTGTACCCAGTGGTCAGAGTGAGACCATCCAGATTACAACTCTTCACATCCATGAGACACACTCAGGGGGCAGACTCAGTGAGCGCCAAAGCCCCACTGAAGCAAGTCCTGCCCCATAAGGGTGTCTCCAGCACAGAATTTCTCCCATTGTAGACACAACTGGTCCTCACAGCCAATGGGCCTGGAGGTCAATTTCTCCCAGTGATACCAACAGCAATCAAGACTTAACTATAACAAGACTGTGCACACAGCCCACAAAAGGGTGCACCAAGTGTGTCCACCTCAGCTAATCAGGGAGGCTGAGCCACTGGGCCCTATAGGACACCTAGCACACAAGACCACTCTATAAACACAGGGAAGCAGCCAAAATGCAAAGACAAAGAAACAGGTCACAAATGAAAGAAATGGAGGAAAGCAAACTACTGGATATAGAGTTCAAAACCACGGTTATAAGGTTACTCAAGAATCTTCTAGAAACCTCTGAGAAATATAGTGAGACCCTAAAGGATACAAAAAGGACCAATTAGAAATTAAGCATACACTGACTGAAATAAAGAATAATATACAGAGATCCAACAGCAGACTAGAGGATCCCAAGAATCAAGTCAAAGATTTGAAATACAAAGAAGCAAAAAACACACAACCGGGAAAGCAAAAAGAATCCAAAAATATGAAGATAGTGCAAGGAGCCTCTGGGACAATTTCAAGCGTACCAACATCCGAATTATAGGGGTGCCAGAAGTAGAGAGAGAACAAGATATTGAAAACCTATTTGAAGAAATAGTGACAGAAAACTTTCCCTACCTGGTGAAAGAAATAGAGTTACAAGTCCAGGAAGCACAGAGAACCCCAAACAAAAGGAATCCAAAGAGGACCACACCAAGACACATCATAATTAAAACGCCAAGGGCAAAAGACAAAGAGAGAACCTTGAAAGCAGCAAGAGAAAAACAGTTAGCTACCTACAAGGGAGTACCCATACGACTGTCAGCTGATTTCTCAACAGAAACTATGCAGGCCAGAAGGGAGTGGCAAGAAATATTCAAAGTGATGAACAGCAAGAACCTACAACCTAGATTAATTACTCTACCCAGCAAAGCTGTCATTTAGAATTGAAGGTCAGATAAAGAGCTTCACAGACAAGAAAAAGCTAAAGGAGTTCATCACCGCCAAACCAGTATTATATGAAATGCTGTAGGGTATTCTTTAAGAAGAGGAAGAAGAAGAAAAAGGTAAAGATAAGAATTATGAACAACAAAGTGACAACAAATACATATCTATCAACAAGTGAATCTAAAATACAAGTGAATAAAAAATCTGACGAACAGAATAAACTGGTGAATATAATAGAATCAGGGGCATAGAAAGGGAGTAGACTGACAATTCTCGGGGAGAAGGGGGCGTGGGGGGTGTGGGAAGAGACTGGACAAAATCGTACACTTATGGACGAGGACAGTGGAGGTTGGGTAACGGCAGGGGGTGGGGTAGGAACCGGGTGGAGGGAAGCTATGGGGGGAAAAAAGAGGAACAACTGTAATAATCTGAACAATAAAGATTTATTTAAAAAAATAAATTTAAAAAAACAATCCCACACACTACCTGCCTGCTCTAGGCAGACCAGCTCAGGGCCAGGTCCCCCCCGCCCCCCCCCCCCGACAAAAAAAAGAGTATTTGATGTTTATATTGAGCCTTAAACTTGATAGGCAGTGATGGAAAAGAAGACATTACAAGCAAAAACAACTGTACAAGTAAATGCATGGAAATTGAAAAGTTCTATTAGGTATAACCAAGATATAAAGCAGGTTAGGACAGTAGAATTTATAGAAAGATAAGATAAACTGTGATCAAATCAGAGGGAGATCTGAATTTGAGGGTTTTGCACTTTGTTCAGTAGTAAAGAAAAAATTATTTCAAATTTTAAGCTGGATAGTGACATATTCAACAGGAAGTGTAAACTCAACAAGAGAAACTGAGAGAGGATAATACAGACCAGAAGGGTGACACTGGGGATGAAAAATAATAGATGACCAGAGGTTCCAACCTGGCCTTCTTGAAATGGTAAAATCCATCGAAATTTCTCCAGGGATACAGAAGTCCCCCTGCATGTTTATGTAAGTATTTTAGTGTAAGAAGATTTTCAAGAGAGAGAGTGCATAGCTTTTTCATAAATCTCAATCGAGTCTCTAATCTCACAATGTAAAGGAGGCTGGCTTACTTGTATCTAGTTTTCTCTTCTGGGGATACTTGGTGCTTATCCATGGTCTTGGTCTTTCCTGCTTTGTCTGAATCATTTTGTAGAGTAAGGCACTCTACCTAAGTTAGTTACAGCTACAAAAGAACACTCATTAAATACAACTATAACGTATATATATCATTCATACTTATTTGTTTCCATCCAGAAGAGAGTATTTTTTTTTTCTTCTCACTGATCTTAGCTTTTGAATCCAAGGCTAGAAATTCATATTCAGTGGATTAAATATATCCACTAGCCTTTTTAAAACTAACCTCCTCTTGACCTTATTATGAGATTTATAAATTTTGTTCCATACATCTAATACAAATTACTTCTTAAAGGGCATATGCAAATACTCCAACCATCTAACCTAATAATAGACAAACATGCAAATTGACCGCACCTTCGCTACGCCCACAGCTAATCAGAGCGAACAAGATGGCGGTTAATTTGCATATGCGGGTGCTGAGCAGCCTGGGTCCCGTAAACATCCTCCGGACCCAGGCCGCTCAGAGCCTGTAGGCCCACGCTTAGGTCCTGAGCAGCAGGGGCCCAAAACACCCCCTGGCCACTGGGAGCCTTGGTGGGGGTGTTCCCGCCCCCAAACACTTGCAGCAGTCTGGGGTCTGGGAAACATCCTTCAGACCCAAGCCTCTCAGATCCTGTAGGCCTGGGTCCCATAAACATCCTCCAGACCCAGGCCGATCAGAGCCTGTAGGCCCGCGCTTAGGTCCTGAGCGGCAGGGGCCCAGAATGCCCCCTGGCCACTTGGAGCCTAAGGGTGCAGGAGCCAAGGGGCTGGGTCCCGCAAACATCCTCAGGACCCAGGCCAGTCCGAGCCTGTAGGCCCCTTGCTTAGGTCCTGAGTGGCAGGGGTCCCAGAACGCCCCCTGGCCACTTTGAGCCTATAGGTGCAGGAGCCAAGGGGCTGGGGGCGGGGCGGGGCGGAAACATCCCCTGTCACCATAGTGCCCCCAGCCGCTTGGGAATGCTCCAGCACCAAGAGGCAGTTTGGGTCCACGCCCCCAGCCTGGCGCACATGATGGGGGGCTGGCTGCTGGCCTCTGGGGTGTGTGGAGACCCTTGGCGGCCACCGCTGCGTGCGGCCCAGGGGTCCCTGCATGCCCCCCAGCCTGGCGCCCATGGTCAGGGCTCATACAGGAGGCAACCAATCAAAGTGTCCCTCTCACATTGATGTTTCTCTCTGTCTCTCCCTCTCTCTTCCACACTCTAAAAATCAATGGGAACATACCCTCAGGTGAGGATTAAAAAAAAATGCATATCCTATGAAAGACACATCTTGAAAATGCCTAAAGAAAGTTGTCATTTTTTCTTGGTGAAGGGACTGGAGTCCGTGTTGATGAAAACACCTTGGTGGCTGTGGTGACTGGTAGTGGCTGCAGCAGCGGGGTGATGGGGCTGGTGCCTTCCCCTGATCAGCCCGGTTGCCTCCCACAAAGGAGCGTGGGGAGCGGGCCTAAGCCATCAGTAGGACATCCCCTGAGGGCACCCAGTATGTGAGAGGGGGCAGGTTGGGCTGAGGGACCCCCAACCACAGTGCACGAATTTCGTGCACGGGGCCCCTAGTATATCCATAAAATATAACCATTTTTTAACACATAGATTAATGAATCCTAAAAGCAGGTTTCTACACAAAAAATCAAAGTACCTCAGATTTCTATTCTGAAGTCTATTTAACTCTTATAGATTTTCAGGAATTGTTTATTTTCTACTAAGGGGATTTCAATTGGTAATGGTTTCTTGCCATAGTTTTCCTAGGTGTAAATATTAGCCATGAAGCCTGTTTTCTCAGTCACTGAAAGCATAATTTAGAAATGTTGGTATTGATCTGTTCTTGCAGTGCAGGCTCTGGCACCCCAGTCAGACAATCTCTCTTACAGGACTCAAGCATTAATTCCCTTAGCTGTTGGTAGCTGGTTGATTTCAGGTCTTGCCCTAGACAATGAGAATTCCTCCAGCCATGTTTCACCCATAGTACAAGAAGTCCACAAACCAAGAGGACATGCGCACATGGAGTTCATGCCCCTCCTTCTGTACTACTCCATGGCTACTCAGGGCCTTGAAATCCCTGCCCAAACAGACCAAATCTCACTTCCTTAGTAGGAAGTAGTATAATTACGACAATTATTCCATGTTTCTGTACATTTGATAGAAGAGGTTTTTGTATTTGTTTGTTTGTTTTACTTAGTATAACTTCCCAGAGATTCATCCAGGAAGTTGTAAGTATTAATAGTTCATTTTTAGTACAGAGTAGTATTTTCCAGTATGAGGCATTACTAGTACAGTTTGTTTAATCATTTTAGGATATGAGTTGCTTCCTTTTTTGCGTCATTATTAATAAAGTTGCTGTAAACATTTGTGTATGGGTTTTTCATGTGAACATAAATTTCCATTTTTCTGGAGCAAATGCCTAAGAGTGCAAATGATAGATTACATAATAATTACATGTTTAGTTTTTTAAAATTGTATTTTATTTTGATTGTTGACATTATTACAGATGTTCCCCATTTTCACCCCCTTTACTCCCCTGCACCCAGACCTGGCCACCCCCTCCTTCTGGCCCTCACTCCATTGTTGTCTGTGTTATTGGGCTATGCATATATGTTATTTGGCTTTTCTCTTCTCTTTTTGCCTGAGTGGCAGGGGTCCGCCCCACCCACCTCCCCTCTGACATCTGTCAGTCTGTACATTTACACAATGGAATACTACGTGGCTATAAAATGAAAGGAACTCTTACCTTTTGCAACAGCAGGAATAGACCTGGACATTATAATGCTAAGTGAAATAAGCCAGTCAGAAGAAAGACAAATACCATATGATCACATGTGGAATCTAATGAACAAAATAAACTGGTATACATGCTTAGTTTCATAAGAAATTGCCAAACTGTCTTCCAGATTGGCTGCACCATATTACATTTACACCAGCATTGTATGAACGATCCAGTTTCACATCCTCACCAACAGTTGGTGTTATCACTATTTTTATTTTAGCCATTCTGATATGAATATAGTAATTATCTCATCATGGTTTTAATTTGCATTCCCTAATAGCTAATGAAGTTGGACATCTTTTCAACTGCTTATTTGCCATCTGTATATTTTCTTCAGTAAAATGTCTGTTCATGTTTTTTGCCCATTTCTAATTGGATTATTTATTTTTTCACTGTTGATTGTTTAGAGTTCTTTATATATTATTCCAGATATTAGTTCTTTGTCAGATATGTGGTCTGCAAATATTTTTCCCAGTCTATAGTTTATCGTTTTCATCCTCTTAGGAAGAACTTGTGCAGAGTAAAAGTATTTAATTTTGATGAGGTCCAAAATATCAGATTTTCCTTCTATAAATGGTGCTTTTAGTGTCAAGTCTAAGAATTTCTTTGCCTAGAATTTGAAGATTTTCTCTTATGTTTTTCCTAAATGATTTATAGCTTTATGTTTCATTTATTTTCAATATGTTTTATTTATTTTTTACAGAGAGGAAAGGAGAGGGATAGTTAGAAACATCAATGAGAGAGAAACATCGATCAGCTGCCTCCTACACACCCTCTACCGGGGATGTGCCTGCAACCGAGATACATGCCCTTAACTAGAATCAAACCTGGGACCCTTCAGTCCGCAGGCCAATGCTCTATCCACTGAGCCACACTGGTTAGGGCTAGCTTTATGTTTTATATTTAATGTCTATGATATATTTTGAGTTAGTTTTTGTATAAAGTGTGAGATTTCAGTTGATGTCCACTGAATTAGCTTTTGCAAAGATAAGTTGGCCATATCTGTGTGAGCCCATTTATGTGTTTTCTATCCTGTTTCATTGATCTAGATGTCTACCCCTTCACCAATATCATACTGTCTTGATTAATATATCTATATTGTAAGCCTTAGATATAAGGTAGAGATATGTCTCCAATTTTATTCTTTTTTTTCAAGAATGAATGAGTAGGGGTAGAGGGATGGGTGGAAGTGGAAGAAGGCATAGAGAGGATAAATGGTGATGGAAAAAAATAAAAATAAAAAAGAATGAATTAGCTATGCTAGGCCTGTACCTTCCAATATAAATTTTAGAATAAGTTTGTCTATATTCTTACAGATTTTTGCATGCTGAGAACTTTTATTTAAAAGTTAATGGTTAAGCATAAAATGTTCCTTTTTTATAGTTACTATCACTAAACAGAAGATAATATTGCAGCTAACAATATAGCAACACCTTTATTAAAAATAAAATATGTGCTATTATTACTACAAATCTGCCATTAAGAATAGAGTATTTGGGACCATGTAAAATTTTGGTAGCATCTTATACACAGTGCCACTTGATTGAGAATGATTGGAATTAGAAAAGACCTACCATAGTATCTTGTAACCACATGTGCATCATGCTTAGAAAAGTAAAGTGAAACTCAATTAAAGAACACTGTTATTTGAAACTTTCATTGTTCTATTTCATTGGTCTTGTGAGGGGAATGATGTCAGTTAAGATATCCTGCCTTTCCTTGACCTTGGATGAAGAATAAGATACCTCTGGGTTTTCTGTTTTGTCGTTGCCACAATACTGTGTCTTCAAGCTTGGAAAGCAATTCAACAACTCTTTTTTTTTTTAAACCACATCCCAAGCATGTCTCTCCCAAACAATTTATTTCCCTCATTTGTTTTTGCTCTTTAGTCCTCACTCGAGGATGTTTTCCATTGATTTTTAGAGAGTGGAAGGGAGAGGGAGAGACAGAGAGAAACACCAAAGTGAGAGAGAGACACATCGATTGGTTGTCTCCCGCCTGGTCCCTGCAAACGAGGTACGAGGTATGTGCCCTTGACCGGAATTGAACCCAGGACCCTTCAGTCTGCAGGCTGATGATCCACCCACTGAGCAAAACTGTCTAGGGCTTCCCTGATTCTTTTTAATCCCATTGGTGAATGAACCCTGGTTAGAACCTGTAATAGGTAATTTTGGAGGTTGCCTCTCAGCCCACATTTCCTTGAAAGCTGCCATGCAGTCCTATTCTTTCCTCTCTCAACTCTAAGGCTGGCCACAGGTGGATGAACTAGAGATGGATGTTTGACCTTGGCTCTTCCTAATCTATTATATCTCCCAGGAGTTTGGAATCTGAATTAGAACATGCTAGTCATCCTGAAGGCATAACAAGTTGGCAGCCAAGGCTGTCACCATTGGGGAAGTCTTTTTTAACCAATATTCCTGGAATCCACTTTGCCCATTTTCTGTGAGGTCAAAGATAATAAATACTGAGTTTGTATTTTGCCAAAGGAAAAATGCACTGAAACATAGGTTAAGCCAAGGGAATTTCTCATAAGTATAATTTTGCCTCTAAAAATGAGGAGGAAATGAAAAAGTTTTCTTTGAACATGTGAACATGAACAAGGACAAATTATTTCTGGCAAAAATTCCCTAAGGACATATTTCCAAATTGAGAAGTGTGGATGGTTTCTCAGGAGCAAAATGTACTATATGGTGGGTTTTTCTTTGCTTCTGTGCTGTTTTCTCCAACAGATGTGTCTAGTTGTTGTGCAAAGTACAGGAAGATAGATAGATAGATAGATAGATAGATAGATAGATAGATAGATAATATATTTTATTGATATATTAATATATTTTATAGAGAGGAAGGGAGAGGGAGAGAGAGAGAGAGAAACATCAGTGATGAGAATCATTGATTGGCTGCCTCCTGCATGCCCCCTGCTGGGGATTGAGCCCACACAACCCAGGCATGTGCTCTGACCAGACATTGAACTGTGACCTCCTGGTTCATAGGTCAACACTCAACTGCTACCACAGCCAGGAAGCTATATTGAGTAAGTGGAAATATGCTTTCAGTGTCCTCTTCTATTTTTACTCTCCCATATCCTCCACATTGTACCTTTATCTTTCATATTTTTTAAGTAAGGCTTTCGTCAGGAGAGGATCTACCAAATGCATACTATATATGTATGTAAGAGAGAAAGTGATGTGAGAGGCTGCCTTGTGGCCTTTTCATATACACAATATTCAACAGAGCTTATTTCAAGAAAACTATAATCTAAGACACAAACAAAGCTTTAAAAAATTGTTGACTATTCAGAGGAAGGCATATAATTATCTAGAGAGTTAAGAGAAAGAATTAGTTCATGCTATCGTCCAGAAGCTGAACTGAGCATCGCATAGCAGGGGATGCTGCTGCTCCCAATTCATCTCACAGCGCTTCTTTCTGTCCTTTAACACAAGGAAGATGGATAGGGATTTGGGGTAGGAGGGGAGAGTGGCCCAGGTATTCTTTCTCTGTTTTTGATTTGACATTTTTGGTTGTGTGTCCTTTATTTTTCAATTCGCTCATTTTCAGAAATTTTTGTTCCCTTCCTCCAATGCCACGGGTTTCTGCCCATACCCTCTCCTCTAAGTGGGGGGGGGAGCTGAGTCTCCAAGCGAATTTCTCTGCTTCGGAAGGCATCACAAGGAAGCCCAAGAACAAACATCACCCTCAGTTTTTCACAATTAAGGCTTGTTAATTGCATGTGTTTCCGTTTCTAACTTTTATGATCTCTCCCTTTTGTCCTTCACACGATTGACTTAGTAAGGCTGGGATTGCATACGAATTATTAGGAAAAACTGAACTATTAGCTGGCTGATTACTGCAGACAATGACAAACAGTTCAATTTTCCCCAAAATGAATATATACATATTTTAAAATATTGAATCTGCTTTTATTTTTCTTAATGCTGGAAAAGATTTCCATTTCCCTAGAAGAAAAATATATGTTTGCACCTTATATCAAACCCCTTTAGAAATAAACACAATTTCTACTTAGGTCATGTACCATCTTTGGGTTTACTTGATAAAGATGTAAAAAACAACTGGAGACCATTCTTCACCATTATGGGTAAACTTATGTCAGAAAAATAACAAAAACTACTGTTCATTTAAGGCAGTGGTCGGCAAACTGCGGCTCGCGAGCCACATGCGGCTCACGAGCCACGGTTTGCCGCTCTGTTGACTAATGAGTTTGCCGACCACTGATTTAAGGTAATAATAAATAATGCTTTTTGAACACTTTCTATATGCTGGCTTTCTTTTAAATGCTTAACCTGTAATATCTCATTCGATTTTTACAAAAATCCTGCATGGTATGTTATCCTCAAGTTATCCTTGTCATTTTCCTTGTGGGATCGCTGAAGCACAGAAACATGAGAGTTGTTTAAGATCACACAGCCCAGAGGGACAGAACTAGGAGTTAAATTTACAGTCCATTTCAGAAAATATGCCTTTAACCTCGATTCCACACTTCCTTTCAGTGATCTGAGGAATGCATAAAGTATTTAAAATATCTCTTTTAAGCAAGAATGTATTGTGTTTAAGAACGGCTGTTAGAGAATTCATTCTCAGCCGCTGCCTTTGCACTTTTGACTTCTAAAACATCTTTTATTATGACCCCATTTACTTGGTTCTTACTCATAAAAGCATGATAAATGCTTCATACTCAATAGTACATGGAGTAAGGAAATGGTACATTTTGATAACAGATGATTGAATATAGTGTATAAGATTATCTACATGAGATGCAACTAGATCAATTATGTCTCTCTCAATCCCAGACTTCTTGTCTTTAAAGCTCCTTTTCTAAAAGCCTCTTTGCCACATCCACATGGATCTCACACGCATTGCAAATCCCTTCCATAATGGCCACCACCAGCCTCCACCTTGCGCACAGATCCACATCTGCTTTTTCTTTTCGTTTTCCTTGTCTCTGTTTGCGGAACCACCAATTATCAGGAAAAGAAATTAGAATTATCTTAATTTCCTTTCTCCTTTTTGTCAAACATTACCTCTAAAATATTTCATTTCCTCTCTCTCTACCTCTGTACCAAAGCTTTACTTGAAACTCTTTTTCATTTCTCGATTAACCTTCTCTGGTTGTTCTAGGTTGTCATTTCTAATCTACCTTCCAAACAGCTGCCAGATTTTCCTAACATGCAAATCCTATCATACTACTCATTTGCTTTATTTCCTAGCAGCTCCTCCTACCTTCAGGATGAAGTTCAAACTCCTGCTACCCTTCCAGACTTACCTACTCAAATGTACATACACACCTTTCATTTCAATCACACCAATGCACATTCAGTCTCCTATGAGGTCAAATGTTTAATGACTGCTATAATCCCGTGGTTCCCAACCCTACTTAATTAATTGCCTGGTTGACTTCTATTCTTCCCCTGTACAGATCAATCACTACCTCTTTTTAGAAATGTTTTCTCATCAAAATGCCACATCCCCCAACTAGATTAAGTATTCTTTCTATATGCTTCTACTTCCTTCCTACAGTCTATTTATTGTTATATATGTTGAAATCTCTAATCATCATTTTGATTTATATATTTTTGGAGCATCTTCTCAGTGTAAGACTTTCAAAGACAGGGACTATGTTCATCATCTCTGTATCCCAGCACCTTGATTTGTGCCTGACACATTGTAAGTGCTCAACACATGCTTGTTGAATTGAATTGACATTTTAATGCGTGCCCTAAAATTGTGTTTAGCAATAAACAGAAATATTGCTGACTGCCCTGAACAATAAGAACAAATGCAAAGTGACAGAAAATTGAATATAACAGAAAATAACTTTCAGGGCTGTTATGGCTCTTTGCACATTACATCTAATTACCTCCATATTCTATTTCTACATCTATGCTAATTTATAATACAAGCAATGTTCAAAGATTTATGATTATAGGACCTCAAGACTTTGAATCACCAAGCTTCAATTATTTCCAATATATTTTATCCTCTATCACACACATATTTTGTATGCACACGCACACAAGCCGGATTACATCAACCTGAATGTAAAAACTGAATCACAATTATTATAAGTTAATTTTTTTCCTCTTCTCTACACTGCTCTGCAGAAACTTTAGGCTCCTCACAAATTCCTCCTGAATAATTCTGGGAGAATTCAAGCAGGTTCCCAAGTGTGCTGAGGAAACTAGTAGTCCTGACTACCTATAGGACCTGCCATGCTTCTCCTCTCCTGCTCCAGCTTTCCCTGGCTCGGCTTGCTGTTGCTGTGGATGTCTTCTGTGTCATAGGGGGTTTTGTGTTCAGCAATATGATATCTGTGCCCATAGTGATAATGCCCAGCCCTCTCCAGTCCAAAAAGACTGTCATTAAAATCAGCTTGAGTAACCTATGGCAGGGTAGGCATATGGTTAGGATATTTACAAAATATAGGCATCAAAAATATTTGGTAAATCATTTACTTGTTATTCAAAAATTCATTTATTTTGTTTTTATAGCAAAAACATAATTTGAAATTTTTTTCTTACACTTATATAACAATCTGGAATTACTATTATTATTGTTATTATCATTATTATTATTATTGGTTGTCCACATGGGAGAATCATACTCTCTGCAGTCTCAGGGCCTCACGAAATCTGAAGGCAGCCCTCATGAACACTAAAGTCCACTGCTGTCCGGACAGCACCTGTAGGTGGCCAGTGTGAAGGGTGCTGATGTCCATGCTGCTAACTCCATCTCATCTTTGAAGCCCAAACATATGCTTGACATTTCCCAGATCAATTTTTCTCTTTATTCTATTTTTTAAATTTTTTATTGATTTCAGAGAGGAAGGGAGAAGGAGAGAGAAATAGAAACATCAATGATGTGAGAGAATCATTGATTGACTGCCTCCTTCACACCCCCACTGGAGATCGAGCCTACAACCCGGGCATGTGCCCTTGACTGGAATTGAACCTGGGACCCTTCAATCTGCAGGCTGACGCTCTATCCACTGAGCCAACCATGTGAGTTCATGAAGACTGAACTAAAGGATCATTTGAAGAACTGGATCAGAAATTTTTTTTTTTTCAGACTTTGGCCTTGGTTTCTTGATGGTCTTTCCTCTTGAGATAAGTTGCTTATGGAGAGGCACCTTGGATAGACCCGCCTCCCCCTGCCCCTAGCACCCCAGTGGAGGTGGATTTATAGGGAGGGCCACTGAAATGAGGTTCTGTATGGGAACCCTGATTCACTAATACATTTCTAAATATTTTTCGGTGACAGTTTTTGAATGAAAATAATGTTTTATTTAATCAAACTCTAGGACTACTTCTGCAAGCAACCTGATTAACTGAGGTGTTACTGTTTCATTTTTATCTCAGAATTCAAAAATAAACATTTGAGGATTTTAAAACGAATCAAGAAATGCATAGTACCCAACATTAAGGTAGCCTGTGTTAAAAATAAAGAGGACAATTTAGGTGATACAAACAAACGTTAGTTACCACTTCATGATGACAGTCTCTGTTACCAAGGGTCCAGAGAATTGCAAAATGGGGTGAAAGATGGGAAGCTTTTATAGGAGAAAGAAAATGGAACAAAGAAGAGAAAAATAGAAAATAATTAAGAACAAGAAACTATAGAGCCCAGAGTAGGCTTGTTTTGGGATTGGATAACTGGATATATCATATTTCTGGTCAAGTAAAACATTTACAGGGATCTGAAAGTTTTCTAAGTTTCACCCTGTAACACCCTGGGCAGGAAAGGCTCCATTTTGGGCCTAGAAGTTTATTTTAACACTCGCCACATGTAGCTCATGTCCAAATTGTCCCTAAATAGTCAGGGGTTGAATAGGAGCTACAGAAGTCAATTGAATACATTGTCCTTACCTAATTATACCACACGCAATGTTCAGTTGGCCTCATCAATTAATGGAACAAGGATGAGAGAATTTCTTTCTAATCCGTATCTCAATATCTGGGTTTACCCAACTCTATAGGAAATTTTCCAAAAGCTAACTATAATGATTTTTCTCATTTAAGAGCAAAAGAAGTGGCAGTAACAGTAACAACGAGAGCCAAAGCTGTGTTGATTCTTTTTCTAGGCCATCTGTTCTTCTCTTTGTGCTCTATATTGTAGCGGCTGTGAGATCATTGAATAACATAACTGAGAATAAGCAAAATAGACTCTACTTTACTGAACCCTAAATTGCTAAAATGCATAATCTTGTTAAGAATTCATCTTTAAATATAAAACTGAACATTTAAGCTATTTTGTGATAAATGCTGTTTACTAGTTTGGATAAATCTAAGCTGCAGTGACAGGAAAGAAATGGAGTGTATTTTTAAAAAGTGGTAGTTTATTTCTCTATCTTATAATAACCAATGTCACCCCCAAAGGTAAAAAATATAAGTAGAAAGTGTAATGAGGATCAAATTGCTTTATCAGAGGTCAAAATGCATTGAAATATAATGTGATCTAAACAGATATTGCTAGGCCACATTTAGTATTTATTATACTTACTTATCTTACTTAATAATAGACAAACATGTAAATTGACCATACCTCCACTATGCCCACAGCCAATCAGAGTGAGTATGCAAATTAGAAGGCCAAAGATGGTGGCCACCCAACTGCTCCAGGCGCGGAGTGGCCACGGGGGCCAGGACGCATGCTATGAGAGGGAGGGCAAGGGGCGAAGGGATCTACAGGAGCGGGTTGCGCAGCGAAGACAAGACTGCAGACTTCGGAGTCTGCAGCGAAGACAAAGATGGCAGACTCCAGCCGGAGTCTGCAGCGAAGCAGCAAAGATGAAGATGGCAGACTCTGGCCGGAGTCTGCAGCAAAGACGAAGAAGGCAGACTGTGGCCGGAGCAAAGGCCTGGGTCCCGGGTGCCGGAGGAAAACCGGTACTGGAAGCCAAGGGAAGGAAGGCCCATTGCATGAATCTGTTCGTGCAACGGGCCTCTAGTCTAAATATACTAAGACAGAAGTATACCTAAGTATACTAGTATATATGAGTTAAATATGTGAAAGAGGTGGTAAAATTAGTAAAGTAAAAATAGACTCTCCATTCGAAAAAAAAATTTATTTATTTTTTAAATAAATCTTTATTGTTCAGATTATTTCAGATGTTCCTCTTTTTTCCCCCCATAGCTTCCCTCCACCTGATTCCCCCCCACACACACATCATGCCCTTAACCCCCGCCACTGTCCTCATCTATAGGTGTAAGATTTTTATACAATCTCTTCCCGCACCCCTCACGCCCCCTTCCCCCTGAGAATTGTCAGTCCACTCCCTTTCTATGCCCCTGATTCTATTATATTCATCAGTTTATTCTGTTCATCAGATTTTTTTATTCACTTGATTTTTAGATTCACTTGTTGATAGATACGTATTTGTTGTCACTTTGTTGTTCATAATTTTTATCTTTACCTTTTTCTTCTTCTTCCTCTTCTTAAAGAATACCCTTCAGCATTTCATATAATCCTGGTTTGGTGGTGATGAACTCCTTTAGCTTTTTCTTGTCTGTGAAGCTCTTTATCTGACCTTCAATTCTAAATGACAGCTTTGCTGGGTAGAGTAATCTTGGTTGTAGGTTCTTTCTGTTCATCACTTTGAATATTTCTTGCCACTCCCTTCTGGCCTACATAGTTTCTGTTGAGAAATCAGCTGACAGTCGTATGAGTACTCCCTTGTAGGTAACTAACTGTTTTTCTCTTGCTGCTTTTAAGATTCTCTCCTTGTCTTTTGCCTTTGGCATTTTAATTATGATGTGTCTTGGTGTGGTCCTCTTTGGATTCCTGTTTGGGGTTCTCTGAGCTTCCTGGATTTGTAAGTCTATTTCTTTCACCAGGTAGGGAAAGTTTTCTGTCATTATTTCTTCTAATAGGTTTTCAATATTTTGCTCTCTCTTCTTCTGGCACCCCCATAATTCGGATGTTGGTAAGCTTGAAGTTGTCCCAGAGGATCCTTACACTATCTTCATACTTATTTATTCTTTTTTCTTTTTGTTTTTCTGGTTGGGTGTTTTTTGCTTCCTCAGATTTAAAATCTTTGGTTTGATTCTTGGGGTCCTCTAGTCTACTGTTGGATTTCTGTATATTATTCTTTATTTTAGACAGTGTATGCTTAATTTCTGACTGGTCCTTTTCCATTTTTTTTAGCATTCTCATTAAGATCCTTGAAGGTCTCACTAAGTTTCTCGGCGGTTTCTAGAAGATTCTTGAGTAACCTTATAACTGTAGTTTTGAACTCTATATCCAGTAGTTTGCTTTCCTCCATTTCTTTCATTTGTGACATGTTTCTTTGTCTCCACATTTTGGCTGCTTCCCTGTGTTGATGGAGTGACTTTGTGTGGTAGGTGACCTATAGGGCCCAGTGGCTCAGCCTCCCTAATCACCTGAGGTGGACACTCTTGGTGCACCCCTTTTTGGGCTGGGTGCACAGTCTTGTTGTAGTTAAGCCTTGATTGCTGTTGGTACACTGGGAGGAATTGACCTCCAGGCCAACTGGCTGTGAGGATTGGCTGTGTCTATAATGGAAGAACTGCTGTGCTGGAGACACCTTCATGGGGCAGGACTTGCTTCAGTGGTGCTTTGGTGCTCACTGAGTCTGCCTCTTGAGTGTGTCACTTATGGATGTGAGGATTTGAAATCTGGTGTCGTCTCACACTGACCACTAGGTACACTGGCTCCTGGATCTTCAAGGAGGTGCAAGTAAGCTACTGTCTGAGGCCACCCAGCAGGAACTACAGCAAGATCTACAGATTTCTCCTCTTTGTTTGGGGTTTGGAAGTTTTGGAGCTGTCTGACCCAGCTGCAATTTGTTAGGTTAAACTGCGAAAGGGCATGCCATTCATATGCAAAAGCCGCTGTGCACAGCTGGGGTGGATTTGTAAATTGGGTGGGGCAGGGTCTCAGGGAATCACTAGGGCATAGCAACCAGCGATAGCTGCCAGTCAGCCGTCTCTGCATTTCCACATCCCCGTGTCCCACGCCCCAGCGCAGTAAACAATGATTCCTGCGCGTACCTCTGCAAGAAAGCCACCCTCACTTTCCGACCCGATGCCAGACAATCCAGTTTCTCCCCATAGGAGTCTGGGTCCCTAGAGTCTCACCGGAAACTGGAGTTCAGGGCAGTTGGGAACTTGTATCTCCCTTTCAATTGAAAAAAAGTGCACTCAGTCGCCAGCCTGATTCATGCGCCTCCATACCTCTGCTTTTCTGCAGCTCTGCACCTCCTACACAGTCTCAATGAGCTTTTTTCTTTCCTTCTAGTTGTAGAACTTCTACTCAGCCAGCTTTCCCATGGTTCTGGGTGATAGTCATTTTGTCTTTTGGTTGTAGTTTTGGTGTGGTTGTGAGAGGCAGCACATACAGGTGTATACCTTATGCCGCCATCTTGTTTTTTTCAAAAAAAAATTTTTTTTAATATCCAGAGGTGAGTTGTGCAGAGCCAGCTGGAAGGCTCATGCCATCAACATTTTCTTGATTCTTGTTTGATGTCTGCCATAGCAGGAGGAACCATAGCCAGACATGATGGAGAAGACAAAATATCACCCAGAAATCTTGACTCTGTGCTGCATGAAGGAACTGGATGAGATTTTGAGTTGTCTTTTTTGAGAGAGGAATAGTTGCATTAATAGAAAGAAGAGAGTGTGTATGAAATTTGGGGGAGGAGGGAAGTACAGAGGGGCAAACTGTGGCCCTCTGTCTTCCAATATGCCTTTTCTTCTTACTGGTAAGGTTAGTAACAGACTCTCACAGCTTTTTCCTGGGCACAGGTATCTCTTCGCACCTGACAAAAGGAGACCATTTAATGTATAGGTTGACAGCCCCAACTAAGCCCAGCCTTCAAGTCCTCTCAGCCCAGCATCGTTGTGAGGAAGAAATTACACAATGTGAATGGTACTGAGCTGCTCCAATAAGAGACCCTAGTAGTGTCATTACGCACCCAGCAGGAGACCAGTGGTAATGAAGGGAAATGAACACATCCCCTAAACTGCACATAGACAAAAAGAATTTAAAAATTTAATGTTTTTTGTAGCCTCTTTTTTTGTGTGTTGTGTGTTTTTTTTATATAGATGAAGTCCTAGTAAGTGATAGATTGAGGATGAAAAATCCAATGGCCATTCATACCTTCTCATATTTAGAGATACAGTGAGTAATCAAAACCAGCTTTAATTTTGTTCATTTCTACTCTTCTCTTTTCCCTCTGCTTTAGCAATTCTTATTCTGTTGCTGCAGGTAAAATATAATTTCTGCAGGCAATTTATTCATTTATATAAACTCTCTAAACCATATAAAAACCTTTTCTTAAAACAAATATTCTTTTGTTTGCTCTCTTGAAAATGCTTAGACAACCCAATGAGTGTCTCTCATGTGTACATTTCTCCCTCTCAGTGCAGAGTGAGGTTGGAGGTGTGGACGCACAGACAGGAGAGCTGGCTCCATGTCCTGGATCTCTCTCTCTCTCTCCTCTGACACAATTCTGAGGCCCAGGCTCCTCATATGTAAACAAGGAGTTGTACTAAACTCTTGCATGTCTAAGATTTTGCAAACATATTGATTTAAAAAATAGTAGTTAAGAGTGTGGGTTCTCAAGCCCATTAGCCTGGGCTTGAATCCCAATTCTCTTACCATCTGTTGTCACCTTGGGTGAATGACTTAATAATTATGTTCTCAGTTATCTCATCTGAAAATGTGCCAATGATGGCCTTACCTCATAAGGTTATATGAGGAATAAATGAGGCAATATGTGTATAGTGAAGAGGGTAGTGCCTGGAACATGTACAGCTCAATTAGCATTTAATTATGTTGTACATAAAACAACTAGCCTTTATTTTATTTTTATTTGAACTAAATATTTTTTATTTTAAAATTAAATTTATTGGGGTCACATTGGTTAATAAGATTATATAGGGACCTGGAGAGTATTATGCTAAGGGAAATAAGCCAGTCAGAGAAAGACTAGTATCACATGATCTCACTCATATGTGGAATCTAATGAACCAAATAAACTGATGAACAAAATAGATCCAGAGACACAGAAGCATGAAAAAGACTGTGGAAACTCAAAGGGAAGGTGGGTGGGTGGTGGGAAGAGATCAACCAAAGAACTTGTATGCATATATGCAGAACCCATGGACACAGTCAATAGGGTGGTGAAGGCCTGGGGTGGGGGGCAGAGGTGGGCTAGAAGGGGTCAATGGGGTAAAAAGAGGACATATGTAATACTTTCAACAGTAAAGATTTTTTAAAAAATTTCTACCAAACTCTATTATCAAGTTATAGCATTTTTTTTTTTTTTAGTTTTTATATCAGAGTTTCTGATTAATGTAAAAATAACCAATGTTGCCCTAACTGGTTTGGCTCAGTGGATAGAGCGTCGGCCTGTGGACTGAAAGGTCCCAGGTTCGATTCTAGTCAAGGGCATGTACCTTGGTTGTGGGCACATCCCCAGTAGGGGGTGTGCAGGAGGCAGCTGATGGATGTTTCTCTCTCATCAATGTTTCTAACTCTCTATCCTTCTCCCTTTCTCTCTGTAAAAAAATCAATAAAATATATATAATAAAATATATATAATAATCCATGTTACCCAATGAGTCAATAAAATTCAAGTTTAAATAAATTAGAAAAAAGATTATAGGTTTCAAGTATACACTTCTATGATACATGATCAGAATACATCATGTGCCCACCACCCAAAAGTCAAATCATCTTCTGAACTAAATATTTTTAACTGAAAGTGTTAGTGAGCATTGGTTGGCCTTGGCTTTAAGACTTCACAAAGCCAATGGAACAGAATTCTTTTCAATAACTAAACAGCTGTCATCCCACCACCTGCTCTCCCCTGCTCTTTTCCACCAAAATAATTGATTGCCTTAGAGGAGTCCAAATGAGGTCAGGATTCATGCGTAATGGTTATCTCAGATATTGTTCAATCAAATATTATACAAAAATGACACCGGTGATTTTAGATGGATCTTTGCAATAGGCAAAACAAAATTATCCTAGTTTTCTGAAAAATGAACATCTTCTTAGCACATTTATTATTACTACTGATGTTTATTAGATGCTAAAGAGTTCAGAAACCCAAGGCCACAAGACTAGTAAGTTGTGGAACAACATCTCAACCATGGTATGGCTGACTACAAATACCTTGAATTTTAATATGTGTACCCATACAGTGTGGTTTATTGAAAATTCTAGGTAATGGCTATCTATAACATATCCATATCTTTAGAATTACAGACTTTTTTGAAGGCATTAAGTTTGAACTCCTGCGTCTGTTATTATTATGTTCTTCTACTTTTTTAGTGTCCCTTTTTGGCAAGATTTTATGTTCCTTGTTTTTCTTTGTCAGTGAGAGCCACTTATCTTGTTTTTAGTTCCATTTCTGTGAAACAGTCTGAACCCCATAGTTCAACACTTTCTTCCAGGATATTCCCAGAGGCACATACCAGAGAAGAGAATGATTTGTGTCCTTATATTAGCCAAACAGTCTAGACATCAGCAATTTCCAAGTTAACCTTTTATATACCAGCAGGATAATCTCTTTTATTCGTTTATTTTTATGACCTGGACAAAAGACATACACAGAAAGACAAGATGGCAAGTTATCCTGAGTCAAATGAAAGGGAAAGAAGAAAAAGGGCAGACTAGGGCAAAACCAGGATAGCAAAGGCTAGTAAAACCCTGTGGATTTGAATAATGCTCATCACCTACCTTTTATGAGCTCCAACTCCTAGGAGTGGGATCTGTGCTCCCCATCAATTACTCAGAGCAGTACATATAAAATCAACCAAACCATGGGTGAAGTTTTCAGCTCCGTTTTCCCCTCCAAGAAATTGAGAGAAATATTAAGTGTGTTCATTGCCTTCAGATACTATTTCAAATAATGATGAAATGGTCTTCTGCTCTTATCATTTTTGTTTATTTAAGAAAGCTTTACCAAAAGCTAGTCTGTGCCAAGAACCTGACCCTGGTAGTGGGGGTGAGGTGAGGGCAGGCACTAAGACATATGCTATCCAGGTGATTAGGCACCTTAGAGTCTGGTGAGGAAGATGGACATGTGGTAATAGTACTAGTAATAATGATAACAGTAATAGGAGGCAGTGGAAGAAAAGAGTTGTTTGTTGTAACCTGATTGTGGAAGAGCTCCTAATTGGTACGCCGCTGTGAGTGAGTGGTGACAGAGCACTTTCCCAGTGTGGCCCTTCTGAATTAGTCAATGTTACAAAGATCTAACAAGGCCTAGCAGCAGGGGTGATGCTTTCAATGCCCTCTCAGAAGCTTATTAGATGCTAAAGGACTTTTTTGATTAATAAACATAAAATCAAGCTATATTTCTTGAATAAACACAGCCTGGGAGACAGTATACTTAGACTAGGAATGAAGGAAAGAGGTATATTAGGCAAAGCCTGATCACTTGCATGTAGCTAATAAGAATATTGCCTAGAATAATCAAAGTAAATAAAATAGGCTAATGCCATGGTCGGCAAACTGCGGCTCGCGAGCCTCATGCGGCTCTTTGGCCCCTTGAGTGTGGCTCTTCCACAAAATACCACGGCCTGGGCGAGTCTATTTTGAAGAAGTGGCATTAGAAGAAGTTTAAGTTTAAAAAATTTGGCTCTCAAAAGAAATTTCAATCGTTGTACTGTTGATATTTGGCTCTGTTGACTAATGAGTTTGCTGACCACTGGGCTAATGGAACAGTTCTCATTCACGAAGCCAAAAATAAGCTAGGGCAGCTGGGGTGGTCCTTGGGGAAATGACTGAAGCAGGCAGAAATCTGACTTTGCAACCTAGCCGTGTACTTCCAGTTCCTTTTCCCCTTTGCCTGGCAACCAAGGTACCATCCAGACCCCTGGTCTCTTACCATCCTTTTATCCTGTTGACAGTTAGTTGCCCAGAAGTCGCCCTCTAAAGCCTTGGCTTCTTTAGCCTCCCTCCTTCTGCCTCACTCCTTGGCATTTCCAAGGGACTCCTAAAAAGTGACAGTCACTGGGGCTTTTTTTATTTTTGGCTCCTTTGTTTATTTTATTTAAATTCTTTATTGTTTGAAGAAACAAGAGTGCGGCGTGAACATGGGGAAGCAAAAGAAAACAAGGAAGTATGCGACCATGAAGCGAATGCTTAGTCTCAGAGATCAGAGGCTTAAAGAAAAGGATAGATTAAAACCTAAAAAGAAAGAAAAGAAAGATCCCAGAGCACTCAACGAAAGAGAAGTCCCCCAACACCCCTCCTGCTTATTCTTTCAATATAACACACAGCTAGGCCCACCTTACCACATCCTGGTTGATACCAACTTTATCAACTTTTCCATTAAGGCGAAACTGGACTTAGTGCAGTCAATGATGGATTGTCTCTATGCCAAGTGTATCCCTTGTATAACTGACTGTGTAATGGCTGAAACTGAGAAATTGGGGCAGAAGTATCGAGTGGCCCTAAGGATCGCCAAGGATCCAAGATTTGAACGATTACCATGCACACACAAAGGAACCTATGCAGATGACTGCTTAGTACAGAGAGTAACTTAGCACAAGTGTTATATTGTGGCCACAGTTGACCGGGACCTTAAACAAAGAATCAGGAAGATCCCTGGAGTTCCCATCATGTACATTTCTAACCATAGGTACAACATTGAGCGGATGCCAGATGATTATGGAGCCCCTCGGTTCTAATACTTAAAAGACAAAGTTTCTCTGCTTTCCTTCAAACAACTTTCTCTGTTGCAGGTTTATTAAACATGCTACAACATGTGTTATTGCTCCACTCACACATTTGCTGTTATGAGCTGAGAAAGTTAAATACATTCACTTTTTGGTGGTGTTTTGAAAATGATACTGATGTTGTTTTGAAAATGATATTTTGTGTCATTTAAAATTTTGTTACATCTTTTTATAAATCAGATGACTGCTCACAACTTCAAAAAAAATTCTTTATTGTTGAAAGTATTACGTAAGTCTCCTTTTCCCCCAATGACTTCTCCCCGACCACCCCCACCCCCAGCACATGCCCTTACCGCCCACACCCCCCCGTCTCCCATCTGTGTCCAGTGGTTTTGCTCATATGCATGCATACAAGTCCTTTGGTTCATCTCTTACCCCCTCACCCCCCACCTTCCTTCATAGGTTGGAAAGTCTGTTCAATGCTTCTATGACTCTAGTTCTATTTTTGTTCATCAGTTTATATTGTTCATTATATTCCACAAATGAGTGAGATTATGTGATATTTATCTTTCTCCGACTGGCTTATTTTGCTTAGCATAATGCTCTCCAGTTCCATCCATGCTGTTGCAAATGGTAAGAATTCCTTCTTTTTTATAGCAGCATAGTATTCCATTGTCACCGGGGCTTTAAGACATGGATATATAATGGTGGGTGTCAGGCTGCAGTGGAGGAGTTATCTGAAAGCCAGAAGCTTTTCTGCCTTTTGATGCCCAGCACATGAGTAACAACTTATTCTATCACCTCTGTCATGTCACCTGTGTGCCAACTGCTCTTGGTACAGGGCTATCCAGTTACAATCCCTTCAGCCTTCAACAGCGGTTCCTTAGATAAGGACTTTTTTGATCTATTGTGAATGATGAAAATCAAATGCTCTCCCTTTTGTGGTAAAAAGTCTGAGACATAAATGTGAAGGACAAAATATCCTTACAGAGCCATGTAGCAACAATATGAGTGTCTTTTCAAACTGGCCAAGTTGCTGAGCTGCAAAACAACTCATCATTCTTATGAACCTCAAACGTGCTCACTGTCCTTCTGGGTCCTTACCCTCTTCACTCCATTTCCATGTAAAAACAAACAAAAAAAAAAACACAATAATTTTAGGGTGCACTTAAAAGTGGACCATTTAAGGATTTATCTAAAGCATTGTCTCAGTTTTCTCAAAAGATAGCTTCAATCTGTGGATAATTACTTTCCATAAGTTTCCCCCCCTCCCTATACCAGGGTGTATATTTAAAATAACTTATTTACCGTATCTTAGCAACTGTCGCACAGCACAAGAGTGTGTTATCTAAGACAAACGAATTCTGGCCACAAACTATATCAGCAAAGCAGCTAAATGTGATTGGTGTAGCTCTCCTGTGATACTTCGAGCCTGAGGCGTTACAGGAGATTAAAGGCATATTTTTCAGACCTGAGATGATCCATTATTCATGGTTAACTCAAGGGATGGGCAACACATTTTATTCCTAATTATAGAATCATAAAATTTTAGAGCTGAAAGAGATATTGGAGGCTGCCTAGTCCAGCCCTTTGATATTATAATAAAAGAAAATAAACTAAGAAAAAGAAACATAACTTTCTTTCTTCAGAGAACACAGGTGGTTACCAGCAGAGCTGGTTCAAGAAACCAGGTTTTTTGACTTTTAGTCCAGTAACTCCAGTAACTTTTGTATAATGGTGGTCAGCGTCTTTATTCCACATGGATCCATTTAAACTCTCACTTTTAGAGTGGGCTTCTGAATGATTTGTTTCTATATATATGAATATAGATTTAAAGAAGCTTGTTTTTTTTGTGTGTGTGTTTTTGTTTTTTTTTTTTTTACTTTTTAAAACTATATCTTTCTATAGATTTCAGAGAGGAAGGGAGAGGGAGAGAGAGCTAGAAACATCAATGATGAGAGAGAATCATCAATCAGCACTCATATTGTTGCTACATGCCTCCTACAGTCCCCCTACTGGGGATTGAGCTGGCAACCTGGGCATGTGCCCTTACTAGGAATCGAACTGTGACCTCTTGGTTCATAGGTTGATGCTCAACCACTGAGCCACAATGGCCGGGCTAGAAGCTTCTATTTTTATTCCAAGAGATAATCGATTCATTTTACATAATTCACAGCCCACTACTACCTTAGCAGATGTCATTGAAACTGAGCACTTCACATGTTAGTAAAAATCTAAGTGACTGCTTGTGATCAATGACAGAATCCATTTGCTTGTGTATGTCTGAATTAAGAGAGACGCATCCAGTTGAGATATGGTTAGAAGTGCTAGCTCTAGAGCCCGACTCCCTTAGTATAAATTCCAGCTCTATTTGCCACTATTCATGTTACTTTAGGAAAGTTGCCTGACACCTCTGTGCATCCTTGTCTCCAACTAAAAAGTTGGAGATACTTTCATACTTATAGGGGTTTTGAGATAAGTTACTTTATTCAAAATGCTTATAACAGTTTTTGGTAAATAGTATGTAATAACTGTTAACTATTTGAATTTGTAATAGGGAGGAAGTTATTAAGAGGATACTTAGGGTAAATTCTGACCACATCTTTCTTCTTTGATCTGAGAACCTATATTCAAATTTTGAGCATCTAGCTTTATTATTAAAGATCCTCTCAGTGGCTGTTCCATAAATAATAGTGAAGGACTTTCACCCATTTTCCCAGGGTTTTGGTTGTTTTTAAAATTCTTCTGATAAACAATAGATGTATTGCAAGATGGCTAACCCAGTAGCCCTGAGAAAAGGACAAAAACACCTTTAATATGATTTAAGTACCCATGACTTCAACCCCTTAACTAAATAAGCCAGCTTTTAAAAAATACTAGAAGTGTATTTAATTGAAAATAAATTAAAGAAACTGAGGTTCTGAAAGTTCAAACCACTTATTTTAAGTATAAAAACAAATCAAAGCAAAACATTACAGTCATCAATTTTGCTACATCAGTGCGTTAAAAGCAATATTAAATAAAAAGTCTGAATTTTCAGCTTTTATTCAGACATAAAAGAAGCAGTCTCTTGATATTTTCATATGTATTAATAAAGTCTGAAAGCAAACATTGTTCTACAGACTACTAGGTAAGCTATAAGATGAACCAAAGGTTCAGAAAGAATAAGCAATATTGATAATGGAGAGAAGATATGCTTTGTACACTGACACATTATTGATAAGTCATTAGAGCTGTTGCACTAAAACTACTGGAGTATGTAAAAGTCATTACAAATAATGAAAATGAATATCTTATGAATATGTTTTATGGTTATAAATGAAACATAAATAATAAAGTAAATGAGAAAAATACTTACTTTGATCTTTAATTAGAACAAGGAATTATGTACTCTTTATTTTAAAGGCTGCATTGACATTTAAGAGTAAGAAAAAAATGACATAATATTTTCAAAAACAAAGACTTAACTGTTTGCTGGTATCCATTACATATTCTCTAATTTGGATCATATCCTTGATTTAGCCAGTGTATAACATTTATATAATTTACCATTATAACACTTCCATTTGAGTTGCATAAAGCATAAATATTTGAAAGCATTTTTTAGCTTTATTATTTATCTACTTAGAAGAAAGGTTCACAATAACTACATATCTATCAACAATTACTTTAAATGTAAATGGACTAAGTGTTCCAATCAAAAGACAAAGGGGTAGCTGAATGCATAAGAAAACAAGAGCTATGCATATGCTGCTGAAAAGAGACTGACCAACTTACACCATACACAAAAATAAACTCAAAATGGATGAAGGACTTAAACATAAGATGGGAACCATAAAAATCTTAGAGGAATCCATAGACAGCAAAGTCTCAGACATATGCTGAAGCAATATCTTCACTGATACAGCTCCTAGGGCAATGGAAACTAAGGAGAAAATAAACAAATGGGACTATCTATACTAATAAAAGGGTAATATGCTAATTAGACCAGGAGACCTTCCGGACATCCTTCCAGACAAAGCTAATGGTGGTGGGGCTGAGGTGGAGGTGGTGATGGGTGATCAGGCCAGGAGGGGAGAGCAGTTGGGAGTGATTAGGCTGGAGGGGGGGGCGAGTTGGGGGCGAGCAGGCTAGCAGGGGGGGCAGTTGGGGCAATCAGGCCAGCAGGGGGAACAGTTGGCATGCAGAGTGGTTAGGGGTGCTCAGGCAGGCAGGTAGGTGAGCAGTTAGGAGCCAGCGGTCCCAGATTGCGAGGGGGATGTCCAACTGTGGGATCGGGTCTAAACTGACAGTAGGACATCCCCCAAGGGGTCCCAGATTGGAGAGGGTGCATGCCGGAACACCCTCCCTGCTCTGTGTATGAATTTCATGCACTGGGCCACTAGTATCAAAAGAAAAAGCTTCTGCACAGCAAAAGAAACCATCAACAAAACAACAAGAAAGCCCACTGAATGGGAGAACATATTTGCCAATGTTATCTCTGATTATGGTTTAATCTCCAACATTTACAGGGAACTCATACAACTTAACAAAAGAAAGATAAACAATACAATCAAAAAACAGGCAATGGACCTAAATAGATACTTTTCAAAAGAGGACATACAGAAGGCCAAGAGACATATGAAAACATGCTCAAAGTCACTAATTATCAGAGAGATGCAAATCAAAACGACAATGAGGTACCATCTTATACCTGTCAGAATGGCAGTCAACAAATCAACAAAGGACAAGTGCTGGTGAGTATGCGGAGAAAAAGGAACCCTAGAGCACTGCTGGTGGGAATGTAGACTTGTGCAACTACTGTGGAGAACAGTATGGAGTTTCCTCAAAAAACTAATAATGGAACTCGCATTTGACCCAGCAATCCCACTACTAGGAATATATCCCAAGAAACTAGAAACACCAATCAGAAAGGATATATGCATCCCTATGTTCACAGCAGCACAATTTACAATAGCTAAGATTTGAAACAGCCTAAGTGCCCATCAGCAGATGAGTGGATTAAAAAACTGTGGTACATCTACATAATGGAATACTACACTGCTGTAAAAAGAAAGGAACTCCTACCATTTGCAACAGCATGGATGGGCCTGGAGAGCATTATGCTAAGCGAAATAAGTCACTTGAAGAAAGATAAATATCACATGATCTCACTCATTTGTGGAATATAATGAACAACATGAACTGATGAGCAAAAACAGATCCAGAGACAGAGAAGCATCAATCAGACCATCAAACCTCGGAGGGAAGGCAAGGGAGTGTGGGGGAAAGGGGGACAGATCAACCAAAGGACTTGTATGCATGCATATAAGCCTAACCAATGGACACAGGGGATGAGGGCGTGAGCCAGGGGGTGAAGGGGGCAAGGGAGGGGATAAGGACACATATGTAATACCTTAATCAATAAAGACAAAAATGTTTTTTTTAAAAAGAGACTCACTTCAGACTGAAAGACATTGAAAGTAAAGGGATGGAAAAAGATAGTTCATGAAAATGGGGTGGGAGGTGAAGCTGGGTCAGCAATACTTATATCAGACAAAATAGACTTTAAAACAAAGTGTATAACAAGAGACAAAAGGACCCAGAAATTCCACTTCCGGGATTTATCCAAATAAATCCAAAATATTAATTAAAAAATATATTTATATATATTCATTGCAGTATTTCCCAGATTGGAGAGGGTGCATACCGGGCTGAGGGACACCACCCCCCTAGAATTATAATAACTATATATGGTGTCAGATGGGCACTAGATTTATCAGGGTGATCACTTCATAAGTTCTATAAATGTCTAATCACTAAATTATACATCTAAAACTAATATAATACTGTATGTCAAATGTAATTAAAAATTATTTTAATTTAAAGGAAGGTTCATAATATGACATTCTTTAACAAAAAATGCAATACTCAGATACATTAGATAACTACTCTGAAGAAAGCCAGTAAATAATGGAGCCATGGAATTCCAGGTCTCCTTAATCCCAGAACAAGGGTTTTACAAAACTTGTGCTGTCCAATTAAGTCAGGTATGTCCAATTTCCTTCTCTTCTCCATCTCAAGTTAATGTGCCAAATGTGCTTCTGGTTAGAATGCCTCCATATCCTCCAGTTACTGTAGCTGTTTTCTCAAAGTATAAACAAAAACTACCTTCAGAAATGTCACTGAGGATTTTTGCTAAAAATGGTTTTCTGAACCTCACCTTAGACCTACTGAATCAGAACTGTTAGGAGTGTGGCATTTTAACAAGCTCTCCAGGTGATTCTTGCATACACTAGAGAGAAGCATAAGCCCTTGCCGATTTGGCTAAGTGGATAGAGCATTGGCCTGTGGACCGAAGGCTCCCAGGTTCCATTCTAGCTAAGGGCATGTACCTAGGTTGCAGGCTCCTTCCTGGCCCGTGCCCTGGTCAGGGCTCGTGCAGGAGACAACCAATCCATGTGTTTTTCTCACGCTGGTATTTCTCTCTCTTTCCCTCTCTCTGAAAATCAATGGAAAAAAAATATATATCCTCAGGTGAGGATTAAAAAAGAGAGAGGGAGGCATGAGCCAATAAAATAAAATCCAATCCCTTAGTTTTAAATACTAGGCCCTCCATATTTGGCTCCTAACTATGTCAAACTTCCCTTAATTACAATTCTCTCCATTGAACTTTGTGCTCCAGTAAAAATTTTTCTGCTTAGTGCTCTCTGACCATTTCTGTCTTTTCACACCTCTGGGCCTTTGTACTCATCCCTTCTGAAAAATCTCTTTCCCCATCCATCTCAATCTACTTGGCAAAATCAACATTCCTGAAAGTAGGTCAGGCTGCTCCTACTTTTCCCAGCCTTCCCTCTATACCAAGAAACAAAAGCAGTCACTTCTACTACTCCTTCTAGAAGCATGTGTATCATCTGTTTGCAACTTGTGCAACCTGGTGCTCTCAGTTACTAGATATAAAGCAGTGGTTCTCAACCTTTTTAATGCCGCGACCCTTTAATACAGTTCCTCATGTTGTGGTGACCCCCAACCATAAAATTATTTTCGTTGCTACTTCATAACTGTAATTTTGCTACTGTTATGAATCGTAATGTAAATATCTGTGTTTTCTGATGGTCTTAGGCAACCCTGCTAAATGTCGCGACCCACAGGTTGAGAACTGCTAGCAGGGTCGCCTAAGACCATCAGAAAACACAGATATTTACATTACTATTCATAACAGTAGCAAAATTACAGTTATGAAGTAGCAACGGAAATAATTTTATGGTTGGGGGTCACCACAACATGAGGAACTGTATTAAAGGGTCGTGGCATTTAAAAGGTTGAGAACCACTGATATAAAGGAAGCAATAAATGTTTGGTAAAAGCATAACAAATGCACAGGGATGTGTTAGCTGTCACCATAATACTTCTGCAAATCACTTAAGTTATAATCACATAGAGACTATTCAACTATGGAGTACCATTATTTCCAGATAATACCATTGGTGTCAAAACATACAACCATTATCTGTGACATTCATGGTTATATGTAGAATAAAAACATATTTCAAAATTCCATTTAGTCAATATCTATGCCAATATCAGAGGTCTTTCTCCTTTCATCCCTTTCTTTTCCTCTTTTCCCTTCCTTCCTTCCTTTTCCTTCCTTCCTTCCTTCCTTCCTTCCTTCCTTCCTTATTTTTCTTTCTTTCCTTCTTTCTTTCCTTCCTTCCCTCCTCCTTTCTCTCTCCTTCCCTCCCTCCCTCCCTCCCTCCCTCCCTCCCTCCTTCCCTGCCCCTCCCCCTCCCCCTTCCTTCCTTCCTTCCTTCCTTCCTTCCTTCCTTCCTTCCTTCCTTCCTTCCTTCCTTCCTTCCTTCCTTCCTTCCTTCCTTCCTTTCTTCTCTCTCTCTCTCTCTCTCTCTCTCTCTCTCTCTTCTTTCTTTCTTTCTTTCTTTCTTTCTTCTTTCTGTTTGTCATTGTGGTGGCAATGCTGCCTGTCAGAATTACACGCTTGTGATATGAAAAAGCAGCTTCTATGATTTCACTAACATTATATAGATGAGAGAATGTGGAAGTTTGGACTTCCCTTCAGTCTTCATTTTTTGTCCTTTCTTTTGCTCTTACAGACCATATAATTGTTTGTTGACAAGAATTATCTGAGTTTTCAATTCAGTTCCTCTGGAATCTAATATTGATTTTACAGTTGATATACTTTTTTGAAAATGCCTATGAAATTTCAGTAAACATTCAATGTTTTATTTTATTTATTCCTCTTTTAGCCGAGGATAATTTAACACCTCAAGACTCCTAATTTTAAATTTCAAATGTGATATTTATGCACAGAAATACCACATAATGATCTCCAGAACCATTATTACAAATACTTTTTTGTTGGATGTTATAATCAGGTAAATTATATGGAGAGAAAAGAAGATGACAATAAAAAATATAGAGCAAAAGTGATAAATAAGATAAAATATTAGAAAATATCCTTAAGTTATATAAGCATGAACATGGTTTTGGCTATTATCATAGGTAAGTCATTGGTTACTTTTACAAGAGTAGATTTTTTAATAATATGGTAGAGTTAAGACAGAATTAAATAAATATCAAAATAGAAATATAAACTAAATGTTGTAGGAACACTGAGGAGGAAGATACAACGCTGGCTTGGGAAATAGGGAAAGTTACAAGGAGGAAGAACCACTGGAGTTGACTATTTGAATAGATATATGAAAATATGGACAAATAGAAAAGAGGGGAAGCAAAGTTTAGGAACTTTATTTTGGGAGCCATAATTTTCTAATATTGCTCTAATTGTGTTAAATGCCAGAAATTAGTTTGTAGGATAAATTGCCTTAGAGTGGTCTTCAATATATATAAAGCCAATTAATTGACTGCTCTATTTATAACTTTCCAGAAAGTAGTAGAAGTTATTATGAGACTAAAATGATAAATATCATAAAGTATGGATCTATGAATCTAAAAGTGCTCAGAGTAGGTCATGGTTCTATTCATCAATCCACCTAAATTACATATTGCTCACTCCCCCCACTTTCTTTAAAAAAAATATATATATATATATATATAATTTCAGAGAGGAAGAGAGAGGGAGAAAGAAATAGAAACATCACTGATGAGAGAATCATTGATTGGTTGTCTCCTGCACGCCCTCCACCAGGGATTGAGCCCGAAACCTGGGCATGTGCCCTGACCAACAATCGAAACCTTACCTCTAGGTTCATAGGTCAATGCTCAACCACTGAGCCACCCTGGCAGGGCTCCCCCACTTTCTTTGAAAACAAAAAGGGGGGAGGACTTAGCTTTGATTTTCTCAGAAAAAAAAATACTACACAAACTACTATTGATTAGGAAAACAAATGTGCATGAAATTTACAGTATTCCTTTCACTGCTTGCTTGCTTTTTTTTTTTTTTTTAATGTAGAAAAGACCCTGCTGCTTGAAATTGCTGCCAGGTGGGAACAAGAGTCTCCTGGATGGCCAGCAACTCTCCCCCCTCACAGCACAGACTCTGAAGCCATTCTTCTGAGTGCTGCTGCTCTTTGCAGCTGCGCCCCTTCTTCCAGGATAGTGTGCCTGCTGTTCTCCATGCTGTTAAATCAGCATGTCCCAGGCTGATTAGCTGTTCCAGGCCAGCCATCAGCTTCTATTGCTTTAGGGTTGGTTTTTGTTTTTGTTGTTGCTGCTGCTGTTGCTGCTCCCTTGGTGTAATTAAATCCTATCAATCACCCAAGTCTTTCCAGTGTTTGTGAAATAGCGGTATTAGTTTTAGGAATGAGAACCTAGAGGAATTTACTGTAAGTAATAAAAGAACGAAATTTTAGGAAAATATGTAAAGAAAATTTAGGAAGCATGGATCGCAATAGAATTAACTTAAGTCATCCTATCCCTCTTAAGTAGCTATGTGTGTAGTTTAATAACACCCTATAGAATGAAAAGCTATGGGTGATATTTATAGGCAAAAAAACAATCCAATTTAAGTTCTATTTATTATTTTAAATAAATAAAATCTATTCAACAGTAAACAACATAAATGTTTAAAGCAAGATAACAGCACATTCAGAATCATTCTACTGTTTCATTTGAGCATGACAAGCAAATCATTATTGAGTGTAGTTTTCACACCACCAGAGGGTCCATCACTTCTGGGAACCAAATATCATGTGACATGTGCACAGAAATCTGGGCACCATCTTGGCTGAAATTTCAATGAAAAGGCTGTTTTTAATAAGCACAATCTTTTCTTTAGAAAGTTTTATTCACTGATCCATTCATAATTCTTCACGGTCTGAGATTGAGATAGTCATTCACTAGAAAATATTGCAACTGATTAACAGATACATCAGAAATTGTAATTTTACTTTTTGATAATTCCCAAGGGAGTTATTTTTAGTAAGACAAAACTTTGGAGCAACATCACCTTTATATTTGATTTCATATTAAAAAAATAAAAACTTGTATTAGAGAAATGGTTAACTAAGCTTATTGTGGTAAACATTTCACTATTATATGTGTGTCACATCATCTATTGTATACTTTAATTTACACAATGTTATATTTCAATTATGTCTCAATAAAGCTGAGATAAAAGTAAATGGTTTCAGAAGTAAATTAATTCTATTGAACAAAACATCTCATCATTCCATAGCTGCAGTTTAAATTTTATTTAAGAATGCATAATTGAATGAATACAAAATAAACATCAACATGCTGTAAATTTTTTTATAACACTAGGTTTTTTTATTCAGTAGATGGACTTCAATGTGAATAATATAGGAAGATTTAAAAGAAAATACAGTAGAGGCGATAAACTGCAACTTTTTAAAAAATTCCCTAAATGATGGAGAGTTATAGACCCTGGAATATTTATTCTAAAAACAAAATGATGTGAGTTGGAAAGGAAGAAATTGAGGCTTTAATAATCTTCCAAATAAAATAAGACAACCATGCTGTACAAACTGAGATTGGAGGAGATAAACACCACCATTCCTTTAATGTGGAAACAACAGAGTATAAAAACATTTGTTACACAGTTTGCGACACAGCTGGTCAAGTATTAGGTATCTCTGGATAGCTCTAATAGCATCGAAGACATGGGGAGTAAGGATAATCTCAAAAAAAGATGGCTTAGGAGATACTATATTCCCTTTCTTTTCCTTCCTTTCTTCCTCCCTCCCTCCTATCCTCCCTCCCTCCTTTCCTTCCTTCCATCCTTCCTCCACTCCCTTCCTATTTCTTTATTTTTTCCCCACCTACCTACTTCTCATCCTTTCTCTCTTTCTTTTCCAGTGCCTTTTACCAAGTGCTATGGGTCTTATGAGCAAAGTCAGGTCTTCAGACACTCAGATCTTGTGTCTAGGAAGGAGCTTTTCCAGTAAAGGGATATGATTGTCTGTCAGTTGAAATCTGAACATTTTAAATCACATTATTACCTAAGAACTGGTTGTTTAACTGAGCATGTTTAAAAAATGAATTTGGTACAATATGATGACATTTAAGTATGTGTTGTTGTCAATTATTATTTGTTAAATGCCATGTAATTATTTATTGTAATTTAAAATAAAATCTCTTAAAATTTATTCTTTCTTATTTTACTTGTATCAGATTAAATTCTTTTATAGTCTTTCTGACATAGCAAAATAAGCATTTTGAATGTTTCTAATCCCTAATAAATGATATTTTAAAGGATCTCTTGCTATTTCACTGTTATTCTTGGGCTTGGTCCACTGATTTCCAAATGTAACATTTCATTATTGTTTATTTTTCATTCCTACCATGACTTTCTAATACTATTTGTGCCTACTGAAAAAATGCTCTAAAATACTGTTTGGTTCTTCTTTAAGGAAAAACATTTTCTTTTCTTAACTCATGGTTCCATAACCCATACCAGCTTATTTTGGTAAAGTTCTGTGATATTAGTTTTGAGATTTAGCAGAATCTCTCTCTCTATTTTTTATCATATCTTGGTACTTTTAGTAATGTCTAACTGCTTGCAAGGTGTCTCATTTTCCATTTTGCTGATGTTTCAAAAGCTACTTATTATCAAGCAATACCTCAGTAAAATATATTAAAAATATCATCTACCATTAAATCATTCAGATTATTAAAATCCATTTAAAAATCTTGCCTACCAAAATGTACATTCCACGAGAGCAGGGATCTTTGTTTTATTCATCTATATAACCCAAATGCCTAGTATTTGGCACATAAGAGATGCTCAAAAAGTATTGACTGAATGAATCGTATGTATTCTTTTTCACAGTAATGTTCAAAATTGTTTTCTTATTACTGTGGACTGAATTTCATCCCTGTAAAATTTGTGTTTTGAAGCCCTGGTCCCCAACCTAATTGCATTTGGAGATAGGGCTTTAAGATATAATTAATGTTAAATAAGGTCATTGGGGTGGGATCCTAATCCAATAGAATTGGTGACCTTATAAGATTAGGAAGAGAGATCTCTCTTAATATCTATCTTTGTCTCTCTCTCTTTCTGCCCACCCTTCATGTGTGTAAAAGGAAAGGCCATATAAGGACACAACAAGAAGGTGGCCATCTGCAGCCCATAGAAAGAGTCCTCACCAGACACTGATTCTGCTGGCACTTTAATCTTGGATTTTCTGGGTTCTTTTCTTTTTTTAATTGAATTTATTGGGTTTTACATTGGTTAATAAAATTATATATGTTTCAGGGGTACAATTCTATTACATCATCTGTATATTGCACTATGTGTTCACCAACCCCAATCCAAGTCTCCTTTTATTACCCTTTACCTTTTCTATCTCCTCCTACCTCCTTTTCCCTCTGGTAATCACCATACTGCTGTCTGTGTTTATGAGGTGTGTGGGATTTGTTTTTCTTAATCCTTGCATCTTTTTCACCCAGTTCTCCGTCGCCCTCCCCTCTGACAGCTGTCAGTATGTTCTCTGTATCTGTGAATCTGTTTCTATTTTGTTAGTTTATTTTCTTCATTATATTCCACATATAAGTGAAATCATGTTCTCTGACTGACTTATTTCATTCAGCATAATATTCTATATTCTCTAGATCCATCCATAATGTCACAAAAGGTAAGATTACCTTCTTTTTAAAGACAAGTAGTATTTATTGTGTAAATGTAGCACAGCTTTTTATCTACTGACTAGTGGCCTGGTGCATGGATTTGTGCACATTGAAAGGAAAATCATTAGAAGAAATATTTTAATGTTGCTATTTGCCCTTTCTCTGTAATGGAAGTTTCAGAGCCACTGCTGGTTGCCGTCTGCAGGGTCATCTGCAGGGCGACTGGCAGGGCAAATCAGGACTCATGCCTGGCAGCCGGGCGGCAGCCCTGCTCCCTGCTGCAGCAGCTGGGAGCCATCTGGGGGGCTATCCACCTTGACCTGGCGCTGCCTGCTCACCTGCTCCACCATCCAGTCGCAGTCCCGCTCTTGTCAGGGCCCACTGGGGCTGGCAGTGCCTCCACTGCTGCCCACTGCCAGCGCCCTGTCGGCGCCACCCACCAAGTTCCGCACTGCCCCCTGGTGGTCAGTGCATGTCATAGCGAGTGGTCGAACCCTCGGTTGACCTCCTGCCCGAGGGGACAATTTGCATATTAGGCTTTTATTATATAGGATAGACACTTGGGCTGCTTCCAAACCTTGGCTATTATAATTAACACTGCAATGAACATAGAGGTACATATATTCTTTCAAATTAGTGTCATTTAATTTTATTTGTTAAAATATTTTTATTGAATTTATTGGAGTTACATTGGTTAATAAAATTATTTAGGTTTTAGGAGAACAATTCTATAATAAATCATCTGTATATTGTATTGTGTCTTTACCACCCAAAGTCAAGTCTCCTTCCATCACCATTTATCCCCCCTTTACCCTCTTCTACCTCCCTCCTTTCCCTCTGGTAAGCACCATACTGTTGTCTTTGTCTATAAAGCTTTTTTTCCCTAATCCCTTCACTTATTTCAACCAGCCCCCAAACCCCCTCCCCACTGACAGCCGTCAGTCTGTTCTGTATCTGTCAGTTGGATTTTTTAGCTTCTGTGTCAAAGTAGCTTTCAAATGATTAACTCATGCCTTCTTACTTGCCTTGTGTGGCTACCTTTCATTGAAGAATTTATCTTTCATCCCTTGTTCTTGCTTATCCCTACCTTCAACTGCGTGTTCTTTTAAATTCTATGAGAAAGAGTCCCACACCTATAGGTCTAACTCTCAACTATTGTATGACCTATATATTCACATTTCCAGCTTCCTGCTAGAAGTCTCCACTGGAACATTCCATCAACACTTCAGGCACACAACTGATGCATTGTTTGCATTTGGACATATAAATAACTATGTTATGTGTGGAGTTCTAAGAACACAGGGTGAGGGATGTAAAGGTGTAGGTTAAGGAAACAACTTCTAAGGCTTTGTACTAATAGTTTTTTATTCTATGTCCAAAACAAAATCCCCCCTATAGACTACTTCTATTCCTATCTCTTTTATCTCAGACTTATAACACTGATCCTATGAAAACAGGGTCAGAAATCTTATTTGTCACTGTCATACTTAGAGTGCTTCAGTCATTTCTCATTACCTGAAGAAAACAGGTCCCACTTTAGTCTGACCCTGACCTACTGAAAGGAGTTTTTAGGGGTAAAATAGGCAGGTTTAGGGAGTTTTTAGGGATGAGGGGGTCCATGGGGAAGGAAGGCATAGTTGGTTGGGTAATTGGAGCTGCCAAAAGGCATACATTCACAGGAAAAAAAAAAAAAGAGGTGCCAAAGGATAAGGGGAGAGGAAGACACCCATTCACAGAAGATAGGGAAAAGCCACAGGGTATGGGGAGAAAGAGGAAACAAACTTTCACAGAGGATACAGAAATGCTAACAAATGGGAGAAAGGGGAAAACAGATTTTCATAGGAGATAGAGAATTCTACCACTGAAGGGGGAGCAAAAAAGGAAGGCACTATGTGGGGTTTGAGCTTTGAAGCTGATATTCTGCAAAAGAGTGACCAATAAGAAAGGAGCATCAAGAAACAAAGAACTGCAGCCTTTATAAACCTTAGGAAAAAGGACCTTAGTGGGTTACTCCCTTTGGGACCCCCTCCCAGTGTGGGAGTCTGTACTTGTTTCCAATAAGTTTCTACCCTTCTCATCTACCACCTTTTGTCCGTGGCTTCATTCTTCAAATCCAACTTGACAAGAACATGGGAAAGAAACCACCCTTGCATCCTGCTCAGGATAAAACCACCCGACTCACTACCTTTCTGGCAATTCATTAGCATTATTTTATTACCCTCTAAATTTACTTCCTCAGAAATAGACGTGGGAAATCCTAAATACAGTACATTTCAAAATCTGGATCAATTGACCTTTATAAAGCCAATCATAGATAATTATTTCCTCTTCAGTCTCCTGAAGTGGCTTGCCCTCCTTTAGAGCTCTTTAGCACATAATATCTGGTCAATGTTAGACCCATTCATTAGTTTTATTTCCCCATTAATTCTAACACTTCAAGGCAGCAGCCACATTTTATTTACATAACCTAGAATTCACACTATTTAAAAAATTTTATTATATCTTATATATTAAAATGTAAATGCTGTGGAAAGGAACAACATGAAAAACGTGTATAATATTCAAATTTACATGCAGTTTTGTTCATATATTTGATTTAACTGGGTCACTGAGATGCTTTTAAACCCTAAAAAAATTATTTTAGGTGTTTTCCCTTTCAACAATTTATATATATATATATATATATATATATATATATATATATACATATATATATATATATTGTGTGTGTGTGTGTGTGTGTGTGTGTGTGTTCAAGTATAATTTAGATGCTTTTAAAATTTGTAAAGGAGGAAAATAACACTGCCTACTCATTTAATAGATAATAAATTTGTAATACATTTTGAGCTCTTTGAACTAAAATCTGTAGAGATGCTAAGTATTTTTATTTCATATCATTAGCATTTTGTCTGGAAACCTCTCCCCCCAGGCACATATGGGATTTTTATTTTTATACATAAATTTGCATACATAACTGCTTCATGATCTTTCACAGACTATAGTCTTTCGACATTAACTTGACAAATATAATCAAGTCATCAGTTTCAGTCTGGCTTAATGATTTTGAAACTTCTTAATGGAGATATTTCCATATCTACTGAGTCTTCAGTTCTCTCTTTCTCTCTACCCTCCCCCTGAACTCCAAATAGGTACTTAGTCAGTAGGAACTGTAGATTGGCACAATGAACACAATGGTTTTCAAAAATAATTTACATGATTTTGTTTAGCATTTTTACATAACTCCATGCGAGCATTAAAACATTCAGAAATTAGTTTATTTGGAAAAGAAATCTATGATGAAAAAAAGAAAGAAACTAAGCAAAACACCACGGGCATATTTCTTAAAAGAGTGACACCTCCTCAATCAGAGCCTCAGGCAGATCCTTCAGGAGGTACTCCCAAAGAAGGCATTGGTATCACAGGAGATGACAGCTCCATGTTGTTATTACCCGGAAGACCTTCCAGTGGGAAGAGAGGTAGAGGTGGAAGACAGTGATATTGATGATCCTGACCCTGGGTAGGTCTAGAATAATGTGTGTGTGTGTGTGTGTGTGTGTGTGTGTGTGTGTGTGTGTGTGTGTGTGTCTTACTTGGTAACAAAATGGTTTTAAAATTTTTTTTTAATTAAATAGTAAAAAGCTCATAGAAAAAAAGATATAAAGAAAAAATATTTTCATACAACTGGACATTGTGTTTCTCTTTTAAGCTAAGTGCTATTACAAAAGAGTCAAAGCTTTAAAAGTTAAAAAGTTTATAAAGTGAAAAAGTTAGAATAAGCTAAGATCCATTTATTACTAATAAAAGAAAAAGTTTAAGTAAATGTATTGTACCCTAATGCACAGTGTTTATAAAGTCCACAGTGGTGTACAGTAATGTCCTAGGGCTTCACATGTACTCAGCACTCACTTGCTGACTCATCCAGAGCAACTTCCAGTCCTGCAAGATCTATTCATAGTAAGTACCCTATATAGATATACTGGGTTTTTTTTTAATCTTTTATACCATTTTTTACTGTACCATTTCTATGCTTCAACATGTTTAAATATATAAGTACTTGCCATTGTGTTAAAATTGCCTACTGTATTCAGTACAGAAACTGTACAGGCTTGTAGCCTAAGAACAATAGGATGTACCATATAGCCTAGGTGTGTAGTTGGCTAGACCACCTAGGTTTGTGTAAGTGCACTCTGTGATGTTCACACAATGACAAAATCACCTAGGGATGCATTTTTCAGTCTACATCATCATTATTAAGCAATGCATGACTGTATATAGAAAATCCTAAGGTATCTACTAAAAAACTATTAGAACTAATAAATGGGTTTAGCAAAGTTGCAGGATATAAAGCCAATATATTAAAATCAATTGTGTTTCTATGTATTGGCAATGTGCAATACAAAAAAATCAAATTGAGGGGAAATTCCATTTATAATAATAACAAAGAATAAAGTACTTAAAAATAAATTTAACAAAAGAAGTGCAAAACTTACATATGGAAAACTATAAAATGATGCTAAAAAATGAAAAGAAGACCTATATAAGTAGAAAGACATCACATGATCATGGAACAGAAGACTTAATGTTAAGATGCAATACTTCCCAATCCAATCTACAAATTCAATGCAATCTCTATCAAAATACTTGCTGCACCTTTGCAGAAAATGAAAAGCTGATACTAAAATGTTTACGAAAACAAATGCAAAGGACCTCAAGTAATAAAAATATTGAAAATAAAATAAAGTTGGAGGGCTCACTATTTCAGATTTCAAAATTTAATGCAAAGCAACAGTAATAAAGATTGTGATATTGACATAAGGCTAGTCCTATAAAGCAATGGAATTGAGTTGAACATCCAGAAAACAAAAAAAGAACCCTTAAATTTATTGTCAATTTTTTACAAGGCTGCAGAGATAATCCAATGGGGAAAGATAGCCTTTTTAATAAATTGTGCTGCAATAACTAGATATCCACATGCAAAAGAATGAAGTTGGACACTTACCTACACCATACATAAAAATTATCTCAGATGGATCATAGATATAAATATAAGAGCAAAAGCTATGAAATTCCTAGAAGAAAACATAAGAATAAGTATATGTGATCTTGAATTAGATAATAGTTTCTTACATATAACATCAAAAGTACAAAGAAAAAAAGATAAATTATCAAGATGAAAAACTTTTCAAAGGACATCATTAAGAAAGTAAAAAGGATAACCCATGAAATTAGAGAAAGTATTTGAAAATCATATATCTTACAAGGAACTTGTATCCAGAATATAGAAATCACACTTACAATTCAAAAATAAAGACAAATAACTGAAAACTTATGTCCACACTAAAACCTGTGCACAGCAGTTTATGGAAGCTTTATTTATAATTACCGAATTTGAAAGTACCCAAGATGTCTTTCAGTATGTGAATGGATAAATAAACTTTGGTATAAGCATACAATGGAATATTATTCAGCACTAAAATAAATAAATAAACAAACAAACTATCAAGCCATGAAAAAAACATGGGAGAACCTTACTATCCCCAAGTGAAAGAAGCCAATCCAAGGCTACATACTGTATGATTCCAACTACACAACACTCTGAAAAATGCAAAACTATAGAGAGAGTAAAAAGATACACAGTTGTCAGGGGATTGTGGGTGGTGGGGAGTGGGGGTAAGAAGGATTAACCGGTGAAACACAGGTGATTTTTAGGATAGTGAAAATACTCTGTCTGATATCATAATGATGGATACATGCCATTATATATTTTTCAAACTCATTAAATGTAAACACTAAAGCAAACTATTGACTTTGGGTGATTATGATGTTCCCATATACTAGCAGATTCAAAAATTTGAATAAATGTGTCACTCCAGTGGGGGAATGTTGACAATTGGGGAAGGTATGCATATGTAGGGCAGGAGATAATATGGGAAATCTCTGCACCTTCCCTTCAATTTTGCTGTGAACCTAAAACTGCTTTAAAAAGTAGTCAGCCCTAACTGGTTGGCTCAGTTGATAAAGCATTGGCCTGTGGACTGAAGGGTCCCAGGTTCGATTTTGGTCAAGGGTACATGCCCAGGTTGCGGGCTTGATCCCCAGTAGAGGGTGCGCAAGGAGGCAGTTGATCAATGATTCTCTCTCATCCTTGATATTTTTCTCTCTCTCTCTATCTCCCTTCCTCTCTGAAATCAATAAAGATATATTTTTAAAAATAAAGTCAATGAAAAAAATAAAGTCAAAGAAGAAAAGGATAAGTAACCCAATTTTAAAAATTGAATCGAAGAGGCATTTTTATAAAAAATATATACAAAGGTCCAATAATCACATCAAAAGATGCTCAATAATATTAATCACTAGAGAAATGTAAGTCCAACCACAATGAGATACTGCTTCACACCCATAGGGTGGCTAAAATTAAAAAAAAAATACAGACAATAAAAAGTGTGGGTAAGGCTGTATAAAAATGGAAACCTCCTAATTGCTGATAGAAATGTAAAATAGTGTGGACACTTTGATAAATACTTTACATGTTCCGCAAAATGTTAAACGCAGAGTTACCATAAGATCCAGCAAGACCCACTCCTAGAAATATGCCAAAAGAATGGAAACATATGCCCATACAAAATCTTATACTTAATGTTCATAGCAGCATTATTCATAATAGCCAAATGGTGGAAATAATACAAATATCCATCAACTCAGTAGTGAATAAACAAAATATAAACAGTATATCCATATACTGGAATATTACTTGTCAATAAAGGAATCATTTGGTGATAAAAAAAAGGAATTACTGATATGATACATGCTACAATAAAACTGCTATTAAAATTGAATTGTAGAATGTAGAATAGTTCTAAAGAGGAAGGGAAACTTTTATATCTTTTTTTGGCTTAATACTACAAGTTTTTTAACATCTAAGATGTCAGACATTTATTCATTGCAGATTATCCCATTTACTGTTTGCCCTTATAATTATATCTAAGTAATTTTAAAATAAATAATTTAATTAATTCTCTTAATTCTATTGTATCAAAACCAGTCATGCCTGTCAAATTTGTCAAACCACGATCAAATATATTAACATTAGCAAAAAGTGCAAGAAATTCCTATTAATTACTGGAACTACAGTTCCCTTAAACTTAGAAATACTATATTAACCAAGTTATATAGCTTATATAAAATAGAATACAGTCACTCTAAATTTCAAAATAAACCATTTGCTTTGCCAATGGTAAAAGAAAATTAACAGCGGCAGCAACAAAAATGATATAAATTGTTTTTCCTCCTCTCACATTAGATTACTTTCTTTCTTTTAACATAATTTCACTAAAGTCTTTATGCAAATGTCAAAAAATAAGCTCCTAGATGTTTCTAAACTTGGAAAAGTAGCCACAGACAGTTTGTTTCCAATATCATAAAATCTGCTAGCCTATCCAGTAATGATCTATTTATTTGTTAGCCACCTGGGAAGTGTGGGTGATGTGGGCTGTCCAACTATCTTTTTATTCAGTCCTTGGAAAGGAATAGTAGGTGCCATGCCAAGGTTCCTGTGGTATTCTCCTAATACCAAATAGTGTTTTGACTCCCCATCAGCCTCATCTCTTAAAGCTGACAATTTCAGACCACAGTCATTAAATAATACTATGACACATAAGAGTAGTTACTGCAGTCTTCACAGAACTGTGGCCAGAACAATAAAAATGTGAAACAGATGACAGCAAGCTCTAGTTTTCTCTTTTAAGTTGCACAGTATCCTATATAATAAAAGCTTAACCTTTTGCACTCGGATGTTGAGTGTGACTCAACACGGTTAGCATGGGTAGCAGCTCAATGAAAAAAGCAAACGAGTGCAAAGGGTTAATATACTAAGTGTCCAGTTGTCTGTTCAACCAATCAAAGCGTAACATGCTAATGATATGCTAAGGACTCTCAACCGCTTGCTATGATGTGCAATGACCACCAGGGGGCAGACAGTCAACCGGCTGACCAGTCACTATGACATGCACTGACCACCAGGGGGCAGATGCTCCGACCGGTAGGTTAGCTTGCTGCTGGGGTCTAGCTGATGGGGACTGAGCGAGACGGGCTGGACACACTTTGGAGCTCTCCTGCAGTTCCTCCCCAGCTGGCCAACCTCCCAGAACCCTCCTGGCCCCCATCATGCATCGGTGGGGTCCCTTGGCCTGGCCTACAACCTCTCGCAATCTGGAACCTCTCAGGGGATGTCAGAGAGCTGGTTTCGGCCCGATCCTGCAGGCCAGGCTGAGGGACCCCACTGGTGCATGAATTCGTGCACTGGGCCTCTAATATCTATATAATCAAGCCATAGGCAGCAACATGCTTCAACTCATCCTTTCCTAGGGTTCCATTAAGAATTCCCTGAATGAATCAGATTGATGAATTATTTAAGCTATTAAACTACAATATAGGACTCATAATACAGTCTCATTTATTTTTTTAAAACCTTTCTGGTTAATCACAAGTCAGCATATCTCATGTTGATTAATTTAATTAGGTACTTTTAAAATGTCACAGTCATCCAGAGGCTTTTGAATTATGAGGTTAGCCTAAAAAGCTAAACTAAATGGAATAATCAAATCAGTCACCCAATCAGAATTTTAAAAAATGTCTTTGATATCTTTTAATTTTATTTATGTAGTCCTAGAATAAGGTTGAGAGTAATTATATTGAAATACATACATAATTTAATTTTGAGTAAGACAATAACAGATTAATATGGGGAAATGTTTTTCTTCCTAATCTAGGTATATTAAAAACTCAAATGTAAATTTATTTCCAAATTTTATAGTAGACTAACTTCTAGAGAAAGGCTTAGAAGAGCCTGAGATTTCAAATTAAAAATAATAGTTCAGTCTCAGTGATTACTAGTAAATCAATAATCATTTGTCAAATGCCTGTATGTGAGATATTATTCATGGGTAACTGAATATTAACTGAATAAATCCATTCAATACTGATAAAATCAACACTTGAGTGTTTCTACATGGCAGTACTTTCTAGTACTATTCCCATTTTACAAATAAAACTAAAACACAGACAGGCTAAGTCACTTGCCCAAGTCCATACTGTTGGAAATGCAAAGCTGAGATTTGAATAGAGGCAGTCTGATTCTGAAGACCTCATACTTCACCATTAGGCTATTCTGGCCATCCTGCCCTTAAACTAAACCCAGTGTTGCATTTTCTCTCCACCCTCCCCTTCTTCTCCTCTCTATTCAGTTATAGCACTATATAGCACTTGGCTTCACAATTTTCTTTCCTTTCTTTATAGTTTCAGATGTTTCCTTTCTATTTTTCCTCTCAATCCTTTTTTGTTGGCTGAGGCATTACTATTTTCAGGTCATCTATATACATAAAAGCCTAAGCGACTGCCCAACTGTTCAATTGTTCAACCGTCCGACTGGTAGCTATGACACACACTGACCACCAGGGGGCAGACACTCAACGCAGGAGTGGAAACCACAGTCATGGAAACATGGAACAGACTGATGAATCTCAGAGGGAAGGTGGGAGGGTGGGAAGAGATTAACCAAAAATCTTATATGCATACTAGAGGCTCAGTGCATGGATCATGCACTGGTGGGTTCCCTCGGCCTGGCCTGCCGGAATTGGGCCAAAACTGGATCTCCCATCTCCCCTGAGGGGTCCCGGATTGCAAGAGAGTGCGGGCCAGACCGAGGGACCCCACCAGTGCACGAATCCATGCACCGGGCCTCTAGTTATAATATAAGATACATTACAGGGCCCTGAATCTGGGTGGTGCCTTCATAACCAGATCCTGTTTCTTCATTTTTCAGATTGCTCCTGAGGCCCCAGAATGGCAAGAGGCTTATACAATTGGCAGATGTGTCTACTGACTCATCAGTGAATTGCCCAGGTTGAGCAACTAGTAAAAGATTCTCATCTTAGTGTTTGTTCATTTCGACAGTTTGCAGCCTTGGTGTTTAGAGCAATTCATATGTCAGACAGGAATAGTATCAGTCAGTATTTTTTATTGATGTCTCCAGAAAACCATCTAATTTCCCAAGGGTTGTGATCATATTAGTCACACATGTTAGGCTAAGTCATACTTCTTTTCTAAAATAAAAAAGCAAGAGATACAGTAATCCCCAAGGCATACATGCTTTAACAACAAAAGAAGATGTTCTGGGACTTGGTAAAAACTCAATTGTACCAAAAAGCAGGCAATGCTTATGCTGTGAAACTTATCCCTTTTTAATCAATGAAAGCAAACAACGCTGATATTTAATGTTGCCATAAATTTACAAAAAGTTATTATTTATTTGTTCCCTTCCTTGTTTTTCTTTTAAATTACAGTTTACATTCAATATTATTTTGTATTAGTTTTGGGTATACCTCTTCTTCATTTTTATTCTTTCTATTTCTGTTAGAAATGAATTTTATTTTAAAAAAATTTTTTATTCATTTCAGAGAGGAAGGGAAAAGGAGAAACATCAATGAGACATGGATCAGCTGCCTCCCACATGCCCCCTACTGGGGATCAAGCCTGCACTCGGGCAATGCCCTGACTGGGAATCAAGCCTGGGACCTCTTGTTCCATGGGACAGCGTTCAGTCCACTGAGCTACCCCAGCCAGGCATATATTATTCTTTAACCTATTCTGAGAGAATGGGATTAACACTATTAATGACATAAATTTTTTATGGCAGAAAATGACCCCATAGTAACCCAAAGGAAGAGGAGGACTCTGGGGTTCAAAGAAATCTGTTCAGTGACCCATACAAGTTCAGTCTGCAAGGAAATAGCAGAACCAGGCATAGAAAATATTTTTCCGTCTTAAATTGGTGTACTCTCTATCCACTGGTTTGTCTCCAAGTGCACGAGGGAAGACAGAAGTCACTGATAATCCCTGTAGTTTCCTACTTACAGGATTGGTGCTAGGGAATCTGCATTTTGATAGTTAAATCTGTTGCTTCAATTGCCAGTTCAAAGGCCAAAAATGTAAACATTATCCTGTGCCCTAATTCTACCTAAATTTTTTTATTTTATGTTGGCAAATTACAGGTGTCATTGGATAAGGAATATGATGCCCAAATGTTGAAGGCTTAGGAGTAAATTTTAAGGCAGCTGCAGGCCAAGAGTGAGAGGAGTAATTGAATCACCAAGACTACATTTTGGCTGTAAGTGCCCACTACAAACTATGTTTTCTATTCTTACTACAACTGTCTTAACATTTCAAACTAGGCTGGAAAATTAAAAGCAGGTTTCTTTATAACGTTTCCTATTCCTACAGAAATCCCAACATTTAAAAGAAATGTCTGTTACCTGCTATTCTTGACACTTCTAATCACTGTCCCTGAAGGAAATTGGCAGTGAAAAAGAATAAAATGGGAATTTTCAAAATCTAATAGTCAATTTAAACTTATTCTCTGTCTTAGAATCAGACAAACAATTTTCAGGATTTTTCCCAAGGCATTTATTTGCTTGCTACTAGTTTCAAATTCTCCTCTGTTGGAAGAGTTTCTAGCTGTAATTACTGATTTAGAGATGTTTCCTAGTTTGCCTCTAAGAAGTGCTCATCTTTGAAATTTAGCTGTTAAGCTTATACCCTACTGTGATCACATCAGAAGCAGCTTTGAAGTTTTATTAGATGTTATAATTACCACTTTTTAAATCTGGCACTCTTTAGTTAAATTATGTAGCTTCAAATTGAGAATATGATTTTAAACTGTAATTTCTGTGTAGACATGAACACCTGTTTACTGACTTGTCAGTCACTGTGTGAAATCTATAATTGACTTATTTTTACTCAAAAAATGATCAGGCTGTTTTTACACTTACAATCAGTTCCTTAGGTGAGAGGATGTTGCACACATATAGGTTATCAATGAACATCTATGTAATTATTTGTTGTTATGAGTTTTGGAGATACATAGACCAGCAATCAGACTCTGACTCTCTCTCTTAGACATTTTCTCACATTAGGCAAATTAGTCAACCTCTCATTCCCTGTATTAACTAGGAATAAAAAAAAAGCACTACCTTCATAGAGTTAGCTTGAGAATTGAATGAGATAATTTATGTAAAGCATGTCTTATGGTGACAAAATCATACTAAGTGCTCAACTTAAGTTAGCTATTAATAGATGAAGGAAAGATAATAAAATATATTTTCATGGTGGTGATGTACATTTGAATGGCAAGCTATTGAAAACAACTTAAATGTGCACCTAGAGGAAATTGGTTAAAAAGTATATATGGAATATTACTACAATGAAATATTATACCATCATTAAAAAGGGTAAGAAAATATTTTAGGTACTGAAATGGAATTCACTATAAGAAATGCTGTTACCTAAAAAAAAAAAAAAAAAAAAAAAGCCCTGGCTGGTATGGCTCAATTAGTTGGGTGTCATCCCATGCACTAAAGGGTTTCTGGTTCCATTCCTGGGCAGGACACATGCCCGGGTTGCAGGCTCAGTCCTGGTAGAGGATGTGTAGGAGGCAGCTGGTTGATATTTTCCTATCACAATGATGTTTCTCTCTTTCTCCCTCTTTCTCTCTAAAAAAAAAAAAAAAAAATCAATAAAAAAATACAAGAAACAAAATATAGGGCAGAAGGGGAATAATATATTTTGGAGAGATCGCACAGATGAATCAAACACAGACTTTCATCTTAAGGAGCTTATTGTCTACCAGTGGCCCTGTGCATGAAATTTGTGCATGGGGGTGGGCGTGTCCCTCAGCCTGGCCTGCACCCTCTCCAATCTAGGGCACCTTGGGGGATGTCTGACTGCTGGTTTAGGCCCGATCCCTGTGGGATTCAAGTCCACTGGCTCCTAACTGCTCACCTGCCTGCCTGCCTGATTGTCCCTAACCACACCACCTGCTGGCCTGCTTGCCCCCAACTTCCCCTGCCCCCCGCTGGCCTGATCACCCCCAACTGCACCCCCTGCCAGCTTACTCACCCCTAACTGCCTCCCATGCTGGTCTGATCGCCCCCAACTGCCCCCCCCCCCTGATGGCCTGCTCACCCCCAACTGCCTCCCCGCCTGCCTGCTCATCCCAAACTGCCCCCCCCCACCGCCCCGCTGGCCTGCTCACCTCCAACTGCCCTCCTCTGCTGGCCTGATCACCCCTAACTGCCTCTGCCCTGGCCCCGCCACCATGGCTTTGTCTGGAAGGACTTCTGGAAGGTCTCCCAGTCTAATTAGCATATTACCCTTTTATTAGTATAGATAAATATTAAATCAGCCTGCTCATTTCTTAGTAACAGGAAATCTATATCTATAGCTATCTATCTTTTATATATTTTATAAAAAATATATAATTTGTACATAATTCCTTTTACGCACACAAAGACTTTGTACTTATCTTGAAAAACAGAGTATATAAAATTAATTCTCATTTGTAGGAAACACTTTTTTTTACTTGTTCCTAGAAAAACTTCATTCAATTATACATTGATTTCACCCTAAAATCATTACAGGGTAGGGAAGATTCTTAAACAAGATACAAGTATGCACCAAAGTGTAAGTATTTTTACATCTGAATATATCAAATTAACAGATTTCTATATTCAGAATATATTAAAAAGGAACTAAAACCAAAATTAAAATATAAAAATATGTTAAGTTAATTGATATGAAGTCCTTGGAAACATGCTAGCTCAATATGTTAATAGTATCAGGCATTTTTAGGCAATGGAATCAGAAATATAAACGCATAGGAAAGCTAAATCATATATTTCTTCAATGATATTTAATTGAACTGTACCTTCAGAAAATTACATAAGTCCTTCATGTACAGCTTAATGGATTCCCACAAACTGAGCACCCATGCTCAGATAAAGAAATAGAGTATTATCTGATTCCAGAAGCCCCTCATTTCCCCACCCAATTATAACCGCTCCTTATTGCCCCGAGATAGCTCCCATCTAACATCACACATATAGTTCAGTTTTGCCTAGTTTTCAACTCTATATAAATGGAATCATGCTGTATGTATTTACATTTGTTTTATATTCTGTACAAAAATACACCACAAACTTAGTGACTTAAAACAACACATTTTATCACCTCCGAGTTTCCATGGGTGAAAGTCCTACATTGTGTGGCTGGATGTTCTGATCAGGGTCTCACACGATTGAAATCTGTCTGGATTTTGAGGTTCTGAAGTTGACCTACATTATGATTAAAGTTAGAAGAGCTCCAGGAGCCCATAGAGCTGTGCCATACATAACAGCTGATGGAGAGTTGATGGGTGTGGAAAGCTCCCCACATATTTGGTTGCCAGAAGCATAGTAGAGGGGAAAAAAACAGTTTTCCTTTCATTGGTATAGAGAAATTTTCACAAACACTCCCTTTTTCAGAATGTAAGCTTTTGTTGTTGTTGTTGTTGTTGTTGGGGTTTTTATTTGGTCCCTGCCTCATCACTGTCTATTGGATGTTGTCAGGGAGGGGGACTAACTGGACAGATAACTTTTCTTTTAGCCAGAACCATACCCACCTCTGCTGGAGAGAAGATTCATTGCCCAGCTGGATGCAGTAGCTGGATGAAACTGTTGTTTTTACTCCTCAGAAAGAGGATGCTTATATTTTGTGTAGGCAAAGAAGGGTTTGGATGCTGATTTGGTGGCAAGAAAGGCAGAATGTGGCCAAGATGGCTAGCTATATATCAAAGATTCATACTCCCCTTAGCACAGTATAATCGTTGCTGGTGAGCAGCCTTTCAGCCAGAGATCATATTTCCTAGATCATAGTGCATCCAGAAGGAACCATCTAATTAGTTCTTACCAGTGGACCAAAGGAGAACATGTCCTATTATTCCGGGGAGAGAAGACCAAGGTATGCATATGTTTTATTTATTCCTGCTTCCCATCCACTGAATGCAGATACCCTCAGGCCTCAGATAACAGTGGAAACATAAGGGAGGAGTCTGGGAACTTCCTCAGCACCAAGAGAAAAGATGCCTTTGGAGCCCCCAAATCGCGCTCTTTATGTGAAAGAGAAATGCATTGTTATCATTGCAACTAGTAGCCCATTTGCAGGAAAAATCCTGCAAGCGGCCACTGCGGTTGCATTCGCTGCCGCTGCTGTTGCGGCCACCTCGCCCGCACCCGCGCACCACTGCCACCTGCCCCGCCCCCCCCCCACCCCGCCCGGGCTTTCCTTCTGGCAGCCATCTTGCTTTCCACTTTTCTTCCGTCTTCCTTCTAAGTTGTCTTCGGTCTTCACTCCTCCCTCCCTCCACATATGCAAATTAACCACCATCTTTGTTGGGTAATTTGCATACTCACCCTGATTGGCTGGTGGGCGTGGCTTTGGATGGTGGGCGTGGCTTGGGCATAGCAAAGGTGTGGTCAATTTGCAGATTACTATTTTATTAGGTAGGATGAGCAACTGAAATTTGGAAAGTTTGTTCAAGCATATAGTGTTGTCCCTGCTAATACAATACACATATGAAGATTCCAGGGAGGTAGATATGAGTCTAGAGCTCCGTGGAGAGGTCAAGACAAGAAAAGTTAATATGCTTGTGAAAACATAAAGCTAGAGATCAGAAGGAGTGATGAGAACTAGGATCAAGGGTCAGCTCTTAGAATCCCAATATTAGAGGACAGTTAGAGAACCTGATGTCTGTAAAGGATTCTGAAACTACCTGTGAGGTAGAAAACAAAAGAGAGGTATATTCCAGAGACAGACACTAAATTATTTCTAGAAGCAGAAAGTGATTAATGATGTCCACAACTGCAGAGAACCCAATAAACATAAGACTAATAATGAATGACCCATTGAATTTACTCACTTGAAACCTGTTTGAGACCTTAACAAAAACAATGTTAGTAAATTTGATGGGAACCAAAGCTTGATTTGAGTAGGCTCAAGAATTGGGAAGGGGGAAAATAAAAAAGATAAAGGGAGGGCGCAGACAGGATGGAAGGCAGAGAAGGATGTGGAGTCAAGGAAGCTAGTGCCGAGATAGTATACCTCCGAAAGGATCTAAAAGATAGGAAGAAGTTACTGCAGGAGAAGGCTTGAAAGGAAGAAGAGACAGGATCCAGAGCATCATGGTAGGGTAGCCTTGTGGCAAGAAGGAAGGCACAGACAATATGAATATGGATGGATAAGGCTTTATTGATGTATTGATTATATCTAGTTTTGACTATTTTTTAAAAAATAGATTTTATTAATTTCTTACAGAGAAGACGGGAAAGGGATAGAGAGTTAGAAACATCGATCAGCTGCCTCCTGCACACCCTCCACTGGGAATGTGCCCACAAGGTACATGCCCTTGACTGGAATCGAACCTGGAACCCTTCAGTCTGCAGGCTAACACTCTATCCACTGAGCCAAAAACTGTTAGGGCTAGTTTTGACTATTTTTACAATAAAGTAAGAAATGAGGGTATCATTAAAGGGAGTGAAGAAAGGAGTACTAGAAATTGGAAGAGAGAAGGTATAAAAGTGTCATCTCAGAAAGTGTAAAAGTGAAACTTCTAGTCCAGTGGTCGGCAAACTCATTAGTCAACAGAGCCAAATATCAACAGTACAACGATTGAAATTTCTTTTGAGAGCCAAATTTTTTAAACTTAAAATTCTTCTAACGCCACTTCTTCAAAATAGACTCGCCCAGGCCATGGTATTTTGTGGAAGAGCCACACTCAAGGGCCAAAGAGCCGCATGTGGCTCGTGAGCTGCGTTTGCCGACCATGGTTCTAGTAAAATATAATAGTACTTCTGGGCAATTTTGAATACCAGTTTGAGGGCTTTATTCATGATTTTTATAGTGAAGGTAGATAGCTGGATTCAATAAAAGAATGGGATTTTTTGCTAGTGCATATAACAGAGGGACCAAAAATTCCTTGTATTGCTCCCTGTGGACCTTCCGCACAATCCCGGCTGCTTGTGGACTGCATTTTACTCATCTCCAAAAATGGATGCTGCCATAGTAACAGAGGACAGGGAAGCAATTCTTGGAATCTTTTTGTGACAGAATATATTTTACAAATCTGTGTATATAAATTACCTCAAAAGAACAGACTATTTATAAAAACTAAGCGTGTCAGAACAATAACAAAACAAAAAAACTGTAAGGTAATCTAACACCCTCATTTCTTCCTAAGACCTGGGGAAGACTTGCACATCCTTCTCTGCCTTCCATTCTGTCTGTGTCCTCCTTTTATCTTTTTCATTCTCTCTGTGGAAAATATCATCTAGAAATATGAGAGATAGAAAGATGAGAGACTTTTATTTCTGGCAATTAAGAGTTTAAATCTTCAGAAAAACCTTCTGAGTATAGCACATATAAAATGCTGGGTTATTTAAGGCATTCTTTTTGGAGCAAAAAGTAAAAAAAAAAAATTCTTATAGAATAGAAACAATAATAATACAAAAATTCATAGGAGCGCCTGAGAGTTAAAGTTGGCAATTGCCCTGAAATATTCCCTCCCTCCCTTCCCGCCCTTTCCTCCATCCTTTCATTCTTCACCTCTCCCCATCCCAAGTCTCCCAGTTTCTTTTTCACATTATCATCTATCCAGGTGGTGGTTGTGCTCTGCCATTGCTGCTTGTGACGTTTCAGCATCAATGATGCTTTGCCATTGTGGGTCAACCAAACCCATTGAAACCTTCATTGAGTCTGTTTTGTCCTTTCACAGTTACTAAAAAATACAATGTCATTTCCAGAAATTCCTTTTTTTCAGGTCTTCTTTTGTTTCTTTTGAAGTACCTATTATGAATTCCTTTTATCTGAAGGTATTAGGTAACAATGAAATTACCAGTGCTGATAACTGCTCCAATATTCTGCATCTTATCCTAGACTTTTAGTTTGCTACATATACTAGTATTCAATGGATTGGAGGCTTTTGTTTTAGTCATGCTCTTTTGGATATGTATCTTTCTCTTAGTCATCTTTAAGTTAGATGTTTCTTGTATGCAGAGGACTTATATTTGTGTTATTTATATTTGGCAAGCAGACACTATGATGCATCACTTGGAAGTGCCTTCATCTTAGACTCTATAAAATATTTTCAATAAATTGGGAGTTTGTTGTTTTTTCTAATATTAAAAATAATTGATTAAAGCATGCTAAAACCTATTATGTATCTGAATAAATTTCAAAATAGCATATTTCAGACTATAATTGCAAGAAGCTAAAGATCAAGAACAGATTCCTACATTTAATGGAACCTAGCTGAAATTGCCTACCAAAATAGATGTTTATTGTAACTGAAGAGCACTACAGAAGTCCCTGTTGTGGGGGGAGAAGGGGAGTGAGTTGACCATCTTATATGATTTTTTTTCAAGTTCTAAAATATATGGTAGGCTATTGCAAGCTGGTTTTATAAAGAAAGGACCCATCTGCTTCCCAGACATCATTTAAAGAGTCATAAAGATGAAAATAAGAAGGTACAATAGTCCAAGGATGATGTTTTTATGTTGCATGAGCAAAAAGCACAGAAAAAAAAATTATGGATGCTTTAAAAGCATTTTCTAGCAAGTCAACTGAGGCCAATTATATTATTGTTCAGCAAATACTTATTCCTTATCCCCCTACTTCCTTAGGAGGAAGATACCTCCTTGTACTTTTGATGTTGATCTTCTCCATATGACTTGTTTTGGTCAATGGAACATGGGTGGAAGTGAATGTGCACAAATCCAGATATTAAATGTAATTACCTATTTAAACTTAATCAGTGGGTGAGTTTGACATTTCCCAAAATAGCCACTGACCCTCCTTCCTGGGCCTCAGAATGAACACCCATACAGTACAATCAACTCTGAGGCAGAGTCATATAAGTTGATTTATACACTCTTGAGGGTGAGAATAGGAACTTATCTATATCCTGGTATAATAAAAGGCTAATATGCAAATCGACCAAATGGCAGAATGACCGGTTGCTATGATGCTTACTGACCACCAGGGGGTAAACACTCAATGCAGGAGCTGCCCCATGGTGGTCAGTGCACTCCCACAGAGGGAGCGCCACTCAGCCAGAAGCCAGGCTGACGGCTGGTGAACGCAGTGGCGGTGGAGGGAGCCTCTCCTGCCTCCATGGCAGCACTAAGGATATCCGACTGTGGGGAATGGGCCTGAGCCATCAGTTGTACATCCCCCGAGGGCTCCCAGGCTGTGAGAGGGCGAACTGAGGGACCCCCACCCCGAGTGCACAAATTTTGTGCACCAGGTCTCTAGTATATACATAAAGCTAATATGCTAAGTGTCCGACCATCCAACTGGTCACTATGATGCACACTGACCACCACGGGGCAGATGCTCAATGCAGGAGCTGTCGTGATGTGCCCTGACACTGTGGACCTGGAAACCACAAAACAATACTCAGCTTCCCCCAAGTGGGACACAGGTCCTGCCATCCTCCTGGAGCGATAGCCCACCAAATCACAGCCAACACTGCTGAGACCCCATGGTGCAAAATACGGCCCACAGCCCAGCCTAGCCTGGAAATGGTCACTGTGGATGCTGGGTAATGACATCATGTAGCAACGCCCGACTTCCTCTCCCTAGCAACTAGCCTCCTTGCAGTTTCTTCAGCCCAGGAACATGACTTGCTTTATGGCCAGATGAAAACATTTCACACTTTAACCAAATGTCTGTGAAGTGTTTTCCCATGCCTCATCTCATTTGATCTTCACAGAAGTCCTAGAGTAGTTAGATAGGAGACTTAGTGGAATCCTATTTGTTTATCATTAACTAGAAAACGGAGATTTAGAAAGTTTAAAAACTTGACCTGACTGAAAATAAGTAAGAAATGGTGGACCTTGAAAATGACTTCAGGTTTCCTCACTGCACAGAATATAGTCAAATACTGCTGCAGTTAAATATTTTACCCTTTGTTCTCCTTGAGTGACCTACAATAATAATCTGCTTCATGTTGATATTTACTGCTGTGTTGCTGACAGTTACCTGAAAGAGAAGTTGGGGTGCTTCACTGGGCTGGAAAAAGTTTAGCTACATCAGAAAGCAGGTCTAACTACGCAAGTTTATTCTATACTTATAAAAGGCTAGTTGACTTACACATGCACTATACATATAAAGCTCTCGCTGGCACCAATTGCACACGTGTGTTTCGATCTGTCATTGTTGATCGTGAATTTTGTTGACACTTCTGTTATAGAGAAAGGGTGAATAGCGATATTAAAATATGTCTTCTAATTAATTTCCTTTCAATGTGCACGAATCTGTGCACCGGGACACTAGTTGTTATAAATGCTTTCTATGCAGACAAGATGGACTAATACAAGTACCTGTTGACAATAGAACTTCTCTGTGTTTACTCACTACACCCTTGATCCTTAGACGCTTTTCTAGTTATAACTTAGGTCCCTGCAATACTGGGATTAAATCAATGGAAAGTTTCTCTTACGACTTACTATGTCTACTTGAAGACTGCTTACCAATTGTTTCTCCAATTCTGGCCTCCTCAGACCTCTGACTTTTCATTTTATATCTTGCCTTATTCAAGGTATAATTTTATACTAGTTAAAAGTTCTCTATTTCTGAGGATATTTTTATCTTAGTGTAAGTATCTTGCCAATATAACTTAAGTCATATATATTTTGAGCAACTGATTAACCTAAATGAGAGAAAAGAAATATAGAGTAAACAAGATAAATACTTAACCATTAGCAAAGTGATAGGTTAAACTCGAACATATCAGATATTAATAAAAATAAACTAATTTATCCAATTAAAATATTTTCATATTGGACAACAACAACAAAGCTAACTGTATGCTACTTTCAAGAGACTCACATAAAATATAAGGATACTGGAAAATAAAGAAAAAAAGATGTATTGTATAAACATAGCCTAAAATAAACATTTTTCTAATATATTTTTATTTTTATTTTTCTAATATATTTTCCTAATATTCTTACTGATTTCAGAGCAGAAGAGAGGGGGATAGAGAGAGATAGAAACATCAATGATGTGAGAGAATCATTGATTGGCTGTCTCCTGTATGGCCCCCACTGGGGATTGAGCCTGCAACCCTGTCATGTATCCATACTGGGAATTGAACCGTGACCTCCTGATTCATAGATCAATGTTCAACCACTGAACCCCGCCAGTCAGACATAAGTTTGAGTTTCTTATTTTCAGGGGAACATTGAAAATCTAGAGAATGCCTCTGTTTTCATTATTCAGGAACATATTAAATTCTTTTGAGCATTTGCATGGTCAAGGAGGCATAAAAGGCATTAAAGTGAAGGGACATCATTTTTAGGAGTTTGGAATATACCTAAGACAACTTTGGAAAGCTTGCTCATTTTCCCTTAGGATGACCTCTAAAATATGTGAAATCATAAAGGCTATTATCAAAATGTATAATCACAAAATGTAATAAACCAACTATAGAACCTTCAAGAGAAAACTGTCATCCACAGAGTTTGGTTAACCATAGAATTCCCAGAGAACTTTACTTAACCTCACAGTCTAGTTTGTAGTTGGTATATGCCATAAAATGCTATTTCCTTATCCAAAACTGGTGTTTGCAAAAAAACTTATGAAAAGAAATGTTGTACATAGTGTACTGACTAGGTATTTCTGGTGAAATTTAAAAAAATACATTATAAAACTTGAGTTAGATCCCTAGTATTTTATCAAAAACAAGCATATATACCATTTCTGGACCAGACCTTAGTTGATACTTTAATTGATATGGGACCAAAATTTCAGATCACTAAGATACAGAGAAAAAACAAATTATTTTATTCTCTATGGTCCTATTTATTTTTTTAAAGTATTTTCAGTTATAATAATTCTAACTAAGAAGTAGAAGTTCTGGACAAAAGTAAAATAAAACAAAAAAAAATCTATTTGAAGGCATAAGAAAGCTGCCAAACAGCAAAGATTTGTCAGACCAATGCCCTAGAGAGAATGGAATTTCAGAAAGATGAATCTAGGACCTGTCAACTCCAAAAGCAACTGCTGAAGCTACAAAAGTAAGCACAGGCTGTGATAGACTCCTAAAGTTCCAATGACAGAAACTAAGTTTTAAGGACCATGTAGAAGGAGAAAGCCAAGTAAATATTGCAGGTTTTATGGGAGAACACTGGAGGGTCCCACCCCAGGAATCAAGAGTGAATCAGACATAAGGCTCAAATCAGAATTATTTCAAACCCTGACTAGATTAAAATGACCTGAGAATTCTGGTACCTTAGTAAAGGAAGTGAAAGTAAATTCTCTCTGTGGAAAATATCATCTAGCAATATGAGAGATAGAAACGTAGAAAATACATTTTTTAAAATATATATTTTATTGATTTTCTACAGAGAGGAAGGGAGAGGGATAGAGATTCAGAAACATCGATGGGAGAGAAACATTGATCAGCTGTCTCCTGCACACCCCCTACTGGGGATGTGCCCGCAACCAAGGTACATGCCCTTGACCGGAATCAAACCTGGGACCTTTCAGTCCGCAGGCCGATGCTCTATCCACTGAGCCAAACCGGTTAGGGCAGAAAATACATTTTTATTTAATTTTTTATTTTTTGTTATTTTATTTAATAAATAATAAAATAAAATAAACAACAACAAATATAGAAAATACATAAAAGAGCACAAGAAACCTGTGACAAGGTAACATGGTGTATCACATGTGAAATTGCAATCCCAGAAAGAGAGAATAGAGGCAATTGTATAATAGCAATATTTGAAGAAATAACACCTGAGTTTTTTCCAAAACTGGTTCTCATGATTGTGGATGAAAAGTGGCAACATGCTAACCAGAAAAGCTCAGGGAAGGCTTGTATGGTGGCCTTGCAAACTCAGAGACCTAAAGTAACCACAAAGGATGGTCTGAAATTAAAACCTTTTAACTAAAAGAATTTTATGGCAGGCAGTCATTTCCTAGGCTAGAATCTTCCTTAACAAAGGTCAATCTTTACCTTAACTAAGCCTGTCTATTGTCTTTTGCAGCTATGATAACATTCCTTTGTAATGTCAGGATAACTCCCCTTTTCACAGACCCCTCAGGGTACAACAATGCACCGTGTCTGAGACCATACATCCTCATTGTTGTTGTTATCACGTTATTTATTACTGGTAACTATACTGTACCCACCTATGTAAAAAATGTATGTGTCTATCATTTTGTTTTTCATCCAATCCCAGAAGTTTCCCTGCTTTGCTTTCTCCCACCTCCCTAATCTATCACCAGTGGATTTCATGTAACCCACTTGTGTCTTCTCTTTCGATTGCAATCTTACCTAATAATAGAGAAATATGTAAATTGACCATACCTCTGCCACGCCCACAGCCAATCAGAGTGGGTATGCAAATTAACCCAACAAAGATGGCAGTTAATTTGCATACATACCTGGGTCCCGGGAACCTCCTTGGCACCCAGGACACTCCCAGCTGGCCATAGGAGGGGTGAGGGAGGGGCCCTTCCCAAGCCTAAAGCCTGGGGCGGAGGCTTTAGGCTTATGAAGGGACCGAGCCTGCAATCGAAGTGGCCCCCTGCCCAAGCCTAAAGCTTGGGAAGCCCGAGCCCGAAATTGGAGGGGCAGGGGGGACCCCCTGCCCAAGCCTAAAGCCTCGGGTGGAGGCTTTAGGCTTGGGAAGGGGGCAAGCCTGCGATGGGAGGGACAGGGCACCGGGGTGGGTGCCTGCCCAAGCCTAAAGCCTCAGGCAGAGGCTTTAGGCTTGGGCAGGGGCCGAGCCTGGGATCGAAGGGAAGGGGAAAAAATCAATGGAAACATATTCTCAGGTGAGGATACAAAGAAAAATAAATAAGGAAATGTCATATCCTAGGAAAGACACATCTTGAAAATGCCTAAAGAAAGTTGTCATTTTTTCATGGTGAAGGGACTGGAGTCCGTGTTGATGAAAATATCTTGGCAACTCTGGTGACTGACAGTGGCTGCAGCAGAGGGGTGATGGGGCTGGCGCCTTCCCTGATCAGCCCAGTCACCTCCCGCAAAGGGAGGCCAGACTGCGGCTTAGATCTGCCCACAATGGGGAGTGGGCCTAAGCCATCAGTAGGACATCCCCTGAGGGCTCCCAGTATGTGAGAGGGGGCAGGCTGGGCTGAGAGACCCCTCCCCAGTGCACGAATTTCGTGCACCGGGCCCCTAGTGAATAAAATAAAGTGCAAAACTGACATTCTCTGGAGCATTATCTCAATCCATTGAGATTATGCTTCCCAGCAATTGTCTATAGTTTAACTCAAATAAACTCACAAAAAAATCTCTATAGGTTTCATTGTTTCTTACAATGCCATGATCAAAAGCTGAGAAAAATCCCCTTGTGGATCTGAGAGGGAGAAGGAAAGAGTAATCTTTGTGAAAAACACCCAGAGCCGCACTCCTTAACAAAGACCTACTTTGGGTGTTGGGAGAAATCTTAGCACAGTCTTATCCCAAATGGGGGAATGCCGGAAACCGAACATTGAGACATTGGAAGTTAAATGTGAAAAGGGAATCCGGAATGCTTTGGTCAACCTTAATCGCTCTGAATGGTCAGAGCTAGTCATTCATTGTTTAGCTGAGACATTGGTAGTTAAAGCAACTCTCACCTGTTAATCATATGTAAATTTTTGCTGATTGTCTATTATTGGAATTTCCTGCCTAAAGGATATGGGTATATCTCAGAACCCCAATAAAAGGGATGGCAAAGGCCAGAGCAGTAGTAGTCCTCCCACTAGAGGTGGGCTCTCGCCTGGCCCCCCATTTATCCAAATTGATTCTTTTCTAGCTTCTTTTCATTTTGATTGTGGCCTTCTCCAGAAACCGGACCTGAACAGGAACCCTGAAACACGCGGGATGTGACAAGGGATTCCACAGGGGAAGGGCATTTCACTTTAGTCTCCTAGTCTTCCTATCTCACTCAAAGGGAAAAACACTTGAAAAGGTAACAGTCCAAGGAAACAAGTCCACTAAAAGACTGAGATTTAATCCTACACGTTGCTACATGCCAACAGTACTTCAGCATAATTGACACCATTGTAACTAACCTAGTTCTTAAGGAGCAAAGGGAAGACCAAATATTATAGGCATGTCATTTGTAAAGCTTTTCCAGGAAACTGTGGATTAACACTCCCCAAGGAGCCACCAGTTTATTCCCCACAGACATTGGGGGAAGTGACTGGACTGGGAGAGAACAGACATGGTAAGGTCAGGTTAAAAGAGGGAAGGTACTTGTCTATCAGTCACACCTGGGAGCAGATCATTGGCCAGAGTAGAAGTGGCCACTGCAAGCATGGGAAGATTTGGAATATTTAATCTCCTAAACAAAGAAGTTCGCTATCTTGGTATCTCTTGGTTTCTCTTGGTTGACTCCTGGCTTGAGGGCTCTCAGGCTCCTGCATTTGCACACATGGCTCATAAATATTGCAGGTTTTATGGGAGAACCCTGGAGGGTCCCACCCAGGAATCAAGGGTGAACTAGACATAAGGCTCAAATCAGAATTATTTCAAATCCTGATTAGATTACGCACACAATGGACTAGTGGACTGCCACTAGCCTAATGCTGTACTGGACCCAATTCCAACATGGAATAGAAACTCTAGACACTGGCTTTGCTTTTAGCTGTACTGAATCCTTGCACTTCTTCCAAGGCTGGATTAAGGGAAATGGGACTTTGGAAACCCAGGAATGTAATGCCATGCAAAATAAAAATCACTTATACTCCTGGGCAAGTCTCAGAAAATTATTTTTCTTGGAGATATTGTCAGGACCCCACCCACAGCACTCAGTGTGGAAAGGGATACCCCACTTCCACTGGTAACATAATAACGACGGGCTATTGCTGAAAGAGCTTTGAAACAGACTCTCCCTCAAGAGGAGTACTTAGGGAAGCCTAAAGTCAACAGGGAAGAAATAAAGAGGACATTCAAGGCATTGGAAGCTCTGGTACATACAGCTACAGAGACATTAAACACAACTGGATTCCTAACCAGATTAACATAAAAATTTCACACTGAAGACTATGTATCTGTCTTATTAACTTCTATATTATATCCAGCTATTAACAACAACAACAAAAATTACTAAGATATGCTAAAAGGTAAGGAAAGCCCTAGCTGGTATGGCTCAGTGGATAGAGCGGCCTGCACACTGAAGGGTCCCAGGTTCGATTTTGGTCAAGGGCACATGCCCGGGTTGTGAGCTCGATCTTCAGGAGGGGGCATGCAGGAGGCAGCCGATCAATGATTCTCTCTCATCATTAATGTTTCTATCTCTCTCTCTCCCTCTCCCTTCCTCTCTGAAATCAATAAAAATGTAAAATAATAATAATAAAAATAAAAGGTAAGGAAAAAATCTGAAAAGACAAAACAAGCATCAGAAGCAGACTTAACTATAATAAAGATGTTAAAATTATGAGACAGGGAATTTAGAATACTATGATTAACATTAAGTTCTTAAAAGGAAAAAGTAGACAACATGCAAGAACAGATGGGTCATATAAACAGAGATGGAAACTCTAAGAAAGAATCAAAAGGAAATGTTAGGAATACAAAACACAACATAAATGAAGGATGTCTTTGGTGGGCACATCGGTAGCCTGGACATGAGAAGGTCAATAAGCTTGAGATAGGTTGACAGAGACTTCCCTGAAGGAAATGCACACAAAAATAAACAATAAAAAGAACAGAATAAAATATCTAAAAACTGTAGGACAATTTAAAAGGTTGTAACACGTCTAATTGGAATACCAAATGGAGAAGAAAGAGATAATGGAGCAGAATAAATATTTAGATTAATAATGACTAAAAACCTCCCAAAAGTACTGACAGAGAGCAATTCACAGATCTAGAAAGCTCAGTAAACACAAAGTAGGTGTTCACTCAAAAGAGTACATGGGTCAATCCAGTAGTAGGAAGAACATGCATTTATATTTATTATTTTAATTAAATTTTTTTTTGGAAAAAATAAGCTTTACTAATATTGAATATATAGCTTGACATGGGTGCCCTCGTTTTACCTTAAGATATGTCTTGAATTCTATATAATAAGAGCAGAATTTTGGGTGGATTGGAATGATGGTTCCAGAACACAGAGGGCTTGATAGAAGAGTCTTCCCTTGTCCCTTTATTTGAAGTACTAGGAGCCCCTTGCAGGAAGATTCCTGCAAGCGGTTGCTGTGGCTGCGCACGCACACCACCGCCGGCCCGCTCGCCACCACCGCTGCCATTGAGGCCGCCGTGGCCTCACGCGCCCCGCCCTGCCCTGCCTGCCACCACCACCGCCATTGAGGCCACTATGGCCTCGCACGCCATCAGCACCCGCCTGCCACCGCTGCCACTGCCGTTGTGGCTGCGCATGCCGCCCGCGCTTTCCCTCTGGCAGCCGCCTTGCTTTCCGCTTTTCCTCCCTCTTCCTTCTATGGTGTCTTCAGTCTTCACTCCTCCCTCCCTCAGTGTATGCCAATTAACCGCCATCTTTGTTGGGTTAATTTGCATACTTGCTCTGATTGGCTGTGGGCGTAGCGAAGGTACGGTCAATTAGCATTTTTCTCTTTTATTAGTGTAGATATGGTAATATATCAAATGTTAAGTGTGATATAAGTAGATTTATGGCTTATATATCATTTTATGATATACTAGAGGCCCGATGCATGAAATTCATGTCGGGAGCGGGGGGACCCCCTCAGTCCTCTCCAATCAGGGACTCCACGGGGGATATCCCACTGTCGGTTTAGGCCCAATCCTGAACCAGCAGTCAGACATTCCTCTCGCAATCTGGGACCGCTAGCTCCTAACTGCTTGCCTGCCTGCCTGCCTGCCTGATTGCCCCCCTGTGGGCCTGGTTGCCCCCTAACTGCCCCCCTTCTGGCCTGACTGCCCCCCAACTGACCCCCTACTGGCCTGGTCGCCCCCTAACTGTCCAGAAAAAAGTCGGACGTCTGGAAGATGTCTGGTCACCCAGTCTAATTAGCATATTACCCTTTTATTCGTATAGATGATATCTACACTAATAAAAGAGAAAGATGCAAATTGACCATACCTTTGTGATGCCTACCAGCCAATCAGGAGTGAGTATGCAAATCAACCCAACAAAGATGGTGGATTAATTTGCATACACAGGCACCGAGTGGCCGGGGGTGGGACGCAGGCATTTTGCACCACCCCAGCCGCTCCTGGCCTCTGTGCAGCGTGGGAAGGCAGAAAGGCGGCTCCGGCCGGAGCAAAGGCGGTGCCGGCAGCCAGGGGAAGGAAGGCCCATTCTTGCATGAATCTTCGTGCATCGGGCTTCTAGTATGATATATGGTTTTAACTAAAGTAGTTCTCATAATATGTATAAATGGCTTTATAATTATTCCAAAGAAATCAGTGCTGGATAGTGATACTAGCAAAGCACACAAGGAAACAAGAAGACAGTGGAGCTGAACTTTCTGTTTCCTGATAAGAGCTCTTTTTATAGTTAACAATACTGTATTATATACTGCAAAGTTGCTAAGATACTAGATCTTAAATGCCCTCACTACAGAAAAAGAAATGATAATTATATGACACAGTGGAGATGTTAGCTAAGGCTATGGTGGTAATCATATGGTAATAGATAAATGTAACAAATTAACATGCAGTACACTTTAAACTTACAAAATGTTATATGTCACTCATATCTCAATTTTTTTAAAAAAGAGCTCTTTTGTCAAATGTATTACAAGATGAAAACAATGGCAGCCTAATCAGATCTTAAAAGGTTGGGCAAAAATGTTCAAAATTGTCAAGGTGATTCTTTGAAATATACTTTCACATCCACTATCATCCACAATTTAACTTAACTCTAAATGTTTAATGCATATTGATTTATTATGTTTTTGTGATACTTCTTTTTCAGCTATCACCATCATCAAAATCAATCCTATATAATAAAACCCTAATATGCAAATAGACCAAAGGACAGAATGACCGGTCGCTATAATGCGCACTGACCACCAGGGGGTAGACACTCAACACAGGAGCTGCCTCCTGGTGGTCAGTGCGCTCCCACAGGGGGAGCGCCGCTCAGCCAGAAGCTGGGCTCACTGCTGGCGAGCACCACGGTGGTAGAGGGACCCTCCCCCGCCTCCGTTGCAGGTGGGCAGTAAGGAGCGAGGGGTCCTGGACTGTGAGAGGGATGTCTGACTGCCAGCTTAGGCCCAATACCAGGTGGCATCGGGCCTAAGACGGTAGATGGACATCCCCCGAGGAGTCCTGGACTGTGAGAGGGCACAGGCCAGGCTGAGGGACCCCTCATTCCCAGGGAACTTCTTGTACCAGGCCTCTAGTTTTCAATATAAGCTTCATTGGCTGTAAAATACTCGGCGAAATGTGAATAGTCCTGGATATTGACTATATTAAGGAATTTTCTTGTTATTTTTTTCTGTGATAATAGGTTGTGGCTTATTTTTAAAAATACATATTTTAAAGAAATATATATTGAAGCATTTACAGATGAATTAATTATATGAAATCTTGAATTTGTTTCAAAATAATCCAGGGCAATGGTCAGGAGGAGTGTGAGGTATGGATAAACCAAGATTACTATGAACTTATAAGGACTTAAATAGATGACAAATGCAAAGGGGTGTGTTGTAATATTCATCCTACTTTTCTATCTATTAACCCTTTGCACTCGCTTGCTTTTTTTCGATTCCTTTATTCTAATGCTAACCATGTCGAGTCACATTCGACATCCGAGTGCAAAAGGTTAAACATTTCCATGTTAAAAAGGTAAAAATTTTTAATTTAGAAACTCATCTTTAATTTATTGTATCACATAGAGCTAACAATATTTTCAAATAATAAACTATATTCAATAGCATTGGTCTCACTAAATTATTATTAAAACAAATATATATTCAACCACAACAACATTTTGGTGCCATTAATGCTCCAGGGCTAGCCATTTTAGAGATAGCAAAGGCTCAGCAGAATTCTGACAGGTGGCTCAGTTGGTTAGAGCAGTGGTCGGCAAACCGCAGCTTGGAGCCACATGTGGCTCTTTGGCCCCTTGAGTGTTCTAACGCCACTTCTTCAAAATAGACTCGCCCAGGCCAAAAACTGACTTCTGCGCATGGGTCATGAAGTTTCAATTGCACTGTACATGCGTTGCCCGCACGTGGTATTTTGTGGAAGAGCCACACTCAAGGGGCCAAAGAGCCGCATGTGGCTCGCAAGCCATGATTTGCCGACCACTGGGTTAGAGCATCATCCTGATACTCCAAAGCTGTGGATTTTTTCCCCAGTCAAGGCACATACAAGAATCAACCAATGTATGCATCAATAGGTAGAACAACAAATTGATGTCTCTCTCTCCTCTCTCATTATTAAATAAACTAGAGGCCCAGTGCACGAAATTCATGCACGGGGTGCGGGGGAGTCCCCTCAGCCCAGCCTGCACCCTTTCCAATCTGGGACCCCTTGGGGGATGTCCTACTGACGGTATAGGCCCTATCCGGGGATCAGGCCTAAACCGGCAGTCAGACATCCCTCTAACAATCCTGGACCACTGGCTCCTAATTGCTCACCTGCCTGCCTGCCTGGTTGCCCCTTACTTCCCCCCCTACCAGCCTGGTCACCCCTAACTGCCTCCCCCCCCCCAACCCCCCCGCCTGCCAGCCTGGTCGCCCCACGCAGCCTGCTTGTTCAGTCATTTGCTCGTCCCTCACTAACCCCCCTGCCGACCTGGTCGCCCCATGCAGCCTGCTTCTTTAGTCATTTGGTCATCCCTCACTAACCACCCTGCCGGCCTGGTCATAGGCAGCCATCTTGTGAGGGCATGAGGGTCAATTTGCAAATTACCTCTTTATTATATAGGATAAATAGAAAATTTAAAAGGCTCAATAGAGCAGTCTTTGATATGCCAACTAACCAAGCCAAAACCAAACCTTCTCTATCTGGTTTATACACCCCGGAAGCAATATTATTCTGCCTTAGCCATAGTAGAACCAGGTGCCAGAACACTAGGGACCACTCCTATAGCTCAAAACCTGAATAAAAATATTCCAATTAGGCAGTCATAAACTGTCCACTCAGCATAGCTTTGCCTTCCCCATGGAAACTTCAATTCTGGCAATGGCCTAAATCTTTCCCAGCTTTAGTCTCCTATCTATGCGTCACCCTAATGGCTTTCCTATGTGGTCCTGTGTGGCATACCATGACATCAGGGCCTAGGACCTCTGAGTATAATTCACTTTGGTGTTTCTTGAGCCTCACCTCTGTGGCTTCTAGTACAGCATCTGTCTGACCATCTCATAAAAGAACACGAAACAGGAGCACATACAAAAAAAAAAAAAATGTGGAGGTCTTAGAAGTCATATAATCCCCAGTCAACAAGCCCAATGTAAGACTTCCTTCAATAGTGTCTTGCCCTGTGCTTGAAGAATTCTATTATGGTTTTAAACTCATCACACCCCAAAGAAGCTGACTGCATTGTTGGATTATGCTACTTGCAATAAACAATCCTTAAATTGGCACTTGTCAGTGAAAGAAGAGGAATGAAGACAGGTAGTATCACATAATTAACTTACTTTTTCAGCAGTTCTGAATTATATTCACCTTACTTTTATATTTAGAAGTGCTGAAAAGTGAGTTAATTTCTTTTTTATTTTTTTAAATTTCTTTATTGATTAAGGTATTACATGTGTCCTCATCCCTCTATTAACCCCTTAACGCCCACCCCCCACTCATGCCCTCACCCCCCTGGTGTTCGTGTCCATTGGTTAGGCTTATATGCATACATATAAGTCCTTTGGTTGATCTCTCCTCCTTACCCCCACCGTCCCCTACCTTACCTCTGAAGTTCTTTTTAAAAAAATATATTTTTATCGAGGAAGGGAGTGGGAGAGAGAGATAGATTCATCAATGATGAGAGAGAATCATTGATTGGCTGCCTCTTGCATGCCCCACACTGGGATCAAGCCCACAACCTGGGCATGTGCCCTGACTGAGAATTGAACCGTGACTTCCTGGTTCCTAGGTCGACGCTCAACCACTGAGCCACACCAGCTGGGCAAGTGAGTTAATTTCTTGATCCCTGAAACATACTGAAATGATCTTGCCTAACTTCTATCAGTGCTCCTGAGTAGATTGTCTTTGATAAAAAGACTCCAGGGCCAATTAGTCCAGAGCAACTTTTCCTCACTCTGTCATTCATATCACCTACCCCATGATATATGCACTGATCTCCATAACCATTTAATTCAGAGAACTGAGCAAAAACTTGATATATTTGATTGAATTTGGAATCTAGGGGAAAATAAAGTATTTCCTGTAAAAACCTTCCCTCCATTATTAGCAAATCTGAACAGGGCAATGTGAAAATAATTTTCTCTGACCGAACCAACAACCACAAAACATCTGTTTTTACTGCTTCTTTCCCAAATTGGAAATGGTGACAGCTGTTGCATTCTAATTCTCTGGTTCATGAAACCATTCAACTATTGATTGACCTCTGTTTGACTTTCATATTGCTCTATTGAAAAGAAAATATGCTTCTTGGAAGAATAACATCAGTTTTAGTCACTTCAAGATTGAATTATAGGCAACAAATAGAAATATTCAAATTGGTCTGTAAACTAAAATTTAGAGAAAAAGGGGGAATGGAATGTAATGCCTGGCTTCACACAGAACTGAAAATAAAAATAAATATAAGACATCTGTTGAATGTGTTACACGTACATCCACCCTGTATCACAGCAGCAGTTCTAAAAATACTCACCGTTTTGTGCTGGTTTGTTTTTAAATTTCAGCTCTATTGAGGCATAATGGGCATCTATTATTGACTCGCAGTTCTTGTTGCCATCCTCTCTTATGCCCCTGTGCCTCCTATCCTGCCTGACCCATTCAGATGCTCAAGCATTGGTGAGCCACGTGGGTGGCAGCACTGCTCATCGTTATGTACCCATGGGCTAGAGGTTATTTGAAGTTGAGTAGAGATTCTGTAGCAGTATCAGCCAAAGTGGTTCAGAGAGGTGTTGGTAGGATGAAGAGACAGCATTTAATAGGGTCAAAAGTGTAATGGATATATCAAAGTGAATGCGAAGTCTGATGAGATGGGATTGAAAAATACTAAGAGATTACTAGAAGAAGAAACAGTTGAAGATAGTTGTAGAGTCTAGTTTATATTTAATGGTTCAGTAGGTCTCACAGACCTCTTTTAACCTGGAGCACTGAGCCTGCTGTGGAATCTGGCTTGCCAGGAAGGATACAGTCACTCAACTCACCCCTTCCTCCTTGCTCCATCCGTCATAACCACAGACATGCCTGCCCTGGAGTGTGGGTGTGAGGTGAGAGGCCTTTGAGTGCCCCTCGGGCCCATACTCTAGTCAGGCCCTGGAGCTGAGTGTCAGGACTGGTTTGGGACAGAAGGCAATGTCCAAAAGCTAGGCAGAATTAAGAGTGAAGATTAATTACAAAGTGCAAGAAAGTGAAGAGATTGATAACAATGAATCCCTGGTATGAGCCAACTAGTCTTCCACTTTGTAGCAGTTTCTGTCTTCTTGAATTACCCTCTGCTCTCAGCAGAGCATGCTTTAATGCAAGGTGTTGAGGGGTGCTTGGCCTTGGCTATATAAAAGAGTACACTGCCGTGGGGAGTGCTTCCAGGTTTGGGTGGGCAGATGGCTGGGAAAATTTGGGGATTATGATTATGTACAAGGGATTCAAGCCATGTGATTCAAAATACAGCTTTGCTTCTGTCTCCCACTGTCCCATCAAATCTGCCCCGTAAGAGTAATCCTGCTCCTGCCTGTGTGAAAACTCAATCCCTCTGACTTCACTGGTCACTCTTCAGGAAGAGTAAGCCCTATGACCTTCTAACGCGGCAAATATAGTCACAGCTCAGAAATGCAGTATGTCTTAGGTTATAATCCAAACTTGAAATTTTATTTTAACATAAAATCTTCTCACTTACCTTCAGCTGAAGCCTTCTTTGAGCTGCTCACCTACAGTGGGAAGTGGGGCCTGGTCTTCCCTTTCTCTTTGATGGTGTCCTACTGTCTCTTCTATTTTACAGCTTGTTGTCATTCCCAGTTTCTCAGTCCTTCCTGTGTTGAAGGGAGATGGTGGGGAGAACAGGAGGACAGATTGAGGGAGGCAGGGGGATCATAATAATCCATGACATTTCCTTCCAAAATCTTCTTCATGAAATTCTTGGAAAGCCCCTCCCCCTTATTTTTCATTTTTTTTTTTTTCTGATGTGAGGGTCTTATAAATAAGTATTGGTTAGTTCCTTTGAAATTCTACATTCCAGGAAGTCTAGTACCTCATGTGTTCCAGTGCTTCCTTCAAAAGTTGGAATTCAATATAGTGTTAACAACTATGTCATGGGGTGTTGGTGTCTTCATCAGTGGAGATGCTGTAACAAAGTACCATAGATGGCGTGGTTTACAAACAACAGAAATTTATTTCTCACAGCTCTGAAGGGTTGAAGTCTGGGATTGGGGTGCCAGGATGAGTGGATTCTGATGAGAGCACCCTTCCTGTTTGCAGACTGCTGGCTTCTTTTAATATCACTGGCAGAAAAGCAAGGAAGCTCCCTCAAGCCTCTTTTATAAGAGCACTAACCCCTTCTATGAGGGAGTGAAAGAATTATACAAAGGAAGTTTAGAAGAATGATGAAGGCTTGAAATGGCACACTGTCCATTATGGTAGCAATGGCAGCAAAATGGACTTTTGGGTATAGACAGACTTACCCATCCAGTCATTGGAAACTTTAGGCCTCTTCTTAAGGAACATTTAAATTTTCAATTAACAAACATAAGTAAAAGTAAAAATTCAGTTCCTCAGTTGCCTTAGCCACATTTCAAATGCTCAGTATCTAAATGTGGCTAGTGGTGCCCTAGACCCGTGGTCGGCAAACTGCGGCTCACGAGCCACATGCGGCTCTTTGGCCCCTTGAGTGTGGCTCTTCCACAAAATACCACGGCCTGGCCGAGGCTATTTTGAAGAAGTGGCGTTAGAAGAAGTTTAAGTTTAAAAAATTTGGCTCTCAAAAGAAATTTCAATCGCTGTACTGTTGATATTTGGCTCTGTTGACTGAGTTTGCTGACCACTGCCCTAGGCAACTTGGCTTAGTGGATAGAGCATCGGCTTGCAGACTGAAGGATCCTGGGTTTGATTCCGATCAAGGTCAAGTACCTAGGTTGCCAGCTAGACCCCTAACCCTGGTCGGGTGCATGTGGGAGGCAACCAATCGATGGGTGTCTCACATCAATGTTTCTCTCTCTGTCTCTACTCCGCCTTTCCACTCTTTCTAAAAAATAATGGAAAAGTATCCTCAGGTGATTAACAAAAATAAAATAAAATAAAATAAAATAAAATAAAATAAAATAAAATAAAATAAAATAAAATAAAATAAAATAAATGTGTCTAGTGGCTACTATATTAAACAGCACAGATAGAACATTTCAATCATGTAGATATTCCTATAGAAAAGCACAGGTCTAGAATACACTCTTTGGAAAGTGGGGCATTTGTGTAGGTCATTTGTTTTTGTGAAGGCAAGGTGTTGCTACTCGAAATTGAAAACTCATTTTCTAGGTATACTGCTCTTCCTGAACTCTGGCCTCTGGAGGCTGGACTTTTGGGTGGCCAATAAAGAACACCCCTTTCTTCTCCTCCTAAGTACACAGCAGTTTAGAAATAAGACCCAAGAGACAGTTGCATGCAGAGAAGAAATTACCTTAATTACTGATAAAATTAATTAGAGAACATGGCTTTAGATCTTTAGCAAAATGAACTTTTGAAACTAGACAGACTTCATTCACTGTATTCATTGGGAATCCAGGCCTCTGGAGGAACAGGAACATTTACCAGCTTATAACCTTGCCAAACTCACTAATCCTCTTTGAGCCTTAGTTTATTTATCTATAAAATGGGAATTATATCTACTTCAACATTTTGTGGAAAAAACTAAATAGATTGCTATAGTGCTTAGAATAGTGGCTGGCACACAGTTCAGTGCAATGTATGTGTTTGCATTTATTATTATTGCACAATGGAGGATAGCTCAGGATGCACCCTCTCTGCCAATAGGATCCACAGGTACTTCATCAAACATGCTTAGCTCATATTCCCTAGTTCATCAGTTAGGTAAGTGAGAGGAGAAGGGATGGCTAGAAGTGATCCTTTCATATTCTCAGTCCTGAGTCATAGAGCCAAAATCTTCACTCTATCAAAACAAGAGGAGTGGAGTATAGGTGTTTCCCCTAACAACAGGCGCATTCTTGGTATATATTTTTTCTTTCTGTCCTCACTCAAATAAATCTAGAAAATGTTGTATTCCCTTCTTTTCCTTATGTCTGCAATGCCAAAATCAAACCCATGACCCAGTCTTAGATTTTAGTATATGAAAATGGGAATAATAGCTTGTCTAAACAGTCACATATCTATTTCTAATCATTATGTGACAAATCTTAGAAAATCTCATTTCTATTTAACAAGGGCACCATAGGCTTCTAACTGAACTGAACTGTACATGTGTCTATTCATGTCTTTTAAAACACTGAAATAAACTAAGATCAATCAGTGTGTCATCTATAAAAAATCCTGAGTTAAATTTTGGAAACAAAAAACAAAGACTTTATAAAATGTCATTTCCAGAAAAGGTCTTAAGTTTCAACTTACTGCGTTTTTTATTGTTGTTGTTTTGTGATCTTGTTGTTGTTGTTTGTTGTTTTTTGTTTTGCCACTGAATCCTTTCTTCAAATGAAATCTTACTTGAAATCTAACATGTATAAGAGACCTGGCATGACAATCGCCCCAACTTCCCCATTCTCTCCCCCTCATCTTGATTGGCTGATGCACTCAGAGGATCTATCAAGGTCTACTGTGGTGACCATTCATATTTAAAACCGAAATTTTATATTGTGAGTTCCATGACCTTAACAGCCTTTTCGTTTTGTTATTGTTGTTTTTGCCACTTTATTTCCAGTGCCTGGCATCTGACACAAACTTTGTGCTTGTTAAATATTTATCGAATGAATAAGTGAGTGAATAGGACTTGGACTAAGTCACACACAGCAAATTGGTGAGGCTGAGACTTAGTATATAGTGAGTGACTAGATAGACATTGGTGATATTACCAGGATAGGAGATAAAGAAGGACAAGTATGGAGAAAAAGATGCCGAGATCACTTTTGGATATGAGAGCTTGAGGTACTTATGGGGCATCCAAGTAGAGGTATGAACAGACAATGAGCTATTCAGTTTATGCAGCTTAGTCTTGTCCAGCACTTCAATGCCTCTCTCTCTTAAAAATATTTATTTATTCATATTTTATTAGATTTACTGAGGTGACATTGGTTAATAAGATATAGGTTTCAAGTGTGCAATTATTCTATGATACATCATCTGTGTCTTTAAAAAAAGGCTTTCACTCATTTTACTCTCAAGCACTATGCTACTCTGGAGATGTTTCCAGCCTTCGCATAGTCACCAGGGCAGAGTTTCTTAAACTTTAATGTGTAGCAAATCACACAGGGAATCTTGTTAAAATGCAAATTCAGAAGGTAGGGCCTGAGCTTCTACATTTTTAACAAGTTTCCAAGTGATGCACCACCTTTTCTGAGTAGTGAGGCATTGCAAATCCGTGAAAATGGCACTAAGAGCTGGTTAGCATTTTATTTTTTATTTTTGAAAAATTTCACAATCTTTATAAGTAAAGACTGGGGAACTTGCAAAATTCTGTTCTTTCTTAAAATAAATTTCTTCTCATAAACTTTGTTTTTGCACTTTGAAGAATGTTTAGATTTTTTTACATGTTAGTTTTGAAATATAATATGGTTTTTAATTCATAATTTAAGATAAGATCTTTTTAAAAATGTTTTTATTGATTTTAGAGAGAGGAAGGGAGAGATAGATACATCAATGGGAGAGAATCAACATCAATCTGCTGGGATCTAGCCCACAACCTGGTCATGAGCCCTGACCAGGAATTGAACTGGAGATCTCTTGGTGCATGGGTTGACTCTAAACCACTGAGTGACACTGGCCAGCCTCGAGATTAAACCCTTAATTTTAATAGTAATCCTATAAATTTCTTATTCTTTCAAAGATGTGTGTGTGTGTGTGTGTGTGTGTGTGTGTGTGTGTGTTTTAGGATTTAACCTTAGGTTAAAGCTAAGTTTAGCAGCTGTTATAAATAATGCAACTGACAGGCAGGCTCTGGAAGTAGGTAAATTCAAGACATTTTGATACATTCAAACACTTAGAAAAAGTAGCAATCGCAAAATAGTGACCTAGTTTAAAGCTAGGCAGAGGTATTGCTATTCAGCTATTCTTATCCTGCATTATAGAGATGATCCCATTCTAAAACAATAGAGATTTTTATTGGAAATCAGTAGCCTTTCTTAGCTATCATTAGATTCATTTAAACTGAATGAGTAACTTAGGTATCAGCTGTACCTTTATCTGTAAATAATTTTCCCTTTACTATGATGTTTTATAAAAATCTATTATTTGTTTTCCTTTTTTTTATTCAAAAAAATCTTTAGTCAATAATCTATAGTAATAAAAGGGTAATATGCTAATCAGACAGGACATCTTCCAGATGTCATTCTGGATGTCCTTCCTAATGAAGCCGGGGCTGGAGGGAAGCCAGCCCGGGTCCCGGGTGCCTGTGGGCAGCCCAAGGGAAGCCAGCCAGGGTCCTGGGTGCCAAAGGAAGCCGGTGCCAGCAGCCAGGGGAAGGAAGGTCTACTCTTGCACAAATTTTCGTGCATCAGGCCTCTAGTATGGTAATACTATCAGCTCTACAGCAGCGGTTCTCAACCTGTGGGTTGCAACCCACAGGTTGAGAACCGCTAGCAGGGTCGCCTAAGACCATCGGAAAACACAGATATTTACATTACGATTCATAACAGTAGCAAAATTACAGTTATGAAGTAGCAACGAAAATAATTTTTGTGGTTGGGGGTCACCACAACATGAGGAACTGTTATTAAAGGGTCGCGGCATTAGAAAGGTTGAGAACCACTGGTCTAACCACTGTGATGTATACCTGAAATTAATACAAAATAATATTGAATGTAAAGTGTAACTGAAAAATAAAAATTTTAATTTTTTTTTTTAGGATTTGTTATAGTTCTTGATACTGAGAGACACCTGTGAATTAGAAAAAGATCTTGAGTTCATGAAACTTAATTTGTGGGACAACAGAGACAATAAAGAAGTAAATAAATATGATATTTTCATGTCAAGATATGTACTAGTTAAAATAAAAAAGAGCAATGAGCTAGAGCAGCGGTCACCAACCAGTGGTCCATGTACTACTGGTTGTCCGTGAGGTCTGAAAGGTTGGCGACCGCTGAGCTAGAGATTATATTGTGGTAGGGGGCACTCTTAGATTGTGTGGTATGGAAAGCTCTATTTAGGGTATAATATCTGTGTAGAAATGTAAGTAAAATGAGGAAGTGAACCATAATAATAAGAAAAGAGAGAACAGCAAAGTGAGAACACCATATGTAAAGAATAAGCTTGGTGAGTTAAAGGAGATCAAAGTCAGTGAGATCAATGGCACAAGGGAGGGGAAAGTGGGAGGAGATGGAAATTGAACTACGGTAAGTAGTAGCTAGATCAGGCAGAGTTTTGAAGACCAAAAGCAGGGAGTCTGGATTTTATTCTAAGCATGATGGCAAACATAGGGTGTTCCTCCCCAAAATGTATATGCACTTTGAATGATTATAGAGTCACTGTTTATTAACATACTGTTAATTTTCAAAATTTAAAAGAATCTATAGAAATGAATAATATTTTTTTTGTCAATGCCTGTTTTCAAACTGATGACCATTCTGGTCCAGGCACTGCTGATAACCAGAAGCAATGGAATTGCAAACATCAAGAATCATTTCATTCGATATTTGTGGGCCCCCAATTCGTCAACTGTAGTTATCATTTATGTATCCCCATAAAAAAGTCTAGAAGATAAATTTTCTTTGTTCAAAGCTTAGTCTGGTTTCACCCATTATTTCAAATCAGTTAAACCTGAAAAGGAGCGAAAATTCATGTATATATAGTTTGGATAATTATACATAAATGCAGTGTTTGTACTTCAACTGTGTTTTCAAACTTCCAGTAGTATTTTAGGATGAATTTCCTTTGTTCAAAGCTTAGTCTGGCTGAAAAGAAAGAAACATCAATTGAGCTATCAGCTGTTAAAGTGTGTATACATGTTCTTGGGACACCTTGTATTTATGGTTTTAAACAGAAAATAACATGATCTTATTTATTCTCCCCTATGAAGTTCTCCTATATTTTCAGATTAAGAAATTCATGTTTCTCTTTAAAGGCACAACTCAAATGTCATACTCATTATAAAGCCTTCCTTAACGTTCCCAATACTTTTTCTCTTTAGTGTTTCCATTTGTACATTCCACTACCATAGTACATGCTTCTACTATAATACATTTCCTTAATAAGGTATTTATCACCTGTTTCCCACTTGACTTTTCCACTAAATTGTTAGTTCCTGTATGCCTAGTTCATAGTGCAGTACATAGCACACATTAGTAAGCAAATGATTACCAATGAACAAATGAGTATTTGAATTGTTTCCAAACCTATGCTTCTCGTCTTAATCTTTCTATCAAATTCCATTTTCAAATGCCTATTGGCATTGCCAACTGACTGTCCAGTTTTCCCTCAAACTCAACATTGCAAACTCATTATCTCATTCCAATTTCATATTTTTGTGTAATAACATCTTTCTAATTTCCTTGGTTAGAAAATTTAGAGTACTATGATTCTTCTGATGCTGGGATTTATTTCCTTTATTTCATTTACTCTAGCCAAGGTTCAAACTTTCATCACTTAATTTTTGAAAAAATGCAATGGATTTTTGGCTGGCTAGAGGTTATTCTGACTCATTTATTTTCTATTCAAATTCATACTGCATATCTCTGCAAGGAAATTGTCATTGAAGTCTTATTTTATTCATAAGGTCATGCATTGTTCTATTTATAAAGTATTTTGGCACACTTATTATGTGTATGATATGTGCCCTTCTGTTGTATAAAACTTTAATTAATGTTCATGAGAACTAAGTGAGATAGTATTTTTATCTCCATTTTACAGGTAAGGAAAATAAGATTTAGGTATCTTAGGCCACCTGCCCACAATCACAGTTACACCAACAAGGAAATCGTAGAGCTGAGATTTGATCACAGTTCTATTAGTTGGGGATACTGAGCTCTGCTTAATCACTTAATTAGTGAGTAGTATCTCAAGTTTAATTCCTGCTTCTCTTTACAGGATTTCCATGATACGGCCCACCAATCTTACTTAATTTCCTATTATTACTGAACTTGCATCCTCTACTCCACATTTCAAATATCTTTCTAGTTATCTCCTGTGCATTGACCTTTTCACTTCAATTAGATTGTAAGCTCCCTAAAACCACTCTTGTTTTAAATTTCTTTGAAGGGCACAATAAATTCTCATTGAATACAGCAGACCCTCAGTATCTACAGGTTCTGTATCCAAAGATTCCAGGAACCCGGATGGAAAATATTTTTATAATGCTATATTGTTGCTGACATATACTATGTAGTTAGGCCTATGATGGTTGTGTCTACACTGAACATGTACAAACTTTTTTTTCTTGTCATTATTCCTTACATGATAAAGTGTAACAACTATTTACATAGCATTTACATTGTATTAAGTATTATAAGTACCCTATAGATGAATTTTAGTATACAGGAGGATATGTGTAGGTTGCATGCAAAAACTATGTCATTTCATATAAGGGCCTTGAGCATTCCTGGATTTGATATGGGGAGGGGCTGGAGTGGGGGCTCCTGGAATAAATCCCCTTCCAGAGGGCTGTTATTGATAAAGTCGTTAGCACAGTCCTTGACACATATGCATGCTTACTAAATGGTAACAATGATTACTACTGTGGGAGGTTCTGATGCATCAAATTGAAGTTCCATAGGAAACCATAGAATTCTGACCCCTACCTCAACCCTAAGAATTTTTTGCTTGTTTTTCTTATGATAGAGTAATGTTTTTCCAAGCTAAGTTAGTACACTTCAGTCTCTTCTCACCCTTTTTACCAAGCAGTGTCAACAAGATAGACATCAGTAAGCAGCAACATTTTATCCACCCTTACTGAGTTCTTTCATTGGAGGCTGCTTTAGAGGACATAAAAAAAGGAATCACTGTAATTTTTTTGAGGTGAATGGTCAACGTGCTTGCTATCTATCAACCAATTTAACTTAATTTTATGGAGTGTACTAAGTGTCCAAGATTTCCTGGCTCGAGTTTCTGAAGTACAGAGCCTCACACAATCACATCTTCGCTTCGAATAGAATTGCCCCAGATCCAGCGACAGGACTACGAGTCTAGCCATCTGACCTTGCAGTTTGAGCTGCAGATACTTCCAAAGCGGCAGAGAAAAGAGGTAGCTCAGCTGCGCCCAAAGCCTCCACTCCAAAGGTCCCGCGTTCGGCCCCGCCCCCAGCGAGCGCGGCCGCGTCACGTGACGTCAGACGCTCTCTCCCGGAAGTGCGGCTGCGGAAACGGTGGGGGCGTGTCTCCGGGCAACCCCGCGTGTGGTTACCGGAGAAACGCGGGAAGTGGGGCCCTGGCGCGGTTCTCTCCACGCTTAAGGTTGTTTTAGTTCCTGCGCGAGCGGGTAGCCGGGCCGAGGCGTCTGGTGCGACGCCATGGAAGTAGTGGAGGCCGCCGCTGCTCAGCTGGAGACTCTGAAATTCGGCGGCCTCGGCTTCGGGGGTGGGCAAGGTGAGGCGGCGCCGTCCCCGGACACCGTTCCTGTCTCAGAGCCACCGCCGCCGCCGCCGCCGCCACCGTCGGATGAGGGGGCCCCCGACACTGGGCAGGACGCGGAGGCTCAACTAGCCGGGGAGCAGCCGCCTGAACTCGCGCTGAGCACCGCCGTCGGCGGGCCCGAACCGCCTCCTGGAGGGACGTGCGTCACCGGCCCGGGCGCTGCGGAGCTGGTGCCGACGCCAGACTCCCTGGAGACCTCGGACTCGGATTCGGACAGGTCGGGTGTCCACGGGTCCCGAAGCTGCTGGGAGAGGGCCCGTGTGACCGGCGGGAGGAGCCGGGGCCCGCGTGGGCCGGGGCGGGAGGGGAGGTCCCTGCAGTTCCCTGCACACGTGTTGACAAGTCGCTCGGACCGCCCATTTCTGGTTGTTCACTGCAGATCCCTTGGTGAATCTGAGCCTAATAATCTGCTCTCTCTTCCCTAAGTTCGGTAGTGTAAAAGGTGCTATGCATAAACCGTAGCATTTTCCGTTAAAATAGGGAAACCTGAGGATATTGGATTATTTCCTTAATATTTAGCTCGGCGTGTGCCCTTGGTGGTTATGACTTGAGTTTCGTGTCAGAGCTGACTTTTATTCTTCCATCAAGTTTAACGTGTGTGCTTGTTTTTGAACCAGATGAATGGAAAGAGTAGTTAAAAGGATTTTATGTTTCCAGATTGGCTCCTTGGCAATTTTGTTAATTCTGACAAGCCTTGTGGGGAGCTTCGTGAAATTAGCAAGACACTGTTATTTAGTAGTAGTATATGCTCTGATTCGGTTTCTTAAGACACCCCCCCTTCCCCGCCCCACCCCTTCGTGTGTTTTAAAGATGAAACTTCGGTGGTGGGAGAGGATTTAAGTATGTGGGATGTTCCTTGCCCACACTGAACATGGTCTACAAGTATTTTGAGGGTGTGGTGTGGGATGCCGAACACAGGTGAAGAAAATAGACATGATCCCTGCCCCACATCCTATTGAGAGGGATGACAAATATGAATAATCATCAATAAATAGAGTTGATGAAAATTATCGTGAAGGAACAAGCAAGGCACCGAGAAAGTCTTCGGAGTGCCCAATCCTGTAGGACACAATGGGCGTGTTAAAGTTTTAATTCTAAGTGCTGGCGAAGCTGTTGAAGGATTTTAGGCAGAGCAGTGGAACACTCAGGTTAACATTCTAGTAAGCTTTGCTCTGCAGAGGAACAGTTGAACTGGGTTCCAGAGTAAAAGCTGAGAAGCAAGAGTGGAGCTAGTTGAAAGGTGTTGCATTGAGTCCATGAGGCGACCATGATTGTGTCTGGATTAAATCACATTGATCAGGCTTGCTAATAGATGTGTCACTGGGCTAGACAAAGAGCTATCAACTGGGTGAACTGTGGTACTGTTTACTAAGATAGGAGTCGGACACCAATGGGAATGTTTACTTTGGACAGTTAATTTAAGATTTTTCTGACAGTCAATTGGAGATGTCAGGCAAGCAGTAGTAGTATCATGAATTTAGAGTTTGAAGGACAGTTCTGGGCTGGAGATGTACATTTAAGCATCATGATTTCAGGTAAGACTAACTTTTTTTTTTTTAATATATTTTATTGATTTTTTTACAGAGAGGAAGAGAGAGGGATAGAGAGTTCGAAACATCGATCACCTGCCTCCTGCACACTTCCCACTGGGGATGTGCCCGCAACCAAGGTATATGCCCTTGACCGGAATCGAACCTGGGACCCTTGAGTCCGCAGGCCGACGCTCCATCCACTGAGCCAAACCGGTTTCAGCAAGACTAACTTTTTATTATGGACATTTTCAAACTTGAAAAAAAGTAGAGAGTGATATAATGATTGCACATACAGTCATCACTGGACTTAACAGCTTCCAATATTTATCTAACATTTCTAACTTTTTTTAACCTAGTAGATTTAAAGCAAATCTCAGTGTGAATTTTCTACTGTGCATCTCTAATTGATAAAACACTTTTTACATAACCACTATGTCATTATCAACCTTAGTAAACTTAATTCTAATTCCTTAATATCATCTAATGCTTGGTTTGTATTTAGATTTTTCTGGTTGTCTGAAGGATGTCTTTTAACAATTGATTTTTTGAATTAGAATTCAAACAAGGTTCAAACTGTGCATTTGAGTGTTATGCCTTTCAGGTCTTTTTTAAGTGAAGGTCATATTTAAAGCCATGAAGACAAAAGACTGTACATGAGAGTGGAATACCCCTGTAGCATAGTGCATAACAAAAAATGGGAAATTTTTGAGGAAGTGAGTGGAGAACCATGTTAGATGTTGCTGAGAAGTTAAAATGACAGAAAGGTGTCTACTGGACTTGGCAACGTGGAGAATATTGGTGACCTTTTAAGGAGTGATGATGATGGAAGCCAATTTTGGGGTAAAGATGGAGTGAGAAATAAAGGATTAGAGACAGCATGTGTTAACAGTTCTTTTAAGACATTTTAAGTGGAGAAATGAGTCCATAGCTGGAGGGATTAAACAGAGGTACTACAGAATGTTGGTATGCTGATGGGACTGCTCTGGGATAGAGGGAAAAATTCATAATACAGTAATAATAGGAAGGAGTTCAGTTGCAAATGGGATGTATTCCAGAGCCTATGTGGTAAAATTGGCCTTTGCCCTTTCCCCCTTTAACAGGAGAAAAGACAACATTTGCCAAAGCTAATGTTTTGTTTTCAAGCCCTTTCTAATCCATCTGGGAAGACATGGTTTTCAATGAACTATGGTATAATATTGGACTGGCTCTAGTGGGCAGTTTGAAAAAAGTGCCACGAGAGATAGGGAAGGAAGTATATAATTGTACTTTGGGTGAGGAGTGGCTTCAGAAGAGGTAATATTGGGTTGAGCCTATAAAGAAAAAATAATTTCTCTACATTGAGTGCATTGTAGTCAAAGGAAATAGCACAAATAAAGGGAAAGTTGTATGAGCTTTTTTGCTAGGTGTGTATGAGAAGTGATAATGAGATGGGATTATGTAGGTTACCAGGAACCTGATTGCAGGGGGCTCTGAGGTGTCATAATAAGGAGTATGGCCTTTAGCTTGTACACAGTGTAGATTATGGGAAAAAATTTAAGGTTTTTCTCAGTTTTAATATTTTCTCAATAAAAAATAGGAAGAATAGTCCAAACCTTTAAAGCCATTACCTTGATTTAACAATTATTAACATTTCAGAACTATTATATTCACATGTATATGTTCTTGAGCCATTTTAAAGTCATTTACACGTGATACTTTATCCCTAAATAGTTTAGCACACATTCTCTAAGAGGACACTCTTACATAATCATTATCACATGTAACATAATCTTACCTTATAATAGACAAATATGCAAATTGACCGCACCTTCGCTATGCCCAAGCCATGCCTACCAACCAAGCCACGCCCACCAACCACGCCCACCGGGAAATGGTTGCAGGGACGTTGGGGTGTGGCAGAGCCCAAGGCCGGGAAAGCTTCGGGTGGAGGCTTTCCCGGCCTTGGGCACCAGCGGGGAGCCTTCATGGATCGCAGGAAACCACTGGGGGTTGGCTCCTTCGATCCTTAGCAGGGATGTTGGGTGCGGCCGAGCACAAGGCCATCGCCCGGGGCCAAGCCCCGACCCTGTAAGAAGGCAGAAGGCGGTGGCCACAGCCAAGGCCTGGGTCCCCGGTGCCGGCAGAAAACTGGTGCAGGCAGCCAGGTGAATGAAGGTCTATTGCACAAATCTTCGTGCAAACGGGCTACTAGTCCTATATAATAAAGAGGTAATATGCAAATGGTTGTTATGCTGTGACGCTACAGGAGGGCGGGGCAGCGAGCTATGTGTGGCGGTGAGCTATAAGCGGCAGTGGGCGGGGCAACCAGCTGAGGCACGTGGTAGCAAGCTACTTGCGCACAGATTTGTGCGCAGGGCCACTAGTTAATAATAGTTTTCTCATATCTAATGTCCAGTCATGAATGGTTATTTATTTTTATTAAATTATTGGATGACATTGGTTAAGATTATATAGGTTTCAAGTGTACAGTTCTGTGATACACAATCATTATATTGCATTGTGTGCCCACCACTCAAAGTCAGCTCATCTGTCACCATATATTTGATCCCATTACCCTTTACTATCCTCCAAACCCCCTTCTCTTTGGTAACCACCATACTGTTGTCTGTGTTTATGAGTTTTGTTTTTCTTGTTTGTTCATTTATTGCTTTAAGTTTTATATCCCACATATGAGTGAAATTATATGTTTCTTAACTTTGTCTTAAGTTACTTCTCTTACCAAGATATTCTCAAGGTCCATGCATGTTGTTACAAATCACAGTATTTCATCTTTTCTTATGGCTGAGTAGTTTTCCATTGTATGTATGTACCACATCTTCTTTATCCAATCATCTATTGAAGGACACTTCGGTTGCTTCCCTATCTTGGCCACTGTGAATAAGTCTGCAGTGAACATAGGGGTTACATGAATGTTTGTTTTAAATAAAAATTTATTCTTAAGGGAGAGGGAGGGAGGGATAGAAACATGAATGATAAGAGAGAAGCATCCCTAACCGGTTTGGCTCAGTGAATAGAGTGTCAGCCTGCGGACTGAAGAGTCCCAGGTTCGATACTGGTCAAGGGCATGTACCTTGGTTGCGGACACATCCCCAGTAGGGGGTGTGCAGGAGGCAGCTGATGGATGTTTCTCTCTCATCGATGTTTCTAACTATCCCTCTCCCTTCCTCTCTGTAAAAAATCAATAAAATATATTTTAGAAAAAAAAAAAAAAAAGAGAGAGAATCATTGCTTGGCTGCCTTCTGCACGCCCCCTACTGGAGATCGAGCCCTGACTAGGAATCCAACCTGGTCATGGGTCCAGGCTCAACCATTGAGCCACACCAACTGAGCATAAATGACTTTTTTAAAGCAAGAGTGTGAACTGATTAAGATGGAAAGTCATGAAATGCTAAGGGTAACAGCAAAGCATCAATAGGGTGAAGGGGTGATTGTTGTGGGAAGAGACTAGTATTTACATCATTTATACAATTATTACAGAAAAGCAGGTGAGAAATAAGCACTTGAAATAGAGGAGTAGCAGTGGAAATGGGATGAAGTGGAATAGGAGTGATGTTTACTAATCTGAAGATAGGGTTTTATCATTGACTGAGAATGTAATAGCTCAGAATGATTCCAAGGTTTCTACCGATAGTGACTGGATTAAAGACTAAGCAATAAATAAAATGGAAGCTCAAAGAGAAGAGATTTAGTAAGGAGAATACACTTTTTTTTTTTTCTTTTAACTTGTTGCTAGTGTGAGGTAACTGTAGGTCATTCATACAGAGGTGGTCAGTATGTGCCAGAGATTAGGGATGAAGCTTAGAGATATCAGTGCTGAAGATTTAGGAGTTATCTTCACATGGATGATAATTGGAAACATTGTAGGGCATGAGATTATCCATAGGAAGAGTAGAGAGAGAGAAGAGAGTAAGTATGAAACTTTTAGAAACAGCATATAAAAGGGAATGCAGGAGCCCTGGTTGGCATTGCTCAGTGTTAGAATGTCAGCCTGCGTACCCAAGGGGGGGTGGGTCTGATTCCTGCCACCACCCCCCAAACCCTAGGACACATGTGGGAAGCAACCAAAAGATGTGACAGAGACATATCAATGTTTTTCCTTCTCCCTCCCTTCCACTCTCACTAAAAAATCAATGGAAACAAATATCCTTATTTCTTGGGTGAGGGTTAAAAAAACAAAAGGGAGTGAAGGGGGTAGTCAGCAAACAAACTTTAAACTTAGAGTAGGTTTACTGGTAACAAGAATTGCTGTGGAAGTCATGGGCTAAAGGAGTTTACAAAGAATAGAATGGTCAGCATGGTTCGTAACTTGAGTTTCCAAGTTGTCTGAAGACTGAGAAGAAACTATTGGCAATTAAATGGTCTGGTGACCAATGAGAGAAGTGCATTGCCCAGAGTTCTCTTTGTCAGTGATTTGGCACATGCTTAATTATATTATGACAGATGTGTGATGTGTGAGACTATTGTAATTGGGTTGCAGTCATAGCAGGGGTTTTGAAATGTTATCAGTGGATTAAGGACTACTTTCCCAATACCACAATCAACTTCAAAATGCTAGCTTTTGAATTGTATCAGTAACAGTAAACATGTAGTAAAGTAGATATTTCCTAGTTGAATAAATATATGTTAATGCCATCATATTACTGTTTTACTAAGTTTAAACTTTTCCTTTCCTACAGTGAAACAGATTCAGATAGTTCAAGCTCTTCCTCTTCCTCATCATCATCCTCTTCTTCCTCTTCCTCTCGAATATTAGTTCCTCCAGTGCTGTCAGATGGAGAAGACGATATACAAGTTGAGAAGGAAAATAAGAATTTTCCTCTTATTAAAACAAAAGATGAATTACTTCTTAACGTAAGTACTTAGATTTGTTAATAAACCTAATTTGGATATTCTAAAATATACTGTGGTACTAATATTGATCTCATTTGCTCTGTATCTGACCCATACATTTGAAAACTTCTCAATTTTATTGGGCATACTTTTGCCATGCCTTACTTTTCTTAACTAAAAGAGAGGATTGTCAGACGATTGATCTGGATAATTTATTTCTAAGGTTGCTTCTAACTTTAGCATTTGGTAATTGTTCTTCTGGGGTGTTAACTTTAGCTTGCTACTTTCCATTTTTTTCATCTTCTCTAGAAGATATTTCTTATGTAAATTTACAACCTTGCTTTTTTTTTTTTTCTTCTTCTTCTTTTTTGATCCATAAGTCAGGACATTTTGCTCAGTTACAATTAAAATCAATCTTTTAATTGACTTGCACTAAGAAACATAGAAATTGAAATTAAATGGGTGAGCTTATTAGGATTTCTACTGGAGTTTTTGAAGTGTTTTTGTTATTACAGTAAGAGAAAACTTGTTTATTATAGAATGATGTTTTTTGGCACTTAATAGGTTTTGTTTTTAAGGTCAGCTCTTGTGTGGTTATTTTCTCTTAAACTGTAAGCTCTCCCAAGGAGGAGGATAGTAGTCTGGTGGTGGGAACCTCAAGAGGGACATCTTCTCAGAATTTTAGAACATAGGCTACATTGTCACATATTTATTCTCTCTACTCTCACATGTCCTTTGTTATTATTAGAGCTTTTTCAGTATTTAATGATTACTAATTATAATTATTACATAACAAGTGATTGAAATAGTTTACTGCAAAATTTGAGGGGAAAAAATTGAAAATCCTAGAGGCTCTTGGGCACCTTTTCATGACTTAATTCAACTAATATTGTTTCTTTTTCTCCACACACAATAAAAATGATCATCTTACTTATGCTTATATATTTAAAACTCTTGGGTGCTTATGCAGCTTCATTAGTGGTTCATGTTTTAATCCTGCAGTCATTGACATCAGTGGTCTTTTTACACAAAGGCTCTCCCAACTGACTATTTTCTGAAAGTATCGGGAGAATTGTGTGATCTTTCCCCTGTATCTTGCTCTTCTTTACACCTATGTTTTCTCTTAGAGTACAAAAATCAACAAATAAAAGACCGCGGTACTTTTGTATATGTATGTATATTGTCTTAATTTTCTTACTAGATCTGTAATACTTGCCTTGGGACTGTCTTGAAATTTAATACAAAATCTTAGTCTACTTATTATTTTTCTAGATAGAATGACCATGTTTTCATCAGAAATTCAAAAAGCGTCCAGGGCCACAAAGAGGCTGGGAACCATGTTCTTTGACAGATTAAGTTTATATCTGATCTTTAGAGCTTCTGTGGTGCCCAGTAGAGTGCTATACAGGTAATGGGTTCTCAGTCAGTATTAATAGAATGAATTATGAGTGGATAGGTATCTTTCATTCATTCTTAAACTATTATATCACACCTGCCATATGCTAGGAGAGCTATAATTAAGACCTATCCAGTTTCTGCTTTCATAGTGTTTAGTGGAGAGAAACAGACAATAAATAAAGAAGAGACAAATGAATTTAATTATGGAAAGTGTTAATGAATTGTGTGAGTGTATGTTTGGCTCATATCAGAAAATTACATTTTTCATGGGAATATATGTTAGCTTTTAAAACTTGGAACATTGGCTTGTTCTTTCCTTACTGTGCCAGTACTGAGGGATTTTTTGGGACGGATGAAAGAGCAATTACAGTCTTTACTTTTCAATTTTGTATTATTATTATTTTTTTAACATCACAGTATACTTTTAAAGGCATTTTGCATTGTGCTCACATTCCCTTAAATGTTGTCCCCAAGGGTTCTCAAACTCCAATCCAACCAAAATCTCTGGGTAGAGGCTAACAGTTTGGCGAAAAAACACAGGTGGGGGTAGGAGGCAGCGAAAGGAGAAAGTAGCCTTCCAGTTAAAGATCAGCCCTCAGTTTAAAGTAACATATTTTGCTCAAGAGCTTTTTATTTTATTTATTTGTATATATTTTTATTGATTTCAGAGAGGGAGAGAGATAGAAATATCAATGATGAGAGAAAATCATTGATTGGCTGCCTTCTGCACGTCCCCCTACTGGGGATCGAGCCTGCAACCCGGGCATGTGCCCTTGACTGGAATCAAACGTGGACCCTTCAGTCTGCAGGCCGACACTCTACCCACAGAGCCAAACCAGCTAGGGCCAGCCCTCAGTTTAAAGGTTAGCTTCGGGCAGGTTGGCCTGAGGTGGAATCATGGTCAGAAGGAGAAGCAATTTTGTATCTTGACTAGCTGTTCACTTTATATTTACACAAATAAACTTACTAGAAGTTCTTGGTCCTTTAGACCACTCTGTTGCTACAGATAGGTAGAGGAATGAGTTCCCTGGTATGCCCTAAATTACTTGACTTAGAGCTCTAAAAGAGTGTGTTAGGAACTCTCAAGTTTAAGGGAAGAGAAAGACTTAGACCCTATTACCAAGGATGGTTTGGCTACAGTATTCAGTATCCTTAAGACTGTTTTCTCTATTGCTCAGTAGGTGTTTTTCCGTGGGCCTGGCAGTTTGGCCACTGATTCTCCTGTATGAAAGTCATGGGAAGGACTTGTACTGGTTTACCTGGGGCCTGGTACACAGCCCTGAACAAATTACTGAGGCTAGTGGAATGATTATCTCCACTGCTTGGGCATGATTCATAAGTCCTGTTTTGTGGGAGAGTGTGTAGGAAAGCGTGTGCTTGAGAGAAAGCACATGGGCGAGTGTGTGGGCTGGAGTGAATAAGAGCAGTTGATAGGAAGGGAGTATGAATGTGTGTATATTTTGAGGAGGGTAGGGGTTGAGTGGTGGTATCAACCCCAGGCAGACCACAGGAATGGGTTCTCTGTCACAGGAAAGGGAGGATTAAATCCATTTCAGAAGGGGATCTGTCAGGCAGTAATAGTAGTTATCCTCTATAGAGGGAAAAAGGGAAACATTTGGAAGAAGTTATCACATATGACTTAAGTTGCAGATTTATAGTTGTGAACAAGAGACTCAAATTACTTTGAGAGAGGAAGGATTTGCTATAAACTTGCATTGGAGAGCCATTAAGAATAAGGGCAGCTGTGGATAATGCCCTAGGAAGAGTTTCCTGTTTTGTTATAACTCTAGCTGGTGTTGCATGTGCTCTTTTGTTCAGGTCTCGTGGTATAGTAAACACCAGCTAGAGTTAGTGCTAACAAAATATACTTTCTACAGAAAAGTAATGAAATATTCTATCCATGTTGTCTTTGCTTAAAGGTAATCATAAATTAAAATGGGCCAAGAAGTTATGCAATTTTAGCGCTTGTGCTGGATCTTTAGAGATATCTAGAACATAGATATGCCCAATTTAACCCAGTTTTATGTCCTGCCTCTTTATAAAGTGTCTCATTCTATGCAGGTGTCTATTGTTCTTCAGACATGCTGAGCTTAATTTTTACCTCCATTTAGTCTGTTTCTCAAGCAGGAATATTGCCTCCTTGGATCAGGTTTATTAAACTTTTTCTGTTGGAAATTTATATGCTGCTGATTTGCTACTAACTCTTGCAATATTCAAGTGTAAGTATGTGGAAATATATGGGCAAAATAGCCTCGAGATTGTTCATTTAGAATTAAACTTTAGGTAGTTACAACAGTCCCTTGGCAAGATTTGGTTATAACTTGAATGAAGAGCAGGGGTAAGGAGAAGAGGAAATGAGGGATTAGTCACTTAGGGTAGTAAACACATAATGCAATATGGAAATCATGTATTATAGAATTATATACCTGAAACTTGTATAATTTTATTAACCAGTGTAATCCAGTAAATTTTGTTTGAAAAAAAAGGAGTAGTTAACTATAGAAGCAGTGGCGAGGAAGAGTCCTAATTGGCTCTTTTCATAGTGCTATAATTATATAATATACTAGAGGCCCGGTGCACGAAATTCATGCACGGAGGGGCGTTGTCCCTCAGCCCAGCCTGTACCTTCTCCAATATGGGACCCCTCGAGGGATGTCCGACTGCCCATTTAGGCCCGATCCCGGTGGGCAGTTGGACATCCCTCTCACAATCCAGGACTGCTGGCTCCCAACTGCTTGCCTGCCTGCCTTCCTGATTGCCCCTAACCGCTTCTGCCTGCCAGTCTGATCACCCCCTAACCACTCTGTTTGCCCCCAACTTCCCTCCTCTGCCAGCCTGGTCACCCCTAACTGCCCTCTCCTGCAGGATTGATCACCTCCAACTGCCCTCCCTTACAGGCTTGGTCCCTCACAACTGCCCTCCCTTGCAGGCCGGGTGCCTCCCAACTGCCCTCTTCTGCTGGCCATCTTGTGGTGGCCATCTTGTGTCCACATGGGGGCAGGATCTTTGACCACAAGGGGGCAGCTATATTGTGTGTTGTAGTGATGATCAATCTACATATTACTCTTTTTTTTAAAAATATATATTTTATTGATTTTTTACAGAGAGGAAGGGAGAGGGATAGAAAGTTAGAAACATAGATCAGCTGCCTCTTGCACACCCCCTACCTACTAGGGATGTGCCCGCAACCAAGGTACATGCCGTTGACTGGAATCGAACCTGGGACCCTCCAGTTCAAAAGCCGACGCTCTATCCACTGAGCCAAACCGGCCAGGGCTACATATTACTCTTTTATTAGATAGGATAGAGGCCTGGTGCAGGGGTGGGGGCCAGCTGGTTTGCCCTGAAGGGTGTCCCGGATCAGGTGGGTGTTCTCTTGGGGTGTGGGGCAGCCTGAGCGAGAGGCCTGTGGTGGTTTGCAGGCCAGCCATGCCCCCTGGCAACCCAAGGGGAGGCCCTGGTATCTGGAATTTATTTTCCTTCTACAATGGAAACTTTGTAGCCTGGAGCGGAGCCAAGCCTGCTGCTCCCTCGGCCGGCAGCCATTTGTGTTGGGGTTATAATTGAAACTTTGTTGCCTTAAGCGGGTGGGCCCGGCCAGGGTGTGCGGAAAACTTTGCTTCCCCTGTTGCCGCCGGAAACCCTGGCCTGCTCTCTCAAGTTCCATTCTGCCGCCATTTGTTTGAATTTGTTTACCTTCTATAATTGAAACTTTGTAGCTTGAGTGGAGGCTTAGGCCTGCAACGGCTATGGAAAGCTTGGCTTGCTCTGTTACCTGGGAAACCTTGCTCTCTGTGGCTGTATCCATCTTGGATGGGGTTAATTTGCATACTCACCCTGATTGGCTGGTGGGCGTGGCTTGGCTGACGGGCGTGGCTTATGTAGCGAGTGATGGTTAATTTACATATTACCATTTTATTAGAGAGGATTATCATGCATACGGTTAAAGTGCGACTAAGAATTGATGACATTTTTACAATTATTTGGTAGAGCTTTTATCTTCATCCTATCTAATAAAAGAGTAATATGCAGATTGACCATCACTGCAACACACAATATAGCTGCCCCCGTGTGGTCAAAGATCCTGCCCCCATGTGGACACAAGATGGCCAGCAGGGGAGGGCAGTTGGGAGGCACAGGCCTGCAAGGGAGGGCAGTTTGAGGCGATCAGCCCTGAATGGGAGGGCAGTTAAGGGTGACCAGGCTGGCAGAGGAGGGAAGTTGGTGGCAAACAGGCTGGCTGGGGAGCAGTTAGGCATCAATCAGGCTGGCAGGGGAGTGGTTAGGGGGTGATCAGGCTGGCAGGCAGAAGTGGTTAGGGGCAATCAGGAAGGCAGGCAGGTGATCAGTTGGAGCCAGCAGTCCTGGATTGTGAGAGGGATGTCCCAGATTGGAGAGGGTACAGGCTGGGCTGAGGGACATGTCCTCCCCTCCCTGCACGAATTTTGTGTACCGGGCCTCTAGTGGTATATAAAATCATTCTTAGATTTGATGAAATATGGCCTCCTTGTTAGTATCCTATATAATAAAAGCGTGGTATGCAAATTGTCCGACCAGGGGGCGGGGCGGGGCCGGACAGGGGAAGGGAGGGAGGCCCTGGCTGGCAGCTGCGGCAAGCAACCAGGGGAAGGGAAGGAGGCCACAGCCAGCAGCTGACAGCCAGTAGGGACCCTACCAGTGTATGAATTTCATGCACTGGGCCTCTAGTCAAATATAATACTAGAATTAATCGTTTTATTGAAATGAATTATAATTATATTTTACTTTTATATTTATGTGTCAATATTTGGAGGTATTATGAAATTTTTTTCTGTGACAGTAATTTTGGAAAAAAACAGGACAAGAGCATTGTATTTATTTTTAAAAAGAAAAATATAAAGACGCTACAAAGAAGTGTTGACTTTATTTATTTTTGTTGACAGTTATTATAGATGTCCCCCAATTTCTCCCCCTTCCTTTGCCCCCCTCCTCCCAACCCCCGCCTCACCCCAGGCCTTTACCACACTATTGTCTGTGTCCATTGGCTACCATGCATATCCTATATAATAAAAGCCTAATATGCTAAATGTCCAGTCGTCCATTCATCCAATCAAAGCGTAATATGCTAATGATATGCTAAGGCCACTCAACTGCTCGCTGTGACGTGCACTGACCACCAGGGGGCATATAGTCTACCATTTGCTATAATGTACACTGACCATCAGGGGGCAGACACTCTGACCAGTAGTTTAGCTTGCTGCTGGGGTCCGGCCAATTGGGACTGAGCTAGACAAGCCAGAAATGCCCTGGAGCCCTCCTGCGGTCCCTCCCCAGCTGGCCAACCTCCCACATCCCTCCCTGGTCCAGATCGTGCACCTGTGGGGTCCCTCGGCCTGGCACCCTGGTGCATCCTCTCGCAATCCGGAATGCCACGGAAGATGTCGGAGAGCCGGTTTCGGACCAATCCCACAGGGCGGGCCGAGGGATCCCACTGGTGCACGAATTCGTGCACTGGGCCTCTAGTATGTATATAAGTTCTTGATTGATCTCTTACTTTCTCCCCATTCCTCCCCTCTGAGATATGTCAGTCTGTTCCACACACTCATGCCTCTGGACCTATTTTGTTAGGCAGTGTATTATGTTCATTAGATTTCACATATAAGTGAGATCATGTGATAGTTGTCTTTTTCTAGGTGGCTTCACTCAGCATAATATTCTTCGGGTCCATTCATGTTGTCAGCAAAGGATAAGAAATCAGTCTTTTTTACAGCTGCATAGTATTCCATTGTGTAAATGTACCACAGCTTTTTTTATCCACTCATCTACTAATGGGCACTTGGGATGTTTCCAGATCTTACTAGTAGCTATTATAAGTAACGCTGCTATGAACATAGGGGTATATATATTCTTTCTGATTGGTGTTTCGGGCTTCTTAGTATATATTCATAGAAGTGGGATTGTTGGGTCAAATGGTAGTTCCACTTTTAATTTTTTGAGTAAATTCCATACTGTTTTCCATAGTGACCACACCAATCTTTATTCTCACCAGCAATGTACTAGCGTTCCCTTTTTTCCGCATCTTTGCCAGCACTTGTTTGTTGATATATTGATTATGGCCATTCTGGTAGAACAGAGGTGATAGCTCATTGTAGTTTTAATTTGCATCTCCCTGATGATTAGTGATACTGAGCATTTTTCTTATGTCTATTGGTCATCTGTATGTCCTCTTTGGAGAAGTGCTTATTTTTAAATTGGGTTGTCTTCCTTTTGTTGAGTTGTATGAGTTCTTTATATGTTTTTGGAAATTAATCTCTTATCAGATGTGGCAAGTATGTTTTCCCATCCAGTGGGTTCCCTTTTCATTTTGATGATGGTTTCTTTTGCTGTGCAAAAGCTGTTTTGTTGATGTAGTCCCACTTGTTTATCTTGCCCAACTTTTATTTTTTAGATGAAAATATTTAATGGGCTAGTCTTAATCTGAGTTTAGTGTTATACACAATAGAGTAATTAATGGGGGCAATTAATTACTTAGCTAAAGAAATAGCTGAGTTCCATGAAATGTTGTAAAGGTATTTTTCTGAAGAAGCTGATGAGTTAGACTGTTATATGTGATCATAGTAATCCATTCTTTTATCCAATATGCTTTATCAGTTATAGGGGAAAAACATGTTTCTAATAATGGCTCTCAGTACTCCAGGGATTGTATTCTACTTTCCAACCATATCTGAAAAGTGAAGGCATACCTAATAGCATCAGGTAATTGGCAGCTACATCCATGTCCTTTATTCTTAAGTAATATGAGAAAAGTGGTCAAATAATTTCATTCTGCTTTCCTCACTTTTAAAAATTCTCCCCAAACTTGGGGGGTGAGGGCATGTACGGGTGTGGGGTGGGGGTGGGGGGTAATGGTAAGATATGTACACATATAATACCTCAATTAAAAAAAAAAAAAAGAATGAAAAAAAAAAATTCTCCCCAAACTAGCAACCTAGTTGCCATTTGGAGTGATTCCTTTCCCAATACCCCCTGCTGCTGCCCTTTTTTATATTTGTGAGTGAAAACCCAAATCAAGGTTCTTTAAATAATTTTGCCTTAGATTACTGATTTTTTTCCCCTCGCCTAATAATATGCCTTCAGAGAGCTAGGGAAGTATGAATGTCATCTTTTCAGAAAGCCACTTTTGACCCATTAGCATTAGCTCCTTCAATTTTTGTGCTGGAAGATGTAGGTACCCATTTTTTGATGGGTGTATCTACAATTTAATTTTTAATAGGGTGGAATTTTAATGTTATTTGCTACTACTCATTTGAATATATTGCTTAACTGAATGATCTTGTAGACCATGCAGATGTTGAGAATCAGGATACACTAGTATTATAATTACACAGGCAATAATTGGTCTTTCATGGATATTTCAGAAGTGTAGGTTGGATCTTGCATTTCTTTAGTACTATAGATATCAGTATCTATTATTACAGAATCATAGTCATTTTGTTGGGGTCTCATATATAATTATATTTATATACTCTTATTACATGCTATTAAATTTTTAAATTTCATTATTAGCCATTTTTATGAACTATTCAGAAAATAGTTCATAAACTATTTTTTGCTTAGTTTCTTCACTATTTATAAGAAAACTGATATCCAGAAGGTGACTTGTCTAAGTGAGGAGGAGCAGAACTCTAGTAATATCGAGGTTCCAGTCTGTTATATTTTTAGTACTTGGGGAGTTGTGCTCAGTAATATTGTCATTTGATCATTTAAATTTCTGATTATTTGGTTTCTGACTAATCTACACTGATAAAAGGGTAATATGCTAATTAGACCGGGAAACCTTCCGGTTGTCCTTCTGGACAAAGCCATGGTGGCGGGGCCAAGGCAGAGGTGGTTGGGGCGATCAGGCCAGCAGAGGAGGCCAATTGGGGGCAATCGGGCTAGCGGGGGTTTGGGGGGAAAGGCAGTTGGGGGTGAGCAGGCTGGTAGGGGATGCAGTTGGGGGCGATCAGGCCTGCAGGCAGAGTGGTTAGGGGCGATCAGGCAGACAGGCAGGTGAGTCGTTAGGAGCCAGCGGTCCCGGATTGTGAGAGTGATGTCTGACTGCCAGTTTAGGCCCAATCCTTGCAGTCAGACATCCCCCAAGGAGTCCCAGATTGGAGAGGGTGCAGGCCAGGCTGAGGGACACCCCCCCCCCCCAACACACACACACACCCCGTGCACAAATTTCGTGCACCGGGTCACTAGTAATGTATATTTTGCATATCTTATCATGTGAAGGATGATTGTATCATCTAATAAAAGCGTTCTAAAATTCTATTTGCTTGGGCTGTATTGCCTCTTAATAAAGCCTTTGACTTGGAACTATAGAGCATCTAGGAAAATTAATTGGATTGCTTTACTATGTTGAATTCCAGTAGTTCATTTGCCAAATGCTATGATGTGTCTGGGATTTTTGTTTCCATATGGCCTTTTCTTTTGCTAATGATATGAATGAAATATTTTTCTTCTTTTAGTTGCCTACTCTTTGTTATTATTGTATATAGAAGTGTTGAATATGTCCAGAAAAATTATTCCTACTCTTGATGCTTGAGTCTGTAAACATATTAATTGTATTTAAATGATAGCATAGATATTTATCCATGCAGGTACTATACATCAAAAACATATTTAGTTTCATTTTAATTTTGGGAAATAACAATTATGAAAATAGATGTTTATCACAAATCTTTGTTTCCCAAGTGGAATAATCAGGTTAGCATTAAGACTTCATAGTCATATGGTGTATACTGTTATAATGTGGTCTTAAAATTATACCTGTATTAATGACTGAAAATAGATTGGTGCTATTCATACCTGGTTATGTTTTGTAATAGAGGACTTTTGGATGTGTGACAGTATAAAGCAGTGCTGTCCAATAGGTAGGTATTCCTGCAATGATAGAAATCCACTCTGACTTAATGTGTTCTTAAGCCTTTGTCTTACGCTACTGAGTACTTGAAATGTGGCTAGTGTGACTGGAGAGTGCATTTTAAATTTTATTTAATTTTAATTAATTAAATTTAAATAAATATAGTGTCTAGTATTGGATAAGCAGAATAAAATTAGTTTTTCCCACCCACTCATCCATCTTTCCATGAGGCTAGTAGGTTCATATTTTAAACTTCACCTGCAGTAAGTAGACTTCTTCTGTTATTTTCAGTAGGTTTGATTTTTACTTATTATATGATGAAGGACCTTTTTCTATCCTAAGTTTTCCTCATCACCTCTACCTGTAATTTTTTAGTTCATCTGTGTGCATTTTATTTCTGATTCTTTGTTATATTTTATGTGCATTGTCAAAATGGTAGTGTTCTTGCCAAATTTTTTTCCGTATTGAAGTGTATCTGTTTCTCCTTTTCTCTTCTGTTACACATACACATCCTTTCCTCACTCACAGAAAATCGAAGTGATTGCTTTTTTTATTTCCTTAAGGAGACTATGAGACCTATGAGACTGAGGCAATTTATTTATTATCTTACCTGAGGCAGCTGCTGTGTTATCAGGGAACCAGGTGTTAATCTGATAATTATAATAAAGTTTGCTGCTGTAAACCTGAGGTATCTATCAGTTCTGGGCATTGAAGCTTCTTTCCAAGCCTGCCTTTTTTACTTTATTTTTGAGATGTTGGTTTGAGGTTCTTTTTGTTCCTCAAGAATTCTCTTGAATTCTAAGAATTATATTTTCCATATCTGATTTTTGCTTTGATTGAAAAAGACTGATCTCTTTGAGATTTTGTTTAGCATGGACTAATGAAATAAGTCCATTTATTTAGTAAATATATACCACATACCTCTTCTGTGCTAGTCATTGTCCTGGATCCTATAGCAAGGCGCAAGACTGGCCAGGTTATGTTTTTGTTGGATTTGTTGTCTAGTTAGGAAAATTGATTTTAAGAAGTAAACAAATAGTATGTTAGACAATAATGTCTAACAAGAAAAGCAGCAGGATAATTTGATAGAGTGACCAGTCTTATTGGTGTAGTAGTTCAGATTTAGCAATTAGGGAAGAGAAGGTAATATTTGACATCCAAACATCAATACAAGATCTTTTATTGCCCATTTTGACATGGCAATCAAGGAACTTTCCCTTTGAATCTTCTGAAGTTCTACCTCTAAACCTGCCATAAATCTTTATAGAAAGCACATCGCTTGGGTGATTTCTTGATGGAGTTTGGGATATTTTTCCTCTTTTGTCCTACTTTTCTGGCATGCTCATTTAAAAGAAACAAATGTATCTTTTCTCCCTTGGTTGGTCCCAAAATGTCTGCCATTTTCAAAGCAGATACAATATACTGCTTGATTTAACTGGACTTTCAAGGGCAAACTCTGTAACAGGCTTTCAACCTGGAATTGTACAGGCTTCGTTTCACTTATTAATCCCACTCAAGTTGGACATGTTTCATGTATAATATGTAGTTCTTTATATAGCTTTTGTGTTGTCCAGATATTTTGGATAGAGATTTTATGCACAACACTTTTATAGGTAGGTCGTTACTATTAAAAGGCAACATAATGCCTTCATTGGCTTCTTTTAGAAATGCTCAGGAAAGTGTATATACATGTGTTAAGAACGTACTGGGATAATTGAACTGGATTAAGAGTATGGTGGTGATCACAGATCACAGTGCCTGTGTTTTCCCCCCTAAGTTTGGTTCTATATGAAATCAGATATCTTCCTCGTTTGTAGGCAAAACTTTTATTCCTGTTCATACATCGGTCAAAATAGGATAGAAACAGGAATTAAGGGGGCCTGCCAGTTTGTTTTTGACCATAAGTATTGAAAGGGCAGAGCAGGACAGCACAAAATGTACTGTACCCTCCACCCTGTGTAACTATGTATATAACTCCTTTTTCTTAGAAAACCGCGAGAATGTAACAATTGCATGAACCTGCCAATAGGAATGTAGAGAGGTGGACTCAGTCCACCTTAAGCAAGCTGCCCAGTGTGCCTTTGTGTAACTGGACCCCTCACCCTACCCCTGACCAATCATAAACACTCTCCCTGCCCACTGCTTGAGACCCCCTTAAAGCCTTTGTGTTGGCGAGAGAAGCTCTCTTGGTCCCCGGTGAGCGCTGGAGATGAGAGCTCGTGCTAGCACGAATAAAGGTTCTCTTGCAGTTACAGCGGGTCTTGGCTCCTTCCTGGGGGGTTTTTGGGGATTCTGAACACTGGGCATTACAGTATCAGTCCCTACACACTACAGATACTCTGGCTTTGTGCATTTTCCCTGTATTCCTCGTGCTGGATGTTTCATAGACATCCTTAGAGCAGAGACTTCATCAGACCGTATAGACTGACCTGCTCAGCTCAAAGTAAATTATAATGATCTCAAAAGATGACATAAAAGCATTTGATAAACATAAAACTTATAAGATAGGAATAAATAGATGAATACTTTCTTAATCTTATTAAAAAAGAAATTCCAATAAAAATGCATCTTTATGCTAACCATTTGAAAAGTTTCTAATAAAGAGTTGGACATCACCATTGCTTGGTACTTGACATTCTGGAAATACCAACCAATGCTGAAAAGCGAAAAATATTATTTATTAATACTGGAAAGAAGGAGGAGTACTTATATTTTTAAAATACGGTAATATAGCCCTAACTGGTTTGGCTCAGTAGATAGAGCGTTGGCCTGCAGACTCAAAGGGTCCCAAGTTCGATTCCAGTCAAGGGCATTCCAGTCAAGGGTATGTTGCAGGCACATACCCAGTAGGGGAGTGTGCAGGAGGCAGCTGATCGATGTTTCTCTCTCATCGATGTTTCTAACTCTCTATTCCTCTCCCTTCCTCTCTGTAAAAAGTCAATAAAATATATTTAAAATACGGTAATATAGTGAATACATAAGAAAATCACTAGACACAATTTTCAGCATGATGTTTTCTGGTGTTTAAACAGTACTTTATAAAGAATCCATTTATAATAGCAGTAAAAAATATTAAAAACCTAGTAGTTTGTAATAGCAAATAAGGTACAAAATGGCTTTGAATAAACCTAAGGACTATGTAGGACCTGTAGGAAGACAACTGTAATTAAATATAATTTTAATCGATACTAACAACACTAATATAACAAACTGGTTTTAAAGTTTATTGAAGTAAATATGTGCAAATACCTAGAAAAATTCCAAGGAGAAAAATATTGATGTGAAGGTGGATAGGGAAACTAGTCCTTATTCCCAAATATTAAAACATAATATGAAAGGCAGAGTTGTTAAAATAGTTTAGTACTGACACTGAAATAGATCAGTAGAACCAAATGGAGACCAAAAAACCCAAATGTAGCCCTAGCTGGTTTGGGTCAGTGGATACAGTGTCGGCCTGCTGACTGAAAGGTCCCAGGTTCGGTTCCAGTCAAGGGCACATGCCCGGGTTGCAGGCTAGATCCCTAGTAGGGGGAGTGCAGGAGGCAGCCAATCAGTGATTCTCTCTCATCATGGATGTTTCTATCTCTCTCTCCCTCTTCCTTCCTCTCTGAACTCAATAAAAAATATATTAAAAAAAACAAACAAACAAGTGATAAGTACATTTAGTATATGTTAAAATTTGTTTTTCTGATCAGTAGGGAAAAAAGATGAATGGATTATTCTTCAATGTGTGGGGATAACTGGCTAATAATTTGGATAAAGATAAATCTAATCTCTGCCTTGCTTTTATACAAGAATAAAATCACAAATGGACCAAATATGCAAATATTAAAAATGAAACTAGAAGAACAATGAAAACCAATGAATTTAAAAAATTAATTTCATCAAGGGCAGGTCTTTCTAAATGTAATTTACACAAATCTCAAAAAGCTAAGAAAAGAAAAGATTGATATACTAAAGTTCATTAAATAACAAATGCTAAAGAGTATACTGGGAGGTGAGTGGGTATTTGCTACATCTATTCTATATATATACTAAAAACCTAAACGACCATCTGACTGGTATCTATGATGCACAATGACCATCAGTGGCCAGATGCTCAGCACAGGAGCTGCTGAGCTGCAGTGACTTGGCAGCTGCGATTCTCTGGTGATGCACCTGGAACCAATAGGGAACCTGATTCTGGGGTGTCACCCGAGAACCACCCTCTCGCCATCCAGGACCCTTTGGGGGATGTCAGAGAGCTGGTTTTGGCCCAATCCCCACAGGCCAGGCCGAGGGACCCCACCAGTGCATGAATCTGTGCACCAGGCCTCTAGTATTTGTATAAAGGGGAGGCATTCTTAAAAACTTAGAGTTACCTTATAAATTAATAAAAAGATAAGACAACTGTGTAAAATATACAAACAATCCATAAATACATAAAATTAGCCAGAAAGCATACAAAAATGTTCAGTTTTCTTGATTAATGAAGAAATTCCAATTAAAACAAGATACTATTTAGACCCATCAGACTGGAAAATATTCGTTTATTAGTGATGGCAAGCTGTAGGAAAATCTCATATATATAATCTGTGGAAGTGTAAATTGATTTAACCTTTTTGGAATGAGCCTGTCAAAATTAAAAATGCTCATGACTTTGGATTTAGCAGTTACTACACTTAGAAGAATTTATCACAGGGCTTATTTAAAGATAATATGTGAGAGAGTATGTATTGTTTGCGTGTATTGGTAAAAATTTGAAAAAGGCAGGTGTTTCATTATGTGACAAGTGTACTAAATTATGGTATATATCTATATAGTGGAATACCATAAGAATGTTTAAATAAAATTAGATAGATATTTATGTTTTGGTGTAGAAGGATGTGTAAGAAGTGATAGGTGAAAAGGATAGCTTATGTCACAATGTCTATTTTATTTAAGTGAAACATTTAAAGTTAGTAATGTGAAGTTTATATCTGCATAATAAATATATTTGAAAGACTTTAACAACTACAATCTATGGAGAGGATTTGGGAGATTGAAAGGAATAGGGGAATTATTTTCTTTTTACTTTGCATCCTTCTTTACTACTTGTTTCCTTTTTTAAAAAACAGATACTTGTATTAGTTTTATGCTTTAAAGTTTTAAAAAGCCAAAAACAGTATGAAGTATAATCTTGTACCAAAACATAATTACATTGCATGGGATTCTATTCTTCCTAACAGAAAAAACAGAATGAGGAACCTTTCATTTTGTGGTTGAGTAACATTTATTTAGTATTTGAGAATAGTATTGATTTTTTTGTCTCGGAAGTGTTCATGGCATGTGGTTTGCACTTCTATGGAGTTCAGATATTTTATTAAAGATCTAACAGCACTTCTTTCAGAGATTTCCCTATCCTTTCTTCTACTAGCACCCTCCTTATTTTATTTAACTAGTAGGTTCTGTCACAGTCCAAAAGTAATGACAGTTTTTCCTCTAGATCTTACCGTAATTTGGGTGGGCAACAGGGCAGATTTCATCATTGTACTTCTGCATTAGAAATACCATTGGCCAATTGTAAGAGGTGCCACTTCCTGAACCAGAATCAGTGTGAGACCCATATCACAGTTTGCCCTCTAAAATATCATTAAAGCCTTGCTGTCTGCAGTCTCTTGACATTATAGTTTTCCAGTCTTATATTTCACAGGGTGTGGGGTTTCTTTAGCTAAGAACTTCATAAACAAGGTTATTTCATATCACATGTCCTTTACCAGTTCTAATAACTGAACTATCTTCACTATTCTGATACACACATGGACCACTTTCAAGTAATGGTCTTGCCAAGAAAAGGCTCTCCGTATTTAATATGATAAAATGACAAGTGGTTGTCCTCTTCCTTAAAGTACAGAAAAGTTCTGATATACAAAACACAATCATTCCTTCCACAACCATTCCTCTAGAGCAGCGGTTCTCAACCTTCCTAATGCCGCGACCCTTTAATACAGTTCCTCATGTCGTGGTGACCCCCAACCATAAAATTATTTTCGTTGCTACATCATAACTGTAATTTTGCTACTGTTATGAATCATAATGTAAATATCTGTGTTTTCCGATGGTCTTAGGCGTTTATAGTATTTATGGTCTTAGGCGTCCCTGCTAGTGGTTCTCAACCTGTTGAGAACCGCTAGCGTAGAGGTAAGTCTACTGCATTGAGTTGGTTAAGACCCTTAGTGAGGCTCTTTATAAGTAATCCTTGATCAAAAAATAGCACCTCCCAGAAGCAAGTTATATTTAATACTGGTTAAGTGGTTTTGTTAAAAACTTTTTTTGAGTCCCTGTAGAGGAAAATCATTACTGATGATGCATTCATCTGCAATAACTGTATTATTTAGGTTTCTAACCTTTTTCAGCATTTATCCAGAAGTTATCTTTCTCCTCCCAAACTAACTCCTAACATGCCATTAATTGTGATCTTTTGGCAAACATCAAGAATAGAAAGAAAGCTATGTTTATTTAATTTAAAGACTATGGCCTGTTTTAGTTTTAGATTTCTCTTGAATTTCATCTCTAATGCAATTTCTAGTTTCTATAGCAACTGAATTAGGTGCTGGGTCAGAAAAGAGAAATCTTTTGATGTTAAAAATTTGGTTTTTAACCTAGGGAGGGAAGAAAACAAGCAATACTCTCACACTTTTCCCTGGGCTGATGCCTACTAGTACATTTGGTTTCCAGGAATTCTGTATTTTTTCCTGAAGAAGCCAGACATTTAACTCTTCTTTCACAAAACCCCATAAAAGACTGCTGCATCTCTGTTCAACAACTTAATCACAGTAAATTTAATGAATTAATCAAATCAAGTCAGCTAAGAGAGAGAACTCTTCCTCTGTGGAGAAACTAGTGAGTGACCAGTGGAACTATCTTTTTTTTTTCAAATGGAATGTCTCTGAGAATTGCGTGAATTGTCTCTTTTCTTAATCTTAGATTCCTTAACAATAACTATTTCTTTTTTATTGGTCTCTCGTTCAAGTGTGATTGGAAAAATCTCGATGGTACTTCTGTCTATATTCTCAGTCTATCTGAGTTAGGGAGTGGACACGACATATTATGTCACTTAAATGGGGAGATGGAGGTGGGAGAAATGCTGTCGGACACGAAAACGGATTACACCAAGGGGATGGTATAAGTACTTAATGTTGCATCTTCATAAGTGTTTATAGTATTTAAATGGAAGCTAATTTTTTCTTTTTAAGTTAAGTTGAAGCTGGAGGAAGATTAATGTGTTTTTTTAATATAATAGGAACTACCTTCAGTTGAAGAACTCACTATTATTCTGCCTGAAGATATTGAGTTAAAGCCTCTTGGGATGGTTTCAAGTATTATTGAACAACTAGGTATGTAAATAATTTTATTAATAAAAATGATATATAAGCAATGTATTAATAATCAAATCCGACACTTTATGACTAGTGAATTTTGAACAGATAAATTTAGTTTTACTTATGTAAGTAATTCATAAATATATTTTCTTTATAAAAATTTAAAATCTGCTTTTACGGACATGTTTTTCCAGAATTTTCTTTGATGTGTACCATTATTCATTTTCTATTGCTATTAAATTACTACAAGTTTAGTGCCTCAAAGTAATACAAAGTTATTATTTTGCAGTTCTTTGGGCCAGAAATCTGACATGGATCTTATTGAGTTAAAATCAAGTGGCCCATCAGGGCTTAATTTTTTTTGTAGAGTACTTAGGGGAGGATTCATTTCCTTTTCCCATTCATCTTCTAGAGCTACCTGCACTTCTTGGTTCCAGACTGCCTTCCTTCATCCTCAAAACCAATAATGTAACTTCTCTCTGAACAGAGCCTGGAAAGGTTCTCTGCTTTTACAGACTCCTTAGATTAGGCCTCATGTGTACTAGGATAATTGCTCCATCTCAAGGTTCTTAACACTAATCACAACTGCAAGGAAAAAAAAACTTTTTTTTTTTTAATGTAAAGTAACATTCACAGGTTTAGGGTTTAGGGTGTGGTTATCTTTTTTTGTGGAGAGGGCATTATTCTGCTTACTGCCTTTGATTTTATTTTATAAACATGTAAATAAAAATGTCTGTGATGTAATACTGATATTAATGGCATGAAATCTGAAACTATTGGATATGAGATAACTAGACCTTAGGATTTCCTTTTAGCTCTAAGAGGTAGGTATCAAAAGGTCTTGAAATTAACATAGCTACCATTAACTCTCATAGTGAGATACATTTGAGAATTAGAAGTCAGCATTGACAGTCATAGGATTTTTGAACTGGGAAAAAGAAGTAGATCGCCCACCAGCTTCCTTAGTTTATAGTACTTAAAGGACCCAGAAAAATGTGTCACTTGCATTTATAATCAGTTGTATAACGAGTCATTGGTAGAAATGAGACTTTATCTTTTGACCTTTATCTAAAGTATACATATCGGTATTTTTTTTTAAATTAATATAAATTTAGATAAACCTGACTTTTGTAATTTATTAAAATTTTGGTTAAAGTGGAACATTTTTAATAAAAAGTATAGTTATTAAAACTCTTTACATGATTCTGAAGTTATTACATTAGTTTTTGAGTTATGTTATTGATAACCGGAACGATGAGCCAAGGTTTTTCCCCTGGGGTCATGTCTTGTGATTCTGAAGAATGGACCAGAAGATTTAAGCAAAAGTGTGGAAAAATTATTACAGGCAGATTCAGACTCCCCGCAAGGGAAGGGGGACTCACTAATGGACTGCCCCTTAAAGCCTTGTAGTCCAGGGGTATATATTTGCTATAAGCCTATCTGTGTCATCAATTGATTCTTTCAATTGTTTTGCCCAGCAACGGACCTGAGCTTTCCCTGTTTCTGTGTGTTCTTTCTCTGTTCCTATGCTGAACTTTCTCATTTTCTATGCGTTTGTACACCTTGTGACTGCAGGCTCTCCCTTGTTTTCCAATGCCTCCTGCTTTGAATCCAGAAACATTTTATTATTTCTACTTCGTTGGTTTCTGTGATTAGGCTTGCTAACACTCCCATGTCTGCCCCTACGTGCCTTTGTTTTCCATGGACCCCTACCCTATCTGCCTGCATTTTAAGCTAACTTCTCTCATCATGGTATTTAATAATATGCATAAGTAAGTGAAACAGGTAATTACTTGATTATATAGTATGAGTTGAACATTTAGTAGATTTGATGTATATAGGAAAAAGGTAGGAGATGATTGAGAATGAAGTCTATTAGTGCTCACTATCCTTATCTTTATTCCAGAAGCAGATCTAACTCAAAGAATGTTGACTCATGATTGGTTACTTATACTAGTACTAGAGGCCCTGTGTACAAAATTCGTGCATGGGGGTAAGGGGGGTTCCTCAGCCCAGCCTGCCCCCTCTCACAGTCCGGGAGCCCTCAGGGGATGTCCTACCGATGGCTTAAGCCTGCTCCCCACATCAGTAGGGCCTCCCTCTGCAGGAGACAACCTGGCTGATTAGGGGAAGGCTGCTGCTGCCGCTGCAGCCGCTAAGGTGTTTTCATCAACACAGACTCCGGTCCCTTCACCACGAAAAAATGAGAACTTGCTTTAGGCATTTTCAAGATGTCTGTTTCATAGGATATGACATTTCTTTTTTTTTTATCCTCACCTGAGGATATTTTTCCAATGATATTTAGAGAGCATGGAAGAGAGAGGGGAAGACAGAGAGACACATCAATGTGAGAGGCACATTTAGATTGGTTGCCTCCTGCATAAGCCCTGACCTGGGCCCCAGCCAGGGAGGAGCCTGCAACCTAGGTACATGCCCTCGAGCAGAATCGAACCCAGACCCTGTGGTCCACAGGCCGAGGCTCTATCCAATGAGCCAAACCGGCTAGGGCAGGATATGGCATTCCTTAGTCCCTCCAGCAGTGGACCTTCATTTTTCCTCCAGGAGTGAGGTAGAAAAACCCTAGATCACCTTCTTGGATTCTTATTAGGCAAGTTACCAAAGACACTGCGAGTAGTGTATGGGGAGCTTAGCCAATGAGCTGTCAGAAAAGGTGTTTCCTCTGCAGCTCACAAGTAGAGGCAGGACTGCTGGAGAGGACCTTCCCTTGGCCGCGAGCAGGCCCTCTATCCCTCTTCCTCTTTTTCTCCCTCTCCCTCTCCCTCCAGTCCACTCTCTCTAAAAAGCAGTGAAAAAATATCCTCTGGTGAGTATTAAAAAACAAAACAAAACACAGAATAACAGGCCTCCTCCTTGGAGATGCTGAATATGTAGGCCTGAAAGAGAGAATTCTTGGCTCTGTGAAGATCCCTACATGAATTTTATTAACAATATTTGGAAAATTAGCCTAAGCCACACCAATGATTCAAGTTTGTGCTTTTCTGTCTTTCAGAGAAGAGTCAAATGATCTTTTGTTTTATTGTGTCAAAACAAAATTTTGCATGCATTTAAATACTTAATTCTTATTAAAATACATAATAGCAGATGCAAAAGTTCTGTTTATCTCAGTGAAGGGACTGGCAGGATGATAATGCTGTTCAAAGGAGATTGCCAAAGATGAAAGCCTGAAGTAAAACTGCTAAATTAGATACAATCTGGTTAATGTCCTATAGGACAATAAAACCATCATTTTTTTTTTAAATATATTTTATTGATTTTTTACAGAGAGGAAGAGAGAGGGATAGAGAGCTAGAAACATCAATGAGAGAGAAACATTGATCAGCTGCCTCTTGCACACCCCCTACTGGGGACGTGCCCGCAACCAAGGTACATGCCCTTGACCGGAATCGAACCTGGGACCTTGAGTCCGCAGGCCGACGCTCTATCCACTGAGCCAAACCGGTTTCGGCAAAACCATCATTTTTTGAATTGGTTTGCTTCTAGAGAGAAATTAGTTACATCTTTAAAAGCCTAAACATTATTTTCATCTTCTCACTTTGCTGATCATTAGATGTAACTTTCCAGGGCTGTAGAATGTCAAAATACACTGAGTGGCCAGATTATTTTGACCACCTGACGTTTGTAGGCAAATTAGCCATACACTGCATCATATGGGATATGAAAGCCAAAGGCCTGTTCAAACACCTTTGCTGACTGCAGTTACCAAGATAAAACGTCTCCAATTTGCACAGGAACACAAGGATTGGACAGTCGAGCATTGGAAAAAAGTCCTGTGGTCCGATGAATCACGTTTCCAGTTGCATCATGCAGATGGCAGAGTGAGAATTTGGCGGAAACAGCATGAAAGCATGCACCCCACATGCATGAGTACAGCCCTTTGAACTGGTGGGGGTAGTGTTATGGTTTGGGGCATGTTTTCCTGGCATGATTTGGGCCCTTTAATTCGTGTGGAACAACGTTGAATAGCACAACATACCTAAGTATTGTTGCTGATCAACTTCATTCTATCATGTTGATGGCGTATGCCAATGGAGATGGCTTCTTCCAACAAGACAATGCGCCATGCCACGGTGCTCGTATTGTGCAGGAGTGGTTTCAAGAACATGAGGGAGACTTTACCTTGCTTAAGTGGCCCCCACAATCACCAGATCTCAATCCAATTGAGCATTTGTGGGATGAAGTTAAAAGAACCATCAGGCAGCTGGTTCCACAACCATCAAATCTCACAGAACTGGACAGTGCTATTCATCAGGCATGGTGTCAGATTCCTTGCATCACCTTTCAACATCTCGTGGAGTCAATGCCAAGAAGGATCGCCGCAGTATTGAAGGCAAAAGGTGGCCCAATGGAGTAATGATGGGGTGGTCATAATAATCTGGCCACTCAGTGTATATGGAATTTATTTAATTGTAAATAGTGCGTCAGAGTTATGTGTTTCATAGAAAAGGAAATGATCATACCCCAGTTATACTGAAAGGACTTGCTTGTCAACGTTTTACTCTTGGCCTGTGATAGGCCTGGGAGGCTGCGGGTAGGCCCGCCCTTTCCTCTCAGGGCCCGTGATTAGCTGGGGAGACTGCGGGGCCTGCTGCCCTTTCCTCTCTGGGCAGCCCTGCCCTTTCCTCTCTTGGCCTGCAATCCACCGGGGGAGGCTGTGGGCAGCCCGCCCTTTCCTCTCTGGGCCTGCGATCTGCTGCGGGGGGGGTGGGGGGGGGGGGGAGGGTTCCGGCTGGCCCCTGTTTCCCTGTCCATGTCCGCTCTGGCTCCAGGGGGCTGGCCCGAGCCACTGTACAGCGGCTCAGGTGGCCCCCCTGTCTCTGTCTCTGTCTCTGCAGGCCCTCACCTGCGTGAGCAACCTCCTCCTGTCCTGTTGTGACCCATTACAGCATCCCAACCTAATTTGCATATTACTCTCTCTCTCTCTCTCTCTCTCTCTCTCTCATATATATATGAGAGAGAGAGAGAGAGAGAGAGAGAGTAATATGCAAATTAGGTTGGGAAATATATATACACACACACACACATATACACATTCAGAATTTAGAAGCACTAGTTGCTGCCCCCCCCCTCCCCCCCCCCCACACACGCTCCAATCCCCATTGCCATCTTGCCCCTGGTTTGGGGTCTCCGTAGTCCCTCCAAGATTATCTCACCCCCACCCTCATATTTAGGGTGGATGCGGGCTTACAGATACAAAGGCCCTGCTCCCACCCCTGTAGTCCACCTAGCAGTTTCCCCCTTCCTGCCCCGGGCGCCCGAGATGTAGATATTGTACAAAGGTTTCTAAATCCCCTTTTTATCTGTGCACTGTTTTATTTAAGAAAGTGGGATCCAAGGTGGGAGCCCTCTACAATAAAGTCTGTTGGTGTTTAGGAAGAAAAATTAGCTGAAATACTTTGAATGAGTTTTCATAATCTGGAACTAATATGTTTTTTCTAAGTGGAGATGGCATTATCTATATAATGTGACAAAGTAGTCTTGCTTGTTGCTCTAATTTTCTAAGAACCTGTCGTTCCCTCCCCCCCACCCCTTTGCTATAATAGATTGTTTAATATTTGTGGCAGTAGAGTATGCTAGACTAGTGGAATAATGCTTTTGCTTTTTGAGAAAAAGTGATAAAAATTACTGTGTGCTTTCTCATTCTTGATCTGTTCAGAGGAAGACATTTTTGTGGTTAATTTTTTTCATATAGCAGTAAGTAATCAGTGCTCATAGAAAAGAATTTCTAGAGTGAGAAAGAAAACTAATTTCTTCTAAAACAGGAGTTTTGTGACTAATTTATACATTTTGGGGGTAAAAATTGCTTGAGAAAATGTACATGGCTTGAATTTGTTGATTTTATTGGGTGAGTCAAATTTTCTACGAGATTTTATACTTTAATTTTCTTTCTTAGAATTTTAGCTTTTTATATTAAATAAAAATATGTAGAATCTATTTCTCTGTGCTGTGTTTAATAAATAGAGTTTGTTTACCTGCGAGGAATAGTTACTGTGGATTATTTCACCTTAAATTTCATATTAAAGCCTAAATTTTCATTTAAATCTATATTACCTCCTGATTAAATTTTGAAATAATCTGTTTTGTTTCATTTTTCAGTAATAATTGAATCTATGCCTAAACTACCTCCAGTTAATGAGGAGACTGTAATTTTTAAAAGCGATCGGCAGACAGCAGGGAAGGTTTGTAAAAAATTTCAAATCCTACAAATTATTGTTTCCTTGTGGCTTAGTGTTTTTGACTTTCTTTATCTGCCCTAAAAACAATTTATTAATTTTAGTAGATGAGCAGTCTATAGCTCTCAGATTGTATATTCCATTGCTTATTTGGGAAATACTAAGCTCCAGAGAGTTTTCATCAGTACTTTGTCTTTATATTGGTTTAATACTGCTTATTACTCTTTGCTGATTGAGTCATTAAATAGGCATATATAGGTACTTTGCTAGGCAGTAGCTCTTCATATTGAATAAGACACAGTTCCCTACTCTCCATGTACTCACTATTAAGTGCAGAAGATTATTTCCACCATGCAGTAGGTTTGAAACATTTTTGGTTTGTGAGTCCCATTGAGAGTAGTGGCTCTCAAATTATGGATTATTAGTATATATAATGAAGTAGTGTCCTTAAGGTGAGGTTTCTTTTAACATCTTAATAATGGAACAAACTTGTGTGTTCATCCTTGATATGGAAGACCTCAAATTTTACCCAGCAGTTATGCAATTCTGAGGAGTCAGTAGAAGACATAAAACTTTCTTAGATTAATCCTGTGTGGCTCAGTTGGTTGAATGTTGTCCTGTGCACCAAGAGGTCGCTGGTTCAATTCCCAGTCAGGGCACATGCCCAAGTTGAGGCTCTTATCACCAGTTAGGGTGCATGTAAGAAGCAGCCGATCAATGTTTCTCTGTCACATTAATGTTTTTCTCTCTTCCACTCTCCCTCTCTCTTAAAAATCAATAAAAACAGATTTTAAAAACACACAAAACAAACTCAGATCAAATCTGTAAATACCCATCAAGTGTTTCTTTTCTGGGAATGAGTTTTATTCACCTCAGTATTCCTTCACTGTATGTAATACAGTCTTTCATAAATTATATGTGCTAAGTAAATGTATCTTGAGTTGAAAACCAAATAAGAAACCAGCTGCTATTCTTTGTAGAAGCAACTCTGGAGCTTAGTATTTCCCAAATAAACAACAGTTGGCTTCTATTTTGTTTTAGGAAATATAATTTACAGTTAATCAGAAAAAAAAGGGCATATTTTGAATTGTATTATTGGGTCATTCATATAACCTTTTCTTTTCTCTGCCTTTGCCTTTTTATTCCATTCTAGCACATAAGTTGACAGGTTCTATACCAAATAGAAATAAGTCACTTAGGAATGCAAAGCAATCAGTGGCAGAATTAATTGAAGTCTAGAGCTAATATATTTTGGCAATTCTTGAGAAGGTTTGTGAGCGGAACAGAGACTTTTAAATGTCTGAAGGATAATGCTCTACCTTCTTCCCCTTTATAAAACTAGGCTTTATACTTTTGCTTCAATTATGGGTACTGCTGGTATCTTGTAAGGAGTTAAAAATACATTAGGGGCTTAACCTCAGAGAAGGTTGAGAGAGGAAAGGAATGGGAAATGAGTAGATGACTGTGCTGTGACTAACTCTCCCTGCCAATTGGTATAGTACAGTGGTCAGCAAACTCATTAGTCAACAGAGCCAAATATCAACAGTACAACGATTGACATTTCTTTTTAAACTTAAACTTCTTCTAACGCCACTTCTTCAAAATAGACTCGCCTAGGCCGTGGTATTTTGTGGAAGAGCCACACTAAAGGGGCCAAAGAGCCACATGTGGCTCGCGAGCCGCAGTTTGCCGACTACGGGTATATTGCATTCTGCCCTGGTGAAAAAACAAAACATGTCTTTCTGTCCTCAAGAAAGTAGTAGAAGAGGGGAAAGGGAAAAGAAGCAAGGGAAAACTTACTTCTTTATTTTTCTCTCTGTGAATTGAGCAGATTATTTCCATGATTCCTTTTATTTATGATTTTTATGATAGTTGTCCATTTTTCTAAGCAGATAACTTAGATAATTTCAATTTCAATGTACCTCTGAATTCTCATTTCTTATATCTTCCAATACATTTGAATTCTCATTCCTATAATTGTGACTAGTAATGTTAATATTCAGCTTTTCTGTCATTGACTTTGAAAGAAATCAGATAAAAATGCAATATTTACACCAAGCATGTCAAACTCGCAGCCCATGGGCTGTATGTGGCCCCCAATAAATATTTTTGCAGCCCAACCAATATAATGGTATGTAAGAAATGTTTTAATAAAAATTTTGTAACTTAATTATTACAATATCCTGTTATACATAATTATTAATAACGAACTGCAACGTTCGCTAATGACTGATTACTATAATCATGTTGCATTCATTTCCCTTATGTGCAGGTGCACCATTTCTCTCCATTAATAATAGCAGTAAATATTTTAGCAGCCGATTGCCATGTCATTAGTCTTTTTTTATTGTGTAAAGTATTAATTATGGCTCCTTTTTTCCTGATTGAGCTCCCTCTACCCCCCCGCCATTACTACCCCCCCAGGACAATCCCCTATCACTCCAGTGTCTGTGTCCATTGGTTATGCTAATATGCATGCACACAAGGCCTTTGGTTGATCTCTAACCCCCCTTCCCTTGCCTTCTCTCTGAGGTTGGACAGTATGTTCAGTGTTACTTTGTTTCTGGATCTATTTTTGTTCATCAGTTTATGTTGTTCATTATATCCCACATATGAGTGAGATCATGTGATATTTATCTTTCTCCGACTGGCTTATTTGCTTAGCATAATGCTCTCCAGTTCCATCCATGCTATTGCAAATGGTAAAAGTTTTTCCATTTTTATAGCAGCATAGTATTCCATTGTGTATAGGTACCAGTTTTCTAATCCACTCATCTGCTGATGGGCACTTAGACTATTTCCAAATCTTAGCTATTGTAAATTGTGCTGCTATGAACATAGGGGTGCATGTATCCTTTCTGATTGGTGTTTCTGGTTTCTTGGGATATATTCCTAGAAATGGGGTTACTAGGTCAAATGGGAGTTCTATTTTTAACTTTTTGAGGAAATTCCATGGTTTTCCACGATGCTGCACCAGTCTGCATTCCCACCAGCAGTGCAGGAGGTTTCCTTTTTCTCCACATCCTCGCCAGCACTTGTCGTTTGTTCATTTGTTGATGATAGCCATTCTGACAGGTGTGAGATGGTACCTCATTGTTTTGATTTGCATCTCTCGGATGATTAGTGACTTTGAGCATTTTTTCATATGTCTCTTGGCCTTCTGTATGTCCACTTTCAAAAGGTGTCTATTTAGGTCCTTTGCCCACTTTTTGATTATATTATCTTCCTCTTGTTAAGTTGTATGAGTTCCCTGTAAATTTTGAAGATTACACCCTTATCTGAGATAACATTGGCAAATATGTTCTCCCATGCAGTGTGCTTTCTTGTTGTTTTGTTGATGGTTTCTTTTGCTGTGCAGAAGCTTTTTATTTTGATGTAGTCCCATTTGTTTATTTTCTCCTTAGTTTCTATTGCTGTAGGAGCTGTATTGGTAAAGATATTGCTACGACCTATGTCTGATATTTTGCTGCCTATGTAATCTAAGATTTTTATGGTTTCCCATCTTACATTTAAGTCCTTTAACCATTTTGAGTTTATTTTTGCGTATGGTGTAAGTTGGTGACCCTAGTTTCATTTTTTTCTCATGTATCTGACCAATTTTCCCAACACCATTTATTGAAGAGACTGTCTTGACTCCATTGTATGCTCTTTCCTCCTTTGCCAAATATTAATTGAGCATAATGGCTTGGGTCTATTTCTTTCTGTTCTATTGGTCTATATGTCTGTTCTTGTGGACCAGGCAGTTTTGAGAACCGTGGCTTTGAAATACAGCTTGATATCTGGTATTGTGATCCCTCCAACTTTGTTTTTCTTTCTCAGGATTGCTGTGGCTATTCGGGGTCTTTTTTTTATTCCAGATGAATTTTTGGAAAGTTTGTTCTAGGTTTGTGAAATATGCCATTGGTATTTTAATGGGGATTGCATTGAACCTATAAATTGCTTTGGGTAGTATGGACATTTTAATGATGTTGAGTCTACCAATCCATGAACATGGTATGTTCTTCCATTTGTTATTTCTTCCTCTATCTCTTTTGTCAATGTCCTGTAGTTTTTCAAGTATAGGTCTTTTACCTCCTTACTTAAGTTTATTCCTAGGTATCTTAATTTTTTTGGAGCAGTGGTAAATGGGATTTTTTGTTGTTGTTTCTGTTTCTGTGAGTTCATTTGGTGTGTAAAAAAGCCATAGATTTCTGGGTATTTTTGTATCCTGCTACATTGCTAAATTCATTTATTAAGTCTAGTAGTTTTTTGATAGAGTCTTTGGGGTTCTCTTTGTATAATATCATGTCATCTGCGAATAATGAGTTTTACTTCTTTTCCAATTTGGATGCCTTTTATTTCTTCTTGTCTGATCACTATGGCTGGTACTTCCAGTACTATGTTGAACAGGAGTGGTGAAAATGGGCATCCTTGTCTGTTCCTACTCTTAGGGGAAATGGTTTTAGATTTTGCCTGTTGAGTATGATGTTGGCTATAGGTTTGTCATATAAGGCTTTTATTATGTTGAGGTATGATCCCTTGATTCTCACTTTGCTGAGAATTTTTATCAAGAAAGGGTGTTGGATTTTGTCAGATGCTTTTTCTGCATCAATTGATATGATTATGTGATTTTTGTCTCTCAGTTTATGTGATATATCACATTTATTGATTTGCGGATATTGTACCATCCTTGCATCCCCAGAATAAATTCTACTTGGTCATGATGTTGATCTTTCTTATGTAATGCTGGATCTGATTTGCTAGAATTTTGTCGAGGATTTTAGCATCTATGTTCATCAAGGGTATTGGCCTGTAGTTCTCTTTCTTTGTGGTATCTTTATCTGGTTTTGGAATTAGGATAAACGTCATTCGTCTTGTACTAACTTGTTTGATGTGCGCAACAGGAAATATTTCGCTTTTGGAGAACAAGAAAAATAGGTTTATTTGCAGAATGCTTATTAATTGGTGCAGTTTTTCAGTGTCTGGTAAGTTAATGTTCAAGAAAAAATACTAATTTTTATTAAAATATTCTATTTTATGTTAACGATTACTCATTTATTTCAACCCTTTGTATTCAGCATGTCTCTATCAAAATAAACCTACATTTCTATGAAAATTGAAGGTTTGGGGTTTTTTGTGGCCCACATAAACTTATTAAACCTTGTTTATTTGGCCCATGTTAGCCTCTTAGTTTGACATGCTTGATTCACACCTCTAACTCTAGCTTTGTGTAAGTCCAGAGAGAAAAATTAAATCTATTTCTAAATTTTACATAGAAAGCGTTGTAAATTCAAGAAAGTTACAAGTCTTCCAAAAATATTTGACTATAAGTCAGCACCTTGAAATGATTCCCTCAAATAATGGCGGGAGTTGGGGAAGAGTGTTGAAAGTATTGTTAGTTCTACCAGTGTATTTTTAAAAATTCACTGATTCTGTAAGGAGGTTGAATTATCCCCAGTTACTCGAAAATTTAAAGTTAAAAAAGGAACAAAATTGATTTTACCACCCAGTTGGTTTGACTTATTTCCCTTCTATTACCCTCCCCATTCCCACTGACCTAAGGAGAGCAACTTCAGATTTGTTATTCCTACCTTTTGCCTTTTAATAATGATTTGATAATAATTTTTATAAATAATGAATGAAATTCCATTTTTAATATTTAGTTTTTTAATATCAGGGGATTTTTAAATAAAGGCCAACCTGTGCCACATATTATCCCTTTATAATATGAATTTTGGTTATTTGTTTTGCATTTTGGTTTTCAGTGTTTGTTAGAGCAAGTTTTGTTTTTGTTGTTGTTTTACTTTTTAATAAATCAAAACCATGAAATCTATTTTTTTGTCAAATATCATTGGGTAGGAATTTTTACTGATTTTTTAAAACTATTTTAAGTATAACAATTTTACATGCAGTAAACATTAATATTTTAAGAAAAATATTTTAAATATAATAATACCAAAACTGTATAACATAGTATAATAACACAAAAGTTGTAGGAAATATTTAAAAAATATGCAGATAACAAGATTGCTTTTATTCTAAAATAAATTTTTTTACTGATATTTTTTGAAGTAATATTTTTATTACTTGTTTGCTTGGTAGTATGTGATGATATTTTGGAAGTCTCCGTATTATACTGACGCAGTGTTTTTTCCCTCCCTTAGTAACTTGTGTAATATACACGGTGATTGAAATAATTATTTGACTTAGTCAATGAAGTACAATACTATTCCTTCATTTTTATTATTTTTATACTTGCTTCATTTTTATTAATGGGAAGTTAAATAGTATACAGTGATTAATAAGACACAATTCTGGATGACTGTGGAGGTTCATCTCCCTTTTTCCCCGTTTGGTAGTTTAGTGAAAAGCTGCATCAGCTGAAAACACAGTAAGGCCTTTGGCTAACGGCACTCTTTGAAGGCTGTTCTCTGAGCTGCAGCATGCAGATCTTGACCCCTCATGTGCACAACTTTCTGGCATTGTTCTGGGGGCCTGGAGATTCCTTGATATGTTTCTTGTTTCCCAGAGAAACTGGGAGTTAACTAGTCCCTCTTAGGCTAAAAGGTAAGCATGGTGTGTGTGGAGAGGGGCGGGCAATGTGGCTTACTCACTCTTGGAGTGCTTTCTGTGCATGTCCAGCCAAGCCGACTCAGGCAGGCCCCCAACTGCAGGAACTATGTTCATGTTGCATGCACAGCATCTAAGCCCAGCCTGTGCAGTGGAATGAATTTGGGTGCCTGAGCCTATCTTATGCTGTATCTGTACTATGTGGTAGTAGAGTGTGTGTCTGTGACCCCTTTTTGGGACAGGAATCCTTTGAGGTCTTTTAGCAGAAAGGTACTACTTTGAATAAGAGCTGGCAAGTATTAGATGCTATAGCCAAGTGGAAGGACACTTGGAATACCACCTCTGAAATGACAGGGCAAGTATAAAACATTAGGTAGGTTACATTTTTGTATGAGTATTTCCACAGAATATATACTGTTATTTAAGATATAAAGAAGGCTGCTTGCCTAGTTTAAAGTAAATATCTTATAATGAATTATCCTAAGTTCTGTTCCTCAAACTGCCCTTGCAGCCTATTCCTTCCTTTTCTGTCTCTGGTTAGATAGTGTGGAAGTTACAAAATATCCAAAGTCAGGTGGAAAGACTGAGCAGGGAGTCAAGGTTTAATGGAACTTTGAGATGAAATAGGTTGTCCTGAGCCTTGCTTTGTCTAAAATTATCCTTCACATTTTACCACTCAGGTATTAACCAGTCTAAAATCTATACTTTGAAGCTGATAGTTTTTTAAAATATTGTTAAATCCTTTTTTATAACTCCAGATTAGTTAAATTGCTTTTGTGTACACAGTCAAGTTTTCCTGTGATTGTTTGGGGTAGGATCATAAATACCCCTTGCATTATCATGAGTGATTTTTAATTGAAAACTAGACAGATTACTGGTTGCCAGGAGTTGAGGAGGAGGTGGGAGGGAGGAAAGTGTGAGTGACTATAAAAAGGCAACATGAGGGATCTTTTTCTGTTTTGGAAATGTTCTTTATCTTGATTGTATCATTGTCAATATCCTGGTTATAATATTTTACTGTATCATTTTATTCCTTTGACATTAACAAAATTACCTTTTATAACAATTATCAGTGCTTTCCATTATAAATATTGCTTTTTGAGTCATTATTTACATATTAAAGGAGGGCTTTGTATTCTATTCTACAGATATTTGAGATATTTGGACCTGTTGCACATCCATTTTATGTATTACGGTTTAATTCTTCAGAACACATTGAGAGTAAAGGTATTAAAATGAAGGACACTATGTATTTTGCTCCATCAATGAAAGACTTCACCCAATATGTATTCACAGGAAAACAGTAAGTAATTTTTCCCACCATCACCAGTAAATATATTTTAATTGCTGTTTGCTTATCTACTATTTATATTTTAGGAATAATTCTCAGCAGTGGTAGTTTTAAATAGTATCTGTCTCTTTTAGTTCATTTATCTTCCTAATAGCACCTCTGAAAGCTACAATTATCAAAATTTATAGCTAGAGATCACTGTGTGTTGGAGTGACCATCAATTTGCATATTACCTCTTTATTATATAGGACTAGAAGCCCGGTACACGAAATTCGTGCACGGCGGGGGGTTGTCCCTCAGCCCAGCCTGTACCCTCTCCAATCTGGGACTCCTGGAGGGATGTCCGACTGCCCGTTTAGGCCCGATCCTGGTGGATCGGGCCTAAACGGGCAGTCGGACATCCCTCTCACAATCCAGGACTGCTGGCTCCCAACTGCTCACCTGCCTGCCTTCCTGATTGCCCTTAACCGCTTCTGCCTGCCAGCCTGATCACCCCCTAACCACTCTGCTGCCAGCCTGGTTGATGCTTAACTGCTCCCCTGCCAGCCTGTTTGCCCCCAACTTTCCCTCCTCTGCCAGCCTGGTCACCCCTAACTGCCCTCTCCTGCAGGGTTGATCACCTCCAACTGCCCTCCCTTGCAAGCCTGGTCCCTCTCAACTGCCCTCCCTTGCAGGCCTGGTCCCTCACAACTGCCCTCCCTTGCAGGCCGGGTGCCTCCCAACTGCCCTCTCCTGCTGGCTATCTTGTAGTGGCCATCTTGTGTCCACATGGGGGCAGGATCTTTGACCACATGGGGGCAGCTATATTGTGTGTTGCAGTAATGATCAATCTGCATATTACTCTTTTATTAGATAGGATAGAGGCCTGGTACAGGGGTGGGGGCCAGCTGGTTTGCCCTGAAGGGTGTCCCTGATCAGGGTGGGGTTCCCTTGGGGCGTGGGGCGGCCTGAGCGAGGGGCCTGTGGTGGTTTGCAGGCCGGCCACGCCCTCTGGCAACCCAAGGGGAGGCCCTGGTATCTGGAATTTATTTTCCTTCTACAATTGAAACTTTGTAGCCTGGAGCAGAGCCAAGCCTCCTGCATGCTCCACCGGCAGCCATTTCTGTGGCAGTTAATTCACTTCTACAATTGAAACTTTGTAGCCTTAAGCGGGTGAGCCCGGCCAGGTTGTGCGGAAAGCTTTGCTTCCCCTGTTGCCGGCGGAAACCCTGGCCTGCTCTCTCAAGCTCCATTCTGCCGCCCTTTGTTTGAATTCGTTTACCTTCTATAATTGAAACTTTGTAGCTTGAGTGGAGGCTTAGGCCTGCAACGGCTATGGGAAAGCTTGGCTTCCTCTGTTACCTGGGAAACCTTGCTCTCTGTGGCTGTAGCCATCTTGGATGGGGTTAATTTGCATACTCGCCCTGATTGGCTGGTGGGCGTGGCTTGGCTGGTGGGCGTGGCTTATGTAGCAGAGTGATGGTTAATTTGCATATTACCATTTTATTAGAGAGGATGCTACTTTTTAAAAAATTCTTTCCCATTTTAAATAAAATTTTCATTGGATTAAATTCTACATTTATTTTGTAATTTTTAAGAAACTTTGTAATTCTCAAGGAAAAAAAGAAAATAAGGAGATTTCAGGTTGCTTGTAAATTGTAAACTTATAGAAGAGACAACTAAAATGTGTCCCTGGAAAGTTGTGTGTCAAGTGCTGATAAACAGAATTTACTTAAGTAATAATTTATTATTCCCATTTTGTCTGTAACTTATGCTAAATGATGCCTATAGTATGTGGTTAGTAGTATTTCTGCATATTTATGCTCCTGCTGGTTGTGTACTTTTCTTGTGTTAATTGTGTTGCCAAGTGTTAGCTGTAAAGCTGCTTATATCATTCAAACTTATTATGTAATTTAATTTTTATATAAACTAATGGCATATAGTTCAAGTAGAATAGCTTTTTCTATAAAAATTAGTTGAATGCTTCATAAAGCTGTAATGAATATGATCTACTAAAAATGCTGTCAAATTAGAAGTGAAAGAAAAGGCCACAGAACATTGGGAGGGGGAATGGGGATCTTTAATCCAAAAAGACTGCACTCAGTTTGACACACAAGTATCTTTCATAGGTGAAACATTAGGGATATGGTTTTTGCAAGAAATAGAAAGGCAACTTCAAGCAGTGAATAGTATTAGTGCTATGACAAAAGTACTAGGCATAAGAAAGTCTCTGTACTACTTCCATATTAAATCAAGTCTCTGAATTTCATTCATTATTTCAGAAATGAAAATTTTGTTCCTGATAATTAATTCAGCTGATGTTTAAGAATCCACATAATTATCTAAAGGACCATTTTATAAAACCTATCTTATTCTTTAGGCTATGTAAAGTTAATTTTTGTAAATGACTGCTGATAAGACAGGTGAATTAAATAGATAGCAAAGTCGTAAAGATTATGTAATATATTTTAAAATCATGCCTTAAATAATTAGCATTTCATTCTGCTTTGAATATTAGGGTGTTGCTGTGGATATGCCATATATTTTTCTTTTGCCATATAAAATTCTTTAGCTTAAAACAGATAAACCTAAAAAAAAAAATCTGAAATATTTATTAAATAGATTTTAAGTAATAGGAGCAGTCTTTGTTCTTTATTTGTAAGAACAAGAATTTTGTCCTGGAAAGAAATAATAAACTAAAGAGTTGGAGAATTAGGCCTACTCTGCAGAGGCACCACTTTGACCTCAGAAGAGATCAGAGCCTGTTCTGTTCAAGATTGCATTTTGGGATCTGTCATAGGAACTCAGTGGAATACTTTGCCTTTGAGGTAGATAGAGAGGGTCAGCTCCGCTCCAGCTAACTTTAACTTGCCTCAGGGAAGGCTCTTTAAATCTTAGCTACCTACGCATGAACTTTCTGTGAAAAGTGGTTTTTAAAATGTTGCTTAATATTTTCTTTAGTAGATTTTGATTTTCAAAACTAAATGCACTATTTGTGGCACTTTCCCATTAGTGTCATTAAAGTCCAAACTAAAAGCACTGCAGGCCATGAGATGGCATATATGGAAAAAAGGAGTATTAGAGCTATATTAAATGTATAGGTGTACGATGATAATTATTTTAAGTGGTGGAAAAATCAGTTAATGCCTCATGTATAATGTCAAAGTTCTGAATCAAAATTTCAGAACAAACATGTTCATTTCCATATCGTGCCAGATTAACATCTGTCAATTGATTTTTATGGATTTAAGATTAATGAATTATTTTAATGAATTAATTCTTAAGAACTCCATTTATTTTTGAGGTGTAGTTTAAAGCAGAGAGGGACTAATACTTTGTAATCCTATATAATAAAAGTAGAGTATGCAAATTGTCCCCTCGACTAAGAGTTCTTCAGTGAGTTCGACTAGGGGGCAGGGCCAGCCAGGGGAAGGGAGGGAGGCCCTGGCTGGCAGCAGGTGGCCAGAAGAAGGGAGGGAAGCTCTGGCCAGCAGCAGTCGGCCAGGGTAGAAAAGAGGGAGGCCCTGGCCAGCAGGCACCAAGAGAAGGGAGGGAGTACCCGGCTGGCTGCCACCAGCCATTAGCAATCCTACCAGTGCACTGGGCCTCTAGCCCTATATAATAAAAACCTACTATGCAAATCGACCAAACGGCAGAATGACCTGTCGCTATGATGCTCACTGATCACTATTGGGCAGACACTCAATGCAAGAGCTGCCCCCAGGCCCCAGGCTAGCCAAGGCGGTTCCAGCCCCCACCCCCATCGCCCCTCCAGTCACCCCGCAGATGGGCCCTGATCACCGGCCAGGCCTAGGGACCTTACCCTTTACCCATGCACGAATTTTGTGCATCAGGCCTCTAGTATTTTAATATAATCAAATAATAAGATACTGTCAAACTATTAAATGAAAAAGATTACTAAGATTTAAAATGAGCTTTCTTAAATTATAATTATACTCATAGTGTGTATATGAGTAAAAATATATATACTTTTGTTGGTCATGGAGTGTAAAACTTTCCACTAAAAGTAATTAATGCTTGTGATTATACTGTCCTTCAGAATCTTCAAAACTCCTCCTCCTCCTCCCCAAACTAGAAAGCCTTTACCCTCTCTGCTTTGACAATCACTGTTTGAATAAACATTGGTTACTCATGGAGTATTGATATTCCTCAGGTAAATTGAGGAAAAGGAATTTCATGTTATCACTGCCATTAAATTCATAAATCTTAAGACAAGGAAATGCCTCATATTTGTTTTTCTGTCCTTAGCACCTGGAACAGTGTATCACCTATAGTTTGTATAGAATAAGCATTTATTGAAGTGAGTTTTTATCAACTGAGCTCAGGTATCATGAAAGCATTAATCAAAGTCATAGCATCTGGAGATGCTTGAGAACTGCAAAAGCACTTTTCTCTGCATACCACAGCCTTCACTTCTTATTCTGACCTCCCCACCCCCAATCCTAAAATGTCCAAATGATGTGTTTTTCTTATGAGCTACCCACATCTTCAGAAACAAGGTAAAGGACATAAAAACGTTTTTTTTTATTTTTAGCTTTTATTTTCATATATGTTGCAAAATTAAGAGTTGAGCTCATGTCTTCTACTTTTATCATTATCATTATTATTTTGGTTAAGCCTCACCTGAGGTTATTTTCTCCATTGATTTTTAGAGAGAGTGGTGGAAGGGAGGGGGAGAAAAGAAAAACATCAATGTGAGAGAGAGACAAATCCAAATCGATTGGTTGCTTCCTGCATGCGCCCGGACCAGGACAGGTTTCAAACCTGCAGCCCATTAGACTGGGAATTGAATCTAATTCAATTTTAAAGCAAGTAATTATATTGTAAAAATGGAGGGGTAGGTAGATGCTCCCTTCGGTGCATAGGCTGATGCTCTAACAATTGACCCAGAGCCACGCCTGCCAGGGGATACTTTTATTATTTTTAATACTGTAAAATTATATGTGCTTAACAGTATCAGCAAGTACTTCTTTTACTTTTTGTTTTCTCTTCCTAGGGAGAAGGGATCGGATGCATCATGGGAAAATGATCAAGAACCACCACCAGATGTAAGGATAAGTCTTTTTGCACAATATTTTAGAAAGTAAGGCAGGACTTAATCTTACAAATTCATCATTCTTGACCTTAATGCTCTTTATATGCCTTCTGTGAGCCTATGCATTCTCCTGTCTCCCATATGACTGCTGTGTGCCTTTCAATAAGAATTTTTTATTGATCATTTAAAAGATACTTTCAGTCACCTTTTAATAATTATTAGCATATCATTTCATTTATAATCTTCTGTCTTTAATCAGTTTAATACCTGGTAAAGGCACAATTGCCATTTTTAAAAATTTTATTCTTCAATTTACTGATTTTGCCATGTGAGACATGAAAATATTTATTAAAGGCGTGTATAATAAGCTGCCTTTCTTTTGGAGGTACAAAATTATTAGAATCTACCTACCCCTCCATTTTTACAATATAGTTACTTGCTTTAAAAGAATTTTTTGCCTGGCTGGTGTTGCTCAGTAGTTAAGCATCAACCTGCGAACCAGGAGGTCATGGTTTGATTCCCGGTTAGAGCACTTGCCCCAGTGCCAGCTCGATCCCCAGTAGGTGGTGTGGAGGAGGCAGCTGATCAATAATTTTCTCTCTAGTCATTAATATTTCTGTCTCTGAAATATCTCTATTCCTCTCCCTTCCTCTCTCTGAAATCAGTAAAAATAAATTTCTTTTTAAAAAGAGTTTTTTATTTTATTTTTTGAGTCTGTGCCAACCAGACTAGTTTTATGTTCCAAAGTAGCTTGATATTAGTCTTTCTAGAGATGTGAAATAGCGTCAGTGATAATCTGTAGAATTAATTTGATTTCACTTTCCATGGAGATGTTTAAGCATATTTTTAAGTTATTAAAATACAGAAATTACAGCAATGCATGTATACATTTCGTGAAAATAGTCTGAATTTATATAGTATAAAATTATTATTATTATTGAGAGTCTTTTTATGTGCTCAGTACTCATGAATTTTCTCAGTATTATAAATTCTAGGTATTTGTAGATTTAACCTTGTTTATTTTACATATCCTCAATGTTGAAGATTCATGGTCTATGTTAATGGTTAATGTCTAATTTTGCTGAGACATGAATTAGGCAATGCTCACTCAGAGGGTCACTTTACCACCATGAGTCATTTGACAAGTGAGTAATCTTCGTTTAGTATCCAAATTACCATGGGGTTTTATTTTCTAGTTTATGTTGTATGTACATGTGATTTCCATTAAGGCCCTGAAGAATCACTTAATGTTCTTAATTATGTATAGGGCATTTTATTATTGAAACTAGAGGCCCATTGCAGGAAGATTCCTGCAATAGGGCTTCCTGCTGCGGTCGCCGCCCCACCTGCTTCCCTCCCTTCTCCCCCGGCCCGCCTGCTTCCCTTCCTTCTCCACAGCCCCGCCTGCTTGCTTCTCTGCAGCTTCGCTCCCTTCTGCAGTGCTTGGCTTCTTTCTACGCTGTCTTCAGTCTTTGCTCTGGCCTGGATATGCAAATTAACCACCATCTTGGTTGGGTTGGTTTGCATACTTTCCCTGATTGGCTGGTGGGCGTGGCTTGTGGGTGTAGCAAAGGTACGGTCAATTTGCATGTTTCTCTTTTATTAGAAAGGATTACATGTTTAAAGTATTCAAGACTTCACAAAAGTCTTAAAAGGTGTTTCTTGAGAAGTGTATATATTCTTATACATCCCTGTTGTTTCAGACTTAAGCATTAAAGTTGCTAATTATGGTAATGCTCACGGTTTATAAAATTGTTTGATTAGGTTAATTATGAAATTAAATCTGAGCATACTTCATGCAGTTTTTTTTCTAAATAGTTGACTTCATTATTTTTATAATATGGAAAACTCTGAAATTCTAAAGTTTATTTTATTATGTTGACATTTTATAGTTTAGAATATGGCTTGATGTTAAATACTAGCAGCCCATTTGCATGAAGATTCGTGCAATAGACCTTCATTCACCTGGCTGCCTGCACCAGTTTTCTGCCGGCACCGGGGACCCAGGCCTTGGCTGTGGCCACTGCCTTCTGCCTTCTTTCAGGGTCGGGGCTTGGCCCCAGGCGGCGGCCTTGGGCTCTGCTGCACCCCAGTGTCCCTGCTAAGGATCGTAGGAGCTGACCCCCTGGTCATTGCCTGCGATCCGTGCAGGCTCCCCACTGGTGCCCAAGGCCGGGAAAGCCTCGGGCGGAGGCTTTCTCGGCCTTGGGCTCGGCCGCACCCAGCGTCCCTGCTACGGATCTTAGGAGCCGACCCCCTGGTCGTTGCCTGCGATCCGTGTAGGCTCCCCACTGGTGCCCAAGGTCCCTGCAACGGTTTCCTGGTGGGCGTGGCTGGGGGCGTGGCTTGTGGGTGTAGCGAAGGTATGGTCGATTTGCATATTACTCTATTATGTAGGATAGGTTAAAATTTTGAATATCTGGGTTTTAAACTTTTTTTAAAAAATCATGCTGTGCAAATAGAAAATGTTAGGCTTGCATAAAGAAGCTAAAATGTTTAGAGAATGCATCTTAACCTTTTGCACTCGGATGTCGAGTGTGACTCGACACAGTTAACATTAGAATAAAGGAATCGAGAAAAAAGCAAGCGAGTGCAAAAGGTTAATCATCTTCATATTCATTTCTAATATATAAATACTTATAAATGAATGTGTTTAATAAATGCAAATTTAAATTAATTTGGGTTTAAGGAAAATGTGAAGTTTTACCTGATTGTAGGGAGGTGATAGTAAAATATTGGCAAAATTATCTTTCTAAAATAGCCTATTACTAATTAAAATCCTTTAATATCTCCCTCCTGCTTTTAAGTTATTTAAAATAGCACAATAAGTTTTTTTTTGTTTCTAATTTCAGTGTCTGATTTTTCTCTTGAAGAAGCTTTCAGTTTGTCTTACAGAACCATTCTCATTTCTTGAATTTACTGAGCCTCTTACACATATTCTCAGTCCTTGGAAATTCCTTTCCCTTATTTTCACTGTTAACTCATCATTAGAGATTTATCTTGTGTTACCCATACCAAGAAATCTTCCTTGCCCTTTTTCTTTTCCTTCAGCCTCATATTGCCATAACACTAAATAAAGCATAGCACTTGCTCATTGGTTTATGTGTCTGCCTTCACATTTGACTGTACAATTTCAGAGAAAGAAATGTTTTCCATCTGATTTCAATGCTTTCTACTGCCTGGCAGATATCAGATTTCACATGAGCTTAAAAATCTTATCACATTAAGATCAGTAAAGGTATGTGAAGGTGCTAATATCCATTGTTTTTCCGAATTTGATCATGGATTCTGAGGTTGTGGACTCTTGGTTTCTGGAAGATTTGATCTAGAATATATTTCAGCAAGACTGAACTGAAAATCCTATACATTATATTTCTTCCTTTTAAATGTACATACATGCATACACAGTGAGCCTGCTTTTATGTTTTCTAACAAACATAATATGTTTTCTGATATTAATAGAATAATAAATGCCTGAACTCTAAGAAAGCATAGAAGTCATAATATATAAAGTTTCTAAGTTTTGTTTTTTTGGTGGGTTATAACAGTGAATCTCAATTCTTAGTTACTTATTACTTGCTCTCTTATAATCTAAAATGATTTCCTCTTGGAAGTTGCATCATGTATCTGCTTATCAAAGCCTTTTTCTGAAATCCTCTCTAAATAACATCCCTCGAGATTTTCTCCACCCTTATTTTGCCTTGTTTATTTATAATCTTTACTATCCCTGACATTATATTAGTAAAAAATGAATAACTGTATGATGTTTAGAACAGTGCTTGGTTTATACTGGGTATGTGTAAAATTTTGAATAAAAAGTATAACATTCCCTATTTTTTAAAACATGTTTTTATTTATTTTAGAGAGACAGGAAAGGAGAGAGAGAGAGAGAGAGAGAGAGAGAGAGAGAGAGAGAGAGAGAGAACAAGAGAGAACCATCAATGTGAGAGAGAAGCATCGATCAGTTGCCTCCTGCAGGCATCCTACTGGGGATCGAACCTGCAACCTGGATATGTGCCCTGACCACGAATCCAACCAGTGAGCTTTTGGTGCATAGGACAACTCTCAGCCAACTGAGCCAGGGCCCATTCTCCTATATTTATATTAGATCTGATACTTTGTCATTTGCATATTCCTAACTAATCCTTTCTTTAGCATTTTTGGCAGTTGGTACTATGATGAATCTTGACTCTAAACTGGAAGTCAAACTTCTAGCTAGGAAGTAGCCGTATCTCTAGGTTGGTAAAATCGGCATCTTAAAATTACCTATCAGAAACTTCCTAGGAATTAAAATACCAAAAAGCCTTGAGTACTCATCTGCTCACTGGCCTGTGTCTATTAAGAGCTTTAGACAGTTATTAAAAAAAAAGACTTTATTTTTCTATGATGTGTAATTTATTCAGATATTGCTGCAACTACTAAGTATCAAAAGAGTATCTTTTAGTGACAGTGTTAAATAATAGGCTTATTCTTCTCATCTCTAAGTTTGTACTATTGAATTGGTAAATTCATGTGGTGTAAATCTATATATTTTTCTCTGTCAGGCCTTAGATTTCAGTGATGATGAAAAGGAAAAAGAAGCCAAACACAGAAAAAAAAATCGCATTCAAGGCCGGAAAAAATTTAAATCTCAATTTAATGAGTCAGGTGAGTAAATACAACATATAGCAATTTTTAAAAAATCTTTACTTACATTTATATGTTCATTAGTAATAAAACTGAAAAAAATATCCGGGTTTTATTTTTTATCTCCTGCCATCCAACTAGCATTGGAGGCATTTTAAAGCAAGGAATGTTCAGTGGTGGTTTTTCAAACTTGAGGATGTAAAAATGACTCCTGGGGGGAAATGACAAACTAAATCTTGTTAGAGTTATTTGTACTCATTAGCACTTTTTCTTAAAAAAACTAGTGGCTTCCATTTTTAGAATTAAATGATATGATACCTAATATCTTACTCAAGATACTTTATTTTTAACATTCATTTCATTTTATTACACCTTTTCTATTTTCTATTTTTTTAAACTAAACTTTTTATAGATTGAAATGGAATTGTAAGAAATAATAAAGAGATCTTATATGCCCATTGCCCCATTTCCTTCAATAGTAATATCTTGCAAAACTATAAAGTAAAAGATCGCAACCAAGATATTGACAATGATATAATCAAGATTCAGAACATTTCCAAAACAGGAAAAGATCCCTCATGTTGCCTTTTTATATAGTCACTCACACTTTCCTCCCTCCCACCTCCTCCTCAACTCCTGGCAACCAGTAATCTATTCTCTACCAGGTGTACCGGTTAATAATGCGGATTTTTTTCAATAGATAGAGTTACACATATGTTGATATATATGCGATTTGATATGTTTGCTATTTTGTTGTATCGACAGCAAGCTTCAAAATGTCATATGTCAAATTTTCTGAAGGTGTTAACATCATAGATATTTTTACACTTAAAAATGTCGAATTTCGTGCCCAAAAAAAAAGAGCATTTGCAGGAAGTTTTAATTCATTACTTTATTTTGAAGAAAAGTGCTACTGAAAGTTATCGTATACTTCGGGAAGCTTATGGTGAACATGCTCCATCTCAAGATACTTGTGAATGCTGGTTTAATCGCTTTAAAAGTGATGATTTCGATGTGAAAGACAAATAACGTCCAGGTCAACCAAAAAAGTTTGAAGACCAACAATTACAAGCATTATTGGATGAAGATGCTTGTCAAACTCAAAAACAACTTTCAGAAAGATTAAACGTTGCTCACCAAACCATTTCCAATCATTTACAAGCAATGGGAAAGATTTTAAAGGAAGGAAAATGGGTGCCACATCAACTGAACGAAAGACAAATGGAAAACCGAAAAGTCATCAGTAAAATGTTGCTTCAACGGCACAAAAGAAAGTCTTTTTTGTGACTGGTGATGAAAAGTGGATTTATTTTGAGAATCCCAAACTCACAAAATCATGGGTTGATCCAGGTCAGCTATCAACATCGACTGCAAGGCCTAATCGCTTTGGAAAGAAGACAATGCTCTGCATTTGGTGGGATCAGGAAGGTGTGGTGTATTATGAACTTCTAAAGCCAGGTGAAACCTTTAATACTGATCGCTACTGACAAGAAATAATCAATTTGAACCACGCTTTGATCATAAAATGACCAGAATGTGCCAGAAGACATTGCAAAGTAATTTTGCTTCATGATAACACACACTTCAAAACCAGTTAAAGACATGTTAAAAGATCTTGCCTGGGAAGTATTAACCAACCCGCCATATTCACCAGACCTTGCTCCTTCAGATTACCACTTGTTCTGATGGATGGCACACGCACTTTTTGAGCAGCACTTCAAAACGTACGAAGAAGTGGAAAATTGGGTCTCTTAATGGTTTGCCTCAAAACAAGAAAAGTTCTATTGGGACGGTATCCATAAATTACCTGAAAGATGGAGAAATGTGTAGCTAGCGATGGACATTACTTTGAATAAAGCACTTTTGATGTTTCTCTTGAAATTATCGTGTTTTCTTTGATTACAAAGTCCGCATTATTAACCAGTACACTTAGTATTTCTATAATATAATTTGTCATGTCAAGAATGCTTATATAGCCGAAACCGGTTTGGCTCAGTGGATAGAGCGTCAGTCAGCCTGCGGACTCAAGGGTCCCAGGTTCAATTCCGGTCAAGGGGCATGTACCTTGGTTGCGGGCACATCCCCAGTAGGGAGTGTGCAGGAGGCAGCTGATCGATGTTTCTCTCTCATCGATGTTTCTAACTCTCTATCCCTCTCTCTTCCTCTCTGTAAAAAAAAATCAATAAAATATATATATATTTTTTAAAAAGAATGCTTATATAAATGAAGTAACACAATAGGTTACCATTCAGAATTGGACTTTGTCACGGAGCATAATATTCTGGAGATAGATCAAGCATGTCAAACTCCCAGCCAGTGGAGCGCATGCCTCATTTAAATAAGAGTTTGACATGCTTGATCTAGACTGTTGTATGTGTCAAGTTTGTTTCTTTTCATTCCAGAGTGGCATGTGAATATGCCACAGCTTGTTTAACCACTCATGCATTGAAGGACATCTGGGTTGTTAACAGCTTTGGGTTATATTAATGAAGTTGCTTTATACACTTGTGCACAGGTTTTTGAAAACACAAATTTTCGTTTCTTTGGGCTGAATGTCTAACAGTGCATTTGTTGGATAATATGAAGTTTGTATGTGTAGTTTCTCAAGAACTTGCCATACTGTTTTTCAGTGTGGCTGTACCACTTTACATTCCCATCACCAGTGTGTGAGTGACTGTTTTTCTGCATCCTCACCAACATTTGGTGTTGTCACTGTTTTTTCTTTTAGCCATTCATGTAGGTAGGTAGTGATATCTGTGATTTTAACTTGCATTTTCCTAATGGCTAATGATATTGAACATTTTTCCATCTCTTCAATGATGTGTTTTTTTTATGTCTTTTAACCATTATCTAATTGTATTTCTGTTTAACTCTTGAATTATGAGTTTGTACATATTTCTTCCAGTCTTTAGCCTGTGTTTTTATCCTCTTGAAAAGGTCATTTGCAGAGCTAAGTTTTTAATTTTGGTGAACCAAATTTATCAGTTCTTCTTTTATGGAGTCTGAGAATTTCTTGCCTAGACCTATTTCCAAAGATTTTCTCCGATTTTCTTTTCTAAAAGTTTGCAAATTTATTTTAGGTATTCTAGTTCCTTTGCCTTTTCATATAAATTGTAGAATAATCTTTATATTGACAAAAAGTCTTGCTGGGATTTTGTTAGGAATTACATTAAACCTGTATGTATATTAATTTGGAGAGAATTGACATATTAACTATATTAATAAGTTTTCATTTCTAACATTTCTATTTGTTTCTTTGTATTTTGTTTTTGCTTTTTTCTACTTGTTTTAGTATGTTCATAATTTCTCATTGAAGCATTTTTTTACTATTCTAAAATATTTCTCAGATAATTCTAACATTTTGTCATGGTATTGGCCTTGATTAATTTTCCCTTTTCATTGAATTTAGAATCTTCTTGGCTCTTGATATGATGAGTTATTTTTAATTGAAACATGGACATTTTGGGTATTATTTTATAAGACTCTGTATGTCTATATGTTACTTAAATCTTTTGTTTTAAAAGTCTTGGTTTTAAAACTGCTCTGGCAGGGAAAGGAAGTAGGGTGTCACATTACTCTACCTACCAGATAGGGATACAAGTCTAGGTTTTCTTCTCAGTCTCTGTTGACACCTGAGGCCAGGAGGTGCCTTTTACTACTGGGCAAGTGTAGGCCTCCTCTTGTGCCCGGTGGGGTAGGGCTACAGCATTACTGTTCCCCTGACAACAATGGGGGATGGCCTCGCTACCGCTGGGTTGTGATTAAAGTCCTGCCTCTCCTGTAGGGCTTTTCTGACATCAGGCAGTGCAGGAGGTGGAGGAGGTCTGTGTTGTTGCAGTGGAGGCATAGGTCCGGGTTCCCCATGTGATCTCCAGGGTCACTGCAGGAGGCCTGTAACTGGCTCCTTGTTCAACCTGCTCTGACATGACCTGGTGGGAGGTCATCTCACTAAACCTATTAAGGGAGGAAGTCTAGGCTCCCTACTCAGCTTCTGAGAGTGTGGGTGATACTTGGTTAGAGTCCAGTGAGTGGGAAGTCTAGGCTCCCCAGTCAGCTTCTGAGAGTGTGGGTGATGTTTGGTTAGAGTCCAGTTCTCTCTGCTGTTTGGTTAGAGTCCAGTGATCATTGTCTAAAATTTTTTTACCTTGCTAGGTTTTCCCTTTTCTGATTTTCTGGCTATTTGGATGCTTTAAAATTGATCATTTTAAGTCATGCATTTTTAACTGCCATAAGATATACTGGAAGTTAAATAAAAGACTTGATTGAAATTTTAAACAGTATTTTTTATGTGTTAAAATTAATTTTGTTTTTATGCTTTTTTTTTTTTTTTTACCCTGCTCAAAGGTGAAGATTTTGCAGAAGTACATCAGAATTGGAATGCTCATAGCTCTGCTTCAGAGCATTCACAAGGATATCGCAACAGAGAATTCACACAAGGATTTTCCCAGGGTAGATATCCTCGACCTTGCCATGGCAGGCCCCCACCTCCACAGTTTTATAACTCAGAGCATATGGTACCTCAGGAGACTTCAGGATTTCCACCTCAGAGACAAGATAATCTTATGCCACAGTATCCCTTTCCTCCTCCAGTGTTTGACATGCATAATTTTTCACTCCCTCCTCCACTACCACCACCACCTCCACCTCCACCACCTGCATTTGTAAACATGGGTTGGCCTGCACCTAACATGCCACCTCATCCATTATTTCCCATACCATACTCCATCCCTCCACCTCCTCCCCCTCCACCCTTGCCTCCGTCCTCCTCTTCTGGAGATAGTAATTCTCATTTTGGATCTTACTATTAGGTAAATATGTGCATTAACAGAGAAATGTATAGGTTTTTTTATTTTATATGGGAAGGGATTTTTTTTTTTTAAGAGAGATGATGGATCTAGATTTTTAAGACATTGCGAAAAACTGAATGTTTCCTTTAGTTGTAAGTTGATAAATATTTATAACCTTTGTGAAATTGTATCCATATGAAAATTTCACTTTTGATTTATAAGGAAAATTACAATATGTAATATTTAATTAAAACTTTTAATCCATGCTTTTCCCATCCCTGTCTAAAAAACAATATATATGGGTTTAAGAATAGATTCTGGAGCAACTTTCATCATGGATGAAAATATACTGAACATACTGATTTTCTTGTTGGTATATCTGAAAATATGATGTTGAAGTCTTATTGAAAGCCTTTAAAATAAACTATTTTTATAAATTTAGACTTTGGAAATTATTTTGATTATAAGTGCAAATTACCAGTAACTTTGAGTGTTCTGATGAAAACAAACAAGTGAAGGATACAGAGAAGGAAAGCCTTATATGTTGATGAAGCTGTGACTAGGGACCCTACCCGAGGGGTCCCAGATTGTGAGAGGGTGCAGGCTGGGCTGAGGGACACCCCCCCTCCCCCCCCCAGTGCATGAATTTTCATGCACTGGGCCTCTAGTTTAATAAATAAGAGCCTAGCTAAGGGTTCAAAAGGATTAAGTATCTTAACTCAGTGAGGTAGCAAGGAGTTGAACCTAGTTTTATTCATTCTCAGATCAACACTTTGTGCAAAGTTGATGCTTCACAAATTCCTTGACAGTCTTAGAAAATAATATTGGCATACACATCGGGGTAATCTGGAAACCATTTTCAACACAAGCCCGTAGACTCTGGTTGCACCAGACACCTTTTCACCTCCCCCTGGGACAAGGGGTCTCTGCAGGGTTCTTCACAAGCTGAGAAGCTCTTGCTCTGGTACACACTGACTTCATCATGTGTCATACTTGATTACTCTTTCTTGAAATGTAGTTCTCTTTAGGAGTTACCTTCATAGGTTATGACACAGTCTTTCTTATTGATAGGATATTGTCAGAGTTAAATGAAATTACATCTGAAAGCACTAAAAAAACAAAACAAAACAAAAAACAACCTTTTGTATGAGAAGAATAATGTTACAATCCAGGGATGATAAATCAAGTTGTTTTAATCATGATATTGGACAGTAGATATTTAATATCTAAAGAAACAGCTGAATTATACCATTTAATATCTGCATTCAATGAAGTTGCTACCTAAGCACTTAGATTCAATTTGCCTTCTTCCTTATACTTAATTCAGGGCTTTTGAAACATTGGGGTACCTAGAAATCACCTATAATTATCACCTAAATTGTGGATAGCTTATAAAAAATGCATATTCTTGGACTTTATCCCAAATTCAAATCCAGTAGATCTGAGATGAGTCTTAGTAAACTATTTAACAGGTACCCCCCTTGAGTGATTAACTTCAGGATTTATTCTTAGTCTGTATAGATTTCAGGATAAATATACTACTCCGGTTTCTTGACCATTGATTGGAACTTCAGGGAGTGCTATGTGGAGTAGTGGTGAGGATGAGTGAGTTATAGGGAAGAAGAGAGAAATAAAACCATAGCTTCTTAAATTTTATCTGTATCATCTCACTTGGTTCTCAGAGCGGTATTTTGTCAGCTACGTCTGTCTTTGGAGATTAGGAGGAATACACCATTGTCTCTCTTATGGAAAAGAGAAATACTGTTTTCATATCCCTACCTTGATCTTAGAGTGCTGCTTTTAAAATTGTGTGACCCTAGATCTTTGAAAGTGCTAGTTGGTATAAAGATAAATACAACATTCTACTCAGTTTCTTACCTCAGAGAATTATTTATATTAGCCTTTTCCTATGATAGATTAACATTCACATGATTGAATGTGGATAAAGCCTTGCATGTCTGCAGTTGTAAATGTGTGAAATTAAAATTATTGCCTAATCTAATACTTGTTTTATTGAATTGAGTAACACTGTTTTCTATTTTACAGAAAAGATAGGTCCATAGTAGCTGGATACTTGCCACTTACTAGAAATAGGTATTGAAAGAACTAGATTGAGACTGTCCAGTGGAAACGAATAGAATGTGTACTTTCAGAACTTACCAAAGAACATTTCTTAAAAGCCGTGGAGTTAAGTTGTAGGGTAGATACCAAATGCAACCATCTCTTCTTTAATTGTCAATACTAACTGGACACAGGGGAGATGGCAGGGCCCTGTGTGCAGAGGTCTTCCTTGTTTGGGGGCAAAGAAGAGTATAGAAATTTTCTCTTTCTCATCCCACCCACATTCTGATATGTTACTCCCCGTCTTCTACCCCCACTACTTTTTTCTTATTTTTTACAATCTATATTTATTGTTGAAAGTATTACAGATGTCCCCTTTCTCCCACTTCATCCACCCCCCCCCCCCCGCCCACCCTGCTCCCATTACCCCTATTACTTGTTTGCTATTTTTTTGGTTGCTTGCTTTGAGTTGGTGAACACTATGTATATTAAAAAATTCAGGACATTTGATGAATATGAGATGAGTAGAATCTGAGTTCTGGTCTACTGTAATGTAAAACAAATAAGTGGCATTTTAAATCCCCAGGTGCTAAAGGCAAGATTTCTTAAGATAACAGTCCTAATGATTTGGGAAGAGATAGAATCTCAGGCATAATGTGTCATTTATATATATTCTCTTTCAGCAGTAATGTTGCCATTTGCATTCAATTTTATCAATTTACATAAATTTTAGGATAATATGAGCTACTGGTTTTATTGCTTTCTACTAGTTCTTTTACACAGTATCCCATCATTGAGTTATTTTCGGTTACAGGAAAGGCAACCCAACCCTTTGGATGACATAATTCTGGGAATTTAAGAGGAAGATAAGTTATTCCTTATGTGTTTACTTGTCACTCTTTCCCCGGTTGGTTTGGCAAAGGCTTGAGAAAATTTTTTACTTAGGAACTCTTGACATGCTCAAGGTATTCAAAATAGCTTTGTACTTCTATAATTAAGTACTAGGGGAAATACATTAGTATATTGTTGAATACTAGAATCTTTTAAAACTAGATTAACACTTCATAGAGTGAATTTGTGCTCTTACAAAATACACGTTAATAAAATCTGCATTCTGATATCTGCAAATTTGATACAACGTTAAGCTTTGAGGTATAACTATAAAAAAGGATACTTTAATAGAATGCAAGCTGGAAGATGAAAATTACTTATGAAAAATCATTTTCAGGTAATGTTGCACCTACACTATGATTTAATACACATTTGTGTCCTTTTCTGCAGATAAATTGCCAATATTCTAAAAGCTTTTCTCTACTTCTTATTGTGTGACCTAGTCTGATCCCAAATTTATGTAGCTATTATGTTCCAGAAAACCAATGAAACAATTATTAGAGTGTGCCTGAAATTAATGTTGAGAAATATCTTCTTAATACCATCTATCAAACCAAAGTATTTGTTTTGAGCTACTAGCAGCAATGAAATTACATCTCATTTTGCCTCAGTTGTGTGCTGTGTACCAAAATTGTTATCATTGGTGGATTAGATATGTACAATTACTTAGTATCTTGGAAGTGAGGTACAAATTCGTGTTTCAAATGGTAAAATAATGAGAATAACAAATGAAGAAAAATATCAAAACTTCCTTCTGCACATTCAATATAAAAGTATATGTATATTTTTATATATTATATATACTTATATATGTATATATACATACAGATATTTGAAGGCTAGTATAAAAAAACCTGATTGTTACGCATATTAATTGGTTAGTACCTTTAACTTCTACTCATAATGTTGGTGAAATGGGAATAAATATTACATTGGCTTATTTTGTAGTTGGTCATATTAAACCATCTTCCAAACAGAACAAACTGATCTTATGTGTTAAAAGCTTTTTATTTATATTGAGGCTAGATGGGCTAAACATTGTTTCTAGTGAGAGATGTGACCCAAATAATAATAAGGACAACACACAACAAAAACAACAGAATAAGATCTGTTAGCATAGACTCCCTATTAAAATGTGATATATACATGATGGTAGCCTGTAATATTTGAATGGTAAAGATGAACTTCTAAAATACTCTCTATCAATAGCCACTACAGTGTGCAAAACCATCATTGCAGCTCTTAAGCCTTTCATTGTGTGGTCCCCTGACATTCAGGAGTTCTGGGAAAGCATTTGTTCTCTTCCTCATCCCACTGCTCTTGCAGGTATCTGTTTGCACATCATGCAGTGTTTCATCTCAGGTAGGACTTAGGACCGTCAGGCTTAGTTATGCAAGCTGTCTTAGTAGCTGACTGATTTATGCAAATTAAATGATTAATTTTCTTTAATATCAGTTTTTTAGAATTTTATTTTTCAAATACAGTTTACATTCAATATTAGTTTGTATTAGTTTCAGGTGTACGTATAAGGGTTAGACAGATAATTTACAAAATGATTCCCCCAATATTTTAGTTAAGCACCTGGCACAATACATAGTTGTTAAATACTATTTTGACTTTATTCCTTATGCTGTACTTCACATGCTCGTGATGATTGTGTAACTACCAATTTGTACTTCTTAATTGTTCACCTTTTTCACCCAACTCCCCAACCCCCGCTCTCAGCTGGAAACTGTTAGTCTGTTCTCTGTGAAGCTGTTTCTGTTTTGTTTTTACATTTATTTTGTTCTCAGTTTGGTTTGTGACCAAGTATAATTATTATATTTATTGGCAATAACATAAGCTAATGAATTTTGTTTAACAAGATTATGACTGAAGAATGTTTAAGGACAGAAGAAAAACATAGGCTTTAACTTTGTTGATCAAATATTGTTAGTTTGAACCATATGAAATCTTCTACAAATGGAATATTCATATGATTCAGTTTACTATATGGACTATAAAACATATTCCCATAGTTATTTTTTTTCTTAGAACGTTTCCCTGTACCATTACTCCCCAGAACATATTTTGGGGAAAAACTGTCATAGATGATAACTGGCAGAAATTCATGCATATTTCTAAGAGATACCTCATCTTGCTAAGATCACAGGGACTGGGAGTACTATTAAAATATTTTGTCTTAGGCTAGGAAACTGCTTATCAAAACTAGAGTCTCCGGTTCTTAACCTGGGTTTGTTTTTGTTTTAATATGTATTTTTTTTGATTTTAGAGAGGAAGGGCGAGGGAGGGAGAAATAGAAACATCAATTATGAGAGAGAATCATTGATTGGGTATCTCCTGCACAACACCCCATACTGGGGATCAAGCCTGCAACCCGGGCATGTGCTCTGACTGGGAATTCAACCATGACCTCCTGGTTCATAGGTTGATGCTCAACCACTGAACCACGCCAGCTGGGCAACTTGAGGATTTTTTCCCCAATGTTGTAGCCATTAAAAACCTGTAAGATACACATTGTTTTCTAGGAGAAGAGGCCCATGGCTTTCATCTTTTTTAAAATGTAATACCTGGAGAGAGTCTCAAGGTTTGCTTCTTTGGGAGCAAGTATAACAATATAAATGTTTCTGAAATTTCATAATGCACAAATCCTTTAAAAATGTTTTATTATGGACACCTAGGAACAAATCCACAGACCACAGTTTGGAAAACATTGAGTTAAGAAATAAAATTTCATTCTATGAAAATGTTTTTTTTCCCCAGGTCCAGGTGAGGCCATGTGTCCCTGGATCCGGGTGAGGCCACGTGCCCCTGGGTCTGGGAGAGGCCATGCGCCCCCGGGTCCAGGTGAGGCCATGTGTCCCTGGATCCGGGTGAGGCTGGGTCCCGGGTCCGGGTGAAGCCTCGAGCACCTAGCTCCGGGTGAGGCCATGTGTCCCTGGATCCGGGTGAGGTCTCGCGCACCTAGGTCCGGGTGAGGCCACGCGCCCCTGGGTCTGGGTGAGGCCACGTGCCCGAGTCTGGGTGAAGCCGTACCCCTGGGTCCGGCCGAGACCAAACCAGAGGGAGTCGGACCTCCGTTACCACCATTTGTCCACCATCTAGAGCTGAGGGGTCAGTGCTGACATGTACACATAAGGAACTGGTGGACATTGAAATTGGGTCTCTAAAGAACTGTTGGTCCAGAAAGAAACTCACTACAGACTGATTCATTTGCCTGTCAGCATAACTATTATTGCTCATCTCACATTCAGTTCTTATATCTCTCTTGACACATGATCATTTCTTATGCAATGTTTATACCTGTAAGAATATGTGATCCTAAAGAAACATTATTCTAAAGGATGTTGGATTTTAAATAGCTATGTAGGAAAAACTTCTGAGTGATTATAGCCAGGAATAAAGGAAATGTTTAATGGTCTTAAACATCTAGAAAATATCTGGCATGCATGATTCTGCACAGTGGGGAATGTCTTTGTCATTTTGACTATAAACAGGAACTCATTCTTCCACTAAAAGGGGCACTGTCTTTAGCCTAACAAATCTAGTCGTCTGTCTCTGCTTTACAGAGCTCATTCCTGGCATATTGTGATGAAGGGTGAAATTTGAGTAAATTCACAAGGTCCAAGGATATCCTATCAATACTAGAATGCTGATACACAGAGCTTTAGAAAAGAGACGACCCAGTGGAACACAACATGATCCAGAAAAGATTCCGGAAGGAGAAATGGAGACTAGGCCAGAATGTGACCCTCCTTTTTAGGCATAACCAGCGTAAGCATCTCTTCATGTCCTAAGGATGGAAGACCTGAAGGATTGAATATAACTCCCTTGTAATTGCCTGATTAATTTTGGTTATAGAATGGCAAAATAAGCAGATTGCTCTTACAAAGTGGGTTCAATTGTGTTAGTTAATACAGTTTTGGTTTCCATAAATTTCCAGTCAAAGAATACATCTAGACACTCTTGTACAGTATATAGCCATCGGAACTGGATGGACACTTAGGCTGTTCCCAGTGTGGGCAAGCAGCATTACCCCTTACAAACATGAAATATAAGATTTCATTTCTCAGGAAGTGCTCCTCTTATATGGTCATAGTACTCATTACATCTTAATGTAACTGATCTTCCCTATAGATCTATGCAATAATATAGATGGTATAACTTCCTTGAGGACCAGCACTGTCAGATATCATGTTTCCTTACTGCTAGCACACAAAAGGTACTTCACAGATAGTAATCATAAACTTGTTTACCCATGCTTTTTGCTGATTCATAACCTGTGGGATTCTCTTACATTTCTAGAATTTAATGGTCTTTATTTGCTGATTTCGGATGAATTCCACAAGCATTGGTGGAATGCTTCTTTTTAATAACTTGACAGTATTTTTCAGGGCATCAAATACCTGAATTTTCGGGGTTGTGCCTCGAAAAATAGGTCAGAGAGATCAATAGAAAGTAGATTCACCTTTTTTGGAAACTGGTTTTGAGACTACCCTATCAACACTAATGGGGAAAGTATAGCATTATGGAACAGCAAAATTATTTTTTTCTGAGGATAATAAAATTTGCTTAAAAATGCAAACTTTAGGTATCAAAATAGGGCTATCAAGTATCAAGTATTTAAGAATGACAAAATGCTATTGTGGTGTGTGTTTTTTTTGCTTCATCTCCATATTGGTCATCTAATAAGTTATTATCCATCCTGCTGTATCCATAAGCATACCTTTCAGAGAGCTAACTTTATAGATAGAGTAGAGTAATGGATGATATATGTATACATATAAAAAATAAGGTTTCCAAGGAATTTAAAGAATAAGAAAAGACTGTGTTCCTGGAGACATTTGTTTTCTCCATTTTTTCCTTTGTTTTGAAAAATAGTTTTAGGATGAGGAAATCACTTGAGGCCATGCACTAGATTTACCTGTAAGCATGGAAAATAATAATAATAAAAGCACAAATCTGTAAACCTTTTGTAGCAACTGACAACGGAAGTACATGCAATTTGCTGTTCTATTTCTATTGATTAACCACCCTAGTGAAATTGAGGTTGGAGAGGCCATTGAACTTTCATCCATTCGTTTGTTCAACAATGAACATTTGTTTGGTGCTTTTTATTGGCCATGCATTTTGTGCTGAAGATACAACCTTTAGAGTGCATTAGTAGGAAATACACAAACAAGGGCACCAAGTGCTAGCATACAATGCATGTTTGTACAGAGTATAGTGGGAGCAGAGATGAGAGAGGTCAAGTCAGCCTCAGCTAGGCATGGGGAAAGGAAGGAGATAAGGAATAATTCACAGAGGACCTGTTCTGGAGCTGGTTCTTCAAAAATAAGGAGTAAGAAAAAATGTGGAAATGTGAAACAGCTAAGCTATTTCTAGAACTCAGCAGGCAGATAGATTTAATAGATATAGAGAGGAGTTAATCAATCCAGAAGCTAGAAACTGAAGGTCAAATGACAACTTTGGGGGCTCAAATAGGGCTATCATAAGAATGACAAAACTGCGGTGTTGTTTTGTGTGTTTTTTTTTTTGGGGGGGGGCGGGGGCGGGGTTGATCTCCATATTGGTCACCCTAGTATCCATCCTGTTGTATCCATAAGTATACCTTTTAGAGAGCTAACTTTATAGATAGTAGAGAATAATGGATGATACATGGTTTCACACTGGGTTAGTTTCCTGTTTGGGAAATATCACTATCTGGAAGAATGAGTGGAAGGGGGGAAATGGAAGGAGGCAATTTAGGAAATCACTGATGAAAGCAATGCAGGAGAGTGATGGAAGAGGATTTACAGTGGTTGAGGTGGGAGATGATTTTGATGATAGAAATTTCAGGAACATGAACTGACTGACAAGACTTGGAGTTAGGGAGTGGGGCAGAGAAGGGAAGTCATTCAGAATGACTCAGGCTAGGGTTTGAATTGACTAAAGTGTCAGTCCCTGAGAAAAAGGATATATTTTGCATGAGTTGTCTTTTAATTGCCACAACAATTTTGTGAAGTAGGAAATACTATTATTATAATCTTATAAAGAAGGAAAACGAGGCCTTCCAGTGGTTAAGGATGTTATCCAATTTTTTACAGCTCATAATTATGAAGTAATTTTGAATATACCCATCTGATTCTAGAGTCTGAGCTTGGAACCGCTCTTCACAAGGCCATGCTAAACTGCAAAATTTTCTGAAGCTGGAATTAGGGAATAGAAAAAGAACTGTTACAACAAAAACTAAGAAAACTATTATATTTATGCTTACGGAGGCATTAGTGCTAAGAAATTCTTTTAGAAAATGATCAGCACATATTAATACCCACACATGCCCTCGTATAAGGCAAAGAGATAAACACTTGAACAAAAATAATATAAGGTTAATGCAATGATATACTTTTCTATTCACTTACAATTTTTATTTCTCTAAGGATTTCATAATAAGAATACTTGTTAGAGCAGTTACATAATTAAGCTACAATATACCCAAGAGTTTTATGTATATACACTCCATGGGGTAATACTTCATAACATTCCTGTACCTATTAATTAGTTGGAAATGTGGATTGCTTTTTAAATTAGTTGTAAATCAGTTCTTTTAAAAATTGGTATAAAGTAATGAGTAAAAAATTATAGATTGTTTTAAAAATCAGTATATGTTTTTCGGGTTATAAATATTCACTTAATAGCAATCAATAACTGATGTTTTATCTGTTGCTGTATTTTGTATCAATTTTAGGAGTTTATTTTGGATATTTTTAGCAACAAAGACTTCTAAGATCTGTTGAGTTCATCGGTCTCATCTTAATTTTATTAATTTGTTTATTATACAAGCAATTTTGTTTCAAGAGACAATTTGATACATAATGATGATACTAATTTACATGATAATTTGGCAAACATTTATATGTCTTGTTTTATCTTGAAAATTAAGCATAGAAATAGATCTCCACAAATAAAGTTGACAGAAAAGAGTTATGTAAAATAGCTAGTTGTAAAATTTTATTGCACACATACACATAAAAAGTACAACTTGTAGTATTTTAAATATAAAACAATACCATACTACTAGTAACATTCTTTGGTCAGTAGTCATATTGAAGAGTTTGACTTTTTTATTGTTTGTAGAAACAAGTTTAATCTTAAAAATGTAACTCACAGCATGTGGACAATTAACAAAGAAATATGTATGACCAATAAAATTTTAGGAAAAAAATGCTCTGCCTTCAAATAAATTTAAGAAATGCAAGTAAAATTTAGTAGAAGAATATTCTTTTTAGTATATCAAATAGACAAAAAATAGATAAAAAGGAACATGATTATTATAAATATGGTTGAGGCTACAAAAAATGTGCATTGTTCTATACTATTGATAGTATCAAACTTTATGAAGGTTAAATTTAGTAAAATGTACAAGGAGTCTTTCACTAGCCTTTGGTCCTAGTGTTTCTGCTTTTTGAAATTTATGATGATTATATTATGGAGAAATTTGCTTGAACATTATATTCATACAGTTAAAATACCATAATGCTAAAATTAGGAAAATAAAAGAATATTACGAACAATGCTATGCTAATACATTTAAAAATGTAGGTTTGGAAGTAGACAATTTCTAGAAAAATAAACATAATAATAGACACAGGAAAAATAAAATATTAGAATTGTTCTTTAGCTACTAATTAGAATCCATATTTAAAAAAAAAAGAACCTAGCTTTCTACAGAGAAGACTCCAGGCCCAGGTAATTTTGTTAGTCAATTCTACTAGATTTTTTTTTTTTTGGGGGGGGGGAGAGGGGGAGTAATTTCACATAAATTTTACTAGGAAATAGAAAAATAAGAAACAATGCAACCTAATTTTATGAGGCCAACAGGAACTGGATGCCAAAATCTGATAAGGACATTACAAAAAAGAAAAGAAAAATTACAGGCAGATCTCACTTATAGGTACAAAAATATTCACAAAGTATATTAGCAACATGAATTCAGCAAATATTAAAAAAAAAGAAAAAAGGATACTATAACACTGCCAAATAGGATTTCCAGGAATGCAAGGGTGGTTTAATACATGAAAATCAATCATAACATAAACAATATACAGAACTGGTCAGCTTGGTACTACCATGTCTGTCTAAGCCTGGGGAATATATTTTCTAGGATCATTTCTGTTCTGTATGGTTCTGGATTAGAGTTGAAAGGGGGGCACTGCTGCAAGATTACAAATGTCAAATGTCGTTGTAAAGGAGAAGTAAGTACCCTTGAAAACTGGTCTCAGATACAGTGACTGACAGACACTAGAGGTAGGGCCCAGCTCTGGCCCTGCTGAGCGCCAAGTGCTTTATTGCAGTTTTCTCAGAGGTGGCAGCTTCCACAGGACTCTCCACAAATCCTCACGTTATGTTCCAATTTTTGTGGCCAGACATACCCGACTTGCATTTTCCTGCATGCTCTTACCTACCCACTCACTGTCATGTTAGCGACTCGCTGTTATTTCTCAACTTTCCTCCTCCTGCCTTCCCTTTTCCAACTCCTCCTACATTTGTGTGTGATCCAATGCCTATAGTAACCTTTTTATTCACATAATACTTTTAATGGTTCTATTTTCCTGATTGAACCTTGACTGGTAGAGTTTTTGGTAATGGAAGTGCTTTAGAGGAAAAAGCAATGGAATTTTAAAGACACGAATCTGTATCCAATTAGATTTAAAGGTATCACTGACTCTATTATCATGGTAAATAAAACACAAGTAGTCCATGGCATGCAGTAACTAAACAGCTAGTGTCTACAGAAGACAAAGTAAGTGATCAAGTAGTTGCTGCCATGAAACATGATTGTGGGGATGAAGAATAAGGTGTTCCCATTGGGTCAGTGACTTTGAGTGTCCTGCAGGGTTTGGAGAAAGGAGAAGATGAGCTCAGGGTGTTAAGAGAATTTACCAGTGGATCAAAAAATATACAGGAGTACTTGGAGATTCAGGATAAACCCGTTTATTTTCAGATGTTTCACATGTACTAGTACAGTGACTCAGGGGAGCCTGTTTCCAAATCCTGAGCCCCAGAATATGGAGGAAGCTTTCCCTTTATATCCTTTTGGTTTCTTTGTCCCCCAAATATGGATCAGACTTCCGGACCTTTCCCGGGCTTTGCAAAAAGCCCCATGTGTTGGGATGGGGCACATGAGACCATACCTCAAGGCCTGGCCTAACACCAGCGCTGATAACCCCCTCTGGGGGCTGTGTATGGTTTATGGTTTATGGCCTTTGTAAAATGGGAGTATTTAGGTAAACAGGTCTTGCAAGACCAGATAATTAAGGAAGCAACAGTGACTTGATTATAGGCTAACAAGAATGTGCATTAGGGATACTGATTAACTAAGTACAGAGTCAGGCTGCTAGCCTCCTATATTATCACAAATGGAGTTACCGGCAAGCAAGAGTGTGTGCTAGAAGGTAGGTTACTGGCACAGATTCAGATTGCTAGCCACCTCCCCCCCCCCCCCCGCAAAAAAAAAAAGTCTCATTTTCCCCATCAAGGGCTTTAAATTCCAATCTCACAACCTGGGTAAGGACCCAGAAAATTTCTGTATTATTCTGAAATAAACATAAACAAAAACAACTCCCTCCACAAAATTACCTCCTGTAGTTACAGGGTTAACATTTCTGAAAACCAAACCCAGGTTGGCTGAACTTAGAAATACAACATGAATGAATCTCAAAACCATAATGTAGAACAAAAGTGCCAGCCACAAAAAGTATATGTTGTTTCATTCCATTAATGAAAAGCTTAAAAAAAGAAAAAGGTAAAACTAATCTTTAGTTTTTAGGGATACAGGCTTTGATGGCACAAGTATGAAAAAAACTAAGAAAGAAATTAGCATAAATGTCAGCAGCATAAATACCATTAACAGTGAGGAAGATAATAACAATTGAGAGGGTAAGAGGAGAATTTTCACAGTGCGGGCATTGCTCCCTTCCTTGGCCTGGATAGAGTTATATGGATGATCACTTTCTGAAAATATATTGAGCTGCACATTCATGTTCTATGCAATTTTCTATATGTGTATTATTTTTCAAAATCAAAAGGATTAAAATAACCTGAAATGGCTTCTCATCCTGTTCAGAATAAAAAGACAAGGTCCTTAAATGGCCTGCAAGTCCCTCAATGATCTGGCCCCCTTTTAACTGTTTGATTTCTCAGATCTTCCTCTCTCACTGTTCCTGCATCTATACATATACAGGAAAATGTGATCCATATTGTCTGATGTCACTTGGGATTTATAACTCTTAAACCTAAAATGCACCCGTGAAGCTGTACAGAGAGTACATTCACAGACCTTTCACCCTAGGTGACAATTCCATTCCTTTCCTCTATCTTTGAGCCCTGCACTTCCCCACCCCTAATTTCACTGTCCTTCTTCACTCTCAAGTACCAATTTTATGTGCCTCTTTGTAAAGAAAGACATAGAGATGTATCACCCACATTCCCCTTCAAGGAAAGAGCCATTACCCCCGCTGCTGGGAGAGCTAGCTGTCAGGAGATGTATTCTGCAATCTGCTCCTGCGAAGTCCCTCAGGAGCAAGAGTACACCCCTCCAGAGGAAGCTCAAATCCAATGTCTGTTTAGGAGGGATGGGGGTGGTGGCGGCATAAAGGCACCCGACTTCTCTTTGGGGTTGGTTAAGGCTTTGTCATGCATTCACTGTAGTTTGAATTTTCCTTCCACCAAATCCTGCTTCCTCCCTCTCTTTTCCATCTGTGTAGATCCCTAATAAATATTCAATATTTCAAACTCCATCTCAGCTTTGCTTCAAGACAACCCAATCTGTGACATCTCAGAAAGCGTTCAGACTCCCATCACCATGTCCATCTACCGACCCACTTCTTTTCCAGGAACCCATGGCTGTCTTCTTTAGATAGTGCTATCCGTTAAAACTTGTTGCTTCACTTGTGCACCACATTGACAACACTCTAGTGATTCTGCCCTCTCCCCATTTCATCATCAGTCTTCACTTCCTGGAGAAATTGCTATTATTTGTTCCATCCTCTAATTTAAAATAATAATAATTTTTTTTGGCCCACTTTCCCAGCTACTGCCATATTTCTCTGCTCTCTCTTGCAAAAACAAAAACAAAAATAAATTTAAAACCTACTTTAAAATTGATCTATAATCACAATCTCCATTCATGTTCTCCCATTTCTCTTGAGCTTATTCTCTTCAGTCTTTTGCCCCTATGGATCAGCGAAAACTACTCTTGTCAGTCATCAATGACCTCAGCAATGCACACTATGATGGTCAAATCTCAGCCTTCATCATACTTCCTTTCATGGGTGATAATTAACTACCCTCGACACTTTTTCTACTTGGCTTCTAGGATACCAAACTCTCTTGTTTATCCTACCTCACATCACACTTTCTCAGATGGGCCACTAATTGCATGATTCTAAGAGATGTCGTTTACTGAAACAAAAATACAAGTGGTGTCTCCCGGAGTGATGCAGGGAGGTGGCTCCTCAGTCTCTTTCTCCAGTTTGTTCTCTCTCTTGGATTCCATGCAGTGGTCCCACAGGGCTGTGTGCTTTCTAAGTACACTCATCTCTTTTCCAGACTTTGTAGACTCTGAATGAAATCCACAGGCTACCTGACATCTTTACTTAGATGACTACAATATCTTCACATGTTCAAACCTGAGCTTTAAACTTCTACTCCAAGCTTGCTCCACTGCAGTTTCTGCATTTTCAGTTGATGACAACTCCATTCTTCCAGTTGCTCAAGCCTCAGAAACCTGATTCACAACAAAACAAAATAGAAAAACAAGGGTTGCATATTACTTTTCTCTTATGCTAAGTGGTGGTTAAAAGAAAGAATTAACCTACTTTTCAGTTTTCTTGGATTATCTTTTTGAATTTGAATATTTTAAATGGGTTGACAATGACCAAAGAAATACACCATCTGCTTCCTCCCTCTCACTGAGAGTCACTCCTCCTTCCCTTGACTCAGACATTCATCAGTTTGTTTAACACCAAATCAATCTTTCAGCTTTATATTTGGAAGAATATATTCAATACTTGTCACTTTGAAAAACAACAAATGGTAGGTATGCAATACCGGAATCACATCTAGAAATTAAAAAACAAAAAAACAAAAAATGGGGGGTGGAGGGTAATTTTTGCAAGATACACTTAGATTAAGGAATTTTCCAAGGAGCCTTTGAAAAGTAATTTCTGTGATTTAAACTTATAATATGTGAAAAGAAACACAATTTCTAGTTATTGTAGAAGGGAGAAACAAACTTGGGCAGCTCTATCGTAATCTTTTTATCTATTTTCTACATGCAAATGAATTTCTAGAAGTGTGGTTTCTGATTACTGGGACTACAAATATTAATTTCTGTATTATAAAAAAATCTGCATTATAAAAAATAAATATATATTTAAAAAATCCATACTAGAGTTTAAGTTAATGGAAACAAAAGTAGAAAAAGCAAAACTAAAATCACCTTAGAATCTGTAGAAATTCACTAAAACACATATGAATGACTTTTGCTTGATCTTAGATTTCCAGAGCAGTGAGAGGAGAGGAGAGACAAAACCCATTTATCATGCAAGTCACTTTTAAAGTTTAGTTGCTTGAATTTGCAAATGTTACCATGGCTGGTGATGGCTACTGCAATCTGCTGGCCTACCCAGGCATTCTTTCATATAGGATAGTTTCCATGGAAACCCCTTGTGCACCCCACAGAATTCAAGTACTGTATGTTCTGGCTAAATAAATAATGAAAAGCTATCTTCTTTCTTCTTTAATGATCTCCTGATTTACATACATATTTGCAATGAAGAAAGACAAAATGAGAGATGTGAAAAAGTAAAGATTCCATCTTTGGGTTTAAAAGCACAGTCTGTGTTAAGAAATTATATTTTCATTTCACCTCAGATCAGATGATCACTGGTCATCATATTCCATCTTGACCCTATTTATAGGCCATTCTCACACCGAGGTGACAGTAACCTCTAAACATATACAAGAGGAACACCTTTCTACCCAATGATGTCAGGTTTTAGGTCAATGTGAGAGATAAACATTGATCGGTTGCCTTATGTTTGTGCCCCAATTGGGGATCCAAATGGCAACCTTTCAGTGCACAGGACGATACTCAACCAACTGACATACAATATCAAAGGTCAAGGTTCTGTGCCTTCAGACACTGTGACTTCTCAGAAAGTCCAAAGAGGCTATTTCTTTACTAAATTACTAATGTATGCAAATTATGATGTATGCAGGTGGAAAAGATAATTCCTAGTCTTCACATTCAAGCAACCTATAAGCTTTGAAGTGTACATGACAGTGTACTGCAACATAGGTAAAGGATCTTGAAAATAGTATCTATTTCTGATATTTCAATTCCTGATTATCAGGCATTATCAAAGGTTGAAATATTGTCTCCAAGGTGGTAAAATTTGATTTTTGGAAAGTGAAATTTTCTTACTCTTTTTATGTACAAAGCACAGGTACACGTACAGTAATTAGATATACAGTATAACTGAGGTATTAAAATTTCATGATGAGGGGGACTAGGAAATAGTATTTAGAAAAGATTTTTATGGGGCCAGTAGTGGAAAACAATGGTTAAGAAGCACTATTATAGTGTTACAGAGAACTGGAATAATCAATCAATGCCGGAGAGTTTGGAGTCACACTTTATTCACCATGGTGGGCTTAGAGAAAATGAATTCAAATTCTAAGCAAGGCTACAAGCAGAACTTCCCTTTTATTAAGGAGCCAGCCCTATGTGCACTTAGTGGTTATCTCACTGCTGGCCTTGAAAACAACACAGTTCTATCCAATTAAAAAATGCACCTGGCATGGCATTGAAATTATGGGCATATCTATTTTCATGGCATTGAAATTATGGGCATATCTATTTTTTGGCCTAAGGTCAGACAGCTAGGTTTATCTTCCTCATTATTCAAGCAGGCTAGAAAACAAAGTTATTTTTTTAGAATAAAAGTCCGTCTAAAACAACAGCAGAGAATCCCAAACAGTAGTTTTACAAAATAGGGGTTAGCCTTCTCATTACCCCCCACCCCCCCTTGTCCCACAAGCTTTTCAGCCTGTGGTACAATAACCATGGGATGTTACAGTGAACAGGGGTGATGAAACTCTTTTACTACTTCCTGCTGGAAAGGAGCGACGTCCAAGGGGTTAACATCCCGTTTCTTCCTCTTGGAGAGGTTTGTAGGGAATTCTTCTGGCTTGTAGGATCATTTGAAGTTTAAAGGCATCTAGACGGGATGAGATAAAGCGAGTTAACAGATTTAGAAGACATGGTCCTAGGGTTATGGCTATGAGTAGCATTAACAGTGGTCCTGTCAATGGAAGGAGCCATTTTCAGATTCCCCCCCCCCCCCCCCAAAGCAGCCCAGGTCTCAGATAACTCCTGTCTTATTTTTGAAGCTTGATCAACTAGTTTCTTGGCTCCATCCCTTACAATACCAGACTGGTTAGCATAAAAACAGCATTCTTCCTCAAGGAACAGGCACAGCCCCCCTTTCTCCGCTGTGAGAAGGTCTAGTCCTCTTCGATTCTGGAGAGTAACAGCTGCCAGTGAGTCAATCTGATCCTGTACTGCAACAATACTTTGAGCTATTTCGTCTAAACTGTCAGCAAGTCTTTGGATAGGCTCTGATAGTAGGAGAGGGAAGTTGCCAGTCCCCCTATTCCAGTGCTAATCCCTATTGAAGTGCCAAGTGTTATAAGGAGAGGAATTAGCTGGACTGCTCTTTTAAGAGGGAAAGGGTGAGGTTATGCATTCGGTAGAGATAGTGAGGACTCAGGAAGCTCTCAAGAAGCAGAGTGTAGACCTGAGAGTGGTTGAGATTAAGAGAGTTCAGTAACAGTAAAAGAATTAGCCTTAGCTTCATCTTGTTCCTTTGCTGTGTAGGAAGCAGTAATTTTATGGTGCCTCGGTGTTCCATCAAGGGCAGAAGAGTTCTCCTCCTGGGACTAGCCTCGGGTTCTGGCGGCACTCATAAAAAGACAAAATGAGAATTATTAGAAAGATAAAAACAATAATTATCCAGAAATACCAGAGCATTTTGCATTTAAGAGAAGAAAGATTAGTGTAAGGAAGAATTCAGCAGGGCATTTCTGAATTCCTTGGAGCAGGTTGATCAGCCAGGTCCGTTGTCTTCTTGAGGGTGATCCGCAGGGGGTGTTTCTGGTCAGAGGTCACCTTCCACTCAGGCTGGGCATCACTGGCTCATGGGCTGCCTTCACCTGGGAGTGGTGAATCCAGTTGTTCAGTCCTGCAACCTTGAGAGCTCTGGGGGTGGTTAATATGACTGGATAGGGTCCTTTCTTAATTGGCTTAAAGGGACTCTTTTTTTTTCTAGTCTTTTACCCAAACCTGGTCTCCAGGTTTATAAGGATGTACAGCTGTTCCTAGAGAGATGGGTAGTCGGTCAGTAACCCATCTGTGGACCTCAAAGACAGTTTTTCCAAGTCCTTGTAGTTGCTTCTGAATTTCTAAGTTTCCTATTTCCCCTAAATCTCCCTTTGGCCGAATTAAGGGAAGGGGTCTACCATATAGAATTTCAAAGGGAGAGAAACCTACCCTGGCCCTCGGGGCACAGCGTACCTGCAGGAGTACAAAAGGCAAGATATCTGTCCAGGGTAAGGTTGTCTCTTGGCATAGCTTAGCCATAGTCTGCTTTAGAGTCCGGTTCATGCACTCTACTTTCCCTGAACTCTGAGGCCTGTAAGCTGTATGTAGGTTCCATCTAATTCCTAAAGCCTTAGTTACCTGTTGTAGCATTTCTGCTACAAAGGCTGGGCCATTATCAGACCCTGTGGTCAGAGGCATTCCATACCACAGAATTATGTCCTTTAGCAATGCCTTAGTGACTTCTCTTGCCTTTTCTGTGTGAGTGGGATATGCCTCGACCCAGCCTGAAAAGGTGCAAACAAAAACTAGCAAGTATTTATTCCCTCTGCTAGGCCCTACTTCTGTAAAGTCTACTTCTAAGTCCTCAAAGGGAGCTTGCCCACAGCGCTGAACTCCTATTGGTCCCACAGGACCCTGTTTGGCATTGTTCTGTGCACAGAGGAGGCAATGCTGAGAAACTGAGGCACACAAGGAGGGAAGACGGGCAATTAGGTAGTATCTGCCTAACAAAGCTTCTAGAGCAGTCTTTCCTAAATGAGTGAGTTCATGCTGCTGGAGGACTACCTTATGGGCTAACTGTTGTGGGACATAGACCCTATGATCTGGGAGTATCCACCAACCTTCTTTTGTTCTTTAGCCCCCTTCTTGCTGAGCCCATTCCTCCTCCTGCGGAGTGTACTTTGGAGGTTCAGGTAATTCGGGGGCCAACATGATCCGTGCCGGTGCTGCTTGTTCTTTAGCAGCCAGCTTTGCTGCGGCGTCAGCACGCTGGTTTCCTTCTGACACTGAGTCTTTCCCTTTCTGGTGACCTTTGCACTGGATGATGGCTATTTCTTTGGGCTCCCAAACTGCTTCTAGTAACTTTAAAATCTCATTTTGATTTTTGATTCATTTTCCTCCCGCCATCAGGAGCCCCCTTTCCTTGTATGTAGCCCCATGAATATGCAGGGTAGTGAAGGCATAGTGCGAGTCAGTGTAGATGTTGGCACGCTTATCCTTACTGAGTTCTAGGGCTCTGGCGAGGGCCCAAAGTTCTGCCCTCTGTGCTGACCATCCTTCAGGCAGGGCCTGTGCTCCAATTGTCTCAAAGTTTGATACCACTGCATATCCGGCTCGTCTTTTTCCTTCATCTAAGAAGCTGCTGCCATCTGTGAACAATACTAAGTCTGGATTCTTTAGGGGCTTATCTGTTAGATCTGGCCGGCTAGAGTAAACCTCCTCTAGGACTTCCAGACAATCATGCTCAGGGGCCCCCTCAGCAACGGGTAGAAAGGTGGCAGGATTAAGAGTTCTCACTGCTTCTAATCGTACCTGTGGGTTCTCACTTAACAGTCCTTGGTATTGAGTCATCTGAGCATGAGTTAGCCAGTGCTGCCCCTTAGCTTCCATTAGAGTAATAACAGAATGAGGTACTTGTACATTTAAGTTTTGTCCCAGGGTAAGCTTATCTGCTTCTTTGGCTAATAATGCCATGGCTGCAAGGGCCCTGAGACACAGGGGCCACCCGGAGGCAACTGGGTCAATCTGCTTGGAGAGATAGGCTACTGGTCTTTGCCAAGGTCCAAATTCCTGGTTTAGAACTCCTAGGGCTACCCAGTTCTCATGGACAAAGAGATTAAAGTCCCGTGTCACATCTGGTAGCCCTAGTGCTGGGGCCTCAGTGAGCTTTGCCTTTATGCTGATGAAGGCTTTCTCCTGCTCAGGGCCCCATACAATGGGTGCCTTCTCTTCCCCTTTTAAAGCTTCATAGAGAGGCTTGGCCGGATCTAAAAACCCTGGCATCCAGATTCAGCAGAACCCTGCTGCTCCCAGAATTCCCGAATCTGCCGCCGGGTGCTAGGGACTGGGATGGCACATACTGCCTGCTTCCTTTCAGTCCCTAGCCTTCGTTTCCCTTGGGTGATTCGGAAGCCTAGATACTTGACTTCCTTCTGACAAATCTGTGCCTTTTTCTTGGACACTTTATAACCTGTTTCAGTTAACAGTCTCAGGAGGGCTCGAGTCCCTTCCCAGCACTGAGCTTGTGTGGAGCTGGCTAGTAGGAGGTCGTCTACATACTGGAGTAGAACACACCCCAAGTCCTGTCCTGGGAACTTAGATAAATCAGATGCTAGTGCTCCACTAAAGAGAGTAGGGGAGTTCTTGAACCCTTGTGGCAGTCTGGTCCAGGTGAACTCCTTAGCTCCTGTATTTGGGTTTTCCCACTCAAAAGCAAAAAGCAGCTGGCTGATGGGGGCTAATCGGAGGCAGAAAAGGCATCTTTCAGATCTAGGCATGTAAACCATTCCGCTTCTGTTGGAATAAGTCCTAGAAGTGTGTAGGGGTTTGGCAGCCTCGCATGCAAGGTTATAACAGCCTCATTAGCAGCCCATAAATCCTGTACTGGGCGGTAGTCATTAGTCCCAGGCTTTTTGACAGGCAAGAGGGGAGTATTCCATGGTGACTGGCATCTTTTAAGGAGTCCCCACTGAAGTAGCCGGTCTAAGTGGATTTGAATTCCTAGGTGTGCCTCCTGTGGAATTGGATATTTTGAAAGGCTGGGCCCCAGGCTTTAAGTCAATCAGCACCGGGGTGTGGTACTTAGCCAGGCCTGGAGGATTTCCTTCAGCCCAGACCAGCGGGAATTCTTTTTCTAATTCAGGTTCTAATGGTGAGGACTTTGACTGGGGGGTATAAAGTCTCCATTCTTCCTCCCTTTGCACGGCTAAGGACAGGATCATTGGGGAAGTCTCCTCACTTAGGCGAAGCTATGCTGAGCCATTTGGAGCAAAAGTGATTTCTGTCCCCATTTTGGCTAAAAGGTCTCTACCCATCAGAGGTACTGGACAGTCTGGCAAGTACAGGAATTCATGAATTACTCGGTGGCCGCCAAGTTGGCATCGGCGAGGCCGGCAGAATGGTCTACGGGTCTGCTCCCCAGTAGCTCCAATAATGGTGACCTCTTTTTCCGAGAGAGGCGCTATTTTCTGTGTGACTACTGAGTGCTCTGCTCCCGTATCAACCATAAAGTCCACAGTCTGGCCCCCAATTTTCATTCTGACCATGGGCTCGTGGGGGCCCAGCTGAAAAGAGCCCGGTCTGTCCTAGTCAGAGTCAGCGGCTGCCAGCCCAATAAGGTCTGCTTCAGGTGGTTCTGATTGACAGCGACTGGGTGGAAAAGGGGGCCCTATTTTCTTGCTCTGCCGTTTGGGACATTCATTCTTCCAGTGCCCTGTTTCCTTACAATAGGCGCACTGGTCCCGTCTCAGGCTCGCTCTTCCTTTCCCTCCTGATCTGTCTTCTTGCTTCCCTTTTTGGGCTGTCTGGGGGCCCGAACCTCTGAAAGCCGCTGCTATCACATTGGCCCTTCTTTGTATTCTCTTTTCTTCCTCCTTTTTTGCTGCCCTGTCTCGGTTGATGAAAACCTTGTTGGCTATCTCTAGCAGTTCACTAGCATTTTTTCCTGCAAACCCTTCCAGCTTCTGTAATTTTCTCCTGATATCAGCCTGGGCTTGGCTTACAAAAGCAGCATTTACCATGGCATAATGGTCACTCACCCCCACGTGGAGGTGACCAGGCCCGGGGTTTATATGGGTGCACAGATCCTCACTCAGATGCCCGCCTGGCCACGTCCCTTGGGAGCATAGATTCGTCTTAGCTAAGGTGCACCCATATAAACCCCGGGCCTGGTCACCTCCACGTGGGGGTGAGTCACCATTAGGCCATACGACAAATCGCGGAACCGCAGGTTGGGGCCCACTCGGACTCCATAACCAAAGTCGTGGAGCCACACAAAGGAGAGGAGAGGGCATGCCCTCTCCCTCCACACTCACACACTTTCACCAGACATTCACTCAGAGTTTAAACAACAATCCACCCAATTCCTGATTCCTGATTAATTTGTCTGAGGAAGCCGTATGGCTTCCGGGGAGGTGATCAAGCTCCCCCTTCCACTCACTTGGAGTGGGCTGAACTGACGGGGCCCCTACCGTACCGATTCTGTCGACAGGTCCAGAAGTGTCTGTCCGCTCTCTACAGATGCTGGCTGGGTCTTGGGCTGAGGTCCGGGAGCACCCAGAGTCCCCCAGTTTAATTCTGCTAATTCAGCAGAGCGGCGCCTCCCGGAGGCCTGTCCAACGCCCCCGGGCCCCAAACCCGGTCCACTCACCAGAGGCTAAAAAGCCAAGCATGGGTTGGTTTTCTCGGCCAATGCACCAAATAATGTTACAGAGAACTGGAATAATCAAACAATGCCGGAGAGTTTGGAGTCACACTTTATTCACTGGTGGGCTTAGAGAAAATGAATTCAAATTCTAAGCAAGGCTACAAGCAGAACTTCCCTTTTTATTAAGGAGCCAGCCCTATGTGCACTTAGTGGTTATCTCACTGCTGGCCTTGAAAACAACACAGTTCTATCCAATTAAAAAATGCACCTGGCATGGCATTGAAATTATGGGCATATCTAGTTTCTGGCCTACAAGGTCAGACAGCTAAGTTTATCTTCCTCAGTATTCAAGCAGGCTAAAGCAGGCTAGAAAGCAAAGTTATTTTTTTTAGAATAAGAGTCTGTCTAAAACAACAGCAGAGAATTCCAAACAGTAGTTTTACAAAATAGGGGTTAGCCTTCTCAGTATATTGTACTTTTAGTTCACTAAAGCTTTTTCTCCTCCCCCAGTTTCTGGTGAATGGAACAAATGGTATAGAGCTAATAGCCAGCCCTATGAGAACCAATTTTTAAAATAGTTGAATCAGTGCAGGACTTCCAGATAAAAGCTTATTTGTAGACTGTTCCTAGATCAAAGTGAGATCACTTTCCTCTGAACTGAAGTCAGTTCCCTCTTGAAAGATGGTCTAAACTTGAAGGAGACTAGAAAAGCCGTGTCCTGGGGAGAAAAAGGCCCTGGGAGAGCGTGATGTACATGGACTCACAGTGCAGGTGCTGGCAAAGGAACCCGTTGTACCTGAGCACAGACTGGCCACCACAAGTGGGAGCAGAGTGTTCTGCTCTTGGGGTGTTATGCCCAGAATTCGGGGTCCCCAAGAAAAACCACCAGGGAACCAGACGAGTCCGATGCAAAAGCAAAGAGCCTGTATTCAAGCTAGCTTGAGCTCAGTCCCACACACGCACACACACCGGCCCAGCGGTGAGGTGGAGAGAGGAGGAGCCTTGGGAGAACAAAGGCTTAAAAAGGGGGTCCAAAAGCAGTGGGCGGGGGGAATGTTCGTGGCCCCATTGATTGGTCAGGGGGCAGGGTCAGGGGCCTGGTTACACGGTGGGGGGGGGGGGGGGGTACTGTGCAGCTTGCCTAATTTGGACTGAGTCTACTTCTCTACATTCCTATTGGCAGGTTTATGCAACTGTTACATTCTCGCGGTTTTCTAAGAAAAAGAAGTCATATAGATAGTTACACGGGATGGAGGGTACAGTACATTCTGTGCTGTCCTGCTCTGCCCTTTCAGGGGCTCAGGGACCCCTACTTCTTGCAAAATGGCCCAGAGAGTATCAGGATTGCCCACTTTTCTTAAGAAAGTTAGGTATGGATAATCCTCTCTAGCATATAGCACTGGAAATCAAAATGAGGTTTGTCTCCTAATTTTGCCTAATTTACTGATGAATAGATCTTTATTTTGGAGTTACATTTATAAATATTCATCCATCACAGAGTGTTTACAATGTGCTTTTTTTTATATTGTTCTTTAAATTTCTCAGGAAATGTAAGATTTAATTTGTTTTTCTAAATTAACCTTTATGTCATTATAAATTATTTTAGTCTATTTTGTAACTGAAATCATATTGTTTGATACTGATTTGAGGAACAAACAGAGGAAAAGAAAAACCCCCACAAAGGAATGAAAACGAGGGGGGAAATGAATATTTACTCTTCATGCTTTTTTCAGTAATTCTTTTTAGCTTTAGTTTTTATTACTACAGAAAATGGAAACTCTAGCGCAATGCTGCCCAGTGGAACTTTCGGCTGCAGTGGACATGACCTCTATTGGCTTTTTCTAACTGTAGCCACCAGTGCCATGGGGATATTGAGCAATTTAAGTGTGGCCAGTGGGACTGAGGAATTGCATTTAAAGTTTAGTTCATTTCAATTCATTTAAATTCAATTCATTGTTTGGGACTAGGGCCTAGCACACTGGTCAATGAAGCAGCTAGACTATGAGGATGTTTGTATATGTAACTGTAGGAATCCCTTTCCACGTCCCGCGTGGTCCAGGGTTCTGGTTCAGGGTTCGAGTTCTGGAGAAGGGCCGCGCACAAATGAATGGAGACGAAGAAATTCAATTTGGCGAAATGGGGGGCCAGGCAGTAGTCCACCTCTAGTGGGAGAACTACTCACTGCTCTGGCTCTGCCATACCTTTTATTGAGGCTTTGGGGAAAACATCTTAGTCAAGATAAACAGAAATATACATGTAGCCCTTAGGCAGGAAATAACAAAAACTTAATGGGACAAACCAAGGTGGAAGCTGCTTCAGCTAACAATATCTCAACTAAAGGGTGAGTGGTTAGAGCAATTAAGGTTGTTGACCAGCCTTCCTGGCTTCCTGTCAACATCTCTCTTTTAGTGAAACTGATTTGTTTCCGGCATGTAACTTAAATTTACACAATCAAACTACTTAGTTTGAAATCCTATAAGAACACTGGCAACTCATTGTGAGTTTTCCTCATTTCCTAGATTGAGGAAACCAGGCTAATACCATATCTTTTACTAGGATAGCTGTCAATAGCAGGGCCCTGGTTCCCAGGCCAGAGCTTCCCGCCGGTGTTGTTAATGAAAATGCATTGATTAACTGTGTATTTCTTAAGTAAACACTGAAATCCTATAAATGGTTAAGCTTAATATTAGAGAATATTATTATTATTATACTTACATGAAATATGCAATTTAGAACAAAACATGAACAAATAAACATTTCAAGGTATAATTGGCAAGTTGTTTATTATAACTTTTCTTGTTCACAATCATTACTTAAGCTAACTTCTCAACAGGAACTGAATCAAAGTTTGTATTCAGTGACAAAACCTAGCAGGCAATTACTGAACACTGAAAAATATGCATGTTTTCCACATCTACTAAAGGACTTAAAAAATAAATACAAACCAGACATGTGCATGTATTTTATTTATAAAATGAAATATATTTGCTTGGCCTAAGACAAGTACATTTTTAGTTTTTTTTCATTTTCATTTTTAGTTTTTATTTCATATATATATATATATATATATATATATATATATATATATATATATCACTAAGCTGCCTGGGAGCTTGGGATCATTTTAAGTTGTGGGAGATTCATGTTAGGTTCTTTGACCTCTCAGTACTGAGGCAGAACCAGGGAGCTTGTTTTCTTCCTTTCCCTTCACCTCTGTCTGCTTCCCTCCTCTGTGGAAGGTAAAAACAACAGGAGAAAAGTTATTTTCTTTTCTCCTTTGGTAGTTTGTCCTCTGATAGATGAAAAGGGAAGAAACTGAGCTTGGAGTCACAGCTTGCAGCAGGAAATAAAGCCTGGAGGAGTTGACTCCTAAAGAAATCTCAGAAGACTGATCTAGTTTTTTCAAGTCTTGATTTCAGAACTGAAGCATGCAAAAAAAAAAAAAAAAAAAAGTGCTGAGTGCCTCTCTGTAGGGAGTGGCTATAGGGTTAAGCCTTGGATTGACCCTTGGCAAAGCCACAAACAAGTCCCAGCTTAGAGGGCACAGTCCTCTTAGCATAATTAAGCTTGACCTTATGACACCCCCTAGATCCTTCCTGGATAGCTAATGGGCTGTGGGAGGTGCAGCAAGTGCTGCCCAAACAAGTGAAACTCACAAGAACATTGTAACTATGGTGACCACTACCTTGTTTACCTCTGGCTATAAAATAAAGGCTCAGCTTGCCATCTGGATCCCTCTCTGTGGCCTCAGGCAGCCAGGAGATCCACCTAGACCCAGCTTATTCTCTTTGTCTTTTCTTCAATCCTTCACCGCCCTCCCTCAGGGTCACCGAACCCTTGGCTGTGCTGGCACGGCACACCTCTCTGAACTAGAAAGAGAAGAAGTGGTAAACAATGAGAACCACCAACAAAAGTGTGGTGAGAAGGGCACCACTTTTTATTTAGGATTTTAGTTAACTGAAAGGCTTTTTCTATGTGATGATACATTTGACTGCGAATGTTTAAGCCGACTTACTTTAGCGAAGGGTTAGTTTTGAAAAATGGAGAAGGCCTGCTTAGCTTTCATGGAGACCAGCCTCTACAGTAACATAAATAGGCTCCACCTTTCTCTGGGGACCAGGACCAACGTACTGTTGCCAGCTAACGGGTAGCGCACCTCATTGTACCAAACGTTGTCCAAATTATAAATTCTTTTCAAGCAAAATACCTTGAAAGCTAGAACAAAATGACTCAAGAAAGCTAAACTTCAGGCCCTCTATTCGTCTGCTTGGGCTGCTGTAACCAAATACCGGACTGGGTGGTTTAAACAACAACATTTATGTTACTGTCAGGAGACTGGGAGTCCAAGATCAAAGTGCAGGCAAATTCAGTTTCTGGTGAGACCTCTCCTCCTGGCTTGTACGCAGTTGCCTTCTCGCTGTGCCCTCACATGGCCTTTCCTCTGGGCACATGTGAGAGAGTGAGGTCTCAGGTGATCTTCATCTTATAAGCACACCAGCCCTATTGGATTAGAGCCCCACCCTTATAGCACAATTAACCTTAACTATCTCCTTAAAGGTCCTATCTCTAAATACAGTCACATTGGGGGTTAGGACGTCAATATGGAATTTGAGGAGACACAGTTCAGTTTGTAACATCCTTCATCTACCTGATGACACTGTGCTGCCAAGTTTATTTTGATGAGGCTGTGCCCACCTATATAGTATGGGCAGCTGTGGAGATGCCTTCCCTAGAGCATTCCTTCTTCTTGGCCTTATCTCATAATAAGTCTCTTTCTCTCTCCCTTCCTACCTCCCCCACCCCCTCTCTATTTCAGAGTCTAGAGAGAACATAAAAATTGACACATATGAGCACTTCACTGTCTTCTCTTTCTCTCTTTCCTCCCCACAATACCAGGTAAAATGATTTTCTCCACATCATTTCTTCTGACCTTCTCTCCTCCTCCACTTTCTGACTCCAGCTAAACTTTAATGCCAGGTAGCAGTTAATCCTCTACACTATAAAAATGTCTGCCAACTAAGTTCTTCAAAATTGATTTTTGATCTGCCAGTGGGGAGAAAAATATTAACTTTTAAGGTTTTTCTCTCAAGTCTGTCAGTGTGGCTATTGTCTTGTTGCATAATCCTATTTTGGAATAATACATTTCAGCTTTCTTGACATATGTATAATATATGTAGGTGATTCATTTTGTATGTGTGGCTAAAAACAAGATTAACAATCATGAGAAGAAAAGAAAATATTTTATATGTGTACAAGGTAAAGTAGAAGTTGCAATGACATGAATCACTTTATTTGACTGTAGCAAGAAATGTTTCTCATTTAGGTTCTTCTTAAAAAAAGAAATCTTTATTGTTGTAAGTATTATATATGTCCCTTTTTTTCTCCCATTGACCCCTTCTAGCCTGCCCCTGCTCCTCCCTCCTGGCCTCCACCCACTTCATTTAAGTTCTTTACTCTCCTACTTTGGTAAGTGAGAGTGCTTGTCAGGGAATAGTTAAACCAAAAAGAGCAAGTTGAATGGGCTGCAGACAAACTGTTATGCAGAAATGCTGCTGCTTTTCTTCTTATATAGACATCTTTGATTGCCAGTAAGGCTTAGAGATGATTCAAAGAAAAAAGAAGATAGGGTTGTTAGAACCCTTATATACCTTGCTAGCAAATTGTTGAAACTCACTAAAAAGCACTGGAGCTAGTGCTCAGATGAATCCAGGAGATGGAAATCATTTCTTTCCTCCTAAGTTCTTCCTAGGTATCCAGAAGCCACTGATATTCCTGAAACTTTTATTCAGGCATCCGTTTTCACATTTTGTGAGCTCTCTATGCTATCCTTCCTCCAGGTGACCCTTTGACAGAGAAGGTACTGCTTAAGATAAGTTTCCTCGTCATTTCCAGTGCCAATTAATGAACCAGAAGCATTAGAAGAAGACTTCCATTTTCCTTTATTTATTTTATAAATATTTATTGAATACCCATGTTCCAGACATTGTGTTAAGTTCTGGAAACACACAATGACTATACCACAAATTACACTCTTTTAAAAATATATATATTTTTATTGATTTCCAACAGGAAGGGAGAGGGACAGAGAGATAGTAACATCAATGATGAGAGAGAATCATCGATCGGTTGCCTCCTGCATGCTCCCTATTAGGGATTGAACCCGCAATCCCTGGCATGTGCCCTTGACCAGAATCGAACCCTGGACCCTTCAGTCCACAGGCCGATGCTCTATCCACTGAGCCAAACCAGCTAGGGCAGAAATTACATGCTTGAGCTCACTACTGGGAGGGTGGGTGGGGGGGGGGGTGGGGACAGAGAAAAGAATAAATGATTTTCATTCAGTGAGATGAATGCCTAAGTAGAAATAATTACACTGTGAGATAACAAAGGAGAGAGTAGGGAAAAGGCACCACAGAGTAGGTGACACTTGTGCTGGATCCTGAAGGATAAATAGGAGTTTTCCAGGCTGAACAAGAGGGAATAACATGCAAAATTAGCTACAACATGTCCTAAGACAGTAGTGAAAACACATGAGTATAAAATAGTATCTTTGTTCTTGTTGTTAATCCTCACCTGAGGATATCTTTTCCATTGATTTTTGTTTTTTAGAGAGAGTGGAAGGGAGGGAGCAAGTGGGAGAGAGAGAGAGAGAGAGAGAGAGAGAGAGAGAGAGAGAGAGAAGTCAGTGTGAGAGGGATAGAGAGACACATGGATTGGTTGCCTCACAAACACAACCTGACCAGGGCAAGGGATTGAACCTCCAACCCAGGTACATGACCTTGACCTGGAATCGAACCTGTGACCCTTCAGTGTGCAAGCCGACACTAACCACTGAGCACCACTGGCAATAGTATTTTAATTATATTCTGCTTGACTCTAGGCAAAATCACAATCATTATATCTTTCATAAATCTTGCCAATTAATCTTTAAAAAACTGAAACCAGTAGCATATTTATACATTTCTGCACATTAGTCTTTAAGGGTGAAATTCATCCTTAAAATCAGAATGAAATTCAGTTTCATTCAAATATTTTACAATGTATTTTATTTCTCTGTAAAAAAAACAAAGATAAACTGCAGCTAAATGCCAGCAATGCATCAGGAAGGAGAGGTAATAGAGGTACGCCTTTCTTAGGCACTCCTTCAATGGGCCCGGAGAGAGACCGTTTCAGGGACATGGATTCTAGGCTGATGCAGCGTGGCTGTGTTTTTAGGTCACAGCTTGACAGCCGTGGGAGGACATTTCTGCTCTGTTCTTCCCACTTGCCTTCTAGCACCCATCTGACGAAGAGGAGGTGCTGCTCTGATCTGTAAGCCCGACATTCCACTTCCTTCACCAGGGGTGAGAGAGCTTTAAGTTGAAAATACACGATAGTTCAGAAATAGTCTCCTCTCTCCTTTTCCTGTTTGATGTGGCTGGATTCAAGGCTTCTCTGACGAGCGTAGCTGCTCTCTGCCTAGGTCTTGTACCTGATAGGCTATGTGGCGGTGAGATTCTCCCCAGAATTAGATGTGAATGGGGCCGGGGGCAGTGTGGGAAAAGGTCATGCTTGGCCAAAACCACAGAACCTCTGTCAGAAATCAGCCTTTGAGGTCACCGGTCTCTGACTCCATGGTGACTAAAGTGGGACTTTATTTTCCATGAAGCCGTGCTTCCTTTTATAGATCTACCTTGGGAAATGTGTGGACAGAAAGAGGAGGGAGGGATGACTGATAGGCTTGGAGCATTTTTCTATTTTTGGACTTAATACCACCAAATACTGTCAAAATATGCTCTCCACTCCTAACAGTCTCAGCAGGCTGGAAACTGAACTAATGCAATAAGCATTTGGGAACCAAAACTGCACATAGAAAGATCAGAGTAATGTTGGGTGAGCTGGTAATGAGCCAAGCTTGAGGTAACTAAGAGAAAACATTAAAAAAAAATTGATTTCAAAAAGGAAGGGAGAGATAGAAACATCAATGAGAGAGAATCATTGATCAGCTGCCTCCTGCACGCCTCCCACTGGGGATCAAGCCAGCAATCTAGACATGTGCCCTGACCGGGAATTGAACCGTGATCTCCTGGTTCATAGATCAATACTCAACCAGTGAGCAACACTGGTTGGGCAAGAAATTTATTTTGAAGTTAGGAAAAATGTGTCTGGTATCTGCTGAGGTTTTGGGCAATATGAACTTATATCCTATTGTGGGTATATTACTTCATGTTAATCTTTAAGTGAGTAATTATTAAAAGTTGGATACACAAAATTATTAATCTAGAAACTTCAGTCTGAGGAATTTACCTTTTATTTTTTAAATATATTTTATTGACTTTTTACAGAGAGGAAGGGAGAGGGATAGAGAGTTAGAAACATCGATGAGAGAGAAGCATCCATCAGCTGCCTCCTGCACGCCCCCTACTGGGGATGTGCCCGCAACCAACGTACATGCCCTTGACCGGGAATCAAACCTGGGACCTTTTAGTCCACAGGCCGATGCTCTATCCACTGAGCCAAACCGGCTAGGGCAGGAATTTATCTTTTAAATGTACTTGCACAGCTGTACAAAGATCTTGGAGCCCTGTTTGTATAATTGGAAACAACCCAGATGACCATAACAGAGAAATTATTAAAAATGGCATAATAGTAATATGGTATGTTATACAATAAGGCATCAAACATACATTGAAAAGAATATTTATATAGTCATATTTATTATGCATAAATTTATTTTAAAATAAAAAAGCAAGGTACAAAACACTATGTATAATATAATCTTATTTATGTAAAGACAAAAGTATATGTATTGCATATTTATAAAAGTTCCAGGAAAAATATCTCTTTCAAACACATAATACCACTAACAGTAATTATACTTAAGGAGTACATGTGTACATATTTTTTAAAAAATATGTGCATACATCACTTTTATGATAAAATAGTTTTAAGAGCTAGGTTAGGTAAGACACAAAAAATAATAAAAATGTAAGATACATTATTATACAGATTTGGTTAACTACTTTTCCTTGAAGTACTTTATTTATCTTCAGTAATATCACTCTTAAGTGATGTGCTTTTCTCCTAAGTGCTGGTCATTCCTGATTTTTTCTGTTATTGCCTTGTCTTCCACCATCTCCTAAAGAATTGTGTTGGAACTGTCCTCTGACTGCACAGCTCTCCTCCAGATAAACGTACCTGTCCCACTCCTTCTGGCTTCACTTATCGTCTCTGTGCTGCTGACTCACAGATGGATTTCTCAGCACAGACTCTTTCAGTGTCCCAGATCAATAAATCTAATTATCCTCAAAAATCTGTACCTTCCACTTCACATAACATGCAGAAAACAAAACTACCCTCTTATCTTCAAATAATCCTATCTCTCTTCAATATCTTTTCCATCAATATCACCAGTCAAAATTCTCCAGGGGACAGGTATAGTCAAATAAAGTTGGGTTTATCATTTGCTGCAGCAAAGGTGACTGACTGCTCACACGGGGAACATGGGACATCTCGGTGAGAGAGTGTTGGGAGGGATTGATACAAAAGATGGGCTTGTGTTAGATCTTTTTGGGGAGAGTTCACGTAATTGCTTTGGATTGGGTGTATTTATTGGGGACAATCCTATAATTGGGTATATTAATACTTTTTTATGTATTAGAATGGAATGAAGCAGGGTGAAGGCTGTGGGTGGTAGTGAAGCAACAGTTGCTTGTGTTTGCTGGAAGAATGTAATATTTGGTCATGTTAGTGGTTTGCATTGTCAAATGACAAAACAATTTAGTAATGAGTTTTATGTCCTTCATTTGCGGGAGAAGAGTCCATGGATTGGGGGAGCACAGTACATCACAAGCAGCAGATCACTCTTCCTGAGCAAGCTGTATGGAGTGTTAGAGTAGGCAATGCGAAACAGGGTGTGATTGGCTAGGAGGCTGGGGATTTCCTCGCAAGGCGAGCAGGTTGTATTTGCAGGGTAAGGTAAGTTAGCTAAAGCTGATTTGAAGAATTGTGAGTGGATGTTAAGTTTCCTTCAGAGGGGTTTCCCCAGTAGTATAGGCTGATAGGTTTAGATCTGTGACTTGGGCTGGGCCACTGGGGCAACCTACATTTTGTGGGTCCTGATACATGAATTACCTTTACAGCATGGTGTTCTTATTTTATTTGTGTTCCATCATAATTACAGAGGGTCTTGTTTTTGTCTTCCACCATCATGATCACAGAATGAACTTGTCTGATGTGGAATTGTTTATATTCAGCAGAACACTGTGGCCAGCTACTTGGCACCAGTAACAGGGCTGCTATTTCTTTTCCCAAGACCACACACCACAAATCTACTTGCCCATGCCAGAAACCGGGTGTCATCCTTGTACACTTTATCCAGCATATTCGGCCAATTGGTGAGCTCTCTTAATTGTCCCAGATGACTCTAAAATTTGTCAGCATCCCTTTCCCCTTGCTGCCATCACAATCATCGTTCATGTTTTCTACTGTTGAGATCCAAGCTGGTCTCAGTGCCTCTATTTTGCTCCTTCCTTGTTGATTTGTTTCATAATATCATTCCCCTCTTTTTTTCAGAGTGCAAAAATGCAAAGTTTACTTTCTTAAATAAAATACCATGTTCATATCTATACAAATAATTATTGCAACCATTAAAATGCTACATTTACCCCTAACTGGTTTGGCTCAGTGGATAGAGCGTCGGTCTGTGGACTCAAGGGTCCCAGGTTCGATTCCGGTCAAGGGCATGTACCTTGTTTGCAGGCACATCTCCAGGAGGGAGTGTGTAGGAAGCAGCTGATTGATGTTTCTCTCTCATCGATGTTTCTAACTCACTATCCCTCTCCCTTCCTCTCTGTAAAAAATCAATTATACACACACACACACACACACACACACACACACACTAGAGGCCTGGTGCATGAAAATTCATGCACTGGTGGGGTCTCTCAGTCTGGCCTGCTCATCTTGTTCATATATGAACAAGATGATGTTAGTGTAGAGGAAGCAAATAAGGTTTTTAAAAAAATGCTACATTTAACAATAAAAATGTCAAAACTTTAAGCAAGAGCATGGTTCAGAATATTCACACCCTAATATTATGGATTTGTAAAAAGATGTCAAAATAAACAGAACCTATTCTTATTTACAACTGCAGGACAACCCTGATTGTATTATATATACCTGCTCTGGATTCTATAACAAAGCAAGTTAGTTCTCTTTAGAATCACAAACCAGGTGATTTACAGTTAATAGGACACAGCGCCCAACAGACATTGCTTTATAAAGAGTACTTCTCAACCTTGGCTGCCAGTTGGGATCACCATTGGAGACTTTACCAAAACACTGCCACCATCCCCTTTCCTACGAGGAAACATTGTGCTAACATTAATCACATGCATTTTGTGTAGCCGTATCTTCTAATTAAGCAGAAGCCATATCATCTAACTGGATTTTGAAGGGAATGCTGAATAGCTGGAAAGGGGCCAGTGTAATGGCAGAGGGAGGTGTGTGAGAAGGAGAGATGGGCAGGGCTGAGAAATCCTGCAGCAGCTTGTGGGGTGTGTGATATTCTGATTTGTATCTTCCACGGAGTATCTGACTTACAACAGAAAAACAGTAAATGTTTCCCCGGAAGAGGACAAGAGCGTCTTTTCCATCTCTTCACTAAGTTACTGTTTCTATTATTATGATAAAAGAAGGAAGGGTAGGAGAAAAATTGTGACAGAAACTAGTGCTTAGTAAATCAATTGTCTCAAAAAAGTGCTTTGAATTTCATTTTCAGGATGACAGCCATGGTCTCTCATTCTAGATTAATTTCCACCCCTAGCTCTGCTATAAACAGAGAGGATGAAATATGTGCTTTTCTAGTGGAATATGGCATTATCACTTATTATTGACCACACAGAAAGTGAGGACAAAAAATAAGGGCGAGAATATTCTTAATTTTGTTAGAGGTGAGGAAAACATACTTCAAATGAGAATGAATGGAGTCTTAGCTTTCAAGTTTCAAGAATACACTTAGTCATCTGGTCATTTGGCTATTTATTGAACAAGTACTATTAAGACTTCTTATGTGCTCAAAACTGCTTTGAGAGTTTAGCACTCATGAGGACTGGGCAAGGTGCTTCCTTTTGTAATTGCAGGGGAGGAAATGTTGTTCTCAACTTTTCTGGGTTCCTTTGGCAGGTTTATAAATTAAATTGACATAAGAAAGAATAACAGAAGAAAGCCAGATTTAGTTTTGCAGTATGGGAGGCTCACAGAGACATGACAAGTTCAAAGACAGTCAGGCAGTTGAGGCTTCTATACCACCCTGGGCTAAGGAGAAGGAGGAAGGAGTGTGGGGCTCCAAGGAAGGAAAGACAATTTGCAGGAAGATGAGAAGAACCAGTGTTTGGTAAGTAGATGTTTGCCATGCCGTGAATAGGCAATCGTACACAGGGAGGAATTTGAACCAAAGGACCCAGTCCAGCTCTCCCCAGTCCATGACACCTAGCCCATAACTTTTTCTAGTTCTCTCTGATGATACTTTTCTTCCTGGACCAGAACTTGTATCTACTTCCTTTAGGCAGTTAAGGTGTTACAGAGATTCGGATCAATCAAACAATGCAGGAGGAGAGATTGGGGAGATTCACTTTAATCACCTCGGTGGGCCTACAGAAAATGAATTCAAATTCTAAGCAAAGCTACAAGCAGAACTTCCCTTTTTATTAAGGAGCCAGCCCTATGTGCGCTTAGTGGTTATCTCGCAGCTGGCCTTGAAAACAACACAGTTCTATCCAATTAAAAAATGCACCTGGCATGGCATTCAGATTATGGGCATATCTAGTGTCTGGCCTACAAGGTCAGGCAGCTAAGTTTATCTTCAAAGAATTCCAAACAGTAGTTTTACAAAATAGGAGTTTTCCTTCTCAAAGGGACAGGTATAAAGGTCTCCCTGAGTCTTTTGGGCCTTAATTATCTTCAGCTCAAGTACTCACATGCCAAAGTGGCACATTTCTGGGGGGACTTGTTCTGAGCTTCTTCATAATATACCTTCTTTTTAGAATTCAAAATACCTATCTGCTTCTCGCCTTGTAATTTGTGGAAGCCATCAAAGACAAATGAGTATGCTTGAAATATCAAAATGATTTCCTAAATGGATTTTATTATTTCTCTTTCCTGTTGGCAATGTCTGCTTTATGGCATAAGAAGTTTTAAAAGTTGTCTTGATAGAAAGAGACAGTAAAAAAATGAGTTCAGCTAGAAACGTTACTTAAGGGCTTACACCTCTCATTGGGAAATTAGCTAGAAAGAGGTTTCCCTCCCCCACCCCAGGAGTATGTGAAAAGAATAGTAAGAATAAATAGCCCAGAACCTGTCTTTAAAACAAATAAACAACAACAACAATGGACTGTAGCAATGCTCTAGAACTGATTAGGATAAATACAAAATTTAATTGTCTACGTCCCTTAATTTACCTGTTAAGTTCCTTATCTCTTTTGAAAAGGATAGTAAAATTAGGAAAACCAAGATGAGCAGACCTTAGGATTAGATATCATTTCCCTGATAAGAAACTGCTGCAGTCTCATGTGAGATTCCCTGGGAAGCCAACTGTAAGATAGTGATTGGCTTGGGTGAAGATAAGGGAGGTCTCAGGGTCAGAACCGATGGGGAGAGAAGGAAGCCAGATTGGGCCAAGAGAATCATTATGGAAGCATTAGTCAATCCTACAGGAAGCTCTGAGGATAAGAACTTTTCATTTATTTTTTATTTTTATTTTATTTATTTATTTTTTAATTTATTAAATCTTTATTGTTCAGATTATTACAGTTGTTCCTCTTTTTTTTTCCATAGCTCCCCTCCACCCAGTTCCCACCCCACCCTCTGCCCTTACCTGCCCCCCACTGTCCTCATCCATAGGTGTACGATTTTAGTCCAGTCTCTTCTTGCACCCCCCACATCCCTTTCCCCCTGATAATTATCAGTCCACTCCCTTTCTATGCCCCCGATTCTATTATATTCACCAGTTTATTCTGTTCTTCAGATTTTTAATTCACTTGATTTTTAGGTTCACTTGTTGATAGATATGTATTTGTTGTTCATAATTTTTATCTTTACTTTTTTCTTCTTCCTCTTCTTAAAGAATACCTTTCAGCATTTCATATAATACTGGTTTGGCAGTGATTAACTTCTTTAGCTTTTTCTTGTCTGTGAAGCTCTTTATCTGACCTTCCATTCTGAATAACTTTGCTGGGTAGAGTAATCTTGGTTGTAGGTTCTTGCCATTCATCATTTTGAATATTTCTTGCCACTCTTGTCTGGCCTGCATAGTTTCTGTTGAGAAATCAGCTGATAATTGTATGGGTGCTCCCTTGTAGGTAATTAACTGTTTTTCTCTTGCTGCTTTTAATATTCTCTCTTTGTCTTTTGCTCTTGGCATTTTAATTATGATGTGTCTTGGTGTGGTCCTCTTTGTATTCCTTTTGTTTGGGGTTCTGTGCGCTTCTTATACTTGTAAGTCTATTTCTTTCACCAGGTGGGGGAAGTTTTCAGTCATTATTTCTTCAAATATGTTTTCAGTATCTTGCTCTCTCTCTTCTTCTGGCACCCCCATTATTCTGATGTTGGTATGCTTGAAGTTGTCCCAGAGGCTTCTTACACCATCTTCAACTTTTTGGATTCTTTTTTCTTTTTGCTTTTCCGGTTGATTGTTCTTTGCTTCTCTGTATTTCAAATCTTTGACTTGATTCTTGCGTTCCTCTAGTCTGCTGTTGGGTCTCTGTATATTTTTTTATTTCAGTCAGTGTATGTTTAATTTCTAGTTGGTCCTTTTTCATATCCTCTAGCGTCTTGTTAAATTTATCAGCCTTTTCTAGGAAATGCTTGAAAAACCTTATAACTGTGGTTTTGAACTCTATATCCAGTCGTTTGTTTTCCTCCATTTCTTTTGTTTGTGATCTGTATCCTTGTCTCCACATTTTCGCTGCTTCCCTGAGTTGGTAGGGTGGCTTTGTGTGCTAGGTGTCCTATAGGGTCCAGTGGCTCAGCCTCCCCAGTTACCTGAGGTGGACACTCTTGGTGCTCCCTTTTGTGGACTGTGTGTACAGCCTTGTTTTAGTTAAGTCTTGATTGTTGTTGGCATCACTGGGAGTAATTGACCTTTGGGCCAATTGGCTGTGAGTATCAGCTATGTCTACACTGGGAGACCTTCTGTATTGGAGACAGCCTTGTAGGACCAGACTTGCAAAATTGCAAAAGCCTCTGTCCTCAGCTTGGATGGGGCGGAGTCTCAGGGCTGAGCTGACAGTCTTGGCTTCCTGTCAGCCCTGCCCTTGCACACACGCCTCCTTCCGCAGCTCCCCTGAGTTTCCGCCTGACAGTCCAGAATCCCCCTGTAAGAGCGTGGGTCCCCCAGGGGCTCACCTGGAACTGGGGTTCAGTGCAGAGGGAGGCTTCCTTTCCCCTCCTGCCAGCCAGGCACTCGGCCACCCTTCCTCTCCACGCACGCGTCTCCAGACCCCTGCCTGCCGTGGCTCCCCCAAGTCTCCGAGTCTCTGATTCTCTGTGTGCCTTTCTCTACAGTCCAAACTCCACCAATATGAGCGTGTGTCCATAGGGTTTTGGCCGGAACTGGGGTTCAGTGCAGTCAGAGGCTTCCTTTCCCCTCCCGCCAGCCAGGCACTCGGCTGCCCTTTCTCTCTGCGCGCGCGTCTCCGTACCTCAGAGCTTTTCAGCTCCTCTGATCCGTGAGCTTTTCTCTTTCCTTCTAGTTGTAGAATTTCCACTCAGCCAGCTTTCCTGTGGTTTTGGATGATGTCCGTTCTGTCTTTTAGTTGTTGTTTTGAAATTGTTGTGCAAGGCAGCAGTTTAGGTGCTTACCTAGGCCGCCATCTTGGTTTCTCCTTTTATTTTTATTTTAATATACTTTTATTGATTTCAGGGAGAGGTAGAAAGAGAAACATCAATGATGAGAGAAAATCATTGATCAGCTGCCTCCTGCACACTCCCTCCTGGGGATTGAGCCTGCAACCGGTGCATGTGCCCTGACCAGGAATCAAACCCTGACCTCCTGGTTTATGGGTCGACATTCAACCACTGAGCCACACTGGCCAGGCATTAAGAGAACTTTTTAGAGTGATCCCAAATTCAGGTCTGGGGTCTGGGTCTTTCTAGCACTTTCCCGTGCTCACAGACCAATCTGAGGGCTGCCCTGGGAAGGGGTAGTTTCCTTTTATGTGGGCAGTCGCCTGGAAGGGGGATCCTGTGACCTGACAGTGTAAACCTTCGGAGAAGCTAGAAAAAGATTGCTTCCATCTTGAAAGTGGGAGGTCTGAAAGGTGCGTCTTCGTATGCACTGTGCAGACACTGAGAGACCTTGGATTTGCATAGATAACTTCATAGACATTGAAGGTGGAAGAGAAGGAACAAAAATACCGGGTGTCTCCCAAAAATGTATACACACTTTAATAGCTCAATTTTGAACAGGGGATATATTTTAATACACAGTGCCTTTATAGTTATTCAAAGTGAGTGTACACATTTTTTGGACACTCTATATTTGCGTCACCAGGCAATTTAATAACAAAACTGGTGGGTTATTATGTTTGTGCTTGTGTATGTGTAAAGTTGTCACATGACATCTCTTAGTCTCTCCCCAACTGGCTGTCTTTATGCATTTTAATGTATTTATGTATTTATTTATTAATGAATTCATTCACTTCTCAAGCTATTATCCTGTGATGATTTCTGAGAACAGATTGTGGCGAATTCTTGCTGAGAGAGTTTGAGATTTTAAAATGGCTTTAGAAGATAGTCATAACTTAAAAAATTTCAGGTTATATGTAGTTAACCTCTCACTAAAAAGTTGATGGGAAAACACATGTTTATTGAATAAAATTATAGAACCTCAGGTTTGGAATTTTAAATTTATCGGGTCCTTCAGGATAAAGGGGGAAGTTGATTTCTTTGGATTAGTGAAAATAAAGTTGGAGGAAATTCTTTCCTCTGAACATAAAAATGCTGGTTCCACTAGCCCCCTGCCCCTTCATTCTGGAAGAAAGGGAAATTGAAGTCTGTGGGGAATCCTGCAGCAGCAAACTGTAAAGTTGGGTGGTCAGAGGACTTAACACCTCACAACCCACCAAATCCTTGACAAAGGCAAAAATAGGATTTTAACTCCATACTTTTCTGAAGCTCTGGGAACTCTCTCTGTTTCTCTCTCTCTGTTTCTCTCTCTCTCTCTCTCTCTCTCTCTCTCTCTCTCTCTTTCTCTCTCTCTCTCTCTCTCTCACACACACACACACACACACACACACACACACACACACACAAGGCTCTTGAGTTGTAAATGAACATCTAGAAGATTAGGGCTGGGATTGAGTGGATATGTGTTAAGTAATGAGAGAAGCAATTTTACCTGAGTGCTTTTCTTGGATAATTTTCAAGTATGAGCTGCTTTATTATGTAACTGCTAACATAATCATAAGGACTGATTTCATATTCATAGATTCTACCTGCACCTAGAGGGGAGGGGATCATATAAGGACCAAGGCCACTGGAGGTCTTAGAATTCTGCCTACTACAATGCATACGATTGTAAGTGTCAATTCCTGATAGTTCCCCAAATTCTTAGTCTTTAAATTCCAGTTCTTTTAATCCCCCTATTTTGCCCTTTAAGTGAATATTCATCATTAATTCCTCTTTATTTATGAATTTCTAGAGTCAAATAGAAATCTCAATATATTCTATATTTGCTTTACCTTTGAATCTTCAGTGTTGTGAAAGCAATCTAGATTTAGAAGAAATTTAGAAGGGAAATTTGGATGTTTTTGTTTTTTTAGTTTCAGAAATGTAACTCATAGGAGGCCCTTGAGGACATGATACTACTCTGAAACTAAAGGTTTGTATTTTCCCATTGCCTCTCCTTGTGTATGTGGTGAGAAAGTGGTCAATTTATTTTTCTTTTCTTTTTCTTTCATGAAATAAGTAGCTAGCTCAACAATATTTACCTAACAGTCTACTTTTCCTCACTGACCTGCAATTCCTGCTCTGTGGATTCTTTTTCACCAACAGTAAACTATCTTAATTAGTGTAGTTTTATAAGAAACATTGATATCTGGAAAGGTAACCCCCTCCCACTCCACTTGTTTAGCTTCTTCAGTGTTTGAGCTACGTTTTGGCCATTTGCACATTTATATGAATCTTGAGAATCAGTTTGTCAAGATCCACAAAAACTTTTTGCAATTGGTTTGATTCTCAATATTCATCTGGGGAAATTAAAGCTTTTATAATATGATCTTTCAAGCTCTGATCACAATATATTCTGCATATAATTTGATTTTCTTTCTTGTCATTGAATATTTCTAGAAACACCTTTAAAATATTTGTACTATTTTATTTATTTATTTTATATAAATGGTATGCTGATTAAAAGTATTTTTTCCAATTATTTGTGGTTTGGGTAAAAACAAAATTTTACATAATGACTGTATTCTGCAGATTTTTAAATTATTTTATTTTTATAATTTAGTAGTAGATTCCTTTGAATTTATATGAATATAATATTAAAATATTTAAATAGTGACAATTTTATTTCTTACTTTCTTATCCTTCTATCTATCTATCTATCTATCTATCTATCATTATTGCACTGTTTAGGATGTTTAGCATCATGTAGAATAAATATGGTGATGATAGGTAGATTAGTTTGCTGGGCTGCTATAACAAGATATCACAGACTGGGTGGCTTAAACAACAGAAATTTATTTTCTTACATACACACAAAAATCTGGAAGCTAGAAGTCCAAGATCAAGGTGTTGGTAGGGTGGGCTTCTTATAAGACCTCTCTCCTTGACTTGCAGGTGGACTTTTTCTAGTATCTTCACATGGTTTTTCCCTTTGTCTGTCTGTGTCCTAATCTCCTCTTCTCATAAGCACACTAGTCATAGTAGACTAAAGTGCATCCAGTAACCTCATTTTAACTTAGTCACCTCTTTAAAGACCATATCTCCAAACACAGTCACCTTCTGATATACTAGGGATTTGGACTTCAACATGGGAATTTTGTGGGGACAGAATTCAGCCAATAACCGGTATTCTTATTCCTGATTTGAAGACAATTGTTTTAATAATAAAAATATATATATATATATACACACACACACACAGTATATTGTATATAATAAAAATATAATAAAAGGCTAATATGCAAATTGTCCCCTCGACCAGGAGTTCGACCAGCAGGCAGGGCAGCCAACCGCCCATGTCCCCTCCCCCTGGCCAGGCTGGCTGGACCCCACCCATGCACGGATTCATGCACCCGGCCTCTAATATATGCTGAGTGGCCAGATTATTATGCATTCAGAGATCATAATAATCTGGCCACTCAGTGTATATATATATATATAGATTTCAGTGATATTAGCTGAAGGGCAGTTGGCTCTGTACCCAAAAGCACACTGATTTAGCAATAATTCATGGACACATTCCTATTGTCAAAAATCACAAACTAACTGAAGGACTTCTGTACCTGGGAGAATGGGAAATCAGACTTTCCAAACCCTGTAGGAAGATTTGGAACATACTCTTGCTGGAGACCAGCATCCAAGGCAGTGTCATATGATCAGGAAGAGACCCCTGCCCCTCAGCTCTCAGCTTCACCCAGGGGCGGGGGAAGGAATTGGTATGTATGTCCAGTCCACCAACTTTTCTGAAGGGGCTCCTCAGAATGACTTCTGTCTTGTTGATCTTGGAGCTCTGATGAGTTGGGCACAGTCTAGCTGACTGGGAGAGAAGAGAGGCAGTGACCTGGGCTGGTAGAGGCGATTGAACCTTGATCCTCGCTCTGCTCGGTACAGAGTGAGCAGACAAAAATCCCAGCCCTCAGCTTCCCTCTGGGGAGGGAAAGCATTGATCTGTGTGCCCAGTGCCTTTACTTCTCCAAGGCTGCTCAAAAAGTGAACATCTGTCTTGCCAGTCTTGAAGCTCTGACAAACCCAGCATGGTAGCAGTTGGGGTGAGGGGAGAATGGAAACAGTGTCTTGGGCTTGTGGATGCCATAGCTTCCCACCCGTCTCAGCACAGAGTGATCAGACAAAAACCAGAGCTGCTTGCTTCTCCCTGGAGAGAGAAAGAGTTGGCAGAGCCCCCCAGAATCTCTGGCGAGATGCTTGGTGAGGGTCTTCTTGTCCCAATTTCTCCTTCAGGGACGTAAGCACAGGTGACCAAGGGTGCCTCAGCCAGTCTCTAAACTGACACGTACTACCCAAGGTACTTACTTAATATTGACCGAGCATAAATTACACAGGAGACAGACATGCAATGCACGAATCACACACGGTTTATTTACCAGAGTCCTGGTGGTTTCCAGACCTAGGCAGGCCACCCGGGGATCCGCGCCGACAGACACACACACTGGACGTTGGACGTTGCAGCTGCGGCTCGGCGTCTTGTTTGAGGCCTCAGTTTCCGGCTCACTGTCTGGACTCACAGTCCACGGCAGAGCTTGGGCAGATTGCAGGAAGGGGGGTGGAGAGTGACCGTCTGTGCAGGAGCAGAGCAGCCTCTCTGATCTTCCTCTGGTGCTTCCTCTTTTTATGTGCCTAGATGGGTGTCTTCAGTGTGTCTTATCAGCGGGTCCCAGGAGCCTTGCATATCTGGTTTTACGTATGGGGAACAGATCACTTTTCTTTTTTTCTACATACAGACCACTCAGGGGTGTTTAATCAACCTGTTTACATTACATTCAATACTTTTTAACATCATACTTTAATATCACACTGTAATTCCACATTTTGATACTTATTCTATATTATTCTTATCATTATTACTATAACACTTCTGTACAAAGCTGGTTCATGAAGCCTGGGATAAGTGCCTGTTCTTGTCTAGTGCACAGATAACCAACACAGAGAGGCAAGGAAAAGGAAGAATCAGGCAAAGATGTTCCAAATGAAGAAACAAGATAAATCTTTAGAAACCAACTCTAATAAAAAGGAGTTATATGATTTATATAAGAGAGAATGAAAAAGAACTCTCATAAAGATGCTCACCAAGATTAAGAGAACAATGCATGTGCACTAGCCGGTTTGGCTCAGTGGATAGAGCGTAGGCCCTCAGACTGAAGGATGGTGGGTTGGATTCTTGTCAAGGGCACATACATATCTTGGTTGCAGGCTAGATCCTCAGCCCCAATTTGGGGTGTGTGCAGAAGGCAACCAAATGATGTGTCTCTTTCAAATCGATGTTTCTCTCCCTGTGTCTCTCCCCGTCCCTTCCACTCCCTCTAAAAATCAATGGGGAAAAAAAATCCTCAGTGAGGATTAACAAACAAAAACAACGCATGAAAAAAAAAATGATAACTACAACAAAGAGATAGAAAACATTAAAAATATACCAAATAGAAATTATGGAGATGAAGAATATAATTGAACTGAAAAAATTCACTGGATTAAAGAATACAGTGACTGTTGGTACAGTTTAGTGCCATAGCTATAATTCATGGCAAGATGTCAGCAGTTCTACCCACAATTTTTTTAAATCATCAGTGTAAATGTCAAGACAGTAAAAAAATAAATAACATATTAGATTATTATGATGATTTTGATCCTGTAAACTTCACAGAGGTTTCATAGGGACCAGGTATCTGTGAATTATACTTTGAGAACAGTTACTCCACAGATTACCAAGAAAGTTCTCAGTTTAACTTTATTTTGTGTAGATCACCACTGGATCCAAGGTTCTGTCAATCAATCCAGTAAAATGTTAGAGCTACTCCCAGTCACATGTTCAATTTTCAATCTCTCTTTCATGAGACCATATTAATAATTTGAGCTTGGACCAATATTATATTTGTTTCCCCAGAGGCAGCATCCTTAGGATTCATTCTCCTACATACCCCCTGATCCCCTCTTCCCCCCCTCCCAGATTTCTGTAGGCCATACTTTCAGTTTAACTTCTGGTATCTTCCAATAATTGTCTGGTTGTACAATGAAGGATGGTGGGGATAGGTTAAAGGAAGGGTTAGTTAGTAAGATAGCTGCCCCAGGAGGGGCTATAATAGTTGCTTCCCACAAGGGAAACTAATCTCCTCAGATGAGAATATTTTTTTAATTGGAAAAGTAGGGGGTAGAATTTACAGTTTCAAGGGTTTCTAGCTTCAGGAGAAATTTCCATGAACCTGCCCTGATATCTGGGGTCCAAGTGCTTCCTAATCAGTGCTTCAACTTTAGCAGAACAAACCTTGTGACCACAAAAAAATCAACGTGCATTGTAATTCAACCACCTGCAATTTTAGGTTTTGGGACCTGTTTTTAGAATCTGAGCTCTTCAGCCACAGGAAATAAGAGGGTTTTTGTTTTGTTTTTGTTTTTATGGTAATCATAGAAAGTGTCTGGTCACTTAGACAATTGAGCTTGAAATTGAAAGATTCAAGGTTTAAGATCCATGCCTCCTCCTTCTCTAGTGCCCTTAGAAGCAACTAACTAACCTCACTGAACTCCCTATTTTTTCCTAAAATGTTCAATGATAGCAACAATTGGTTACCCTAAGCCCTACCATCTATAGCAACTAATAATAGAGGTTCAGAAGGTGCTAGTTTGAGTAACTGTTTTCCACTGCAGGCTATGGACTACCAGTTTCCTCTGTTCCTGGCAAAAGGGTCATTAATGCCTTTTGATTTGATCAAACCAGGAACCAATTCCAGAAACTCCAGGACCAATTCAGAGAAGCAATCTTTAAAGCTCCATTTCCCTGGAACCTCTTTTGTTACCATTATGTTTGTATCTTGTAAGATTCATTCAGAGACACATAACCACTGTGAGGGACAAAGAATATGGGGTTTGTTGTTGTCATTAGACCTTTGTAATTGTGAAGTCTAATCGAGAAGTCTATAGAAGGTCATTGTCTCTGAGCCTGAAGTTACTGTAAATCAGCAAGGCCAATAATGAGGAAGAAAACATTTCTGTGAAAAGGGAGAGAGAAAACATACACTGGAATTCACAAGCATAAGGTGGAAACTGCCTTTCACCCCCTCCAATCTCAAAGTCAAGGCCGAGAGAGCTGGCAAGTTTTTGCACTATGGCTGCACATTCACCTAATTTAGGACTTGGAAAAGCTAAAAGAGAAACTCCTGTGGGGGCTGCAAGATTGATAAGCTCAGCAGCAGCCCCCTGTCATTGAAACGAGCCAGAATAGCTATGGTGACAGCATGTTAACCGTAGTATTTACTGGAGCCCTATGCCTAGCTCCAGAGCGCAACGACTACCACTGCACTTCCTCCCTGCCAATCTCATGCACTTCCTCCCTGCCAATCTCATGCACTTCCTCCCTGCCAAGCTCATGCATATTGTTCGTGTGGCCAGGCTTTGCTGAGAACTGTACAGCCGAGTATCTAGTTCCACCCAGCTAATTGGCTCCATACAAAGTCACTACAGAGTGTTCAATTCATAATTTATATTTTCTCATTAAAAAGAATGTATTAGTTTTTTTTTATATAGGTGGCATAATTTTCATTATATTACTGGTTGAATGTAATCTTGCCAACAATTCCCATTTCTCATTTCCCCAATCTTAGGATTGCTTTCATATTTACTATTCCACATTTAATCTATATAGATAGACATAAACTTACTTTTTTTGAAAAATTTGGCGTCATGTGAATATTCTTCGAGTACCCCATTGCAGTCTGGTTTTAGTTGCTCAAGTAGTTACCTTTATTACCATTACTTTCTGAAACGGAATTTTTGGACTGGAACCCGGATTCTTTGTCCGCCGGACTCGAAGAATGAATCCACGGACAGAGGGTAGTATAGCAGAGGTGGAGATTTATTGAAGAACAAGTACATACTTATCCTTCTTTTAAAAAATATATATTTTTATTGATTTCAGAGAGGAAGGGAAAGGGAGAGAGAGAGAAACATCAATGATGAGAGAGAATCATTGATTGGCTGCCTTCTGCACGCCCCACAATGGGGATCAAGCCAGCAACCTGGGCATGTGCCCCAACTGGAAATCGAATCATGACCTCCTGGTTCATAGGTAAACGCTCAAACACTGAGCCATGCCGGCCGGGCACTTTTCCTTCTTTATGTGTTCTCTGTACTTTGCCATCCCAATTTTTCTCTGTATTTTGCCATCCCAATTTTTCTTTGTCCCAATTTTCTACTGTGCCACAGCTTGTAACATTAAAATGTTCCTCTGTAACCATAAGTCTTCTAATAGTTTTAGCCTATGTTCTATATTGAAATGAATTCAGTGTACTATGAAAGCAGTTTTTACCATAGTCTCTCCATTTATTTCTCTTTCATTTTGCATTCTTCTAGCACATTTTTCAAAAAGTAATTAGGTGAATCACAATTGCTTGATATATATATATTTTTTTTTTCCTGTGGTCTTTAAACTTGTAAGACAGCTTGGCCAGGAAAATTTTTCTTGTGAGGTTGCTGTGTGCATTGTTCTGCTCTTTCCCAGAAATGAATACTGCTGTGAGAAAGGAGAGGCAGCTCTGGTTTTTGGAAGGCAAATGATGTCTTTTCCTCCCTTGGATTTCCAAAAGTTCTTTCTTTTCATGGAAAGCTACTGACTTTGCTAGAACATGAATTGGAGCTGAATATTCTGTAACAGCATTTTCTGACCCATGGCATACTCTTCTAATCTATAATTTACTATATTCTATGATATCAGGTGAATTTTTTATTTCACGAAAGTTTTCTTGCCTTAAATTTTGTGGATTTCATATCTTTGATGCTGTATTTTATTTTCTCTACTTCATAAATTTCCCATCATTCTCCCCCTGCCCCCCAATTTGCTTGTCTTCTCAATTCTTCATCAAGTTTTGTAACTTTCTCCATCTTTTGCTGTTTAGATGCAATATTTTCATTACTGTTTTTGACTTATTAGAAATGTTTTTACTCAATGTTTCTATTTATGTAAGGGCATCATTTTTCTGTACATTTTTAACCCTTATTTTTGTTCCTTTTGTCTTTTTTATATATATTTTACAAATTCTCTATGACTGAAAAGATTAAATTGAAATGTAATCAGTAATAATTTAGAGGAAGGTTTGGAGAGAGCTGGGGTTTGTTAAAAAAGTAGGTTAAGCCAAAAGATCCTTCTTGTCACCTATCAATTTTGTACATGGACTTAAGGAAACCAGAATAGATTCTTAATCTTGAATGCTATCTCTTTATTAAAATACAGGTATAAAACCAATAAAAGTTGTTTTGTCTTCTTCAGTCAGGAAAATGAATATGAAAATTCTCTATTAGTAATCACCTCTCTTCATTGCTTCTTCAAGGCCACATTTTTTCTTATCAGTTACATACAATTAGAGGCCAGATGCACAAAAATTCGTGCAAGAGTAGGCCTTCCTTCCCCCGGCTGCTGGCACCAGCTTCCCTCTGGCACCTGGGACCCAGGCTGGCTTTCCCCGGGCCTCCCACAGGCACTCAGGACCCGGGCTGGCTTCCCCCTGGCCTCGGCTTCATCAGGAAGGATGTCTGGAATATGTCCAGTCTAATTCGCATATTACCCTTTTATTATTATAGATATGCATATCAGGCACAGATGGTTCATGAATAAATCCAGATATTATACCATGATACCCCATTTAGTATGAAATAAGAGTGCCTGGAAAATCTATGTAGAAATTAACATGTTATTAGTTTTACTGTTATTTTATTATGGTTTTTCACTAGAGAAGAAATGCAGGAGCTCATTTAGTTTTCTATTCTATAAAAATTTCTTATATGTAAATAAAGTAACATTATTTCTCTGAGGCATAAAATGTTTCATTGCCTACTGTCATTAATGAATTAATTAATAATTAATTACAAATACTGGGCATTGTATGTATGGTGAGTCACATTATACAATTTTTTTTCCTTGTGTTTCTCTTCTTGTTTTTCTTTTTAAATGTCTTATTGATAAAAACATTAAGGAAATTTGCTACTAATGAAACATAATGGAAACAGATGACTCCACTTATCTGTGTGTTCAACTCTCAGGAGAAATATCACTTCTTGTTATGAGCACAATATGTAACTGTTTATTGAAAGGGCCCTAGTGAGTGGCTATTAGGAAGCTCAGTAATGGTGGTCAGTCTCTGAGCTGTCACTTCATCAGAGAATTCTTTGGTTACAGAATGGAGCAGATGTTCGTTCTACATTTGTGTACTCAAAACACTGAAATCACAAAGTCAGTATAAGACACTTGTTGATGAATGGAAGATGCACAGAGAGATACAAAGGCTGTAACTACAGGAAGAATTACAGTGTAGCAGGTTCTAGAAACCATTTGGTTGAATACATTTAAAGAATCTAAATAGTAAGCATAGCAATATCTTGCTCAATATCCAGCCCTGGGGAAGTAAAGGACTTCAAAATATGCTATGTAGTTTCAACTATGATAACAAAAAAATATTATGGGACTATTACAGTCCTTAGACTAAAAGAAACTAAAGCAAAATTTACTATGATTTTAATTCCACATTGCTGTAATGCACGATTTGCCTTTGCCCACAAATATTTCTAGACAAAATTTTAGGTGAAATTTTGTTATAATTACTTCATAAATATATTTTGCTTATATATACTAAACTAATTTTAAACTGAGGCTACAGTGCAATCTCTTACTCTCATATGAAGAATGTACTAGTACTTCCTTATATTTGGTGAATGGCTTAACCTGAAAAAAGCACTTTGGTGTAGGTCAGGGTTTTTCCAAGCTCAGCACTGTGGCAGTTAGGCTGGGTAATTCTTTGCTGTGGGAGTGTCCTGTGTAGAGTATTTAGCAGCCGCTCCGCCTCTACTCTCTAGATGTTAGCAGTATCTCCTCCACCATGTGTGACAACTAAAATGTCTCCAGGCACTGCCAAATGTTCTCAGGGGGCAAAATCGCCCCGAGTTGAGAACCTCTGATCTATATTCTGGTCATCTGATATTCTTCTCTGATGTGATCTGAAGTACCAACAGCACTCAAAGAATGCTATTGAATGATACATATGGATTTCAATCAACACAATTGATCAATCCTTGAAGAATTTAGAAACAAATAGTTTTAAAAGCTATATTTAAAATAACAACTTTATTGGCAATCAAGAATGGGAAAAATTACTCCATACGAATTACTCAATCTTGAGGGATTTTGTTGCTCAACATGAATTAATAGCTACAGTCATAAAATTAGCACGCTGCCTTCAGTGCCTGGTGGTCATCTTTTGTTCACTGGATAATTACTTACCACTTGGTATGTTTTACCTGGTGCCTCTCACTGGTAATGTGTTATAAAAGGCTTTCCTCGTTATTATACATGCACCATGCTACATTTTACTTGCTTTATCCCACAGAGGACTGGCATGAATTATAAGATGTAAGAATGATTTTCCTTTTTCTATGTGAATATATCAACACCTCCTGTTAATACAAATAAGCATAGTGGAAGAGAAATACAATTTCGCATCATGTTAAGTGCTATAATTTCTAAGACAGGACAAATCCTAAATGTAGGAGACACGAAATTTGGGAAGGCTTCTTTCTCAATGAGAAAGTGGCACAAATGTTTGCTTTGTGGCAGGTACTGTTCCACATCCATTTACTTGGGTTTTATTGAAACTAGACATACAGCAGCAGGACTTTTCTGAAGGGTCCTCTCGACTCCAGCGCTCCCTACAAGGATGGTTGCAGCCTCGTTGTGAGTACACAGCTGCCCCACTTCTTCCTGCTTTCTGTCTTTCCCCAGAGTTGTTGGTCCCAGGAGTACTATTGCCCAGTAAACTACTGGCACAGTATTCCTCATGTCAGACTCTGCTTACTGGGGAGCCCAACGTGCGAGGGTTGGTCCAGGAGTGGTCTGAGAAAGCAGACTCGGTGATGAGAATGGGGAACGGTAGCACTTACTGGCTCACTGTCAACGAGGCCCCTATCACAGTGAGGGTATCCGTGGACAACATATAGCTTTTGGCACAAGGCAGCAGTGGAATTACTAAAGCTTTCACAAAACTTGGGATGATAGATCAGTGGAAAAAGTTAGTGGGAGCAGTATTAGAAATTATGGAGGAAAAAGCAAATAGAAGGACCATGAAATTGGATGATTTTTGCTAGAGATAATTGATGCTCTGGAGAGAGAGAATGAAAAGCTGAAGACAGCTAACTATTAATTAAAGTTTGACAATGGAAGACAGGAAGGAGGCCTCCTTGGCAGCATGAATGTAACCCACCCCACCATTTTTTTTAACATTGTTTCTGTAAATGATGACTTGTAAACTCACATGTAGCTTCTGTAGCTACAGATAAACAGCCTGTTTGCTTAAAGGATTCTAGAAGCTAACCTCAAAGGAAGCAGCCTCAAGCCTTCGGGCACTGCAGTTTCAAGAGATTTGCTCCCTCTCTATGTTAAAACTAGGATGATAAAAACCAGACTATCCATCCTTGACCAGCTCAAAGATGGCTATTGGAGCAGACTGTGCTGACTCACACCCTCAAGGAAGAGCCCACAACCCCCCCTCTCCCTTCTGTTTCCTTTGTTCTGCCTTCCCCTCTCCACTACCCTCACAAAACCCCTGTCTGCACTGAAATGTTAAGATGGTCTTTGCTATCTTCTCAGACTGCCAGCTCTTGAATAAACCAACTTCCTTGTACCAGCACTTGCCTTTCCATTATTGGCTTTTTGGGTGGCAGGCAGCCGAACCTGAGTTTGGTATGATACAGAGTGCAGGTAGAGGACCCAGAAAGCTGGAGACTAGATTCAAGACTTAATAAAAGTGTATCATACTAGTGGCCCAGTGCATGAAATTCATGCAGGGGGCGGGGGGGGGGGGGGGGTTCCCTCAACCCAGCCTGCACCCTCTCCAATCGGGGACCCTTTGGGTGATGACATCCCTCTCACAATCTGGGTCTGCTGGCTCCTAACCATTCACCTGCCTCCCTGCCTGATGGCCCCTAACTGCCCTCCCCTGCCAGCCTAATCTCGCCCCCAACTGCCTCTGCCTGCCTGATCACCCCTAACTGCCCTCCCCTGCTGGCTTGATCTCACCCAATCTCTGTCTCTTTTTGTTTTTCTCAGCAGTCTTCCAGGCCTCCCTGCCTCCTTCTCTCCCTCTTCCTTTTTTCCAGCTGAGAGGGGGCGGGGCCAGTAGGGGCAGTTCCGCCCTCTGCCCGCCTTGGGGCCTCATTCTGAGAGAGGCTCTGAGAGCGCTGGGAGGGAGGGAAAGATAGGGAGAAAAAGCTGTGAGATGGTGGGCGCTGTGTGTGTCTGTGCATGTGTGCGGTTGTGAGTGAGTGTGAGTGCTGGCCCTGCCTCTCCCGTCCCTGTTTCTGCTGCCACAAGTTCCTACCCACCAGAGCCTGCTGTGTGTGCAGCCTGGGCGAACGGTCGAGTCTCTGGTTGTTGTGGATGTGACGGACCCAGGGTTTTTATATATAAGGATATACATAAGGTTATAAGGGTTATAAAGCTATAAATAAGGTTAAATTCTCAAACTAGGCAGGGTCTTGGTTGGGAGAGAAGAGGATCCTTAAAATTTATATGAGCACGAGGGGTGTGTGTGTGTGTCCCTCAGCCCAGCCTGCATCCTTTCCAATCTGGGACCCCTCGAGGGATGTCTGACGGCCCATTTAGGCCCGATTCCAGTTGGACATCCCTCTCACAATCCAGGACTGCTGGCTCCCAACCGCTCGCCTGCCTGCCTGCCTGATTGCCACTAGCTGCTTCTGCCTATCAGCCTGATAACTCCCTAACCACTCTCCTGCCAGCCTGATCGATGTCTAATTGCTCTCTTGCTGGCCTGATTGCCCCTAACTGCCCTCCCCTGCTGGCCTGGTCACCCCTACCTGCTCTCCCCTGTAGGCCTGGTCACCCCCAACTGCCCTCCCCTGCCGTCCTGATTGATGCCTAATTGCTCCCTTGCTGGCCTGGTTGCCCCCAACTGCCCTCCCCTGCAGGCCTGGTTGCCCCCAACTGCCCTCCCCTGCAGGCCTGATCACCCCCAACTGCCCTCCCTTGCAGGCCTGGGTCCCCCCCAAACTGCTCTCCCCTGCAGGCCTGATTGTCCACAACTGCCCTCCCCTGCTGGCCATTTTTTGTCCACATGGGGGTGGCCATCTTTGTGTGTTGGAGTGATGGTCAATTTGCATATCACCTCTTGATTATATAGGATGTCTGAGTGATGAACATGAAAATCTTGAATCTCTCTGCTTCTTCTGAACCTTTGAGCCTAGAGGTGCAGCCCACTCCTCTCCATTAGCAGCAATTGCTTCCTCTACCTTCCTTGTAAATGAGGCGGAAGGCAATGCCCAACTTATTGTTTTGTGAGGATCTCAGTCTATCCATCAGAAATGCCTGGGGCTTCACCTGGCCCCAGGGAGCTTTCCACCAACAGCTCCTCTTTCCATACCAAAGATGGGACTGGACCAACACTTGTGGTTCTTATTATGATTGTAACATGCCCTTCAGCAATAACCCTTATTACTTACAGATCCTGGAGCATACAAGGCACACAGAGTGTGTGTGTGTGTGTGTGTGTGTGTGTGTGTACGCACACACACACGCTCATGTGTGTGGGGGGCACACAACAACTGCATGCAGGTCTGGGTTCTATTTTTATTGGGTTCAAGAGTGGGGGTCTGGGGTTTCTCCAGCTCACTCTTTATTAGTGAATTTAAAACATAAGAGTGGAAATTTAAAGCATGGGAAGAGAAAACAAACACGTAGGCCAAATAGTGATAGTACTAGCCTTGTGGGATGGGGGAAGGCATAGGGTTGTGTGGCTGGCAATGTGTTTATTCAAGATAGCCTTACTTAAAGTGGATGACTGCTTTGAAATGGGTGCCTCTTTGAAGTGGAGACCTCACAACCGAATCAGGCACTTGTATCACAAAAAGAATAACCAACTATCTGTGCTTACACAAAATGGCAATTTCGTGCCTTTCCCTGGATCCTTCCCATCCCTCCTCAGGGCCACTAGGTCAATACATTGAGTCACGATGTCACCTGATTGGCAAAGGGCTGAGTTTGCTGAAAGAGGAACGGAATCGTAATCCAGATGAACTGCAAGACCTAGTCATCACCTATTGGCAGGAAGTGGAGTGGCCATTTGGGACTCGACAGTGGAGTCTTGGATCAAGGTCGGTTGTATAAGGAAACATTTATTTTATTTACTTATTTTTAAAAATACATTTTATTGACTTTTTACAGAGAGGAAGGGAGAAGGATAGAGAGTTAGAAACATCGAGGAGAGAGAAACATCGATCAGCTGCCTCCTGCACACCCCCCACTGGGGATGTGCCCGCAACCAAGGTACATGCCCTTGACCAGAATCGAACCTGGGACCCTTCAGTCTGCAAGCCGACGCTCTATCCACTGAGCCAAACCAGTCAGGGCTACTTACTTATATTTTAAGGAAACGTTTATTAATTTAGGAACATTTTTGGGGGGTTATGGGACGGTACAAACTGGGTGAGAGATGGTGCTAACACTTCTTGAACAGATCTTAGAAGCTTGGAGAAAGTGTTAGCCCATGCCAAATAAAGGGAAAATGTGAGAATGGTCATGGAAGACAATAAAAAAAGAGGTCCAAAAGCTGAAATAAGTCCACATGACAAAATGGATATATCATATGGGGTTGGGGAAGGTTTCCTAGGAGAAGACCTGAAAGACATTCTGCTTGTCACAGCAAAAGAATGGGATGATGAGGAGCATCAGTATTGAAGAGCTCAAGTATAGCCACCACCTGTAAGCCAGGGCTGATGGCAACAGACCCCATCACTGAAGTGGGTTCACTGATAGCAAAGGGGTGAGTGATAGGATCCTGAAATAGAGGTGGGTGGAAGCCAGGCAGGTGCCATGATCATAATGCGGTTTGGAGGCAATTAGTAGTGTGTCTCCAGGGAGCACCTATCTTTCAGATATCAACAACTCTTTGCTGTCAAGTTTTTTTGTTTGTTTGTTTTTAATTTTAGAGAGAGAGAAGAAGGGGGTGGAGGAGAGAGAGATTCTTGTATGTGCCCAGACTGGAGATCAACCGGAAACCTTGGAGTTTCAGGAAGACACTCAAAGCAACCCAGCTCCCAGGCCTGGGCCACTGCCCTTTTGAACAGTGAGACGAAATAGTCCCACAGGCTCAGCCCACACGTGTGCCATCCGCCCGGCGTGTGGGCGCCGTCTGCGTGTGGGCGCCGTCTGCGTGTGACGCCACTTGCGTGTGGGCGCCGTCTGCGTGTGGGATCCGTCTGCGTGTGACGCCACTTGCGTGTGGGCGCCGTCTGCGTGTGACGCCACTTGCGTGTGGGCTCCGTCTGCGTGTGGGCGCCGTCAGCGTGTGACGCCACTTGCGTGTGGGCGCCGTCTGCGTGTGGGCGCCGTCTGCGTGTGACGCCACTTGCGTGTGGGCACCGTCTGCGTGTGGGCGCCGTCTACGTGTGGGCGCCGTCAGCGTGTGACGCCACTTGCGTGTGGGCGCCGTCTGCGTGTGGGCGCCGTCTGCGTGTGACGCCACTTGCGTGTGGGCGCCGTCTGCGTGTGACGCCACTTGCGTGTGGGCGCCGTCAGCGTGTGACGCCACTTGCGTGTGGGCGCCGTCTGCGTCTCCCGCCGTCCACGCTCCCACCTGTTAATCTCTCCGCTGCCCTTGGGGTGATCAGGGGGACGCCCTGGTGTTTCTGTGCTTGTGCTGGGCACCCCTATTTTACTTAATAACGGCCCCGAAGCACAGGACTCCTGCCGCTGGAGAAGCCGAGCAGAAGCCAGAGTCTTCCAGTCCACGGTGAGCACAGCACAACCCTGTTTTGAGAGAGCGGCCACATTCACATATCATTTATTACAGTATGTTATTAGAATTGTTCTATTTTATTGTTAGTTATTGGTTGTAATCTCTTGCTGTGCCTAATTTAGAAATTAAACTTTATCATAGGTATTTACATATAGGAAAAAACGAAGTATATATAGGGTTTGGGGCTCTCTGCTGTGTCAGGCATCCACGGAGGTCTTGGAACTGTCCCCAGGAATAAAGGCGGGGGGGGGGGGGGGGGGGGGGAGGGGGACGGGAACGGGACACTTACGCTCTCTTCCCTTCCTTCCCGTTCTTAGAGTATGTGGTGAAGGTAATATACTTCTTGAACATTACTCTACATCTCAGAGTTTGCTTCTTGGAAATCATTGTGTATTATTTCTCTCCTACTCTGTTTATAATTTGGATAAAATTTTACAACATCTATTTAATTTCTGTACCCCACCCCCATTTGGGGTTTTAAAATAACCAAATACTGCTGTCATGTTACATTTTTCCAAAGATAGCTTTAGCATGGTCTCCTAGAAAACTGGTAATGTTTACTTCTACACATTTTTTTAAAAATATCTTTTTTTAATTAATTTCAGAGAGGAAGGGAGAGGGAGAGAGAGATAGAAACATCAATGATGAGAGAGAATCATTGATTGGCTGCCTCCTGCACGCCCCCTACTGGGGATGGAGCCCACAACCCGGGCATGTGCCCTTGACCAGAATCGAACCCTGGACGCTCTTCCCTCTGCAGGCCGCCGCTCTATCCACTGAGCCAAACCAGCTAGGGCTACTTTCGCATGTTTAACTTTAAAATCAGTGATGATTTACATAACAGTGCGTCTTCCACGTTTAGAAGCTTAGAAATTGCTTAGTACTTTTCATTCAAGTTTATCACAAGTTGTTATAAGAAACTGATGAAATAAAAATGTTGATCGCTTCCTCACTATTTTCTTTCCTTTGTAATATTCATATGGTTGCCCACTTTGTTGATCCAGCATCATATTATCCCCCACAAAATAAACCTACCCCCACAAATTGTATAGGCTTAAATCTGTTTTTTTTTTATTTTTTTATGTTTATTTTCTGCTGAATTCCAGAATAGCAACTTGAAAAAAGGGTAATCAAAAGTTTAATATTTAGTGTGTGTTATATATATGAACTCACTGTAATTTATGGACTATTCAAGGAGAAAGCAAAGCTATAGTTTCTTCCCATTAAAAGTAATGATAAAAAGTAGAGAGGTATGAGTTATTTTACTATTTTTATCTCATACTCTGATAGCTATTAAGTAATAATTTTTCATGGCTATTATCTAGGTAAAACATATTTTCTTCATTGCATTACTTTAAAAGCCATTTCTCAAAATCAGAATACAAATGTGCTATTATGATTGTTAAGACACCTTTGGCATAGTTTTGTATATTCAACTCATCTTAAAGCATCTTTCCACATGTCAGTTTGAATATCTTATTTTAAGCACACTTAGAAAATCATGTCCTCACTTTACCAAATAGACAAAAATGTCTATGGCCAATATAACTGGAAATATAAAATTGAATAGATTTAAAATTTTTCAGTAGTAGCCAGTTATGCACTGTATTGCAATATTGTCAGATTTGAAGGAGAGAGGGAGGAGAGGTGGGGGCATCCTTCTAAGTGAACCTCATTTTTCGTATTAGAATGCTAACATATAAAGTTGAAAGTTTATAAATTAATAAATAGGAGGAGAACCTCAGAATGTTGGAAATGACCACTAGAAAAATTTACAGAGAAATGGATAGATGAGATTACATTTGGGGTACAGAAAGGGAGTGAAGCAGTGTGGAAAAGGTAACTCTTCCTTTGTACTATTTAGTGTTTTAAAATACTTGCTTATACTGCTTTAATTTAAAAAGCTGAATTCAAATTTATATGCAAAATTTTATAAATCATTTGATACAGCAGTTTAGATATTTTTGTTTATTTTTATTTTTTATTGAATTTATTGGGTCACACTGATTAGCAAAATTATATACTTTCAGGTGCACAATTCTATAGCACATCATCTATCTATCTACTGCATTGTGTGTTCACCATCCTAGAGATCTGAAAAAACCTACAGATAGTCCATATGTTTGTGTCTTTTGATCCTGTTTTTGTGCCAATAATCCCATTGTCTTAGACTTTACCTATCTTTTATAGATTGAATGTAAGGTACAGAGGATTTTCTCACCAATGTGTTCGATTTAGATTTAGGTTCAGTTTATGGGGTATTATAGCAACTCTTATTTTAGGCCTGCTCCCTGGTTTCATGTCTTTTATTTTATAGTTTTCCATATGGGGAGATGAGAACTTAGAATTTTCAAATCACGAAATAAATCCTGAATTTTAATTGTAGAATTTACAACTAAAAGGATTACTTTATTCCTCCGGCCATTACTTTATTGTGCTGAAGACATGTTGCTTTCTAAAAACATATTTTTCATGTAGTCTTTATTTATTAAATGACTATTACATTCACAGTGCTCTATAATGCACCTTTTCAGATACTGAATAGAGTAAAAGTAGTTCTTCCCCAAAACAGGTGAGATATCCACCAGGATAGAGATATATGAAGGCTAAAATAACAAAATTATTTATAACATCATTAAAATAATTCAGGAAAAAAATAATTCAGTAATGTGGTCAGAGGGGCTTCCAGGAAGCAGAGCCTTCACAGAAAGACACAATATGGCTGAGGCTGAAGAGGATGAGGATGCTCCTAATGAGGTGAGCATCAAGGCCAGAGGAAAGTCACGAAGACAGGATTTGGTATGTTGAGTTCCTGCAGGACCAACATGGTGGAGGAGATTTGGTGGGAAATACAAGTAAGGTAGAGTTTATAACTGCTTAAACATGAAAGGTGCTGGTGATAGAGGTTAAGGTTAAATGGGATTTTATGTGTTAGGATAAAAAAATATGCATTTTGTCATGTGGCGAATAGGGAATTAAAAGATTTTAGACAGAGGAGTTATATATTAAAATGAAAGTTTTTGGAAACCTGGCAGTGTTACAAAGATGGATGAATTGGAGCTGAAAGGTGAGGTAAAAGCTGAGATAACTGCCTGAGTTTAAGTCCCTTGTTTCACAAGTTTTATAACTACATTTTTAATAGTGTTTTTAGGTAGTTATTTTATTCTTATAGATGTTCAAGTATTCTACTTGAATAAATATATGGGTATCAAACCCAATTTCTTTACTTAAAATTCTTTTTATGTTATACATAATAATATCGTACTGCTATACTTAAACACAACTGTCTACATTTCTTAACATTCTTTGCCACCCATATTCCAATTAAATAAACCTATGGGTCCATATTACCTTCTGTGGGATTACATTTCAGTAACTTTAACAACATTGGCAAACAATGATTTGGTAGGTAGCAAATATATCACTGTAATATGTCTATATGTAACATTTTATTAGTGATATTGGAAAATATTCTTATAACTTTAAATCTTAAATTTAAAAAAATATTATATTAATGGAAATTCAATTATTTAGATTGTAAAGTACCTGAAAAAATTTTTAAATTAATATTATTAGAATGTCCTAATACTGCCCTAACTGGTTTGGCTCAGTGGATAGAGCGTCGGCCTGCAGACTGAAGGGTCCCCAGTTTGATTCTGGTCAAGGGCATGTACCTTGGTTGTGGGCACATCCCCAGAGGGGGGCATGCAGGAGGCAGCTGACCCATGTTTCTCTCTCATCGATGTTTCTAACTCTCTATTCTTCTCCCTTCCTTTCTGTAAAAAATCAATAATATATATATGAATGTCCTAATACTTTAGAGAATTTAATCAGCCAACAATTGGCAGAAGAACATGTAGCAAATGCTTATTATTGTAACACTTTTTCATTACAGTAAATAATTTGAATAATTTTTTGGATGTGCTGTTAAGCTAAATAAAATCATCCTTTATTGGTTTACATTATCATTACTAGCTAAAGAAAATATCTTAAGTATATAGCTAATATATAATCCAGTCCGTGATTTGTCAATTTGCCCCAGTATGGATCATGTGAAAAAGATGGGCAGAGAAGAGAGAATTGGAGTTTAGTTCCAAAGTTTATATTATGTAGTTTTTAGGTATCCAATTTAAGACATTACCTTCTGAGCTGGCCTAAATGGTCTGTAATGCCTCATTTGATTGAAAAAGAGCTTTCAGTGATATGTTACAATTCTGTGGAATCAAAGATCCACATTCATAATACTGTTATTTTGTCTTGATTTTGCACTTCTATAGATTTTTCTCTAAGCTTCCATTCATTGTATTGACAAAGCAATTTAGAATTGAAAAGGAGTATCTTTATGAATGGGCATAGTTACATCAGTGTGGCTCAGTGTAACAATATGACTAATCTCCACTATCTCTTCTACATCTTAATGTTACCTCAGAGAAATACCAGCAACTTAAGGAAAAGCCTCAGACCTGCTTGCCTGTTTCTTTATTATAGTCCTCGGCATGTTGCATAATTCTTTCAATCTGCCTTTCTTCCTCTGCATCATGTTTGTTCTTTATGCTTGGCACTTATTAAATACCAGATAAGTATTTGTGAATAAATAACTTAGTACGTAAATGATTAATGAAAATAAACATAAGTGTCACATTGTTGATAAAATTTTATTTTTCTCAGTTTTCTATGTGCTCCAGAAGACCTGAATTTCTTACTTATAAAAAATAGAAGAATAACTCTGAGAATTCAAGTTAGAGACTGAATATTAGGGAAACTTGGTTATTGCCTAGGAAGCATTTACTAGTAGCTAGCTACTCATGATGTTTTTGTTAGAATGTTCAAAGCATAAATTGTTCAGAAACCCCTCTCCAACATTTTCAGATGACAGAGAGAAGTATCTTGTCTGATCTCCCTCTTTGGATTAGAGAGGGTGGGGGAGAGGTCAGCATTCAGGTGACCTTTTGCAGTATGTAGAGCTTGGGTACAATTATATGTAGCATCCTATGGATTGCTAGGTTAGAATCAAGACCAACACTCTAAAAATTATTCCTGATCCAAATGAAGATTTTTAAAAAATATATGTTTTTTAATTGATTTCAGAGAGGAAGGCAGAGGGAGCGAGAGATAGAAATATCAATGATGAGAGAGAATCATTGATCAGCTCCCTTTGCATGCCCCCTACTGGGGATCAAGCCCACAACCCAGGCACGTGCCCTGACCAGGAATCAGACTGTGACCTCCTGGTTCATAGGTCCGCACTCAACCACTGAGCCACGCTGGCTGGACCCAAATGAGGATTGTAATCTTTACTTTCAATCATTGTAGTGTTATGAAGAGGTTTTAAGCTAAAGAGTAACTTGATCAAATTTATTAGGTGTTCCAGTTAATAATGAGGATTTTTTCAATAGATGGAGTTACACATATGTTGATATATATGCGATTTAATATGTATGCTATTTTGTTGTATTGACAACAAGCTTCAGAACTTCATATGTCAAATTTTCTGAAGGTGTTAACATCATAGATATTTTTACACTTAAAAATGTTGAATTTTGTGCCAAAAAAGAACATTTGCGGGAAGTTTTAATTCATTACTTTATTTTGAAGAAAAATGCTGCTGAAAGTTATCGTATACTTCGGGAAGCTTATGGTGAACATGCTCCATCTCAAGATACTTGTGAACGCTGGTTTAATCGCTTTAAAAGTGATTTTGATGTGAAAGACAAAGAACGTCCAGGTCAATTTGAGCCAAGCTTTGATGGTAAAATGACCAGAATGGGCCAGAAGACATGGCAAAGTAATTTTGCTTCATGATAATGCACCATCTCACACTTCAAAACCAGTTAAAGACACGTTAAAAGATCTTGCCTAGGAAGTATTAACCCACCCGCCATATTCACCAGACCTTGCTCCTTCAGATGACCACTTGTTCCGATCGATGGCATGTGTACTTTCTGAGTAGCACTTCAAAACCTACGATGAAGTGGAAAATTGGGTCTCTGAATGGTTTGCCTCATAACAAGAAAAATTCTATTGGGATGGTATCCACAAATTACCTGAAAGATGGGGGAAATGTGTAGCTAGCGATGGACATTACTTTGAATAAAGCACTTTTGATGTTTCTCTTGAAATTATCCTGTTTTCTTTTATTACAAAATCCACATTATTAACTGGTACATCTAGTATGCTTTAGAAACTTTATTCTGACCACTGTGATCATTCCTACTGGCAAAGAGATCAACTATAAGATTGTAGCAGAAACTGGTTAGCTGTTCACCAAACCCATTTTATCTTTCTGCTGAGCACACTATTAGATTGTATATTCCAGTCTATTAAAGGTGGGTAAAGCCATATGATAAGTGCTGCCCAGAGGAGAGTGGATAGAAATGATGTGTGTCACTTCTTAGCCTGGCACACAAGACCCATCAACATGCAATCCTGCATGTTCTTTATCCATAGGAAGTGATATCTGATGGTGGTGGAGTGACTCAGTAGAAGTTGTTTGGGTCTTTGGGTCATTATTTGGAGGAATACCACTTAGAATACCTATTTTGGATATATTATGAGTGAAAAATTAATTTCTGTTGTGTTAAACTACTGAGGTTTGGAAGTTAGTCTGTTACAGCAGATTCTTTCAAATGTAACAGACATAATTCCTATAGTTTGGTGAGTGATGAGAAGATCCTGAAATAGCACAGCAGTTAGGGGATGGAAAGTATGAACTTTCACAATGGATATTTAGGAGTTACAAGTAGCAAGGGATATTGACTGATTTACTGTGAAGTGAATGGAGAAATAGAGAATCATTTTTAGCTTTTCAGCTTGGGCGACTGGGAATATGGTAACAGTGAAAATGGTAATGGTAAAATAGGATTTACAGGATGATAAGGTCTTTTGAAAAGGTAATTATTACTAATTTGAATCTACTTTCAGATATAATTGTTTGAAAGAGTAATTTGTTTACATTTTTAAATTCTTATCTGTTCTTTGCCATACCTTACTACTTCCCTGCACTACCAATTTTGGTCTTGGCCCTGTGAATTTCTTGAACTAATGAAATCAGAGAAAGAGTTTTAGTTTGCTAGTTCTAAGCAGAGGCCTTAAGAGACATATTTTCACTTCCCATAACTGCTCCTGTTCTCCTGTTCTCTACCATGAGGACATCAGAACTTGGGACTTATTTTTCAGACATCCCATAATGGTTCACATCTCAACACAATCAGGAGCAGAGCCATACACAAGAAATAAATATTTGTATTTATCAACCATATGAATTAGGCAGTGTTATTACAGGAAAAAACTCCCAGACCTATTTGAATGAGATAGTTGAATTATGTGATAGGGAGTTGAGAATAATATTCTGGAGAAGAAGAAGTTGGAGATAACTAATTTTGAAGTTGTGAGTGAAGTTGTGATTGGTGATGCATAAAGTCATCTAAGTAAATCATAGAAGAGAAAAGTTCAAGGATGGAAGGAAATCTAAGAGCACCAGCAGTTTGAGGTGGGATTGGGAAGAGGATCAACAGTTCTGGAATGGGAATGAATAGTTAGAAACATAAGCAAATGACCAAGAGAAGGTCATAAAATTAAAAGAAAGAGATGGAAGTACTTCAGGGAAGGTGTTATGAGCAACATTAAACATCACAAAAAGTTCAGATAAAAACATACTCAAAATAATCCCTTGACTATAGCAGTTAGAAGACATTGCTAAAAGTCACCCTTTATTATAAGACTAGAGACCCAGCGCACGAAATTGTACGTGGGTAGGGTCGCTAGGCCTAGCCTGCGATCAGAGCCATCTTCTGCCTATTTGCAGTCCCAAGTCCCGCCCCAGCGCCACCCACCCTGGTTCCCTGTGGTTCCCCATCCAGCATCCAGTGATCAGAGCCTACAGGCCAGGAGGAGGGACCAAGAGGTCTGCCTTCCGCCCACTCACCAGTCCCACCCTGCCACCACCCACCCCAGTTCCCTATGGTTCCCCATTTGCCATCCAGTGATCAGAGCCAGTGGGCTGGGGGGAGGGACCAAGAGGTGGTCAATGCATCTCATAATAACTGGTCGAGCGGTCATTCTGGTCGTTACACTGTTATGGTTGCTGGGCTTTTATTATATAGGATATCCAGTAGAATTAATAAAGTTTGTACACTTAAACAATGTTTTTTCACTTAATGCTTGTTAAGTGAATGCCTTTGTTTGACTGTACTTATACAAACGTTACAAAAATCAAACAAAAAACAATCATGGCATTTATTTAACATTTTGTACAGTTAAGCTTTTATATTTTGTAAATCCAAATACTATTATGTGCCTTGAAATTGGTTTTACTTTTAATTGTATAAAACACTACAATTGATATAGTAGAAATTGAACTTAATGATTTTCTAAGGAAAATTTAAAACTTAAAGTAGAAAAATAAATATTTTGAATTTTATTTCAATTAAAAATGGCTCTAAATTGGTAGATTTCATCCACTTAGACAGATTTTTAAAAGGTCATTTAAAAATGTCAATAAATCTACTTGACATATTAAAAAATTAAATATATACACAGTCTTTTAATTTATTATAATTTAAAAAGTAAGATCTTTCAAAGCATTAAGGAAAAACTGGAATACTATATATGTATATGTATATAATATATATATATATGTATATATATATGTATATAATGCTTAATTGATTGATTTTTTGAAAATAGAGACATGGCTTTTATGAATCATATCATAGAAGAAAAGTATTTTTATTAGAAAACTTTTAGGATGACTGCCAGCTTCCTTAGATAATTTTTTAGATTATAAAATATTGAACATTTTCTTTAAGAATTTGTTACCTAAAAGCTTCTGCCATGTGGAATTTTTTGTGATGTAGAAAAGCTTTCAGGATGCATGGTGGAAAAGATAATATTTAATTTAATGAACTGGTAAACACAAGAATAGGTTTTATGTTCCATAAAGATTTTGTGAACACTATCTTTACAAATATATTATATTACTATTCTGATTTTTTCAAACATAGCAAACATCTCTAAATATAGTCACAACAGTGTTATTGTTTATAGACTCAATATAAATACAATGCTTATAAATGAACATATTTTTCAAAGGAAAGCATAAGATATAAGCTTAAGCTGTGAAAGCTCCCCAAACATATTTCTGATGAATGCAGGTGATTATTTTGGCAAGCTTACCAAAGTAAATTTTCAGCCTTAAGAATGAGAACCATTTTTCTTTTAGGGTCATCCGAGGTCCTTGAGATAACTCTGTTCTATCCAGGAAAGCTGAAATCATTCTGAATTGACCTAAGGAGACTGTAGACTACTGAATTTCCCTACTGAAATAATTACTTTGTGGCATCTTTCCTTGGTCATCATGTGTTGAGTCCTTCATTCAGACTAGTTGGATGCTTTTTCCTTTCCCTTTGAACAATACTAATAGATTCCCATGTATATATATTTTTAAATATATTTTTTATATATTTTATTGATTTTTTTATTGAGAGGAAGGGAGAGGGATAGAGAGTTAGAAACATCGATGAGAGAGAAACATTGATCAGCTGCCTCCTGCACACTCCCTACTGGTTATGTGCCTCTAACCAAGGTACATGCCCTTGACCGGAATTGAACAGGGACCCTTCAGTCCGCAGGCTGACACTCTATTCACTGAGCCAAACCGGTTAGGGCGATTCCCATGTATATTGAATGCTGGACACGAGTATGTAACTTCTGAGCATACCTGTGTACTTCAGCTCCTACCAGCCTTACAGAAAGTCACTATGTTAGCAATTTAACCTGCTTATGCCACTTGAATTGCTCTTGTAATTATGCAATTTAGATATTATGTAGTATGATAAATTATGAATTGAAAAAGAGTTATGGTAACGATGAAAATTGCCTTGGAAAACAATAAGTGCTTTCAAATTAGGCATGTATGCTAGACAACTCTAAAATAAGGGAAGTGAAATAATAAAAAGGTCCAAAATCTAGAGGGATTCTTCATTCAGTTTGTATTTAAGAGTCTTAATGTTGTTGCTTCACTTCTAGGAACCATAAACTAGAAATCTTAGATAATACATTATAATTATGCTTTATGCCAAAAAAAAAAAAGGTAGCTTGAGAGTCTGATCATATATGTTTAGCTCCCCAAAGATTGCAAATGGATATAAATATATAGCTAAGTAAGAAATGTGTATATATATATACTAGAGGCCCGGTGCACGAAATTCGTGCACGGAGGGGGGTTGTCCCTCAGCCCAGCCTGTACCCTCTCCAATATGGGACCCCTCGAGGGATGTCTGACTGCCCGTTTAGGCCTGATCCCGGTGGGCAGTCGGATCCCTAAACGGGCAGTCGGACATCCCTCTCACAATCCAGGACTGCTGGCTCCCAACTGCTTGCCTGCCTGCCTTCCTAATTGCCCCTAACCGCTTCTGCCTGCCAGCCTGATCACCCCCTAACCACTCTGCTGCCAGCCTGTTTGCCCCCAACTTCCCTCCTCTGCAGGCCTGGTCACCCCTAACTGCCCTCCCCTGCAGGGTTGATCGCCTCCAACTGCCCTCCCATGCAGGCCTGGTCCCTCTCAACTGCCCTCCCTTGCAGGCCGGGTGCCTCCCACCTGCCCTCTCCTGCTGGCCATCTTGTGGCGGCCATCTTGTGTCCACATGGGGGCAGGATCTTTGACCACATGGGGGCAGCTATATTGTGTGTTGCAGTGATGATCAATCTGCATATTACTCTTTTATTAGATAGGATAGAGGCCTGGTACAGGGGTGGGGGCCAGCTGGTTTGCCCTGAAGGGTGTCCAGGATCAGGTGGGGGTTCCCTTGGGGTGTGGGGCAGCCTGAGCAAGGGGCCTGTGGTGGTTTGCAGGCCGGCCACGCCCCCTGGCAACCCAAGGGGAGGCCCTGGTATCTGGAATTTATATTCCTTCTACAATTGAAACTTTGTAGCCTGGAGCGGAGCCAAGCCTGGGGCTCCTTCCGAGGCCGGCAGCCATTTGTGTTGGGGTTATAATTGAAACTTTGTTGCCTTAAGTGGGTGGGCCCGGCCAGGGTGTGTGGAAAGCTTTGCTTCCCCTGTTGCCGGCGGCAATCCTGGCCTGCTCTCTCAAGCTCCATTCTGCCGCCATTTGTTTGAATTTGTTTACCTTCTATAATTGAAACTTTGTAGCTTGAGTGGAGGCTTAGGCCTGGCAAGGGCAGGTGAAAGCTTGGCTTCCTCTGTTACCTAGGAAACCTTGTTCTCTGTGGCTGTAGCCATCTTGGTTTGGGTTAATTTGCATGCTCGCTCTGCTTGGATGGTGGGCGTGGCTTGTGGGTGTGTTGGAGGTATGGTCAATTTACATATTTTTCTATTATTAGGTAGGATGGATACACACACACACACACACACACACACACACACACACACACACATATCTTTTAATAATAACTGTTCAAAGTAGCTCTCAATTCACCAATCCACTTCATGCTTCTATCTCATTGCGTATCATACTTAGGCTTTTATGATGTTACTCAAATCTGCTGAAGCCTTGCCAGCCTGCCAAGGTTCTTACCTTAGATTCTTAACAGGAATCATTGGCCCTGATGATTAAGACTTGATGCCTCCAGTGGATCAGATTCCCTGGTGATAACTTCTAATGTTCCTATGTCAAGGTGTATCCCCTTTCTGAGAGGATAAATCAGTCCTAAGTCCTGATGAGTTGTGTTTCCTAAGACAAAGCAGATGGGGCTGGAGAACCCTGTGAGGCTATGAGCTGGCAGATAGCAAGCAGTGCTCAATAAACAGTGACTCCACTCATAACTCATTTTCCTTTAGAAATATGGTTGCTTCTATAACTGTTCAAGATTTACATTGTTGTGGGAATAAAGTTTTTTTTTAATTTTTCTATAGTTATAGATTAAACAAATATTGCCAAATTTCAAATATTATCTCTACATATAAATTACCTTAATGATTGATTTATCAGTAAGTCTTATTGATCGTATGATGATCATCATAACACAAGCAAATGAATACTCGACTCAATAAGAGCACCAAACAAAATCAGAAGAACAGGTTCAAGTCACAAGTATGTCATTCTTCAGAAGGTTGACTTCAGGATATTCATTTAATTTTTTTTCTTGAGATTCATTTTTTCCCCCTCATCTATAAAGTGGCAATGAGCTCATATTAGAGGTAATGCCTTTTGTAAGTTTTAACCCACTAGAGTGATAATCATTGCAGATATTATACATTTGTGCTTTGACTGGGTTTGCTATTTTAATTTTTAAAAACTGTGTATCCTCCTGAAGCTGATGTTTACACAAGTTTATAATACCCTTCTATAGAAGGAATGTATATCTTTATTTTTTAATTATAGCTTAATTTATGAGAATCAAGTTCTTGTTCAACTAACTGTAGACACAGGGGCAATTGTCCTATTTAAACTGTAGAATCCCCATAAGTGTATTTCTTCCTTAGAACTATTTTTAATAATTCAGATTTTCAGTGTGAACTGTAACACTAGAGAGAGAATTATGAAAGTTGTTTTCTATCCCTGACACTGTAACTAATTTGGTATTCTTTTGGGGCAAGGCATTTAACCTCTTTTTAGTTTAGTTTACAAGCTGTAAATTGATATAAAAATGTCTTCTCAGATAGAATGTCTGCCAAGTTACTTCTATTAAGGAAAATATAATTTTTAAAATTTGAATAAGAAAAAAAGGCACCCTCTGTTGTCAGTGAATGACTAAGTGCATAAACCTCATACACTGTAATTATATTAAAAAATAATCTGTCTGGGTTAGATAGGATCAATATTCATTATTAATTTCTTTTTCTCTTAAAAAAACAACCACATAAATCTTTGGCTTACTTTAAGGATATTTTAAAACCACAGAAAGGCATTGCTTCTCTCCATCCCCCCATTTTCTTTAATAGAACAACATTGCAAAGACCAAACTCCTTGGGGGACAGTGTGGGAATCCCATGCTTGACCACATACTGTTCCAGCAGAACTTGGCTGATGGTGTCTGATAGAGAATGTCTTAGGTCAGTTTCCTCTCTGAGGTTTCTTTAAACTTTAAAAAATTTAACATGTCCTCACCCTTCTTGCCTCTGATGAGTTTTCCATGTTTATCTCTAACATTTAAGTTACCCTTAGGATGAGACTGTTCTGTGGCATAGATACAGTTAGATCTCTTTGGATACCAGAATTTAATAAATCAGATGTGCTGGTATTTTCCATCAATATTAATCACATTCCCATTTTTGCAAGTGCTAATTCACTTAAAATAAGAAGACACTGTTTACAGCTCCCACAAACTAAAATTGGTAACTTAAGGCATAAATAATTCATATTATGTGTCATTTCCTATTTCTAACTCAGAAAATATTGCTCTTGTCTTCAAGCATCACATTATTAGAAATAACCCCGTGAGAGTCTCACCAATGCATGCTCAAGTGGACCAGGGCATAGTGTTTTCTTCTTTCCCCACCATTTTTAGTAATCAACCTCTCTGGGAAACTGAAGCAGCCAAGTTTTACGTCAGAGTTGAAAAGATTCTCAAGTTAGTCTGGGTCTCCAGAGGGCACTTAAAGGTCTTAATGTTAATAGTATATGTTTATTGTTGGCCAGTACTCTAAAGCTTAGTAATTTATATTTTTAAAACCAATTCTTCTTTTTTTTCTGAGAAGCAAAAATGATAATATTAATCCTATGGTGTACAAAAGAGAAAAAGAAAGGAGGATAAAAAGAATTAGCTAGGAGGGGGGAATGATGGACAGTTTGTTGACTAAAATGAAATGTAAATTAAGAATTTTGAGGGGGAAAAAATGGGTGTTTTTTTCCCCTCATCAGGTTTCCTCCAACTATGTTGCCTACTTTAAATGTCCATCCTTCCTTTTAGCAACATTGACAGTTATTTACTCTCTGATTGAATCCCTGGTGTTTTTATTCAATAGGTATCAACATCGATTAGGATCACTTTTTTATAAGCTGCAAGGATTCTGCCCTAGGGAGTTTCTAGTAAACCCAGAAAAGACATCAGAAACATTTTTATTGCCAAGTTGGTGAAGAAGACTTAACAAATTTTTCTTTCTTAAATTTGGTCATAGCTGCTTGTATTCAGATGTCATAATCATAGACTATCAAATATAGGTATATGCTTCCCTTCAAATAGGTTAGTGTGGACCACCAGAAAGTCATGCTATTTACCTAGTTATCTGAGTCAAGAGAAACTTAATGGTAAGAGTGGGGTATTTCAGGAAAGTTTGACTAGAATACTGCAGAATTTTTGAATATTAAATTAATGTTAAATCTGTTACAAGATGGGTTGACAATCTCAGGATATTGTCTCTTCCCTAGTAAATCTAGGACATCAACTCATACTTAATTCATACACATATACACATATACACCACACATATACATTTCTAAAATGTGATTTCTCTTCTCACCCAAATAAATGGTGGCAAATGGTCAAAATGTTTAGGATGAAAGCAAAGTCTTGGTGCTTCATGTCTGTTACTATAAATATTTCTGGGAAAAGGGGACTTGGGAAAATGGGACAGGTAAAAAATAAAACACTCTTAAAAATTTTTTTTAGATCAGGTATTTTTAAAAATATATTTTATTGATTTTTTACAGAGAGGAAGGGAGAGGGATAGAGAGTTAGAAACATCTATCAGCTGCCTCCTGCACACCCCCTACCAGGGATGTGCCCACAACCATGGTATATACCCTTGACCAGAATTAAACTTGGGACCCTTCAGTCCACAGGCCGGCGCTCTATCCACTGAGCCAAACCAGTCAGGGCAAAATAAAACACTCTTAAGTCTCTGTATTACAAGCCTCAGAAATATGTGCAAAATGTGTAATAGGTTCTAATTCTCCAGTAAGCAATCCATTTTTAGGAAAAATACAGAGGACAATATGAGACAGTTTTGATTGTTTCTAGAAGTCTAGCTTATTTGTGCCATTTCAAACTGAAAGTAGAAAATAAGAATAATTTTTTTTTCTATCTGGAGGTTGTTATTTAGTTGTGAATTATCTAATTTGCTGTTCAACGCTTTTTGGTTCACTAGAATTTTAGTGGTAAGTTCTTCATCGAGCAGTGGTGTGATTATTGTATTACTAGTCTAATGTCATTGATTGTAATTTAATCTTATTTTATAGCCATCCTTTCAGGCTGGAGAGTTTGGTATAAGTCCTAACCCTGCATCTCTTCAAAGATCTCTTCTGTCATTTTTTTCTTAGACCAGAAAAGATGAGGCCTTGGCAAAAATGTGTGTGTGTGTGTGTGTGTGTGTGTGTGTGTGTGTTTGTGTTATTTAGCTTCCCTGTGTATCATCTTCCATGCTTGTATAATGGGAGTAATATACAACTTACATTATATGATAGCTTTGAGACTTAAACAAGATGTTTATAACTCTCCTCAGCTAGAATAAATACCCAATGAGTTTAGGTATTTTAATCAATGTTACAATTAGAAGTGTTTATTGATATTCAAATTCTTGAGTGCCTACTTTTTAGCAGACACTGTTTCCTCATTTACTCTTAGTAGTCCAGTCTTTTACATTACACATCTTACCTTATAATAGACAAATATGCAAATTGACCGCACCTTCGCTACGCCCAAGCCACGCCCACCAACCAAGCCACGCCCGCCGACCACGCCCACCAGGAAACCGTTGCAGGGATGTTGGGGTGTGGCGGAGCCCAAGGCCGGGAAAGCCTCGGGCAGAGGCTTTCCCGGCCTTGGGCACCAGCGGAGAGCCTGCACGGATCTCAGGCAACGACCAGGGGGTCGGCTCCTACGATCCTTTGCAGGGACGCTGGGTGCAGCCGAGCCCAAGGCCAGGAAAGCCTCCGCCAGCGGGGAGCCTGCACGGATCGCAGGAAACCACTGGGGGTCGGCTCCTGCGATCCTTAGCAGGGATGTTGGGTGCGGCCAAGCCCAAGGCCACCGCCCGGGGCCAAGCCCCAACCCTGAAAGAAGGCAGAAGGCGGTGGCCACAGCCAAGGCCTGGTTCCCCGGTGCTGGCAGAAAACTGGTGCAGGCAGCCAGGTGAATGAGGGTCTATTGCACGAATCTTCGTGCAAACGAGCTGCTAGTTAATATATAATGTGTGATTAGCATGCCAAGTAGTTCTGCATGTTAGATTTTCAAGTACAGGCAAACCTTTCTGGAAAATTTGTGTAGTACTATAGAAAGAAAACTAATAATATTTATCTTAGCTAGAGTAAAGAATTATGTTATAAAACATTACTATGGATAAAAAAGTGTGGTATTATATGCAATGGGATGTTACCCAGCTTTGAAAAAGAAGGAAATCCTGCCATTTGTGACAACATGGATAAATTTGGAGGGCATTATACTAAGTGAAATAGCCAGATAGAGAAAGACAAATACATCATGATATCACTTCTATGTGGAATCTAAAAAAATGAAGTTAAATCCTAGAAACAGAGAGTAGAAAAATGGTTGCCAGGGGCGGGGTGGGGGGAGGTGGTGAGGTGGAGGAAATAGGGAGAAGTTGGAAAAAGAGCACAAACTCTCAGCCAAAGATGAATAAGGTCTGAGTGTCTAGTGTATAATATAAATATCTTACAATTTTATTTGTTAGTTATTTCGCAGTAACACTGAGAGAAGCTCATGGTTCTATAATTGCTATTCATTGAGTCATTGCTATTCATTGTGTTATTGGTTAAAAAAAGAGCTGTGTTTCATTTGTCAGTAAAGCGATTGCAGTCATTAGAAAATTATCATCTACACTAGAGGCCCGATGCACGAAGATTCGTGCAAGAATGGGCCTTCCTTCCCCTGGCTGCCAGCACTGCATTCGCTCCGGTGGAGCCGCCTTTTCTCTCTGGCCTGGAGCCACCTTTCCTCCTTCCCACACTGCCTAGAGGCCCAGAGCAGTGCGGAAAGCCTGCGTTGACACCATGGCAATAATGCAAGCATCCCACCTCATCCCCGGCACCTGCATATGCAAATTACCCCACCATCTTTGTTGGGTTAATTTGTATACCCACTCCTGATTGGCTGGTGGGTGTTGCAAAGGTACAGTCAATTTGCATCTTACTCTTTTATTAGTGTAGATTCTTTTGACAGGAACACAAGACCTTGGATTTTTGTCCAAAAACAAATTGAAAATATCAAACAATTACCTTTATTTGTATGAGCTCATATTTCCCTTTGGTTGCAAATGAAGATTCTTAATATTTTGTTAGGATTTAAGAAACAGATGGGCAAATTAAAAGAGGATTTTAGCACAACCTTCCAAGGTTTTCCACCAGGAAGTTATGTGATTAGAGCTGTGTGTCAAAGGAACTAGTCAGGTGGAAGAGTATAGGTGAACCTAGACATGGGTGAGGAACTGAGGTGAGGGAATGAGATTGGGAACCTTTGAGATGGCCTGGGTGAGGAGTAGAGGCCCTGAACAATGGTATAACAGCAGAAATGGAAAGAATAGACTGCAACCAGAAGAGAGAGGACAATGGGACCCTTGCAAAGGATTAGATAAGAATGCTTGAGCAGGAAAGGCAATGATAACTTCCTAGTTTCAGTTTTGTGACTGGAAGGTTATTAGCAAGGGCAGGGAGGGACTTGTTAAAACTGAAAAAGCTAAGTAGCCATGCCATCATCTGCATCTCAGACTTCCAGCTTCCAGAAATGTGAGACGAGTTCCTGCTGATTTCAGCTACCCAGTTTCTGCTACTTTGCTATGTCAGCCCTAGGAAACTAAAGCACTGATCTGAATTCTTTAATTGAGGCAGGGTGTGCTAACTCTCACCCAGTCATATTTAAAACTGTTTGGTATTAGAAGGGAAGTAAAAGACACCCCTCACCACATACAGTCAACACTGCTGGAACTGTGGCTGGAGAGGCCTCCGTAGGGAGGTGGGAGCTTCCAATGAAATTTCTGGTCACAGAGCTTGACCAAGTGTGCACATGTAAAAGACTCGACAGTTCTGAATATATGTTTTGTTAGTTTAAATTTTATATCGTTTCAAAGAAAGCATATTCATACCTTCCCAGGAGAACACAGCCTGGGACTGTGCTGTCTGTAGGAAGCAGGGGTACACTGTAAAACTCACCTCTCACGGAGTGCAAGCTACAGAAGAAGGGATGACAGGTAACATAGCTGTGCACAGCCACAGAAGGGCAGCTAATGCTTTCCCTGTTAGACTTAGTTTTCCCAAATTGAGGGGGAGAAAAAACAATCACAGGAAAATTGGGCTAAGTTGTTGCCACATTATTCCCTTAAGTTCAAGTTATAGCTGGACACTACAGAAAAGACTCTGAATGCAATAATTTTATCTGCTCTACTGATATAAACATTCATTAATTAAAGGGATTTGCCTTAAGTCCCATCAATAAAAACACGACAGCTATAAAATGCCCACATCTAAGACGCATATAATGGTTGTGGCTAGGGCTAATTTAGAAAGACAGACTTCAGCTAGAGTTTGCAAGAAGGTTGTGCTGTATGTTTCAGTAGCCATCAGAGAGAGAGAGAGTGGTTCTTTTAAGCTGAAAGCAAAACTGTCTCTGAAATGAGGCTCAATCTTTGGAATTAACAGCAGTGTTTGGAAGGGAGGTTTCCTGTTAGTGTGCTGCAAGATGCAGACAAACTACTAGCAGAAGTAGTCAGATGAGAGGTAAAACTTGCAAATGTTACTAAAAAACATTCAAACTCAAATATCCATAACTCTCTCTCATCCCTTTTAGTTAATTAGTTTACTTATTCAACAACTATTTACAGTGTATATTATTTGCTAGCATGTGGTAGGTCATAGATATGACAGTGACAAAGATAGATAAAACCTCGGTTGAGCTTGTATTCTAGCAAGTCATAAAAAAAATGTTTGCTATTTACCTCTTCTTATGTTTCACAGATTTGCCCGAGGCTTGGTGAAATTAGGAAAGCTAAAGAAAACAGGTCAGGGATCGACAAGTTTTCATTCTTAGAGACACAAAGCATCATACTGGTTTTAAAAAATATATATTTTTATTTCAGAGAGGAAGGAAGAGGGACAGAGAGATATAAACATCCATGATGAGAGAGAATCATTGATTGGCTGCCTCCTGCAAGCTCCCTATAGGGGATCAAGCCCGAAACACAGGTATGTGCTCTTGACCAGAATCGAACCTGGGACTCTTCAGTCCATAGGCTAATGCTCTATCCACTGAGCCAAACCAGCTAGGGCACAAAGCATCATATTGAAGCAATTAGGAGTCAGTTATAAACAGAGAACTCGGCTTAAAATAAGACATTTCTAAATATTGTTCTCATCTCTCTTTTTCCATGTTATGACATTCAGTACATTTTATGGCATGTTACGACTTTTTTAAATGCCACTAAAACTACAGAAGCTCTTTTAACATATTCCAATATTTGGAAGACAGCCTTTATAGATTACTGAATTTTCAGTTAGTTGGAACTTAGAATGTATTCAGTTTAACTCTCCAATCATCTTTTTTTTTTTTCCATAGAAATAATTATCTACAAGTCATTTTACATGTGATGCCTTCAGACTGTAAAAATCAATATTCACTAAAGGTGTGACTAGCTTCCCCATGTTTGGTTGATACATAGGCACTACAGTCACATGACTTGAGAGGTTATTTTATTTAGGCAGTTATTCTTTCCTTGTTTTTTTCTTTATCTTAGCTTTATGAGTGGCCAGGAGGCTGAAGTCTGAATAATTGGAAGAGGAGCAATGGGACGCACTCCTAACATTCAGAAGATGAAGCAGCACAGGGAGACTAGTGCGATCTTCTCAGGAGATGCCGTCACGGTATTTGGTGGACTTGGTATACCCAGTGAGTCAGGCCTTAGAAAACCAGTCACCAGCCCAAGGGACCCACTGAATTTTTGGGGTAACATTCTATTTTGCTGCATTCATTTTAAATTCAGCTGCTTATTGATTTTAGATGCTTAGGGGAAAAAATCATCTTTCAAACTATGAACATTTGGTATGAGTAGCATTTTACAGAGTTCCAATATTGCTCAAACTGACTTGGCTCACTTATGAGGATAGGAGCCTGTGGTAGCACAAGTGTCAGGGTCTGGAGTCCTACACCAATGGAGTTTGCAGTCACACACACACACACACACACACACACACACACACACGTTGTGCTCAAGGGTGAAAAGTGCTAGGGAAATATCTATTTTATTCAAAAATAGACTGTCTATAAAATGACTAATAAAAAGAAATTATGGCTTCCATATCCTCTTTAATATTATAGTACTATTTACTTTTATAATTCTTTTTAATATTTATCTTTATTGTTGAAAGTATTGCAAATGTCCCATTATATTCCCTCCTCCACCCAGCACCTGAATCTTCAACACACTATTGTCTGGTGACTGGTTTTCTAAGGTCTGACTCAGTGGGCATACCAAGTACACCAAATACTGTGATTGCATCTCCTGAGAAGATTGCACTAGTCGCCCTGTGCCACTTCACCTTCTTGAAAAGAACAAGAATAAAAGTTAAAGGAAACAAGAAATAGTAAAAATGAACAGGAAAAGTAATACAAATTAGAGTATGATAAATTTAGGTAATCTTTAAAAACTAATTTCAGTTCCCCAAATCACAGTCTTGAAGCTTATTTCTGTGTTTACCAAAATGAAATTAAGTAGGAAATCTTTAGTGACCTGTAGCATCTAGTATATATTTGATGTTCTCAACCCATCTTCATTGTCTTTCCTCTCCAGTATATGTGTGTGCATATGTGTGTATGCATATTCGTGTGACCAATGGCAGAGAATGCTTCAGTGTTAATATCCATTTTTACATCTGTGTTAAGCTCTGCCTGTTCCCCAGGTTATCCTTCTTGCTTAGCCACACTGATAAGCACAATTAACTGTCACTTACAGTGTTAACTGCCTCCCAATATATAAGACCAATTCTAAATTTAGACAAGAGGAGAATCTCTTCTTCAACATTCTGAGACTCACATATTACTCAGGTTCTAGTTATATGGTGATTGTCAGGTAATTCTAACACTGTCTCCGTCTCTGGCATTCTTCTTTAATTGCTTATTGTTTAGCCTCCCTTTAATAGTCTTCCAAGTACATTTGGAGGTCACCTTCTGAGTCTGGTATCTGTTCAAGTACTGTCCATGAGGCCAGCCCTGGTAGCATTCCTGATTTAAATCACCTTCACCTGTTTGTTTGTTTTTTTAGTCCTTCCACTTCCCCAAATGGCAACCTATCCATCCAGTGGTTCAAGCTACAAATTTTGTGTCATTTTTTAATTCTTAGGGAACTTAGAGAACTAGTTTCCTGAGACAGTCCCAGTTTATACTTGTTTCCCCAACATAAATATTGAAAGTCCGCATTCATTTTCAAGGTATTTTGACTTGGATAAAAACTATATGTTTACCCTGTTCCAATTCCATGGAATATTTTGTACAACAGACCAAAAGTCCTATTGGCACTGTTGTAGTGTACCCCGAATCTCACAAAGGACGCCTCAAAAAGTCAAATTATGGAGTCATTTATTCAAAGGCTGGCGGCTACGAGGGGCAACAGCACTCCAAATCTCGCAGCCCCGAAAGGTTCGCCACATCTGGCTTATATGCAGAATATAACAAAGGTCGAGGCAGGGGGGAAGTCCACAGCCATGCAAGCATCCGCAAGGTAGATGGTGACAAAGATAACTGGCGCCTTCCCAGACCCTTGCCTGAGGCAGGAATTCCACACCTCTCATGCCCTCCACCCTCCCCTCACTAAACAGCTGTATAAAGGAAGTACCTAAGCCCTCGTTTTGGTGCAAACTTCCCTGGCCCACTCTCAGACCGGTGAGTTTCGCCCGGGAGCGCAAGATTAAAACCTCCCCCCTTTTCATCGCCTGGACTCTGTGTCTTGTTTCCTGCGTTGCAAACCTTTCAGTATCGATTACATCTTTGGGTTTGGAATGAGGAACCTGGTTTGCACAAAGCAGTTACAGAAGCGAAATTGAGAAAGTTAGTTATCTATAAAGATTAAGTATAGTTTTGGGTCTACGGATCACTGAATCAACAGAAACACATTATCTGGAGCCACTGAGGCAATTTAGGGTAATTGTGCTGTCCTGGTCTCGGGACCACTGAGTCAACCGAAACACATTATCTGCAGCTACTGAGACAATTTAGGGCAGGGGTCCTCAAACTTTTTAAACAGGGGGCCAGTTCACTGTCCCTCAGACCGTTGGAGGGCCGGACTATAGTTTAAAAAACAACAACTATGAACAAATTCCTATGCACACTGCTAAGTCGGCTGCTAAGCAGGACAGGCAGCGGCGGCAAAAACACCCAGCGGGCCAGATAAATGTCCTCGGCGGGCCGCATGTGGCCCGCGGGCCGTAGTTTGAGGACCCCTGATTTAGGGTAATTGTGCTGTCCTGGTTCCCAGGTACAGAAGAATGTGCTTTGATAACCAGTAAGATCACAATCAATGGGATATTCAAACCACCATCCATGGAGTATTCAATCGATTGGGATAGCATACATAAGTTCAGAAAATCAAAATAACTTTTCTATTGTTTTAGCAAGCAAATAAGTACAGAACCCAAAACAGCAGGGTTAAAGTTAAAGTTAAAACTGCAGTTTCTACCTGAGATGATTGCTACCATACTTCAGCACTACCTTCAAAATACATCCAGTATTCATTCATTTCTCCCTATTTTCAATATATCATCATAGTCCACATTATTATTCTCTCTTACTTGGATCATGGCAACTGCCTTCAGTTTGGTCCTCCTGCTTTTATAATTGCTCCCTCATGGTCTATTCTTCACCTAAGAACAAACTTATGAAGCAGGGATTTTGGGGGAACATAGGTAGGCTTAGGGATTTTTTAGAATTGGGGTCCATGGAAAAACACAGGGCCACAGACTGGGAGAAGGTACATTTCCATAACACAAGGAATCCAGGTACAGTTATTTCCATAAGACAAGGAGGCAGCAACAGGTATATTTCCATAAGACAAGGGAACTGGAAGTAGTCAAGAAAGGTCTATATTTACAAAATAAAGAGAAGGAAGCCCAAAGGGAATAGGAAAACAATAAGGAAGGGGTGGGGGGAGAACCTCACATGTGAGGTTCTACCTTTGAGCCCAGGAGTTACTATAGTAACCAGTCTAGGGGAATAGTGACCAATCAGAGGGGATATCAAGGCAACAGAATCTGCAGCCTTTATAAGCCGTTGGGAAGAGGAATTCAGTGGGACCCTTTCCCCCCCCCCCCCACGTGGGAGTCTGTACTTGTTCTTCAATAAATCTCCACCTTTGCTATACCACCTTCTGTCCGTGGATTCATTCTTTGATTCCAACAGACAAAGAATCTGGGTCCAGTCCAAAAGTTCAGTATCACTTATACCAATCCTTTGCTACAAAATTTCTCATCTGAGAATAAATCTTACCATCTGGTCATGCCCTATAAGGCTGAAGTGACCGGCGTCTGTTTATCTTTCACTACTATGTGCTGACCCTCTTCTGATTCAGTTTGTTTTCTTTCCCCAGCTATAATAGACTTCTTGCTGTCTTGTAAAAATAAACATTCAACTCAACTCCCAACTTTGCAGCTTTTATCGTCTCTGCCTAGAGCTCTGTTTTCCTGGTATTTGCATTAATGCAGGTACATTAATTCAGATATTTCTCCACCCAAAGATCACTCATCTGAGAGACTTTCCTGGCCACCCTTTTAAAAATAGCTGCCCTGATTGAGTGCAGGAAACAGAAATACGTGTAGCTATTTCAGGCAGAAAGAAATTTAATCTAAAAATTAGGATCTTACAAAATCATTAGTAGGAAAGGAAATCGAGAGATCACCATTGGATCCCTCGCTTTGGGTCATGTCACTGTAGAGTTCAGGAAATAGCTGCTGCCACTGTTACCTCTGTGGCTTCTACCACAGCCACCCCACACCCATGAAGCAGGTATGAGACAGTGGACTCTGGTGCCCAGCAGTGCGTGTGTTCACATGTACTAAAATTGCCACCAGTGCAGGAAAATGGCCTCAACCTCCCAGAATCCTCCACATCTTATGCAAGGTCATCTCCATGGGAGAACCCAAACCACATCTAGTGAGCTAGCTGAAAGGGAGTCCAGGAAAAATATTCTTTATTATTCTAAGGTAAGTAGAGGACACAAGGGTCAGGACTAGATGGGGAGTGCCAAGAGACTATATTTAGCTCATGCTCCCCTGGGTCCTGTCACACTCTATTCTTGACTCTGCTTTACTTTTCTCCCAAACACTTACCAGTACCTAAAATACTTATTTGTTTGCTTGTTATTTTCTGTTTTTGTTTTGTTTTGCTTGTTTTTTTGTAATAGAATCTAAAGTCCAAGGCAGGGACTAGAAAGGTGCCTGTTGGCTCAGACTGCAGCACTTGAGAGACATGTGCTGAATAGAGAAATGAGTAAAGGAATCAATCATATATATCTGCTTTGATAGGAAGTCATATTTAAAACATTGTGAAAATAAATAGCATGCCACATGTTGTGTTAGAAGTATTACCAGAGGATGATTCCAGTGGGTAGAAAAGTAGAAGCCATTAAAAGTTAAATTAGTATATTGAGGAAAAACTCAATCTTAGGTTAGCAAGATTTTGTGGCAAATGAAAACAATCAATTAATTGTATTTTTGCAACCATAACTGAAAATGATGTTTACTTCTCATAGAGAAGAAAAACAAATGACTACGTAAAGTAACAGTAACTTTCTATTCTTTTTCCCACCTCTTATTACTCTCCATGGGAGATTGATGAGACTGAAAACTCTTTCTATTCGGGCTTAACCTTTCTTCTGTCACTCACAGGACCTGATTGCTGGCAGGCCAAATGATAGCAGCCCACTGGGGCAAGCTCTGTCCCTGCAGGGAGTAGCCTGCAATTGCCTAACTGTTCAATGACTCAGAAGTTGAGTTTAATTTATGTGGAAAGAAATGAAAAATTATTTTGACCTCATGGGTGAAACTATGTTCTTCAATAATAAAGCTAGTTTTTTTCCTACTTAGTTGTCTCCGGTGTCTATTACAGTAGTTTTCAAGCTTACACATTAGAATCACCGCCTAAGAGCTTTCAGATATACCGATGCCTGGGTCACCTCTAGAGATGTTGATTTAATTGTTCTGTGCTGCAGGCTGGAGAATTGGGATGTTTATAAGCTCACAGGTGATTTTAATAATTAGCCAAGGTTGCATGCCATTGCTTTTATGGAAAGGAATGTTAATTAGTATCTCAAAACCCAACCCAACAGATTGAAATTGATATGAGTTTAATGCTTGTCTTATGTGATGGGTTGTAATTGTGTCCCCCCTAAAGATAGGGTGAAGTCCTAATGCCTGGTACCTATGAATGTGACCTTATTTGGCGCTAGAGTCTTGGCAGTTATAGGCAAGTTAAGATGAAGCCTTTCTGGTGCCTAATCCAACATGACTGGTATCCAAGAAGAAAAGAGACACAGAGAGAAGACTTCCATGTGACAATAGAAACAGAGCGTGGAGTTATAGTGTCACAAACCAAGGAATTCCTGGGGCTTCTGGAAGCTGGAAGAGGCAAGGAAGGATCCTCCCTTAGAGGATGTAGCCTCTATTCAAAGCATGTAGCCTCTATTCAAATCCAGGAAAATGTTATCCTACAGGAATGTTCTCATATTGTCCTCAAGCCCCTTTCAGCTTCCAGGAGCTGGAGAAAGCTTTCTGGGTGGACTTCTACCTTTCCATGAGAAGATAAATTTCAGTTTGTGGAACTTTGCTGAGGCAACCCTAAAAAACAAATGCATGTTATTTGCAAGTGCTTTTTCAAAACATATTTCAAAGACTAGCTCATGCTTAGAGATTTCATAATTTCAAGTACAGCTTTGAAACAGGCTTTTGGATGTCACTAAGCTCTTCATTAGCCAGAACCCACTTGTCATCTAGATTTTGCTGTAGGCATTCTTCAGCGACTGCAGTTGCAGAATCACCTGGGTTCTCACTTGAAGAAATAATCAGACTACATCACTTGAAAGACGAATGGACTCTTAAAAAAAAAGGTTCAGTTAATCTATACTCAAATATATACTAATTCCCTTTTCTTAAGTCTATTAAAACTTTTAAATTCCTAATAATGGTGACCCCCTGTAAATCTGGATAGTTGTTTTGTATTGACATGTGTCCAAATACCACTTTTGGAAAAATAATTGGCCCCTCCTAAAACTTATTTTAGTAGGCATATGTTTTATGTGAGCCTTCTTCCTACCTATCAGGTGATTGGACCAAGTGTTTATATGACCCAATGACAACTTGCTCATAGATTAGCCTCTGAAATATGATGTAGGACAAGACATAGAAAAATAATCTGAATGTATCAAATTATATTTTGAGATACGCTGAACTGAAGAAATAAAAAGGAAGTAGATCAATGCGAATTGGGGACAGACCATATTTTCTAAAACCTGGTCTGTGTACAATCCAAAATTTAAGAAAACATACAGTGAGTAAGCATTAGAAGACAGTGTACAGAAAGAAATGGACAGACACTGGTTGAGGCAGCATTTTCAAGATCCAGAGGAATGATACTATCAAGGGGAAGAGAAGTGGGGCGTGGGGGCGGGGGCAGGGGGAGGAGGAGAATGAGAATAAAAATGTGTCCATTTCTGAATTCAGCCTCCATGATTCCAGTTCTAGTCTCTATGTAACTTTTGATAGACTCTGTTAACATAGTATAAGTCTCTCTTTTAAACCAGTGATCTAAATTAGAACAATATTCTGTGTAGCATGGCATTACTCAAATGTAATGTAGTACTCAAGTTAGGCATATGCAATGTCAATGCACTTGGCGATTTTGAAAAGGTAATCAGCTATGGTAAACCTTGAAGAGTTTCTGCCTATGTCCAGGTTACATTGCATTTAGTCTCATGCCTAAATCAATAGTAGAATGCTGGGCTATGGAGAAGATTCTGTCCACAGTGGTATCTAGTTGGTGTATTCTATATTTTAAATTGGAAGTGTGTACCTAAAAATCTGGATGTCTTTTTTTCTTTTGAAAAACTAGGCTTGAGGGCAATATGAGAACATTCCTGCAGGATAACATTTTCCTGGATTTGAATAGAGGCTGCATGCTTTGAATAGTGTTGTATTTCCCAGTGGCTGTAGTGTATCTGAGTATGTTTCCCCTTCAACAGGTTTCATACTATTTTTTTAAAAAATATATATTTTTATTGATTTCAGAGAGGAAGGGGGAGAGAGAGAGAGATAGAAACATCAATGATGTGAAAGAATCATTGATTGGCTGCCTCCTGCACTTCCCTTACTGGGGATCCAGCCCGTAACCCGGGCATGTGTCCTGACAGGGAATCGAACCGTGACCTCTTGATTCATAGGTTGATACTCAACCCCTGAGCCACACTGGCAGGCTGCACTATTTTTCTCATGGTACAAAAGTGTGTTCTTGCATGTGTGTATGTGTGAATGTCCCTGAAACAAAAAGGAAATGGAGAAAATTTTTGTTAGAATTAAAGCTATTTTTATATACTTAATATAAAGACAAAGTATGCTTTATTTTTACTCTACTCTTCAGTTACATTTAAAATGTAATTTTAAAAAGAATTCAGGAAGTTTGAGAAGGATTGGTGTTAATTATTCTTTAAATGTTTGGTAGAATTCACCAGTGAAACCATTTGGCCCTGGACTTTTCTTCATTGGGAGATTTTTGTTTACTGATTCAATATCCTCACATATTGGTCTGTTCAGATTTTCTATTAATGGTTCAGTCTTGGTAGGTTTTACATGTCTAGGAATTTATCTCTCATCAGTGGGTGATAGTCTATGACAGTGCTTTCTCGGGGCGCTAGGACCACAGCCAAGAGAGATTGGAGCCAGGACACAGGCCTTTGCAGGGTCCATAGCTGTGACTGAGGTCTGGCTGCCTATCGCCTGTTACATGGATGAGTGAGGCTCCTTCTGGGTTCCTTGGTATATGAGGCGGCATCCCACAGCTCCCACAAAGGCATGTTTGTCTGTGGATAGATGCCAGAGTTTTGTTGCTAAGGGGTTGTTAGAAAGGTGGAATCTTCATGCTGCTATGATGTTGACATCACCTCCTGGAGCTACATCAAAATCATCAATTCTTTCAAGGTTAGATCAAGCTATTAACCCATCTGGTTCCTGTGGGTTAACAGATCTTTTATGATACTAGATGGATTCTCATTCCCAACTTGTTATTGGGTCAATTTTTCTCATTTTTACTCTATTAGGAGATCAACCATTTCCTCTAGATTTAAAAAATTTTGTCATAGTTGCATTCCTAAATTTGCATTATTTTATTCTTTCTCAAATGTTTTGAAAATAAGCTTATATTATTAATTCCTTTAGACTATTTTATTAATTACCTACTTGTTTTCCTATTTATTTGAATCCATTTATAATTATTTACTTTGATTTTGGTTCATTTTTTTCTTAATTTATTAGATAAGATAACAAATACTTATTTTTTTCTCTTGTCCTCATTATATAAGACATTGCAGGCTATAAGTTTTTACTAAGTGCAGCTTTTTTCTGTTTCTCAACAGTTAGGTTTTCTTTTTCATTTCTCTCTCTATAGTTTGTGAACAACCTTTTGACTTCTTTTCTGGCCTAAGCATTTTCTTAGACTCATATTTTTTAAGTTCCTAGTAGTTAAAATAGTAATTGTAAGATTATATATCTTACAGTTTCTAAATCATCTGAATCATGAGGTGAAAATATGTCTTGATACATATCTACATTTGTTAAAGGATCTTTGTTGTCAGGTACATAGTAAAATTGTGTGCATATTGAATAAACAAATAGACAAAACGTATCTCAGCTATGTATCTGTTAAATAAAATCAACTGATTGAATTATTCGGTTTGCCTTTATCTATCATTAGTTTTTTACACTAAGTTAGAACAAGGTTCCCTATGTTGTGTGTTCATCTGCCTTGCTTTGTACTTAAAAAATTATTTTTACTCATTTATTTTAGAGAGAGAAGAAGGGAGAGAAAGAAACATGAATTTGTTGTTCTGTTTATTAAGAATTCATTGGTTGCTTCTTGTATGTGCCCAGAGTGAGGATAGAACTCGCAACCATGGTGTATTGGGACGATACTCTAACCAACTGAGCCACCTGGCCAGGGCTTCCTTTGTACTTTTAATCATGTTTTATGAGACAAATTTTAGTGTATGTAGGTTTATGATTATAGAAATTTCACACATTGTGTCTTTTGTAGCTACAAAATTCTCTCTCTTTTCTTTCAATTTTTTTAGCTTAAATTGTGTCTGATCTGATGTTAATGTTGATAGCTCCTGGTGTGTGTGTGTGTGTGTGTGTGTGTGTGTGTGTTTATTTGCCTGATTCTTTCGAATCATCACGTTATTTTCAGCCTCTCTCTAATACTTTGTCTCTAGCTTCTTGAAAACAACATGTTGCTGCGTTATTTTTTGTGTTTAAACAACATATTGTTGTTCAGCCTCATTGTGTTTACTATGATTGATATACTTGTTTTTCTTCCAACTTACTGGGTTTTATTTTTAGTAATCCTTTTAAACAGCAGTTTGTGGCTCAATTTCATTGTGTTTATCATTTTGATATGATATGCTTTTTTCTTCCAACTTGTGCTTAATTTTAATTTTATATTATGTTTCCCCCTTTCTCTCAAATGTGACCAAGTTTCTATTCATTTCATTTTTTTTCTTCGTTAATTTTGAAATTTAATTTTATGGTTCACCTCTATAAATGATTACAATTCCTATTCCTATTAACATAATTAGAAATATATTTAAATACTATTATTTAGCAATAAGATGTTTTTCTTTTTTAATCCATGAAGATGCACTGCTGAAACTTCTAAAGGATGCTCTACCAACCTACTTAATCCCTCTTGGTTTTAGATTAGTAGGATTTACCTTAGAAAATGTCTCTCCTGTTTTAGAAGGACTTTTTTGTACTGATTTTAACATCCCCATAACATCTGTATCTGCTTCTGGTTTACTTTTTTCATAAATATTACTACCTGAAATATTATATGTTCTTGAGTATATTTATGTTGCCCTAACAAGCAAATGTGTCACAAGGGGATACACATCTCTTGATCCTAATCTTCTCTTGGAAAATGGTTAATGCTATTTTGCTACCTCCTAGTGCCCAGTGTTGGAGATGAGAAAATCTGATACTTATTGTTTATAGGTAACTCATTTTTCAGTGTAGACATTTGCAATTCTTTCTAAATATTAGTGTTCAGGCATTTGCCCTTCTATGCATAAGTTTATGTCTCTTCAGACTGGAATTGGATGAGAACTTTTAATCTGTTTTCTTCCTTTACCTCCTCCATCTATTCCTTTTTATATTTCTAGAACTTTTATAATTCATGTGTTATGCTTCCTGGATCTAACATACTTAGTTAGCACTTACCTTTTCCATCATGATGTCTATCTCTTTATAATTTTGCATAATGCTGTGAAGAAAGATTTGAATTTAATCTTCTGACTGCTTATTCACATCTCAAGAGTGACCATAATCTTCAAATTGAATTGTCTACCAAATTGTTTAGTTGAAAAATTATGCTTTATTTTACATTTCATAAATGTTTCTTTTGTGCTGAACTTAAGTGCTTGTACCATTTTTATTCAAATTGCTATCTGTCTTTTCAGAAGCTCTAGTTTCCTGGGCATGCATTTTATTTCTTTTGTTTGATAATGCTTTTTCTAGCCTCTGGGCTCCCTTATACAAGCTATTATATTTTTCTCTTGGCTCATTGGGGTCAAGTTTGGCTGTTGGAAGACCCTAGTGACAATAATCACACAAACAATGGAAACTGGTCTTTTTCCCTTGGCCTGACAATGTAGAAGGAGGAAAGAAACTGGCTTGCATGCTTGTCTTTTTCTAAGAAATCTTTATTGTTGAGATTATTACAGATGTCCTTCATTTTTCCCCCATAGAGCCCCTCCACCCAGTTCCTGCCCCGCCCCAGGCCCTGGCCACCCTATTGTCTGTGTCCATAGGTAATGCATACATGCATGTAAGATCTTTGTCTAATCTCTTCCCGCCTCTCCCCCAAGGCCCCCAGAATGCTGAGAAGTATCAGTCTGTTCCATTTCCATGCCCCTGATTCTATTCTATTCACAAGTTTATTCTGTTTATCAGATTTTTTATTCATTTGATTTTTAGATTCAATTGTTGATAGATATGTATTTGTTGCCACTTTGTTGCTCATATATTTTTATCTTTTTCTTCTTCTTAAAGAATACCCTTCAGCATTTCCTGTAATACTGGTTTGATGGTGATGAACTCCTTTAACTTTTTCTTGTCTGTGAAGCTCTTTATCTGACCTTCAATTCTAAATGATAGCTTTGCTGGGTAGAGTAATCTTGGTTGTAGATCCTTTGCTATTCATCACTTAGAATATTTCTTGCCACTCCCTTCTGGTCTGCATAGTTTCTGTTGATAAATCAACTGACAGTTGTATGGGCACTCCCTTGTAGGTAACTAACTGCTTTTCTCTTGCTGCTTTTAAGATTCTCTCTTTGTCTTTTGTCCTGGGCATTTTAATTACCGTATTTTCCAGCATATAAGACGACTTTTTAACCCAGGAAAATCTTCTATACGCCCAGTGGTCTTATACGCCGGAAAATACAGTATGATGTGTTTTGGTGTGGTCCTCTTTGGGTTCCTCTTGTTTGGGGTTCTCTGTACTTCCTGGACTTATAACTCTATTTCTCTCACCAGGTAGGGGATGTTTTCTGTCACTATTTATTCAAATAGGTTTTCAATATCTTGCTTTCTCTCTTCTTCTGGCACCCCCATAATTCAGATATTGGTACGCTTGAAGTTGTCCCAGAGGCTCCTTACACTATCTTCATATTTTTGGATTAATTTTTCTTTTTGCTCTTCTGGTTGGGTGTTTTTGCTTCCTCATATTTCTAATCATTGATTTAATTCTCAGGATTCTCTAGTCTACTGTTGGGTCTCTGTATATTATTCTTTATTTTAGTCAGTGTATGCTTAATTTCTGACTGGTCCTTTTCAATTGTTTTTGGCATTCTCACTAAGATCCTTGAAAGTCTTACTAAATTGGAGGTTTCTGAAAGATTCTTGAGTAACCTTATAACTGTGGTTTTGAACTCTATATCCAGTAGTTTACTTTCTTCCATTTCTTTCATTTGTGACATGTTTCATTGTATCCACATTTTGGTTGCTTCCCTGTGTTTGTTTCTATGTATTGGGTTGCTGCTAAATCTCCTTCGGTTGATAGAATGGCCTTGTGTAGTAGGTGTCCTATAGGGCCCAGTGGCTCAGCCTCTCCAATCACCTGAGGTGGACACTCTAGGTGCACCCCTTTGTGGGCTGTGTGCACAGTCTATTGTAGTTGAGCCTTGATTGCTGTTGGTATCACTGGGAGGAATTGACCTCCAGGTCAATTGGCTGTGGGGACCAGCTGTGACTACAGTGGGAGAGCTGTGCAAGAGACACCCTTATGGAGCAGGACTTGTTTCAGTGGGGGTTTGGTGCTCACTGAGTCTGCCCCTTGAGTGTTTTGCTTATGGATGTGAAGAGTTGTAATCTGGTATGGTCTCACACTGACCACTGGGTGCACTGGCACTTGGGTCTCCAAGGGTGCAAAGGCAGCCCCTGCCTGGGGCCACCCAACAGGAGCTACAGAGAGATCTGCAGATTCCTCCTCTTTGTATCTGGTTTGGAAGTGCCCAGATGAGGCCCAGCTGTGAAGCAAGGCAGGCTGGTGCTTGTGCAGAGTCTTAGGCCTTTTATTGATAGGTTTGGGGCTCCCTGACCCAGCTGCAGGTTGTTTGACAGGTTTTAGCCTGAGCAAGGACAGGCCATTCATATGCAAAAGTTGCTGTGCATAGCTTGTTTGGGGTTGTAAATTGGATGGGGTGTTGTATTAGGGAATCACTAGGGCAGAGCAAACAGAAATGGCTGCTAGTCAGCCCTGTCACCATGGAGGTCCCAGCATGGGAACAATGACCACTAGGAGCATCTCCATCTGAAAGAAAGCTGCCCGCAAGTTCCTACCTCAATGCCAGACAGTCCAGTTTCTCCTTGTATGTGTCTGGGTCCCCCAGAGCCTTGCCTGTCACTGGAATCTCAGAGGAAGTGGGAGCTTGTAATTTCAGTTTGTGGTGTTGGCCTTTTAAGAGGAGCATCTGGGTCTCCAGTAGCCTCTCTGTTACTGAAACCCAATCCACACTTGTTTCTACAGCCCATAGTTCTTACTGCTCATAGGGACTTCTTTTCCCATCTCTGGGACGCTGGGCTGGGCATCTGGTGTGGGGCTTGGATCCCTTGCTCCTCTGGGCAGCCTCCGCAGAGGTGATCTACCTTCCAATTAAAAAGTGGCACACGTGAGTGCAGGACCGGCTGTTCCTCACCTCTGGACCTCCTACCAGTCTCAGTGTGCTTTCTTCTTTACTTCTCTAGTTGTAGGACTTTCATTCAGCCAGCTTTCCAGTGGTTCTGGATGATGGTTGTTCTGTATTTTAGTTGTAATTTTGATGTGGTTGTGGCGGGGGCAATGAGTACAGGCATTTGCCTAAGCCAGCATCTTGGTTCTCCTCTCCATGCTTATCTTCATAGCTTTGGGGTAAGGAGGACTGAGTTGATCTGTTTAGTTGATCTATTAGTCACTCTCGTGCCCCAAGGGATCCATGGATTTCTGCAGGTCAAACTTTTCCCAGGCTCCATCACTTTCTGCTTTCTATTTCTTTCTGGTGCTTCTGGTCCTGGTCCAAGAAGGTAGCCAAAGCCATGGCTGAAATAGCTGTACTAATTGTCTCTTTCACCCTTCCCACAGAATCCAAACCTGTACTCATACCCATAGTAGCCAGCAACTAGCCTAGTAGAAGGAAGCAAGCCACAGCACAGACAGGAGTTTTCTTTATGTCACTATGTTCTAAGAATTCTCTTTCCCACAATCAGCTGTAATCTTAAGCAATATTCTGAGCATATTTTATCAACTAACTATACAATTTATTTATCTATCATCTATCATCTACCTATCTATTTATATCTGAAATTCAGGAGTTGGGTAGATAGGAAAGAAGTCTTCTTTCTTGACCCATAAAGAAAAAACAAACAAACAAACAAACCCTAAACTTCAGACAGCAATTAATATATCCAGACATTATTTTAAGAGCTTTACCCACACTCTTAGCCACTACTCTCTACTGCTCCTATAAGTGTGCCCTGTCAAGAAAGAAGGAAACAATGGATTGTAGTCTTCTTTGCTAAACTGAATTCTGATTGAAGAAAAAAACAAGGATGAACTAAGATTAATATTCCATGTAAAATTTGATGGCAGAACTAGCCCTTGGCAGCATTAAGACACCTTAGGAAATGTTTATGATCTGTATTTTCCCATTTTCCTGAGATTCTACTTTTTTTGTTACTCTGGGACATGTATGACAGGAATCTACCCATTTTGGTTAATTATGTTGGTAAACTAGGGCCCACCAGCTACTTTGACTTCATTTTGTAAATAAAATTTCATTGGAATACACTAACGTATTGCCATGGCTACTTTTGCATTATGGTGTCAGAGATGCGTAGTTGCAACAAGATACCAAACAGCAGACAAAGCCTAAAAATATATTATTTGATCTTTTACAGAAAAAGTTTGCTGAACTTTGCTCTAGGTTCATATATTCTTTTTGAGAATTAGTATGGGACTTCCATTTCCCTAGAATCCAGCTCACTTAAAACGAGTCCCATTCTATTGAGCTTTTGTTCTCTGCCTCCCAGCAAGAGAGCTAGCTATCTAAGACCCAATTTACGAGAAGATATTGAAGACTGATGCTGGATTTTATGGGTTTCTCTCAGGTGGCTTTTCCTCTATAATAGAAAATTTCTGAAGAAAAATGTGGAGAACAAAGCAGTTAATATCTCATTTTATAATTTCAGAGTTCACAGCAAATTAGAAAAGCTCTTTCTAGTGCCCTTCTAATTATATGATCTCATACACTTCTGGTCTCATTTTATTGTGCATAACTTTGTTTACTTTCTCTGATTATTTCTCTCTCTGGCTGATGAACCCTTAAATGAGTTAATTTTTCTTTTGGTTCATTGGCTTAAGTTCAGTTTTTGG